>NC_142359.1:11955963-13155963 GCF_059441175.1 Urocampus carinirostris | reverse complement strand
TCTGGTACTGTAAGTAAAAATAGTGTGATGATTAGATGAAGTCTGATGCCTTTTCAAGTGTCATGTACATCACTGGTGGTCCAGTGGTTAAGATTTAGCCCGTTCACTGCCGCGACCCAGGTGCAATACCCATTGCGTCCAACTGGCAAAAAAAAGTGAAACAAAAGGTTATACTCATTTTTAGTTGTGCATTACACACAAATAAATACAGTATTAATAAAGGAAATCTTATGAACTGCAATGAAATATGCGTGTGTACGTCACCTCCTGTGCTGCAGGTAGGACGGCGCGCACGTGATAGGCTAGGACTCTTCCAGCTTGGGAGAACACGTACTGACAAAGAGCGTCTCCAGCTTGTGCACCTTGGGAACACAACCGATTATAAATGTTTACAGTGATACCTCTTCATATGAGCTCAATTCGTTCCAGGATCGTGCTCGTAGTGGAATTCCTCTTGTAACAAGTGAATTTTCTCGCACTAGATAACTAAAAACACATTCAAATAGTAATTAAACAAATAAAACTCATTTACAAGATAAATAAGATTTTATTAACAAAATCAAATGCGAGTTTATAATGAGTATTACCATGTTAAGGGAGTCGTAACAAATGTGTGCATGTTGTGCAGAGGACAGGATGGGGCGGAGGGTTGGGAAATAAAATGATCTGCATTTATATAGCGCTTTTCAAGTCAATGAAGACTTCCCAAAGCGCTTCGAGTGTAGGAGATCGCATACTTTTACATTTCGTGTGTGTTTCAAACACTTTTTGATCATTTAAAGTTGTGTATGCCATATAACACGTTGCATATGTGAAATGAAAAAAACAACAACAACAAAAAAACAACACAGATATCTTTTCTCGCCCATTTTACGCTCTATTCCAGATGGTCTCAGTCACTGGTTTCAGAGGACAAGGTCATTGTAGATTGCTAATATTGTCACGGTATTCTCTCAGGTCTGTCTTGCTGCCGCGTTGTGTTCTTAAAGCCCCGCGCACACCTAGCGCCAACCGCGCGAGACACCACTGGCGATCATCATTTTGCTTCTGGTGTATAAAACATGTTAGATATTTTTGTCGCTTGGTTGACAATTTCCTTAAGTGTGTGGGGATAATGAGAAAAACCTCGACTTGGTGAATGCGCTTTAAATACGAAACACGTCTTTGACCGGAGTTTACTTTTATCCTCAAGGAAGGGAATGGTCTGTTGAAGAGATGGGAATTCCGACTCTTTTGAGGGAACAAGCTTTTTTGGCTCGGCTCTTCAGGTTGTTTTTGTTGTTTAATCTAGATATTACAATTTATAATGCATTACTATGAATGACTTAAAAGAGGGAAAACAAAGGAAATGTAAAATATTCATACATCTACAATGACAAGTCAAGTCAAGATTATTTGTATCGTCTTTCAGCGCTTGGTAAATACTGTATTCGTAATTGCTATTTAATGATATGTTAGTTGCTATTTTGAATGTTTAAGGCTTGTATAAGTAATCTGAATTGTTTTGTACTAAAGAATAAACATTTCACAAATAATATGCTCTAAAAAGATAAATAAAGTGAGGTTTAACTTACTTTTGGGACTTGCGCTTCCAGCGGTCCTCCTCCGTGGCCGAAAAAAAGCGTTCCGACCATTTTTCAACCGCATCAAGCTTTCTTATTCCACTTACGTTTCAAAAGGCTTTGCAGCAACCATATTGAATGGATGCATGAGATAGTAAACAATAAAAACGTCAAAGTTATTAGCGTGCTAGAGATACAGTACGCATTGTTTTGATTACACACGAACCAGGAAGTGAAAGCCGGATTTCTTCTCTGTGGTGAATGCTGGGTGACCTCTCACAGCGCAACGCGTCGTAAAGAAGCACTACAGTACTATCCTCTATTCGGAAAAAGGTGCACACAATACCCAATCTAACTCGGACAAAATGTTCGTATCTACCGTTTTGTAGAAGTTGAATGGTCGTCAGTAGGGGAGCGTCTGTATACTGAAATTCGCGTGTTTAAATAAGCTCAAATAAGGAGGTACCACTGTATCATATTGCCTACCTTTCGCCAGCTTGAGGCAGAAACCAGCAAAGTGTGACTTCTGGAAGTTTCTGTAGAGGTGCGGCAGCATACCCATCAGGTTGGACACCTACGAAGAATCCCTAATCATTTTTAAAGTCAAATCAAGACTACAAGTCAAGTCATTTTTATTTGTATAGCCCCTAATCACAAAGAGTTGGGGCTGCACAGGTTATTGCACAGACTATTATTTCAGACTATTATTACACCATATCCTGATCTGAAACCAACATGAGAGCAAGGAAAAACTCAAAAACCTCAACATGAGGAAAATTAAAAAAAAAAACCTTGAGAAGGGACCACACATGTGGTAATACCCCTTTCAGAGTGCACCTGAATAAAATCCACAGGCTCAAAACTTAATTTTGTATTTGTACATGCCACACTGGATTTTAAGATGCTTAAAAAGCATAAAAATGAATGAAATCATGTAAATTTCTTGCTTTTAAAGCCCGGCGCACACCTGCCGCAAACCGAGTGGGGAATTTTCTTGTCGACGTATTTGGTTTCACAAAACAAATAAGGGTTAACCCCTACACAGGTGACGCCATTTTCAGCTGCGATTTTCTGGTTCTACTCTGTGCTGTTTACGTCATGTGTTTCGGATCATGTGACCATTCAAAATGGCGGTTACAAAGCCAAGCACATATTTACAACTGTGCCAAAAGAAAATGCAAATGAGTGCTGCTTTGTGTAGAACGTGCGCCCTATATTTCTAGAGGAGAGTGCCAACCGTACTGTGAAGAATAGTGCCAGATTGCAACTCAGACATGCATTTTTGTGTTGTTGTCATTGTTGGTTAGCACAGTATTGGACGAAATTGCATTCGCTTGTTATCATTCCTTGTCAATTAAAGGAAACTTCGGTGACCTGATATTGCCGCCCATAATACTGAAAGAGAAGTGTCGCGTTTTTAATAGATAACTTCAACTGCTGTTCGATTCCGATGTATAAATTGAAGACTTGACATCTTAGTTTTCTATCTATCTACCTTGGTCATATCCCTCAAGAGGGGTGGCTGACAGCAAGACACACACATACACTAACAAAGAAAATAAAAGGGAAATAAATAACAACAAAAAAAACACACAAAATTTTTTGGACCATGGCCAACCCAAATGCCCAAACACCAAAACAAGTTAAGCACCTCTGCACCCAAGTTGGTCATGCTTTCGTCCCTCCAGATGAAACGGGACACCAGAAAGCGGCCATGTCACTCGGGTCAGGGTGACACAACACACTCTTTTGTTCAACAGCAGGGCCCGACAGCTTTCACTGGTTTACCCCTGCCGCATCATACGGGTGCCCAGCCCATCCTTAAGACAAGTCCACAATCCTAGTATCCTTTTACAACACCTCTCCATTCCTTTCTATCACCAACAAGAGCTCTAGCTTCCATTATATTTAGACCTCTTTCCTGCAGTGCACTCATGACACCATCCATCCACGTCAATCGCGGCCTTCCTCTTGGTCTCCTTCTATTGACTTCTGCTCTGTAGAGCCTCTTCAACATTCGCTCCTCATCCATCCTCTCCATGTGTCCAAACCAACGAGTACTCTCTTATCAACACGCTTTCTCAGTTCCACGACTACTCCAAAAATATCTTAGTGAAGGGGTGACATACTGTGAGTTTGATGTAAATATTAGATAAAGTACTGTCCAACCTCCCGTTTTATGAACTAAATGAATAATGTTGGCAAAAACATGAACTTAATTCTCTCAGAGGGAGTCATAAATGTTCCCAGACGTCACTGCAATGTTTTGCATTTAAAGCGCATGCGTTGTGGAAAAGAACACGTCCTCGTTTTCTTTTGTGAATAAGCAGCACCGTATTTAAAGCTGCAGTGTTTAAAACAGGGGTCTCTAACCTTTTTCAAACTGAGAACTACTCCACAAAAGGAGGCCACCATTTAGCTTGATAACTAGCAAAAAAGGTAAAACGTTAGCTAGATTGCAGGCAAAAGAAAAGATGAAAAGCTAGCTACATAGCTTTCTAAAAAGCTTAAAAAGTAGCTTGATGGTTAGCTAGATTGGTAAACAGGTAAAAAAGCTAGCTAAAAGAGTAAAAATACATTTAAATAGCCAGATAGAAAGCTAAGAACAAAGTTAGCTAGCTAAAAAGGAGGCCAACATTGAGCTAAATAGCGAAAAAGGTAAATCACTAGTTAGATAACATGCAAAAAAAATCTAAAAAGCTAGCTAGATAGCTTGCTAAATTGCTGAAAAGGTGAGAAGATAGTCCAGCTACGAAGCTAAAAAGCTAGCTAGTTAAAAGAGTAAACAGATTTATTAGCCAGATAGAAAGGTAAAACAAAGCTCGATAGCTAGCGAGAAAGGAGCCCAAAATTTAGCTTGATAGCAAGCTAAAAGCTAAAATGTTAGCTCGATAGCAGGCAAAAAAAATGTAAACAGCTAGCTACATAGCTTCCTAAACAGCTAGAAAAAAAAGCTAGCTGGCTAAAATGCTAGCCAGATAATTGGTTTAAAAAACAGCACATTTTTTGCTCTTTGCTTTAAAAATCCCAGAAACAGGAATTCCGTTTGTTGTATTTCCTGTGAAAATAAATCAATAAAATGGCAAATGAACACATTTATTTAATACACGAATATATTTTCATTTTACCCTCTTAATTGCTTCAAATCAAACAACACTTGAATACATTTTCTTTGTCCATGAATAATAATGATAATAATAATAATAAGAATTTCCTTGTATTGTCATTCTGTGTAACAATGTACACAGAACGAAATGTCGATTGCACCTGACCCGTTGTAGCGAGCCGATGCAGCCGCAGCCAACAGAGGGCGCCGCCGACCACTTTTTAAGTCTTAGGAATGACTCGGCCGGGGCGCGAACCACCGACCTCCCAGTCTCAAAGCGGGCGCCTTACCATCTAGGCTACGCCCATGAACTGGAATTTATCTATTTGAATTTCTAAAATAATAACTTATCATGTAATTACTACATTTTAACTATGGTATTACCAGGTTAATTATTAAAAATATGGTTGAAAAGAGTCATTCAACCGATAACAAAAATACTTTTACTGAAAAATCACAATAACCTAGCACTGGTGAGCTATTTTCAGAACACCTCAACTGTCCTCCGGGGGCACCACATTGGAGACCACTGGTTTAAAATGTAGCATAAAAGTAGTTGCCGGTTGTGCGGAATTTACAGTCATTTATATTATGACAACTGTGTTTGGCTTCTTTTGAGCATACCTCACCTCAAAATACTCCTCCATGGCTCTTCTCACATAGGTTACATCATGAGGAGGTGTGGCAAGTTTGTCTCTGGCATCAAACACCGTCTTCACCGCCAAATGAGCTATCCAAAATGCTGCGAATAAAATGTTAAGAGTCACTTTCATGGCATACAGTTCTCAACATTCAACATCACGTGAAGTTATTGTATTCATATTTCCTTGATCACGGCTTACCAATTGACATTTATCGAGATTTCTGAATGTAATACTTTTTGGGGCTCAAAAACATTTATGAAACACTCCAATAGAGTAAAAGCATGAATACAATACATTTTTTTAGTCAAGTTAAGTTAAGTCCTGTTTATTTGTGACGCCCTTAATCACAAGGAGCCTCAAAGGGCTGCACAGACCACAGATTATTGCAAACTACAGACTATTATTACACCATCCCTGATCCAAAACCTACATGAGGGCAAGGAAAAACTCAAAAACCTCAACATGAGGAAAATGAAGAAACCTTGAGAAGGGACCGCACATTTTCTCCCTTTATTTCTCCTTCTATTTCTTTCTGGGGCGGCAGTAGCTCAGGAGGTAGAGCGATCGTTTTAGGATTAAGGGATCCCAGTTCGAGTCCCGGCTTGTCCGTGTTTCATGTCGAAGTGTCCTTGGGTAAGACACTGAACCCCCAATACCCCCAATAAGCAGGTTAGCGCCTTACATGGCTGCACAGATCACGGCCGCTATTGGGAAATGTGAAGCACAATGTAAAGCGCTTTGGGAAGTCATTGACTTGAAAAGCGCTATATAAATGCAGATCATTTCATTTCATTCTCTTAATTTTCATTTCTCTTTCTTTCTTTGTCTTTCTTTTTCTGTCTTGATCATTTTTGCTTCTCTTTTGCTCTATCACTCTTTCCATCTCTTTTTCTCTACCCCCATTTGTAATAAAAGTGACCTTCTTACCAGATCCTTCATCACCCATCATGTGACCCCAGCCCCCACAGCCAATCTGGGATCCGTCTGGATTTACTAATTTGCAGTTGGAGCCTGTCCCTGATATCAAGACCACGCCACCTGGTAAAAAAGACCAACCTTTACAATCCAATCATACCCTGTAGACCAGGGGTGTCTACGGGCCGGATCAGGCCAGCTAAGGGATTGAATCAGGCCCGCGAGACAACACTAAGCGAAGCGCGAGACAAAAACGAGCTGCAGGTTGAAATATGTCCACTTGATGTTGCCAAAGCAAGGTGCCTCTCACAAACGCTGTACTTGTATTTTGTTCTCTCCCTCTCTCTTTGTCCCTTTTTCTCTCAATCCATCTCTCTTTGTCTCTCTTTTTCCTCTTTCTTTGTTCCTCTGTCTCTTTCGCTCTGTGTGTATTTTTACCTTCTTTTTCTCTCTCTTCCTTTTTTACTTCTCTCTCTTTTTCTCTCTTGCTTTTCCATTCTCTCTTTCTACCCTTCTCTTTTCTCTCTATTTCTGTTTGGATTTCTTTCTTTCTCTTTCATCCCCCCCTCTCCTCGCCCCTCTCTCTCCCCCAGCCCCCTCTCTCTCCCCTGCCCCTCTGTCTCTTCCACCATCTCCCCCCTTGCTCTCTCTTCTTCTTCTCTGGGCTCTCTCTTATTTTCTTTTCTCGCTCTCTCTCTCTCTCTCTCTCTCTTTCTCTAGGCTCTCTCTAACTCTCTTATCTCTCTCTCTCCTTCTCTGGGCTCTCTTTATCTCTCTTTTCTCTCTCTCTCTCCTTCTATGGGCTCTCTATCTTTCTTTTCTCTCTCTTCTTTTCTGGGCTCTATCTCTCTTTTCTCTCTCTCTCTCTCCTCTTCTCTGGGATCTCCCTTTTTTCTCTCGCTCTCTCTCTTTCTCTTCTTCTCTGGGCTCTCTCTAACTTTCTTTTATCTCTCTCTCTCTCTCTTCTTCTCTGGGCTCTCTCTAACTCTATTTTATCTCCCTCTTACTCTCTTTTATCCCTCTCTCTTCTTCTCTGGGCTCTCTCTATCTCTCTTTTCTCTCTCTCTCATCTGCTAGTCCGTCCACCGAGAGAATGTTTGTTCTAACGTGTAGCCCCGAGTTAAAATGAGTTTGACACTCGCTTTAGACCCCATCAAGCTGTAACATTTATGATACAAAAAGCAAAGCCTGAAAGACTCAAATCATCCAAGAGAAGAGAAGGTCTTACTTACCACGATCACTAGCAGTGGCCATGGCACCAATAGCATCAGTAGTGATAAAATAATGTTGACTAAGGTTAGGAAACAAGCCTTTTATGTGAGCAATCAGTTTGTCGTTGGCATCCTTCTGCTCGCCCCCACTCAGAGACATGCCCTGCGAACATATTGTAAAACGAAAGTGAAACAAATATCACGATTCTCTGTTTGGGAAAACAGAAACTGACTAGTGAACGGAGCGGCATGCTTGGATCAAGTCCAGCCTCCACCTTGGCTCTTTCGACCATTTGGTTGATGGTTTCAATACACTTGTCCACCCCCACCAGCTGTACATATACAAATAGTGTTACCAAAGAACAAATGAATAAAGACAACTCAAACTCACCCAGTGATTGGTGGAGGGACCTTCAGTCTCTGCAAGAATTCTTCCATCATCTGCTACCAGAACCACTTTGGAGTGGGTCCCTCCACTACGGACGCAAGAATTACAGACAAGGCACTTCTCAGAAGATGCTTTTACACTGTCAAAATGACTACGGTGTCAAATACATGTCTGTGATTTTTTTTGGCGGAGAGGTTCAGCAACCATGCTGAAAAGCATACGAGAAGGTACACGGCTATCACATTCATATATTATGGCTTTGTTATATTACTGGGGGCAGCACGGCGGCGCAGTGGTCAGCGCGTGTGCGGCACAGTTCATGAGATCGAACTTCCTGTGTGGAGTTTGCATGTTCTCCCCATGCTTGTGTGGGTTTCCTCCGGGCACTCCGGTTTCCTCCCACATTCCAAAAACATGCATGTTAGGTGAATTGGATGGTCCAAATTGTCCCTAGGTGTGAATGAGCGAGCGAATTTCCTGTCTCTGTGTGCCCTGCGATTGGCTGGCAACCAGTTCAGGGTGTCCCCTGCCCACTGCCCAAAGATAGCTGGGATGGGCTCCAGTACCCCCGAGACCCTACTGAGGATAAGCGGTGCAGATAATGGATGGATGGATGGATATATTACTGGGACAAATAATGGTATGTTTTAAAGAAAATTATGGGCTACGGAATACATACAAGGTGCTCTATTTCGTGAGTCTAAAGTATTTCAGAAATATTTGTAACGGAGATGACGACATTCTAAATAAGATACAGGAGACCCAATTAATGGAGGATTGGGGGGGGAAATGTCGGAGAACGAAGGAAATTACTTCCGAAAAATAAAGACTTCAAATAATGACTACTTGACCATTGTAGATATTCCCAAACACTGAAAAGTTTTTGTCGTTGGTGTGTTTAGTTTGTTGTATGATTAAAAAGGAAGTAAAATAAAGACATTTCTTTGTGTCTTGTATTTGAAAATTGACACAAAAAACTGCTGGAAATATATTTAGAAAAGCGTTCATTTAAAATCTCACCCTTCTACGCCGCCGAACACAGTCGCCATAGTCCACTTCCTGCTTCTAGTGATGTTTGTTTGTGAACGAAAAGGCTTTATGGACCGCGACTCCTTGCTTTTTACTGCATTTCTTAGCTTGTTTACCCTGGAGTGCCATGTCTAATCTCGTCACATCAATATAGGCAATTTAATGAAATTATTTGTTTTTCTTCTTTTGTTTCGTTTTTCCCTACCATTTTTCTTTCTTTTTATTTTTTCATGTTTTCTATTCGAGTCTTTTTTTGCTATATGTTTTACATTAAAAAAAAGATTATCTTATTGTACATAGAGTGACAAAATAATTGATAATACACGGATTAAATCAACAAAAACAATCTGGTTGGGAGCCGATCCTTTTTAGTGAGCCGAGCCGAAAAATTCTTTTCTCAAAAAAGAGCTGGAATTCCCATCACTACCCGCTTCTCTGCGATGCTCCCGAGCTATCGATAGATGGCAGCATTGTGCGGACAAAATCAACGTCCACGCTGTGCGCCTGGTATACTAGTTAAGATAGATTTCAGTTATCAATAAATGCTCAAACACAGCAGCACCTGGAAGCAATACATATATTTTAAAAACATGCATCAAGGTGGATATAATTTGTTTCAAGAGTATTTTTTTTCACTTTAGCTCATCTGACCACTTTTACTCGTCTAAATGTGATAAAAAAGTGATACGAATAGGGTTGACATTGCTTGTTTTTGGGAAACAAGCAACAAGCTTTTAGAACCAATACGAAGCATCTGCAGCCCATTAAAAATGATTATGGTTTCTCTGCCAGGTTGGGCGAATTCCCTTGCAACTTTGCTTCAATCGATCAAATCAAAATAAAGCTTAAATAAACACGATCTCACTTTGTAGCGTTAAAATGAATGAATGCATGAACACCTTAACGTGGATAACAAGGCGAATGTGTTAAGTGCACGATGACTAAGAAAAGTAGACGGTTACGCAAGAGTGAGGATGTGGGAGAGGAGGAAAGTGTGTCAAGCGCGAGTGCAGAAGCGGATATGGAGTGTCGAACCTCTAAAGTAAAAGATATGTCATGACACCTTGTGCCTCATAAGTGTATTCCCTCATTAAATACTGCAAATAAAATTTGAATACTTGGCAACCTCAGCTAATTGCTTTCCCTCATCAATGATTATAATTCACCTTATTAAGCAATATTGAACCTAACGAACACAACACTGGCGCCTATTTACTCGCAGCACGATTGGCTATGTAGAATACCGCAGCAGAGTACTGAGCTCTTACCACTGGACTACCAATGATATAGTTGACATATGAAAAGGTGTCTTATCTTATTATCTCACTCTCTTTAGTCATGGTACCAGAGATGAATGTTAATTTCATTGTGCTAAGCTCTTACCACTGGACTACCAGAGATATAGATGACATATGAATAGGCGTCTTATCTCGTTATCTCACTTTCTTAAGTCATGGTACCAGAGATGAATGCTAACTTCGTTGTGCATTTCACATGTTACACTGACAATAAATCTGTCACTCATAATGCTTACAATACGGTAGAATAGAATATAATTTATTTCCACTGAAACACGCACTGAAATGAACATTATATACTGTCATATCCTATTCTTCTATCCTACTGTATTATAATCATTGTAAGTAACAATTTCGTCATCATTGATGTCATTGATGTGAAACGTGCATAGAAATTAACATTCGTCTCTGGTACCCTGACTCCTGGCTAACAATCCCTGGAGACTCGGGACATAGCATCAACAGCTTCACAAGGTAATTTTTGTTTCTTATTATATTATAATAGATCTTTAACACATATAAGGCAAATATCAGATTCTCGCTTACCCTCAAGAACGCACGGGACAGTAAATTTGTCGCCTACATTGCTTCGAATCTAGTATAACAGAAGAATTTTACAAACCGTTGTTGTAACATGTTAAACACACAACGAAATTATCATTCGTTTCTGGTATTGTGACTAAAAATGGTGATATCAAGGAAAAAAAAATCTACTGCCTTTTCATAAGTCATCTATACTATTGCTCTGACAACTAAGCTGGGACCTGTCAAGACTGTGCACAGCACAACAGAACGTGAATGTTCCATGGACTTTTTTTTCTATGAAGAACCCTGTGAGTGTTTTTTGGTTATTATCTATTTCATAAATAGTGTAATTATTTATTTTCTGACTTTAGTTCTGTGAAGAATCTAGAAGGAATAGTTTAAACCGTCTTTCTGAAATAAACAATACATTTTTACAACCAGGGACTGTTACAAACTGGCACCGGCCCCTACCCAGAGAGGGGAAAACCTTTGTGGCCCTCACGAGAAATAATTTGGGACCCCCTGGTTAAGATTTACAAAACTGCACTCTTATTTTGAAAGGCTTAGAAGAACATCATGGTCGTTGATATTCGCTTGTTTCCACAGCTTTCTCTCCCAACAGCCGTCAGATGCGTCAAGTAGCGGAGTAACTTCACGTCTTAAAGTTTCGGAACTTTTTGACCCCGATGGGAGCGCCCTATATATGCTGTGGTCTTTTATTTCTTTGACTTCTTTTTTCTGCGGCGTATGTGAACCATTTTTGCCCTTTCATGGCCAAGCAGCGGAAGTGAGAGAAGTGGGGAAGTTCGGGGATGTAGAGTGTAGGGGGGTGGAGGGGGAGCAGAAATAGAATAACAAACTTTAGAGTATTTTCTTTTTCTTTCTGCTGTCAAGTGCCGGTCTAATTTTGGCAACCAGTCCCTGGAGGATTGGGGCATGGACACCCACGTAAAGGAGGGACAACTTTTTGTTCAGCATCAAAAGTTTGGCAAGGTAATATTTTGTTCTTATTATACTTATCAATAACCCTACAGGCAATTTTAGGTTCAGAGCTTCAATGTCTGGCTGGTTAATTTTTTTGAACTATCACTTTAAGGGACAGTGTGTCATATTCAGCGCCTCCTAGTGGTACAATAAATATTCCTTCAGTAGGCACGAATACATGAACTATCATACAAATGTTCATTTTTATAAATATGCAAAAGTTAAGAAAATTTAATTAGTTTTATATAGCAGAATCAATACCTAGTAGTCGCCACCATGCTTGGCTGTTATCTTGCTGCTACGCTGTGCTCATTTTGCATTGGTCTTCGTTCACATTAGATAATACAGTGCCGTCTAGTGGTCAAATATGACACCTCTAAAATAATTTAGGATCGTTCAACACAGTTGAAAACTTATGATTTGTTTAAAAAGAAATAAAAAACATGTCGCTAGAGGGCAGTAAAGGTGTTGATTGGTTACGGCCATGCAACTTAGCGAGGGTAGCGATTCATGTGCCTTTTTTTTGTCTCATCTCATCTCATTAGCTACACCGCTTATCCTCAGTAGGGTCGCGGGGGTGCTGGAGCCCATCCCAGCATTCATCGGGCAGTGGGCAGGGGACACCCTGAACTGGTTGCCAGCCAATCGCAGGGCACACAGGGACAGACAACTCACTCGCTCATTCACACCTAGAGACAATTTGGACCAGCCAATTCACCTGAAATGCATGTTTTTGGAATGTGGGAGGAAACCGGAGTGCCCGGAGGAAACCCACGCAAGCAAGGGGAGAACATACAAACTCCGCACAGGAAGTCTGGGGCTGGATTTGAGCCCACGCAGGAGGTTCCCAAGACATGAACTGTGCCGCACATGCGCTAACCACTGCGCCGCCGTGCTGCCCTTTTTTTTGTATTTTTTGATAATCGCAAGTTTCGTTTCCACACCATAAGTCAGAACCCGGATAGACGGTGGACCCCGATGCGTAACGTTTTCACACAAGCTTTATTTTACGGGAACGGTCATGCGCGGGAACACAAACACCAGTGATTCGGCGATCGCTGGGCAGAAGAGATTGAAACCAGACAGGACAGACAGGATCGATACTAGATACAGGATACACGAGCAGATACAGGACAGAACGGGACAGACGGGCTCTCTACCGGATACTGGATACAAGAGCAAGAAACCGGACAGGACAGACGGGATCGATACCGGATACTGGTTACACGAGCATGATACCTTACAGGACGGGACAGACAGGATAGATACCGGAAACTGGGTACACAAGCAAGATACCGGACGGAGTAGGACAGACAGAATCGATACTGGATACTGGAGCAAGATACCGTACAAGGGGACGGATAGGATCGATACGGATACTGGAGCAAGATACCGGACAGGACAGGATAGACGGGATTGATACCGGGTACTGGAGAAGGATACCGTACAGGACGAGACAGGCGGGATCGATACCGGATACTGGAGCAAGATACCGGACAGGACGAGACAGGCGGGATCGATACTGGATACTGGAGCAAGCTACCGGACAGGACGAGACAGGCGGGATCGATATTGGATACTTGATACACGAGCAGGATACCGGATAGAGTCAAAATACAATTCTTGCAAGTGCAGAGGTTCATTGACGGACTGACAAGGAGTGAATGAGAGCACTGAGTTTAAATCGGAGGGAAGCCAATCAGGCAACGAGCAGTAGCTGACGCCAAACGGGCGGGCCCAAATGAGGGCAATGAAACCATATTTTACAGGCGGTTAAATAAGTTACCCTTGATGTGAAAAAAATCTAAAAAAAAAAAAGCCGACTCAGCATTTAGTCTGTGGTCTGAGCAACTCTTTGAGACTTCTTGTGATCAAGGGCTATACAAATATGCCTTGACTTCAGAAGTGTTGTACACAGTACTTTAAAAAGTAATTAGTAAAAGCCCATATCTATCTATCTATCTTACAGTTACTCACTACTCCATCTAAAAAGTAACCGAGTTAGTGACTGAATTACTCTATAGTCGTAAAAGTAACTACTTACTAGGGAAAATAACAATTCCCGTTTCTCTTAAACAAAGTTGTTGTTTGTCAAAGAATTGAAAAATTTCCGAGCAAATAAAAAAAAAGCGCTGTGACTTCTATGACCGGAGTTTACATGAAGAGATGGGAATTCCGACTATTTATAGAGAACGTTTTTTTTCGCAGCCTCACTTTTTAAATCCCAGTTTTTCAGTCCTGATCCACGAGTTGAGAAACACTCCTCCAAAATATTGACAAAATATCTGTACATCAACTCTGATTTTAAATGGTCAAATTCTTGGAATAATTTACTGTACAGTAAATTTGGCTTATGACTAATGGTACAAAATGGTCTTGTGATAAGCTCAATTCGGTGTATGAGCTTCCTGCATCCACAAGAGTTTAATTTACTACATACATTCTGCAAATCGTGTCATTCAGAAATTGAAGGTTGCAGAGCAACTATACTTGTGTGGTCTGGACTTGGTCATCATCACAAACTAGATTTTTCTCGAAATGCACCACTCGCTGAGAATTCCGTTCATGGTTATTTGAAAGAGGGTCTTTGTCTATGTTGCGCACCTCTTTCTGCTCATATGACCAGGACCATCAAAACCTTTTGGCCTTGGTCATCCCCAACGTGTTATCTGACCATTTACTGCTTTGTAAATAGAAGTATATCAAACTGAGACATTTTTCTGAGGTCAATGCTGTAAACTGAGTACCTGTATGTTGTTTCATGCACGTTGGTCCCTGAATGGCAGCAGACATCTCTACAAAGATAAGCAGTATGTGTTAGGAAACATTTTCCTTCCATCCATCCATTATCTGCACCACTTATCCTCAGTAGGGTCGCGGGGGTGCTGGAGCCCATCCCAGCTATCTTCGGGTAGTGGGTAGGGGACACCCTGAACTGGTTGCCAGCCAGTCGCAGGCACACAGAGACGTATAACTCATTAGCTCATTCACACCTAGGGACAATTCGGACCGGCCAATTAACCTAGAATGCATGTTTTTGGGAATGTGGGAGGAAACCGGAGTGGTCGGAGTAAACCAACGCAAGCACGGGAGAACATGGGGTTAATTGGCCGCTCCAAAATTGTCCCTAGGTGTGAATGAGCGACCGAATTGTCTGTCCCTGTGTGTCCTGCGACTGGCTGGCAACAAGTTCAGGGTGTCCCCTGCCCACTGCCCGAAGATGGCTGGGAGGGGCTCCAGCACCCCCGCGACCCTACTGAGGATAAGCGGTGCAGATAATGGGAGGATGGATAGTGAACATTGTTTGCAACGAGATTAAAGATGGGCTTCCAGAATAAACAAGATAAAAAGTAAAAAAGACATAAATGAGAAAAATTACCTAAGGAATGTCAGGTTCAATAGGAAAAACATATTTACAAGTACACTAGCCCAAGTCAGGGGTGTCAAGTTTGGGGCTACTGTCATGATGACTGATTAGTTTCACCTGTGCCCGCTCGTTTGGCGCCAGCCGCTGCGGGCTACCTGATTGGTTCCCCGTCCATATTAAGCTCAGTCCTTTCATTTGCCTGTTGTCAGTCCGTCAGCAAACCTCTGTTTCTACAAGGCAAGCACTTTGATTTTGACTCCCGTCGGTCCCAGCTCCGCATTCGGAACACGTTCCGATTCTGTGAGCGGCTTTCCTCCCGCGTCCAGCGAGCACCGGATCGCGGGCGCTGCCTTTCCCCCTTATCTCAATAAACTTGTGGTTAACGTTACACATCTGGGTCCTTATTCCGTTCTGGTCAGCCACACGGTAGAAAAAAAACATTCTCACGGGAGCCAGACTAGTAAATTAATGGCATAAAAAGTGTGTCTTAAGCTGGGGGTCTTTTCGGAGGCTCCTAATTAAATTCTGATTCAGCGATGTAAGATGTGAATACAACACGATTATTGAGAGTTATTTTTCATCAATGTTTTGTTTCCTTCACTGAGATTAAATATCTTGTAGTGTTTATCAACTGTGCATTTGTACAACAAAAAGAGAAGCAACAATTAAATTAATCTCACTACAGTTTACTTAACCCCGGGAAACTGGACGGCGACAAAAATAGCATACAAACACAAATTTAAATGATTTCAAATTCTTTCTGCTCTTTAATTTTTTTAAATTAAAATGTTTACATGAATATGGGAACATCGCTAAATGTCATATGTGTATTGGAGAGGAGCAAAAGCTTCTCTAAAATTCTGCAAAGAAGCCCAAGTGCTATTTAAAAAATATATATATATTTTTTTCCGATTGCTTTAAACAGCGTATCTGGGAATTTTGTTTTAGGTAAAATAACATCAGAGTGAGTTTTATCAGTGTTCTCTGGTTGATTAATGGCAGTCAGCAAATATAGCTACAGTGGGTGCTTTGCAAGTTGCGCTTGGCTTTGGCGACATCCAGTGGACATGTTGCTACGGTTGCCACGGCGCCCAATTGGCCCTGCCCGTGTGGCATTTTTTCCTTTGTCAGTCCGTCAACGAACTTGGGTTTTGACTCGGTCCTGTTTCCTGTTGGTACTCCCTGTCCGGTATTGTTCCCGTTTATTTTTGTTCTGTTTAATATCGGTTTCCGGTTTCGTTCACGTCTTTTTTTGTCCTGTTTATTATTCTCTCCAGTTTTCGTTCCCGCCAAGTTTGTCTTGTTTTTTTTCGATATCCTGTTTCATTATCTATCCTGTCTGTCCCGTCCTGTCTGGTATCGATCCCATCTGTCCGATATCAACTCGGGCAATTGGTATCGATCTCGTCGGCCTCTGGCTTCCTATCATTCATGCCGGACTGCTGCCTAACGTGCATGACTCCCCATTTCCCGTAAAATGAAAGGCTTGTGTGAGTAACGTCACGCGTTTGGGTCCTGATCATGTTTAAAAACGCCAGTCATTGTGCGATGCAAAGCAGCTCATTTTTCTCTTGTGCTTTGTTTAGCATTGACTCGCAGGCTACATAAAATGATATAGCGGGCTACATTAGGCCCACGGGCCATGAGTTTGAAAGATGTATGATGAAGTTCTGTTAAGTTTTGTTATAATACTGCAATGAAAAATAAGGCCATAATATTTTGAAATTACATCATGTATATAATACCCTTTTCCAATACAACTGGCAAGATATGTATTTATCAATATTTTAGTTTCACTCTAGTACTTTTCCTGTTGCCCATTCCCTTTTTTCCACCTATTTTTCTGTGTGACACCTATTTTTCCGTGTTCCAGTATGAAAAAAAGACTGCGTTTTGAAAATAATACTGTTTGATAGAGATTTGTTTTTCCACTGTTCATCACATACAAGGTTCCAATGAATTAAAAATCACCCCCGGCCGGTCCAAATCGTCCCTTAATGTGAATGAGCGAGCAAATTGTCTGTCCCTGTGTGCCCTGCGACTGGCTGGCAACCAGTTCAGGTGTCCCCTGCCCATTGCCTGAAGATAGCTGAGATGGGCTCCAGCACCCCCGCGACCCTACTGAGGATAAGCGGTGCACATAATGGATGGATGGATACATTATTTATTCAGTGTCATAATAAACATCTTCAGAAGCATTGTCCCTGAGTGTCAAAGCGTAAAAAATGTTTTTGTTTAAAAAAAAAAAAACATTACAAAGGGTTTGGCGCAGCTCCTCAGTAAGTATCAAAACACTGGGAATGTTTTCAGTATGATAAATCACTATTAAAAGGCAAGAGTGGCTTTGATCAGATCTTGGTCCACACATCGAGGAAGCCCCACTTGTGGTGCTTCCTGTATCTGGCGATTGATAGTGTATAGGCGGCCCATATGGCGAGAAGGCAAAGTGCAGCAGTGTGATCAGAGTAGCAAATATATGTATAAGTAAAGACAGTTAACGCTATTTCATTTCTAAAAAAAAAGTTACTAAGTTCCTTCGTCAACGTCGGGGCAGACAGGGATGACGTTTTGTGCAAATCTGGAAGAACGCGCTCACCATGGTGACTGAAATAGTGCTATCTGTCCCTAGAAATATCTGGCGCTGTAATGTTCTTCCAAAGTTAACGCGTAGGTTTAGTGCTCCTGCAATAATATTTAATTTTGCAAGCAAAGTTCCCCTGTGTCTATTAAAAGTATTGTTAAGATATTGGAGGTATCACAAATGCAGAAAAAAAGCACAAAAGTGAAAGTTCTGCTTGAAATGCATCTTCTCTCAGAAATGTTCTTGCAAAGGAGTATTTTCAAGAAACAGCCATGTTCAACTATTGTTTACTAAATAATGGTAAAAAAAGGGGAAAATAACTTTTCTTTTGAAAGATGAGGGTTTAAGTTTTTGGTTTTGATTGTCCTATGGCTGGCTATATATCTATAGAACCAGATTCTCTGTAGTCCTTTAAAAATGAGTTAAAAATTAGCTGGAACCGGCTTTTCCCATTAGAGAGAAATGATAGGCATTAAATGTGTTAATAACAGTGTCTGAAATAACGTCTGCCCGGACGCCCGGGGCGTACATCTTTTACGTCGGGCGTACAACTTACAAAACAGGTGGCTGACAACTTTTTCAAGGAAAAAAAAAAGTATTTTTTCTAACCAAACGTTTGCTTCATTCCCATTTCGAAATCTTGGTTCGTTTTGTAAATTTAAGAATTTCGGTTCGTTTGTCAATTTGCATACTCTGCAGCCGATGAGAAGCCTGCGACAAATAACTTCGTGCATCTGGACTTTCCCCAGCGTTATAAGGTCCTGCATCTGCATATCATTTTCCAAAGTAGACGCACAGAGAACACAAGAAAAATGGATATGTGATTAGGAATCAAGCCAAAACCTCTGCCCCAGAAAAATATTCAAAAGAAGCTAACAAAATTGATTACGCTACAAAACGTAAACGTACATTAAAAGCATCGCGGAAAGAGGAGTTCACGTGGCTTGTAACATTACATGAATAAAGATGAATAAATACAGGTAAATACTGATGGCAGATGGAAAACATCGATATCATATACATCCAATGAATGTTATAAGTAGATTTATAATAAACTTAATTTTAAAGTGTTGTTCTGTTATATATTCTGATCATCAATCCTTAATACTTTACAACAAGTTATTTCGCGATTAGTCGTCTTATTGTGTTTCAAGTTGTGAAAAATGGGGCAGGCAACTTTATGGCAGTCAACTTTTCAGAGTTGTCTGCCCTGGTGTCCGCTAACTTTTAGGATTTGACAAGCTCCATATGTGGTTCTGTCCTTTAGAAATGGAAGAAGAATTGGTTCGTCCTCTACCCGGCCAGTCAAAACGGCATCGCACGTCTCGAGTTCTTCGAGTCTTCCGGGTCGGGAGGCTCGGGCGGAAATACAAACGAGAAGACCAGAAAACTGGACAAGAAGATCATCCGCTTGTCCGAATGCATTTCCATTCTTCCGACGCTTATGGAAAACTGTCCCAAAGACAACATGACAGCATTCTGTGTGGAAACCAATGACAAGACGCACGTGTTTGCTGCAGAGAAGAACGTTGCCAAGGAATGGATGGATACCATGTGTGACATTGCATTTCAGGTATCCATTTCTTTTTCTTTGGCTCCATGTTGGTTTGAGTTTGATCGCCAACGGCTACAAAAAGTTCCCTCTTCTCAGTCACAGTTTGTTTTTGGGACTGAGTTACATTCCATTAGAAGTTCTGCAAAACACTGCTTGTATTACCAATTTCACATTCAGAGTAAAGCAGGTTTCTATTGCCTGCTGCAAGTTTTTGATCCTTAACACATTTTAGACTCAATCGCAATTCACCAAGATGATGTGCTACTACAGCAGGGGAGGGCAAACTCCGGCCAAGATGTTAATATAATCATACATAAAATGGCTGTTTCACAAAAAGAATGATGGTTTTAATTGGGCTCACTGTCAGGACCAAAACGGAAACAGGACCCAATTGCGTCATATTTACCACAAGTTTTATTGAAAGAAAGAGGAAGCGCTGTTTGTTATCGATCTCCAGTGTCTGGTAGCATTCCCATTTAGTTTGTCCTGTTTAATTTCGATCCCCAGTGTCTGGTATTGTTTCTGCCTATTTCGTCCTGCTTGTTATCGGACTACTCTGCTCGTGCAATTGATATCGATCTCGTCGGCCTCTGGCTTCCTGTCATTCCACGCCAGACTGCTGCCTTATGTCTTCCGCCCAACGATCGCCGAATCGCTGGCGTTTTGGGTTAACGTGCATGACTGCCCCATTTCCCGTAAAATAAAGCTTGTGTGAGAAACGTCACGCATCTGGGTCCTCCTCCTGTTCCGGTTCTTGACAGCTATATGGGGAAAAATGACTTAACTATTAATCCCTACATATCATTGCTGCCTTTCTAGTCCTTTTTTCTGATGAATTTAATGTTTACAATGAAAAAAGTCATCGTAAAAAATCCCCTTGAAGTAGCTGCAACAATGTGACAAATTTAAAAACAGGTCTTTTGTATCTCAAAGGCTAGAAAACAAGGAAATCAAATTCAAAATGTATTTCAAAATGTTTGCCCACCCCTATTCTATAGAGTGGAAGCGTTGGCAACCGGGATTCAGACTGTGAAACTCAAGACCTGAAGATGTCAGAGAACCTCATTTATTACTCCGGAGAGGAAGGTGAGCAGGCAACACAAGGCACCAAATGTAACAAAAGCAAATCATTCATAAACTGTGCCAAAATCTCCATAGTGAATGAGTTCTGGGTCAGCATTCAGAAAACAGAAGCTTCGGACCGCTGCAGGTTATCTGGCAACTACTGGCTGAAAGCCGAAAGCAACGTCCTGATCTTAAAAGAGCCCAAAACAAAGAGGAACATCTTTGTCTGGCCTTATAAACTGCTGAGGAGATATGGGCGAGATCGGGTAGGTGCAACAATGCATAAGGGCGTGTGCATGTGGTTACTCATTTGCTTTTTTGTTGCAAAGAATGAAATGACATTTCAAATGCGCAAGCAATGCAGACTCGACAGCAGAAAATGTCATCAAGTTAAACAACTCTTGTAGCTTTCTTAAAAGTATTTCCAAAATGATTTTTTTCAATAAGGTACAAAACATGTAGTGTTCCTCCCCACAATTATGTTAATATGTTGCAAAATATTCCACGCACCGAAAGTTTCGAGACATTTAGTCTCAAATTTGAGCCCTCTGGCTTGTTTGCTGTATAACTGTGACATCACTGAAGGAACACAATACTTTCAAAATGGCAAATCTCATTAACACAATATGCAAGGCAGCTCCGAAACAGACATAAATTGTAGTAAACAGTGATTGCATACTGCTCATTTCTGCTTGGAGATATTGGAACCTTGCCCTCCCTATCACCGCCTCCTTTTAGATAGGTAATTGTTCCTTTTCATGTGTTTTTATTGCAGTCATTTTGCCAGGCTAGCTCCCTGTTAGTGCTTGAGTTGCCGAGGGCTTTCCTGTTTAGTTTGCTCGTGGATGGCCTTCTTTCGCTGACTACCTTGTTTTTTTGTCTAGCTAGCCTGGCGTTAGCGCCGATTTTACCGTGTCCCTTGGTTTATCCCTGGCTGGCTTTGCGTTTGTCACCGTTGCCGCTTTCGTTGTTGGTTGCGGTTAGCCAGGCTAGTCACTGCATGTTTTTGACCACATTTGTTGCTGTAGCCATTGCAGTTTTTTATTGTTGGTTCCCAGTTAGCCTGGCCGGTCACTGCATGTTGAATCTCCGCCAAGGCTGTGGCCACCTATCGTTCATCTGTCATGGCTAGCCCCCGTTGGTGGCTCTGCAGGTGTTATTTTGCCAGTTAGCCCATTTTGGGCTATTCGCTCTTTGTTGTACCATTTCCTAATCGACCTGCGACATAAAACCTAGGCATTCTCCACATAACTAACAAAAAAAAAAAAAAAAAATTGGGCTTAAAACACTTGATACCTCTTCGACAATTTAATAAGTAAGACGATAAGGCTTGCTAGGGTGGTTGTATTCCTCTAATGTCACAGCTCAGGATGACAAAGACAGATGCTGTCTTTAAATTTATTATCTAGGAAAATAATTGCAATACAGACGCTCCCCTACTTACGACCATTCGACTTACGTAAAATGGTAGATCCGAACATTTTTTTTGGGATGTCGAAAAATATCCGGATATTGCGGTAAGTCAGATTTTGTATCGTGTGCACCTTTTTCCGAGTACAGGACAGTACTGTAGTGGTTCTTTCCGCCGCTACCGGCATGTGGTGGTGCTGTGAGCGGGCACCCAGCATCCACTCTGAAGAAGATATCCGGCTTCCTCTTCCTAGGTCATCCGAAAACATTCTAAACTATATCTCCAGCGCGCTAAGGACTATGACTTTTTATTGTTTAGTATCTTGTGCATCCATTCAATATGGTTGGTGTAAAGTGTAAAGAAAAGGCGATCCATTTCTTTTGAAATGAAAGTGGAATAAGAAAGCTTGATGTGGTTGAGAAAATAGTCAGAACACTCTTTTCTGCCACTTTTTACCATGGAGGAGGACCTCTTGAAGCGCATCTTTCAAAAGTTCAGTTCATTTCATTCATCTTTATAGAGCATATTAATTTATGAAATGTTTATTTTTTTATACAAGCCTTAAACAGACTTAAACCTAAAACATACAAAATATAGCACTGAAGCAACTTACCAACAAATTCAACTTACGAACGATCGTCCCGGAACCTATTTCGTTCGTAAGTAGGGCAGCGTCTGTATACCAGTGATATATATATATATATATATATATATATATATATATATATATATATGCATGTTTAAGAATTTGAGATTACCAGTACCCTTGGTTTGCTAACTGGAGTGAATCCTTTTTTTTACCTCCCCAGGTGATGTTTTCTTTTGAATCAGGCCGTCGCTGTGACTCAGGCCCCGGGATCTTCACTTTTGACACCAGGCAAGGAAACGAGATCTTCACCCTGGTGGACCAGGCCATCAAATCCCAGAAAGCCCTGGCTGAGGAGCGCCCCCTCAGTTGCCCCAACTACTTTGAGCCGGAATGCCAGTCGTCGTTGCAGCAAATACGCAATGCAGTTGCCGTGCTACCCGGAAGTGGAGACAGCAGCAGCTGCAGCAGTTGGGAAGCTGATGGAGAGTCGGGTGGCAGCAAGCCAGGTTCTGCAGACGGCGTCCTTGGGAAAGGAGAGGCAGGGGACGGAGTTGGCGGAGCAAGAGTCCACATGGGTGGTGGTCCTGAAAGACACAAAGGAAGGACTTTACCAGAACTGCCTGCCATTCTGGGGATTGTGAGTGGGGGAAACACACCTCCACGATCTCCAAGAGGCCAGATAACGCCAAAGAGTACCTTCTCAGCTGATGGGCAGGCAGCTCTCTATTCAGAGCCCGTGGATGCTGTCCGTTTGCCTTTACACATGGCAGATGAACTCTACTCCAATCCAGTGGACAGCATTACATCCATGACAGGAGTGCTACACCCTCGCCTGCGACCTGGGGGTGGAGAGACTTCCGGATCTGGGGCCCATTTAGATCATCACCAAGGAGGGACTAATCATAAGAAAGCCCAGGACCTACATTCACATGTGTACGACCGCATCAGCCTGGAGCTGAGCCATAAAATCGACGCATTGAGTCTGAATGGGGCAACAGCAACAGGCGGGAGATTCGGACGGGTGAACAGTAATAAGAACCCCCCCGAAGGTCAAGCAGAGGGAACTCTGCTGCCCCCTGTTCTGCCTCTGGAGCATATTTATGACGAACCTGAGGGTTGCACAAAAGGATTTATGAATTCCAGTAACACATCGGGGATTAGTATTTACAACGAAGCCCGTTTGGAACCTTACACCAAGAGGCAGGAAGAGGTGGTCACGATAACAGGAATGGAAGAAAATCCTAGCACCCCTATACACACAAAGTCTATAGAATCTCAAAAACGTTCTCCCCTCAACCGTGGAGGTCACGACCCCCCGACTCTAAGATGGCCCAAACCTGTCCCCGCTCCTAAACCCAGTATGGGCAATTTTGTTCGAAAGGAGCCTGTACCGTTGCCTTCCGGCAAACATAGCGAGCTTGAGAATAATGTGAACAACAACAACAACATGAAAGGTGAGAGGGACTTATACAGCAAAGTCTCAAAACCCTCAAAATTATGGGCTAGTCGGTCCAGACCGACACCGCTGAGCTCACCTGATATCATTTATGACAACTTGGGGAATATTTGACAGTCATCTTTGATAGCATTGAATTCAGTTTTTTTTTTGCTTTGTTCAAGCATGTTTTATGTTTTTTATCCATGCTTTTTGTAAGTACCACGTGTGGGTTTTAGAAATAAATATGCTTGGATGACAAGAGGATCTACGGCGAATCTTGATCATCCTAAATGCCACTGATCTAGAGAGACTTGCAAGTCCAAGGAACCAGTACAGGAGCTGTTCCAAAAGGTCCATATGGTGAAAACCTGGACAGGAATCGTGCAACGCTGTGTATGATATTCACATGAAAGGTTCAGGTGGTTGTTAACCTTCAAAAGGAAGATGTTCAATGTTATTCCATCTACATGAAACGCTTTGCATTTAACTGCAATACACATGTATATATGTAAGAAACAGCTGTGCTGTATTTAAATATGACGAACAATAAAAATATATTTTGAAAAGATTCCTTCATGTGAACATCTGCTAACAATGTCAGAGATATTTTTGGTAAACAGATTTTCTGTTCAGGGCTGAGCAAGTCTGACCTTATTCTCAACTTTCCCTCCTCTGCCACACTCTGTTTGTTTTTTTGGCCGGTTCCAATCACTTCAACTGAACTTTAAGGAATAAAGCAAGATTTTTACAGTCTTTCTATTCTGCTCTAGCTCGCTTTCACTACGTTTGTGCCATGAGGCTGCAGTGGTATATGCCAGGAGCCATTAATGTTTTTAGGTTTAAAAAAATTAGAGATTTGTTGCATTCAATATCCGTCTTCAACAAAACTGTAATGTCTCATTAAAAACAACAAAAGGTGCATATATAACCCCGATTGAGTGCATTTATTTTTCTGTTTTTGTCAGACTAAAGGAGCTACCAACTAAAAGGGGCAGTTTCCGGATTAAATTATTCGTAACAGCGACGCCATTGAAGACAACTGTCATGACCAGAACGGAATCAGGACCCAAATGCGTAGCGTTAACTTCAAGTTAATTGATAGAAGAGGAAGGGCAGCGTCTGCGATACGGTGCTCACTGGACGCGGGAAGCAAGCCGCTCACACAATCGGATCGTGATCAGAATACGGAAGTGGAATTTCCGGAGCGGGAGATGGCGGTGTCAAGGACGGAAAAACAGGTCGATATCCGGGACAGGAGAGCAAAAACGTGGTCGGGATCAAAAACGCTTCGTAAACCGGGACCGGCGAGCAAACGTGGGCGGGGTTTAAAAACAAGTCAAAGCCGGAGACAAACGGGGAGATCAGGAATGGATGGGTGGAAAACGGGTGCAAAAAGCGGTACAGAAGGGAGTCAGAGTCAAAAATGCTTGCCTTGTAGAAATAGAGGTTCGCTGACGAACTGACAACAGGAGAGTGAAAGGACTGGGCTTAAAAAGCACAGGGAACCAATCAGATAGCCCGCAACAGTTGGCCCCAAACGAGTGGGCACAGGTGATCCAAATCGGTCATAATGACAACAACGACAAAAAACTTTGATGTGAAAAGTCTGTTTGTGGTGTATAACATAAATCTAATTAAATTAGTTTCAGCCACTAAAATGAATGAATGCATTTATAAATGGTTATCGTATGTGTTAGCATAACATTATAATTATGCATTTCCCCAAAATTATTTACACAATGTGTTTGCATTGCATTGTAATTATGCAATTTGCAAAACTTGTTTTCTGTATTTTCTGGTCTATAAGGCACACTTTGGTGATCCCTGGTATAAGCTAACTGGAGGTAGTTCACCCCCCCATTCAAGTGCAGACAAAAGGTAGACCGAAATGAGTTGGGGAAGATGAGTGAAGCCAAAAACAGGATGAATAATATTAAAGGGTTTCTCCAGTGCTTAAAAAGGCAGGATGAGAAAGTCATTTACACGATGAATGCTGGCAAGAAAGCGTGGCATGTGTCAGTTGGCTAGAAAAACGGGGACAGAGTGTTCCATTCACGGTTCCAAATCTGTATCCAGTTCATCCTTCTGCTTTTTATTTTCTCAAATGCTCCCTAAGTTCTTTCTAAAAACTGAATTTCCTCTGAGAAACCCTGGCTGCATTTTTATGAGGCATCATTTTACTCGTCCCCAATTTTGACATGCTCATGCATTTACATTGTCTGCAACTAGTTTGAAATGTGGCATTTTCAGAAAAATGTATGAGAAAACAAGTTTTTCAGAATGCAAGTTGCAGCGCTGAGTTCTTTGATTATTGGTTTCGGCAGGAAAAAGCTGTAACGCAACCAGTCCTTGCATATCTTGCTCAAGTTCAAAACAATGTACACTGTTGGGAAATAGTTTTAGCGTTGGTGTGTTTTGCTGAGTTCCGCTTGTGACATGATGTTTATCGTTCTCAGGTTTCCTATCAACCGACAACCACATAGGTTGATGACATGTAGACCACCATTTCTATTTTTATCACTGCGTGGGCAAGTGATTGTTAAGTGTGCTTGCCATATCTCAGTTCTGTGTTGGTTTCACTTACCTTTTTGATTTCTGAATTTAAACAGTAGTTCCAAATTAACAAAATAATTTAAAAAAAAAGAACTTTTTTATATTTAATTATTCTCTTAGTGTGCATATAATGCATCTGTCTCGGCCAGAACGGAGACAGGACCCACTTTTGTTGGGTTTTTCACAAGTTTATTGGAATAAAGAGAAAAAGTTGCGCCCAAGATCTGGTGATTGCTCGACGCGGCAAGCAGGTCGCTCTGAACGCAGAAGTGGATCTTCTGTGGCGAGCGATACGGTGTTGGGAACGGAAAAACGGAGAGCAAAAATGTGGTCGGGGTCGGAAACGAGTCGTAAGACAAGAAAGGAGAGTAGACGTGGTCGCCGACAAAAAGAGGTCGAAAGCGGGGACGGGAGAGTAGATGTGGTCAGGATAAAAAACAGGTCCAAGCCGGGGGACAGACAGGAGCAAAAAAAAAAGGTGAGATTCAGGGTCGAAAAAGGCTTGCCTAGTGTTAACTGAGGTTCGCAGACGGACTGACAAAAGGGGACAGAGAGGAGTGGATTTAAATAGGGACAGGGAGCCAATCAGAGTTCGAGGCAGTTGGCGCCAAAGGAGCGGGCAAAGGTGACTCACATCGGTGATCATGACAGCATCGCAAGTTTAATCGCTATTTGCATTTTTATTTTATCACCGAGGCCAGTTAGAGGCAACTCCAGGGAAGACACACTAAAAATTTGATCCAGAGATAAATAAATCTCTTTCAGGACAGCTGATAGCAACATAAATAGCCACAGTGTCTTAAAGTTTCAACGCACTTTATTGGCAAACAGATTAGAAAAATTGTGACAACATCATTTAATATTTTAGGAGAAATCCCTACAAAATAGCATGTAAAAACTAAACAAAATTTATCTTGAAACTTTCAACCAAAAATGACTCTTGTCTTCAACAGAATATAACACACAAAGCACACACTTTTTGCTATCCCACTTCTCCTTTGTAGCAGTCTAAAAGAGGAACTTTAGACTTTTGACATATTTTTTTCTTCTATTCAAAGTAATTTTTACTTTTAAGAGATTAGTGTTTACTAGGAAAAGGAATGGGGGCGGAGGAGAGAAAGAGCAAGTGAGATAAGCTAGTGAAATGGCGGCCAATTTGCTCAAATACCGAGACAAGAGAGTCGTTGTGGTCATAATTCTGTATGCGGAAGTCCTATGACATCACAACGTCATGAAGTAATTTGTCACTGGACCCTTGCTTGTGTTACAAGGTTCAACATAGGAGTGGAATGGCGGGACATCGATTAATGTTTTACCATGTGTGAAAGTGAGAGAGAGACATATCTTTTTCTGGTGAATAGATTATTATAATTAAAAAATGTATCAGGAATATGGGCATGTATTTTATAAAACAGTATGTGTCATGCATGCAACCAACATTGAGTTGATAATAATGTCAGCATGCATATTATGCGTCGTTGACCCAACTCTGAGAAAAATTAAAGTTCTTTGATGTTTCCAAAGTTTCTGCCCTTAGCATGCCACCTTTGCGTTTGGCTGAATGAAAGAACAGAGCCATTTGTCTGCTGCTAGCTACCCCCCATCTCATTAAAACAATAAGGCTGTGTTTAAGGAGGAATGTGCATTCTTGTCTATACGTCAGTACAATTCAGATGGATATGTAAATCACATTTTCTTCCATGCCGCTTTGCACCCAAGTGCACAACTAGTAATCTGTTATTCATGAATTATCCATTCCGGTGACCTTTTAATAGCAATGAATGAAATAATTCAGTCAACTGGTTTTGGCACTTATAGGATGAAATTGTATTTTTTTAACCTCTTCTACATACAGTTCAAGTGATGTGCTACCCAACCTTCTAACTTTTACTAGAGAATTTTGTGAACAAACAAAAAAAGTCTTTAGTGATTTTTTTCCCCTTTTTTCTGCCAAGAACTAATCAATTCTCTCTCAGTGTTGACACATTTTTACTTATGCCATTTTGGACACGATGATCAGGACCTGAATCCTGCTGGCAGGCACTAATTGAACTATTACTTGTTACGAAGGTCAAAGCTTGACGCGGGCTTGGGACAGGCGGATGTCTACGCCATGTGGTATTCTGAGAATTTGGCAGAGTTCTCTGTGATAAATGAGAAATTGGGGCAGCAGCAGTTGTAGCCTTGCCGTGTGATCCAAGCTGGCGAGCCTGTTTTAGACAGACAGCAACAAACAGTACGTAATGTTTTTTTCATTTGAAAACAAGTAGGTACTGTGGTGGCCTAATCCAAGGCTTAATCTTCCACGTTTTGTAATGCATGCATTGATTCAGTTTGAAATACTGTATGTGACTGAATGTACAAATTGAACATAGTAATTTGGTAACTTCTTTATGCTTAGTTAGAAATTGCGGTGCATTTATTTTCAAACAATTTTTACGTCAGAGCAGCCTTATCAGAGTCACAGTTATCAGCTCAGTACTTTAAGGTCACCGCAGGCCTTAGTTGACAAAACACAAATGACAGTGGAGTTCAACATCACCCATTGTGCGGTCTTATAAAAATGGATAAAAGCTATCTATACAAGTTCGTTAAACTCTATTGATATATTTCCCCAACTCTATTATTAGAAATGACAAAATTGATTACCTGATGGAGTGGACCGCTGGCTGAGGTTACAGCACTCCCTGGTGGTTGAAGTTGGTATGTCGAGGAAGCAAAATGCCTATCCAATGCACTGAATCCAGACATCATGTCATATGTTCACCATTTTACAGCCAGGGGACATACAATTAGCTTGATGAGCAAAATTTATTATTACCCGGTCCCCTGAGGGTAGTGCAGCTTGGTGACCAGGGTGCTCCTGAAATACTCATAGAGGTTGCTGTTAAGACAGCTGGGGTTCAACACCACCTTCTCTTCTATCTGTGAGAGGCAACCCTATATAGAGCCAGAAATAAAGCTGAATGAAGCATCCTTTTATTTGTGGCTAACCATCTCGTGGTAAAATGTACTCAGAGAATACCGTAAAATTCGGACTATGGAGTGCACCGGATTATAAGTCGCACCTAATAGTTTTAAAGGGAAAAACATTTTGTATATACATAAGCCGCACCTTTTGATATGCCGCATGTGCCCACATTGAAACAAGAGATATTTACAAAGAAAGACAGTACACAGAAAGAGTTTTAATAAGATACATGTACCAATAATGTACCTTAACCCCTTAACCTTCCGCCGGCCTGCAGGCGGGACTTTTGATATTCAAATACGTGTCTGGATGATGTCACCAGTCACTGAAATACATCATGGCACATCCATCAACTATCTGCACTGCCCATCCCAGCTATGTTCGGACAGTGGGCAGGGGACACCTTGAACTGGCTGCCAGCCACTCGCAGGGCACACAGAGACAGACATCTCATTCGCTTACTCACACCTAAGACACCATAAGACTGGAGACCTTGGTATTCTACAGCAGATTCACCCGTTTTCCCGAGAAATTTGGTTTATGCTGCTTTTGTATTGTTTAACCTTATTAGTGCACACTAATAACACTTAAAACACGTTACAATTTTTTTGTTCACGACCCTGATTTCTTTTGGTGCCCTCCTTGGCACTGGATGCCCTACGCAGTGCCAGTTATGTGTGTTTGCGGGGCTACAGCCCTGTTAGAAAATAATGCATAAATTAGACGCATAATTGCATAAGTCGCAGGGTTGAAAGCCTGTGAAAAAAGTGACAGTTTATAGTCTGAATTTTACAATCCGGTATAAATATTGTTTTACCGCAATAAGCTGCATGGCTTCAGCTGGAGGATCCTGCAGTGGATCAGGGAATCTGCCTGGCAGAACCAGTTCCCTGCAGACAACCGGGTTGAGGAGCATGCCTGAAGATGTCTCAGAGGGATAGAGGAAGTAGAAAGAAGACAAATCTGTGTAGCATACAAAGAAGTCACACATACACAACACACTCACAAACAAAACACAGGGCATGAATTTGTGTTACATATATTAAGCAGGTTTGTGTCAAAAAGAAGAAACATAACAGACATTATAACCGTTAAGACACCATGCCATAATATTTTTGATAATATATCATCTATGATAATAAGCAACAGGCATATTTTTCAACCTTTTTACTGAACTAATCATGTGACTCAAGTCAAATTTAATCTAAATACCAAAACTCTAGTGTTAAATACATCAAACACACCTGGGCTTCCTTCTGTCGCTGCCATCTGCAGCAATATACCCTTGCTATTATTCTGAAAAATAAATAGAATAAGAAGACATATTACCAGAGTATGCCCAGGATTTTCCCTTTTAAATTTAAGACTTTTCAATACCTTTTTATGACCCTGTACAATGAAATTTAAGACCAATCTCATACCAATTTTGGCATACATTTCTCAAATAATGAAAAATAATCTGTCAGTATAACTAAGAATAACGCCATAAGACAGGGACAAGTAACAGTTCCCATCCCAAAAGTTACTCCGACGACAACAGGGGTTGGACTTTACGTAATGCTCCAACGAAATGGTGCATTTTTGATCAAGCGGAAATCTGGATTTTCCTTTATCTCTGACCGATACATGCAATATATTGGTCAGAGATGGATTAAGTTGGATTAAATGAAAACTAATATTACGACACAACGTACCATACTTTTGTAAGTGTACTTATTTAACAGTTATAAGCTCTATTATTATTATTATTATTATTATTATAACACAGATTGGACAACGAAAAAAAAACAGACATTTAACAGTTAAATATAAGACTTGTAAACCGAATTTAAGAACTTTTCAAGGCCTTGATTTGCAGTTATCAAATTGAAAACACTTTAAAAAGACCCTGTCAGAACCCTGAATACAATTACCACAGAACCTGGGACAAAAGTTGCCTTTTGTCACCCTCTAGAAATAACAGCGCAAGTCACATTTTGACATCGTTTTGACTCTTTATAGTGGTGAACACCGCTTCTATAACAAACTCCTTCCTTATCTATCAGATTATTCAATTCAACCGATAATATAATCAATAATCATTTCATTGCTTATCCTGGGAATAAAAAAAGGAAAAATTATATTTGCTATAAGTTTGGGAAGGTGAAAATTTCTGTTTACATTGTGTCAACATACATGCAGTACGCGGTTGAGAGCTTGAAACATGCACTGGTTGTCCTGGATCTCTTCCCAGTTCAGCCTCCAGTTGGAAGTCGGGATGACTATTAACGGGAGTCCGTACAGCACAGTTTGACACACATTGCCACAAAACAGAGATCTAAGGGCAAGCATACACAAAGGCATTCAATATAATTTGGAGTATAAACAATGGCCCAAAGTTTGTATATAGAAGTGCATGGGTTAATAGTTGGATGGATATTATTAAACAAATTAGCATTTTCAGTCATTCTAACTGACAGAGTGAATGCCTGCACTCCAACTGTTAAGTTCCTAACATGATTGCTTAAGTTACCAAGATTAGTCCACCTTTTTGTATCAGTTCACAAACATGTTGTACTTTGTCTTACCAGTGGTAAGCTAAACATTATCTTTCAGGTTAAGGACTCTCCCCAGATAGACACTATCACCTTTTTAAAAGGTTTTGCTGATGTCAACTAAGGTTCTTAATTCAGTTAGCTATTTAATAAATTCCGTTTGAACTGGGAAATTCGATACATTTGTGATTTAGTCGCTAACTTAAACTTTTTGATATTCTTCTCGTTTCGATCTGCCAAAGATGTACAACGACAGTAATTACTTGGCAAACTAGTTTTGGAAAACATACTGAAATGGGAGATCTGAGATATTCAATTTGCATCATGACTCAAGCAGAAAATTCCTAGACTTGCAAGACGTCGGCGGAAAAACATATTAAAGTGGACAATGTCAGCTTTGGTTCCAGCAAGTTCAGCTACTGTATAATGCAATCACTCCATTAGGTTTCATTCATACTTGATTGCTCTCATGCTTCTTGGTACTTGAAATTGGGACATGACATCACAAAAGCTATCCGCCTCCTCAGCAGAGTTCAGTGGGAGGAGTCCTGGGCTGATAACACACTCCCGGACGTCACACTTAATGCACACTAGAGAGAAGCAAAGAGCAACGGTAGTCATGTCTCTGGTAGCAACAATCAACTTTTGCATTCTGTTTTGTAGAAGGAACCTTCAGTGGAACCTTCACGAGGACTGGGCAGGACAATCCGGATGCGCTCAAAACCCACTCCATTGTCTTGAAGCCATAGTTTAAACGCCGCCTCAACAGCAAAAACACTGTTGTCCACCTGTTGCAGATCTACCAGCACCAGATTCCCTGCAAGATTAATATTATTTATGATCTTTTTAAAAACAATTATTTTAAATCCTTCATGTGAGAGGAAATAAGAAAATATTTAACTGATAGTATTTTTAACATGAACAATAGGTCTTCTGTGCTTATGAGGAGAAATAATTATGACAAAAAATACAAAGAGAAAAACTGTGAGGGGTCAAAATATCACATGCGTCAGACCACCGACTATGGTGCCATACACCAGATAACCTAAGAAGTAATCTGATGTTGATTGGTTGAATGGAAGCATCAAAATTCCTACCTAATTTCTTGCGTCTTAACTCTGAAAAGACCGAAATGTTAGTTATTGGTCCATCTAAATGCCGCGACTTATTCTCTAAAATTGCTGTGAACATTGACAAATGTCACATCACACAGAGTGACTCACTTAAAAATTTAGTTGTCACATTTGACCCCGATCTGTCCTTTCAAACACATGTGAAGAAAATTACTAGAACCGCTTTCTTCTATCTTTATAACATTGCTAAAATTCGTCCAATACCGTCTCAGTCGGATGCGGGGATTATAATTCACGCGTTTGTTACCTCCCGTCTTGATGACTGTAATGCACTACTCTCCGGTCTTCCGATGACCAGACTCAAGAGTCTTCAGGTGGTACAAAATGCCGCAGCGAGGCTTTTAAGTAGGACAAAAAAGTCCGATCACATCACCCCAATTTTGGCTAACCTGCATTGGCTCCCTGTTACCCTAAGATGTGATTTCAAGGTTCTCTTATTATTATACAAAATCATACATGGACTTTCCCCCTCATATCTTTCAGATCTGATTTCCCCCTATGTTCCGGCCCGAAGCCTTCGTTCTGAGAGCCCCGGTCTTCTGGTGATCCCAAGAGCCAAGAAGTGTTCCGCAGGTTCGAGAGCGTTCTCCATCCGGGCACCGGTGTTGTGGAATGCTCTTCCCCCTGAGATCCGATCTGCAACCTCAGTGGAAATAGTTAAATGTAAGCTTAAAACACACTTCTACTCTATAGCATATGAATAACCTAAACTGCTTATGTGTAATAACCTGTAAAGCCCTTCGAGACTCTTTGTGATTAAGGGCTATACAAATAAAAATGACTTGACTTAATGACTGACGTCATTTTCATTGAATAGCCGGTAAAGTTGTCATGCTGAACTGGCCCATCAAGCTGTAGAATACCAAGGTCACAGTAAACAGTGATTATGACCTAAGCTATATAAATGAAACATGAATCTATTAGAGATATGGATCAAGAACATGATAGAATACAGAATTGGGGACAGGAAGAAATGTCAAATGGAACTAGAGAACAACTCAGACATCCAATTACACCTCATGCAAACAGTGTTTGTACACCATTTTCATGGACAAATTCGAACACTTTTCAAGAACTTTCAAGGCTATTTTTTTCTCAAAATTTCCAGTGCCTTCAAATGAAGAAATCCAACGCAGATCAAAAGAAAGATTTTTTTTGTTGGCTTTGAGGACTAGTATATACTTTGTGTTATTTTACTCTGTTCCTATCTATGATCTACAATCTTTTTTGTGGGCTGCTGTAAACCAACATGAATTCTGCCATTCTGCTTCAACAATGCACACGCAGCTTCAATACGTCACATTTGTTCACAAACACGGAGAAGGCTCTTTAAGTGCGGGATAGTAATGGAGTTCAATGCGGAAGACAAAAAAGATAGAAAGTACAGTATGTACAAAAAGCAGAAAAATGAGCCAAAGTTGGCGTCATTTTAATGACATTGATTGCTCCGAAGCAGAGAGAATTCAATCTTCCAATCTTAGAAGATGCTAATATTTTGCTTTTTATTTTACTCATTTTAATTTAATTTTTTTGCGTGTTTTTCATAAGATGTGTGTCTGAATTTGTTAAAACAGAATTGTAAGTAGTTATTTTTGGGGCATTTTTCTTTTATTAAAGCACTGAAGAGTTAATATTTTTATTTTATATTTTTTTTTTTTACATTTTCAGATATTTTGAGTTGTTAGTTTGTAAAATTCTAAAATTCCCTAGTATTGTACAATTTTTTGTGAGATCTGTTAATATTTCAATTTATACTTCATGCGTTTTTAAGGGATCTTCTGCAAAAACCTGTCCTCTTGTATGCAATGAAAATAATTTTTCCTGACCTTGAAAACACAACATTAAAATTCAAGCATTTTCAAGGATTTCAGGCACTCGTACGAACCCTGTATAAAGATCTATATGGAAGGAGAAAAAGGCAGAGACAATTTAGTCACCACACTGGAAAGCATGAGAAGCAATCTTTGATGGAGAGAACAAAAAGCCCTGCAGGAGACCATGTTTGAATAAAAAATAAAAAATGGAAATTATACTGTCTTTTTTCGCTGGTTGGGGCCCAAAAATGAATGGTGGTAAGAAGCAGTCACAACTGTCATATGTGCATTGCAAAAATACATTCTATTACTTCAAGCAATAAGGGAGAAAAAAACAGCATCCTATAAAACAATCAAATTTACATGTTCATGTCTCAAACTGAGCTGAAGAGTGATGAGGATATTTTGCTATGATTCTGAGTGACTTGGCATTACCTGTTTGTTTGTACATGATTCAAATTGAATCGTTTCTTGTACATGATTCAATTGTTTGTTTGTTCGTACATGATTCAAATTGAATCGTTTCTCCGGCGCCGTCACGAATGGCAGCCACTCCAGCAGCTCCCGTGTTATTTTCGATTGTTCTCAGTTATTTTCGATTGTTCTCAGCTTAGGGATGCTGCTGGAAAAGTGAATTTCCCTTCGGGGATGAATAAAGTATCTATCTATCTATCTATCTATCTACCTGCTTGTCCTATCCTGCCCAATTCCTTTAACTAAAATCAGGCACAATTTATGATTTATTCGGTAAAACGTTTATGTTTGTGTTGTTCATTCCTTTTCCATGACCCATTTTTGTATCCTCTCCAGAGAGTCCATTAGCACAAAAACGCACAGAGCCCCTTAATAAAACATTTGATCCTTCTTTTAATTAAGGGATGAACTGTTGCCTTTTTTATATGTAGCAGAAAAACAGCAGGTTTGTTCCCAGCAGTGACATTTGAAGCACACAAGAGAGAAATTGCCATCAGTTGTATGAGTGTGTGAGGGAGACACAAATATGAGCATAGATGGGTCACACACATGGCCCTTCCCGGCCGTGTGGAAGGAGCAGGGTGGGAAAATATGTGGAATGTGAGTGGGAGTGAAGTCTGCTCAGGAAAGACAGCAAGGAGTGAGTTCAGTATTGGTTTGTGTCCTCTTTCTTACCTGCATTATAAGCCGGAGGTGTGTTTGGAGGTGGGAGTATTTCTGGACCACGCTCTAGCTCACTTCTAAGCTGAATCACCATGAAACTCTGGATTGGTATCAGATCATCATTCTTAAGCGCATTTTTCAAAAGGTGAACCATGACTCTTCCGGTACGGCTGGTCACTACGGTAACCTGTATAAACAATACAAGCAAAAAAAACATCCACTTTAATCTGGAGTTTTTTTCTGTTTTTATTTCTATGCAGCTGTTTTATCCTTATTTAAAAACTCTTTGAAAAAAAGGTGCACTATGGTGACATGGAAATGAACAAAATACTACAATGAACTGCAGCATGTGATGTCGTGACATAGAGAAAAAAAAAATCTGCCTCTAGAAGCTCTACAAGGACATACAGTAGATACAGTACTCTCTCCTGCGCAATGTGTCTCTACCATGACAAAAACAAATAAACACAAGTATAATGATGGCGGCACGGCGGCTGGGATGTTAGGGAGCTGTTCAGGGTTCAAAAGTCCAGCTACCACAGCCTCCCCATGTGGAATTTGCATGTTCTCCCAGTGCCTGCATTGGGTTTCCTTCAGGGCACTCTGGTTTCCTCCCACATTCGTCAAAACATGCATGTCAGGTTTATTGGTTGATCCAAATTGTCTCTAGGTGTGAATAAGCAAGTGAGTTGTCTGTCTCTATGTGCTCTGCGACTGGCTGGCAACCAGTTCAGGGTGTCCCCTGCCCACTGCCGGAAGATGACTGGGATGGGCTCCAGCACCCCCGTGACCCTACTGATAATAAACGGTGCAGATAATGGATGGATGGAAATATAATTATATTTTTAATTCAATTATTAGGTCCTTCAAAATAGCTCCAGCTGAAGGAGATAATCATGAGCAGCAAGTAGGGGAAACTAACGGTTAAGGTGTTTGATAGAACATTTTGCCCCAAGCTGATAAGATATTCTGTCAAAATATCTTTGCTTTGGCTTCTCTAATGTCAGACAAACAAATCTCCAGACAGAAGGCTGAGCGGTTTAAGAAACCACCACATTTCCCTGCACTGAAGTGAACAAAACCACCCACGAGATAATAGTACAACTAAAAAGATCAAAATATTTTTCAAGGACAACTCTTTCAACTACCTTTTTTTTTGAGTTGCTTTAGATGTTTTCAAGTATGTTTCAAACTAATCAATCCATTCATAACAATCATGACTGTTAATCTGCATTTCCTCACCTCTATGTTGGCTTGAAGGCTGACTTCACTAGAATTTCTGTACCGGTTAAATTGCTTGTGACTGTTGAGCACAGCCAGTCGAATAATCTGGATCACACTGCTCAGTTCTGTGATGACACCTACAGCCGGGATCGCCCGTAGTGCCTCCACACAGGAAAGCAACCTAGGCAAGTTACCCCGAACTCTCTGAAAAAAAAAAAAAAAAAAAAAAAAGGTATCTTCAAACATACACATATGTCAATGAGACTTGATCCATGCTAACTGCCCTCACCAATGATTTAAACAAATTGATGCACCGCTAAAAGATTTTCCTTTATAGATCATTGGCCAATTGGACAATCAATTTCAGTTAATTTTATGTTATAGCAGACAAACAATATTTGAGGATTTAAATGAAGTTTATAGGATGTGCAGAGGTTTACAATGATTACAAATGTAGGCAGGTGCATTCGTTCTTATAAGTATATTTAGATTAGTTATGTCCAAATGCCTCAATTTTGATTTCATCAGAACACAGCACCTTATTACAAATTAAAGCTGACTAGTCAAAATGTTATTTAGCATAACTAGAGCAGACTCAAGAAACTAAAATTAAATTATTTGGACATAAGATGAGGCAGTATGCAACACAGCATTTCAAGGACAAACTCTTGCTAACCACAGTAACATTTGATGCAGTGAAAGCAGCACAACACATCAGTGCCTGCCCTCTCCCCTTCCTGATGGATATTTACTCCCCTCAATGCCTGAGCAGACGCCACAACATCACCAAGGACCGGTTAAATTCAGGTGCCCAGCTCGTTGACCTGTTGCCCTCTGGGAGGCCAGTAGGTTCATCAGAGCAAGGGTAAGCAGAATAATAAACAGAATTGTTCTAGAATCAATGATCTAGTTGTGAGCTTGTGTGTGGGTGAGTGAGCGTGACTCTGCCGAACAAAATCAAAAAGGACACACATGCTCGTGCCTAGAATCGATATGAGTATTTGGTATTACCACAAAAGGAAGCAGACATTCTTGCTGACTTGTGATGGCGTACACACTGAGATGAGGAACCCTACAAGGTCCCTTCAGACTACAGACCAGCGTCAGAAAATTATTAAGACCATCACAGAGAACTGATCGGGTCTCGGCCCACCAGGGTGGCATTGCCTCAATGATCAAGACCCTGACAGGTTGCTGCAAAAAAGGAGTGTTGGACACGTTGTTGTGCGCCATCTTGCCTGAAACAGGAAAAAAAAGAATTTGACGGCTGTGTTTTAATATTTTGTGATCTCATGTTGTTGTCAAGCACAAACACACTAACAGTTTTTCCTTTAAAAAAAATAGTAAAAAACATTATTTTTCACGCTCTTTTAGTAACATAATACAGTTTATTATTCAGGACCGGAAGTAGCTTCATTATTTTCTATTTCAACATGCATTTCATCACATTTCATCATGCAAGGGATTTCAAAATATGCTCATGTTGACAATTTTGGAGGAAGTGCCTTTGCTGTTCTCACAGAAAAAAAGGAATTGGTTTCTTCAGGTCCATTTCCTATTGCTTTATGTGGTTTACAAAGAAATACAATTTCGTAAACAAGCAGCTGATAACTTAAATAGCACTTTTCATCGCACCATTTTTCTGATGTATTACAACTTAGGCCAGGATACAAGCACTACCTCCTAATATTATTTTAAACCCTATTTTTATTAAGTGTTTATTATATAATTATCCTGGAGTGCCACATCAAATCCTATCCTAATAGCCTATGATGTTTTAAACGACAGTAAAGACAATTCTATACTGTTATTAATTCTCTGATTTCTTTTTAGTTCAATGTATTGGGATTTCATTAGTTTTTTTAAGTGAAATAAAATGCAAATGTTGAGCAACCCGTAAATTCATACAGGTTATCCTACGCAAATAGCTATTGTATTTACTAAATAAAAAATACCGATCTTTGATTAAATGAGCAGTTCTGGGGATTGCTGATAGATTCTTATAACCACAAGACCTTTTTACAAGTATGGATATAAGCGAAACAAATATTAATTACATGTGCATGGCAAATTTTAGAGTCAATAACAGCAAATCCCAGGCAGGGGAATTCAGATGAACGGGATTTATGCAGGAAATCTGATGTGGGTAACCATGACTGATACTCTTTAAATAACTCTTTAATTAACCATTGAGGCACGGTTTAGAAGATTAACAAACGAAAAGAAAATTCGAAGATAACTTTTTTCACATGACAGCAACGAGTTGCAATTGTTCTGTTGTCTCCAATTCAAGATTTTCCTCTGACCTTCATTGATGCACAAATTTAACCTCTAAATTTTCCGTATGTTTTTTAGTATTTTACCCACAAGCAGCAATGTACATGTTTTTAGATATATTATCTCACATTTCACGTCCCACAACGCTAAATTGACGAGGACGAACAGCAAAAAAAAGGATAAATAAACGTTAGCATAATGCTAACGAGCGAATGCTACGATTTTGAAAATGTTAGCTAGCTCTGTGATTTGTATTTGTATTGTATTATGGGGATAGTGATTTTGCGTTTCTAAGCAAATAGTTTCATCAAATGATAACAATAACGATTGGGAAAACACATTTAGTTACCTGACTTCCAGCAGGAGGCCAGCTAGCTTAATCAACGTCACGATGCTAATAGATTTGTCCAACCACTCTCCACTAGGGGGTGCAAACACGCACAAGTGGCGCCGACTTCTTTCTAACACCATCATTTTAAATGAACAAACAAAAATGTAAGCAAATAATATTACATAATAAAATTAAGGAACCATAAATGTAAAAAAAGTAGTGTATTTTATATATGTGCTTTTTATTTGGACATAAAGCATATGAATTTAGGGGTACACCGTGAATTACTGTGAATTACTCACAGTAAAGATGTTCTGGCTTCAATTCCAGCTAGAATCAATTCCTGTGTGTAGTTTGTACTTTCTGAGGTTTGAGGGGATTTTGCATGGAGTTTTGCTCTCGATTTCGCATTGACACAACTATTTTGTTCTGGTTTTAAGCCAGAAAATAGGAACTGAAGAGCACAATTTAAAAAAAAATCCCCTCGTGAAACCCAGTAGTTTTCACTTTGACAGCACAGTTCTCATAAATGCATTTGCTTGTGAGATCAAATTCCAGGAAGGGGACTCATATGACAGTAAAAAAATGGTCAAGCCTAACCATGCATTCTTATTATTTACACTCCTGTCATGTGAAAATGTTTGGGTTTAGAATTTACATTTTAGAGGGTGGTGGAAATCAGGTGAAAAGCTTTTGCAGGAAATAGAATAAAATAAACAAAACAAGCCACAACAATAAAATGTAGCATCTAAATGCTTCCCAGGAGGGGAAAGTTTGTATTTATGTTTTTTGGACAATCCGCTTTTTGTCGCGTGCTGCAAGTGCAAAAGTCGCCCTCGGTATGACCGTAATTTAGGGGAAAGATTTCAGAATGAAAAATAAACTCAAAAAGGGACTTTAAAGGAGCTGTGCAGAGTTTAGAACCTTTTTACTCGCTGCCGGCATCTCCTGGCTTGTGTCATCATTGCAGCCTTAGTCAGCTTGTTTGTTATGCGTGTTCTAAATGCGTATCATTCTTACAGTAGATTCACTTGAATAAACTGTTCTTTTTTCATCATTCTTCGAGTTTGGGTTGGAAGCTGGTCTTTTGTGACTCTAACCATTTTTATGCTACACTAAATAAGAAAAAAAAACCTGCGGAGATGAGCCTTATGTCTTGGGATCAAGGGATCCCAGTTCGAATCCCGGCTCGTCCGTGTTACATGTCGAAGTGTCCTTGGGTAAGACACTGAACCCCTAATACCCCCAATAAGCAGGTTAGCGCCTTACATGGCTGCGCGGCCGCTATTGGGAAATGTGAAGCACACTGTAAAGCGCTTTGGGAAGTCATTGACTTGAAAAGCGCTATATAAATGCAGATCATTTCATTTCATTTCATTTATGTCAGTCTCCATCGTTCCCCCAACCCCCATTCCTCCTACCTAATGTGTTCCGCCCTGAACAGCTTTGTTAAAAGTAAGATGAAAGCAGATGAGTGCAGTGTAAAATAAAGCATAAGTGCTCTTTGAACTCAATTGGGCATTGTAAACACATACTTCAAGGGACAGTGTATAAAAATCAAATGGTAAATGGTAAATGGTCTGCATTTATATAGCGCTTCTAATGATCCAAAAAATACAAATAAAATTGATTTGAAATTTTGAATACTAGGCAAAAATGTATGATTTTTCATACACATTGGAATCCCCACTTAGGTCGCCGTCATGTTTGTACGGCATCCTGGCGCCACGCTGTGCACTGAGGCACTGACCCTCGCTTACACCAGACAAAACAGTGCCGTCTAGTGGTCAAATGTTACACATTGGGGCTTTACTAAATTTAAACTAGTCTTTTAAGGGAAAATGTAGCATCCAAGTTGGTCCAGTTGGTTCTTAAAAACATTGAATGATTTGCAAGTTAAAGAAAACATCTCAGAAAAGTCGGTGGAAAGAGAATTTCAGTTCACTCACAGGAAGCCCAGTAAAATACATGATAGACGTCTGTAGCCGTCAATGGCATTGAATGAGTTACGCAGGAATTAAAGATAGCCTTCGCCATAGCTGTGAAAGTCGTTACTGCCAAATGAATTATCTACTCTGCCTTCTTTTGAGATTTGTGGGAGGCATAGCTTCTGTTTTAGGAAGATTAGGCTGATCAGAATAGAAACTAACATTGAAAATGTCAGTTTTTTTTTAACCTAGCCTCCAGTCATTCATATGTGGTACCTGCTTCAATTTGGATTTCACAGCCTGTCGTTCGCTATGGACATCTGACCACATAAAATATTACACTGTTACTTGAATCTTATTAAAAAGCAACAGTACTCTTGGCACCACCAGGCTGTACTTGCCCAAGACACACTACAGGAAACGGTGGCCCTACGACCCTAGTGGTTATCAACAACAATAACAACAACAGCAACTCTTAAAAACAGGTATTCTTTAGTCAACCCACTTACTTACTCATCCAAACACCTCAGCTCCATCACTTTGCTCCACAGTGGTTGCTGTGAATTTAAGTGTTTTTTTTTCACAATGTTTTCCCAAAATTTTGGGGTCCATTGTCATGGAAATTAGTCTGCCGTTCTGCACAAACTCTTTTACAAAACGATTAATGTTGCCTTTGTGTGTGTGTGTGTGTGTGTGTGTGTGTGTGTGTGTGTGTGTGAGAGTGTGTGTTTTGTCATGCTATGCAGTTCATTATTATCATAATTTCAGCAAAAATGCAAAAAGGGAACTGGGTGAGCAGAAGAGAAGACGTGAATGGAGAGAGAAGCTTTAAAAATCCGCCGATTGAGTTGGTCTTTTATTGAGCTGCTGACAGGGCTTACGGGCTACATCTAATTGCATTGGGCTAAATCATGCACCCCACGTAGAAAAAATAGACTCGGCTTAGCTTTCTCAAAATGGATGGCATTGAAGGCAGAGATAGAAAATAGACACTTTTGATGATCAGTATGACACCAGGGTGTGTGGAGAGGAAAAAAAGAGCATTTTCCTCTGTTTTTCCAAGTTGATTACCCTATTTCTACATAAACGAAAGGAACAGATATACCACCTTAAATGTGTTGCTACTTTATTTTATTTTATTTTAACTTTAGTAACCGATTGACTCTATCATATTCATTATGTTTTTATGACTCAACGTGTTGTTTTCTGTGTATTCTGTTTTCTACTGCAATTTAATCTTCTTTGTGAACTTTAATTACTCCCTAACGCTCCTTCCATTATTCGTACGAGTCTATCTTAAATGGAATGGTGGTTCTTCTTGAAAGAACTGAAAAATCCCTCGTGGAAATCCAGTTACGAGGGAACAAAGGCGGAAAGAAAAAGAAAGCAACGGTCCATGAGACCAAGTGACATTATTTCTGTGCAGGGAAAAAGAAATATTTGAAGAATGAAGGGATAAGTAGAGCGCGTATGAATGAGAAAGCATGGAGGGATCTTTGTGTGGGCCCTGTAGAATCACGCGCATTACGTGACCTTTCTCTTTTGTGTATTTACAGACCTGTGTCAAATCTACCGTTTCTTTCTAAAGTACTTGAAAAAGTTGTGGCACAGCAGCTGTACGATTTTAGCTCCCTGTCAGGTTAAGATGTGATTTTAAGATTATGTTGTTATTATACAAAAGCATGCCTGGACTTGCCCCCCTCATATATTACAGGTTTAATTTCAACCCATGTTCCTGTCCGTAGCCTTCGCTCTGAAAATGCTGGTCTACTAGTGATCCCAAGAGCCAAGATGAGATCTGCAAGTTCAAGAGCGTTCTCCATTCGGGACCTGGTGCTGTGGAATGCTCTGCCCTCTGAAATTCGATCTGCAACCTCAGTGGAACTGTTTAAATCTAGGCTTAAACCACACTTATATTCTATAACAGTATAGTTTATGTTGACAATGTCTGTGAATTGTTTGTTAATGCTACATCCATTGCAACCTGGTCGTCCTTTTGACTTTTGATTTATTATTTTATATTATACTTTCATCATTTTTTAAATTTCTATTTTTATTTTTATTTTTAGTTATCTATTTCTTTTAATTTTAATTTTAATTTTAATTTTAATTTTAATTTTAATTTTAATTTTAATTTTAATTTTAATTTTAATTTTAATTTTAATTTTAATTTTAATTTTAATTTTTGTTAATGCAACATCCATTGCAGCCTGGTCATCCTGGAAGGGGGATTACCACATGTGCGGTCCCTTTCCAAGGTTTCTTCATTTTCCTCATGCTGAGGTTTTTGAGTTTTTCCTTGCCCTCGTGTAAGTTTTAGATCAGGGGTTGGTGTCATAATATTCCGTAGGTTGCAATAGTCGGTGGTCTGTGCAGCCCGTTGAGACTCCTTCTGATTAAGGCCGTCACAAATAAATATGAATTGACCCATCCTCAGGTTTTTGAGTTTTTCCTTGCCCTCATGTAGGTTTTACATCAGGAGATGGTGTCATAATAGTCTGTGGTTTGCAATAGTCGGTGGTCTGTGCAGCTCTTTGACACTCATAGTGATTAAGGGCTATACAAATAAACATGATTTGACTTGACAAGTTATTATCTGTAATTTAAACTTCTGTTTTGAAAAAATAAATTATTAAAGTTATTATGTCAGCCTGTATTAAAGGAGACATATCCTGTTGAATGAACTGTCTACAGATTTTGGCCATTTGAAAAAGCTATTTCCTCACTAGAAGCACAGTCACTGTGGTGTTTTGCTCTCGTCACCCTTCACTACTGATTTCAGCACATCCTTGTGAAAACTGTGCAGACCTTTTACTGAGAGTTTTTCCCCCTCTCAGCTACGCTTGCAGTATAGTGATACAATTAATGTTTGTCGAGTGAAACTAACATGAAAAACTAAATTTTCATGAAGTAATAAGATGTCAAGCATTTAGAGTCTAAATTTTAGACCATACCTAAAAAAAAGGTTCAGCTGCCAGAGCTTGGTCTTTGTTTATTTATGTTGATGTTGAAGTTCTGACAGCATGTCTGGTCTTTGAACACACCACGCGTCCAGCCATATTCTTTGCTTGAGAGTGGCATGGTTATGTTGTTAAGGCATCCTACTTTGTCTCCTCGTCGTCTCCTCCAAAATAATTTTAAAAGAAAAGAATAGTCTTTATTGTCAATAATATCCCTGTACTAAAACTGTCAGGACCAGAACGGAGACAGGACCCACTTGCGTTGCGTTTCTCACAAGTTTTATTGGAAGAAAGAGAAAGGGTTACGCCCACGATCCGGTGATTGCTGTACGCGGGCAGCAGGTCACTCTGAATGCAGAAGTGGATCTTCCGTGGCGAGCGATGGCGGTGTCAGGAACGGAAAAACAGGTCAGTAGCCGGGACAGGAGAGCAAAAACGTGCTCGGGGTCGTAAGCGAGTCGTAAGCCAGAAAAGGAGAGTAGACGTGGTCGGGACAAAAAAGGTCGAAAGCCGGGACGGGAGAGTAGACGTGGTCAGGATCAAAAACGGGTCGGAGCCGGGGGAAAGACGGGAGCAAAAACAGGTGGGAGTCAGGGTCGAGAAAGGCTTGCCTAGTGTGAACTGAGGTTTGCAGACGGCCTGACAAAAGGCGACACATAGAAGTGGGTTTGAATAGGGACAGGGAGACAATCAGAGTCCAAGGCAGTTGGCGCCAAAGGAGCGGGCACAGGTGATTCCCAATGGTAATCACATTGTTTACAATGAGATAGACATAGCACTCCAGGGATAAGATGTCTGACTTTAAAGAGAAAGATAAGATAGAAGGATGTCAGAATACATAGGCAAAAATTTCCTTGTTTTAAGACACTTGTAGGACCTGCCAGAGGGCAACAGGTCAACAAGGTGGTGGCTGGGGTGAGAAGAGTTCCTTGTAATGTAGAAGGCAGTAACGCAAGCCGGCAATGTTTCCCAGACTGGGCAGGGAGCAACCAATCATCTTCTGAGATATATTGAATTCTCTCTGTATATTTTTCCGGTTGGCTGCTATGTTTCCAGAATTGCAATTGCGTTAAAGTTAAATATACAGTATAGTAGTTTAACGCATAAAGTTTATCGTTAAAGCGCTTAAAAAGGAAACATCTCCTGTAATTTGATTGGCTGAGATATTTCACATAGGCTCTGCTCACTACATTCTTGAGAGTGTGGATGCACAAAGACGCTAGCCTTTCAGTGCCTTTCAGTGCCTTTACTCCCGCTTTAATCTCTTTGCTCACACTACTCGTCACCCAGTGGGAGGTTAAAGGAGATTTATACACAACTCATTTAATATCATTGTTGGCATCCTTGGATCTCATGCTGTGTGTAGGAGATCAGGGGCACACAGGTGGCACATAAATAGCACCCAAGTGGTTGTGTATTGTTTTTGACTCGAGTCAAAAAGGGCTTGTTCCCACGCAGCGGGGTGCGTGTCTCATGACTGGCCAGCTGTGTGTTGTGTGTATTTCACTTGCACTCTTGTTAAGCAAGCTCCACATCAGGGTCTTGCAATTCCACAGGGGTTTGCCAAACACATGTTTAGGTTCACTTACGCAAGCTCAAGACGAACTACAAGAGCTGTTTTTCTTTCCATTATCGTTATACGTCTTTCGTAGCGGACACTTTATGGTAGAAAAAAATAACTCCATTTAAAATCTTTGATTTTTTGATCTGTTTTTTGTAAGTTACGGAATTTAATAAAAAAAAGGTGCTCCGAGGAGGATATTTAGAACAGATTCGGATTTTTGCATCATGAGGGTTTTTGTACAGTCCTCTCCTGTTCTCCCTGCAAAATCGAATTTCATTGATGACTGCTCTCCTATTTTTTTAGCTTTTATTTGAATGCCTTGAGAGGGATGAGCGCCACTAGGCTGTAATGGCCCAAGACTCTGTCACGACCAGAACGGAATCAGGACCCAGATGCGTAACGTTAACCACAAGTTTATTGAGAGAAAGAAGAAGGGCGGCGTCCGCGATCCGGTGGTCGCTGGACACGGGAAGCAAGGCGCTCACAGAATCGGATCTTGTTCCAAATGCGGAAGTGGATCTTCCGGAGCGGGAGATGGTGGTGTCGAGGATGGAAAAACAGGTCGATAGCCGGGACAGGAGAGCAAAATCGTGGTCGGGATCAAAAACGGGTCGTAAGCCAGGACGGGAGAGCAAACGTGGTCCGGGTCAAAAAACAGGTCGTAGCCGGAGACAAACAGGGAAATCAGGAACGGACGGGTTGAAGAAACGTGTGCAAAAAGCGGGACCGACGGGATTCAAAGTGCTTGCCTTGTAGAAACAGAGGTTCGCTGACGGACTGACAACAAGCGAGTGAAAGGACTGAGCATAAACAAGTACGGGGAACCAATCAGGTAGCCCACAGCGGCTGGCGCCAAACGAGCAGGCACAGGTGATATTAATCAGTCATCATGACAGACCCACAACAGGAAATTGTGCCCCTACAACTCTAGTGCTTAAGGGACAACCAAACCAAACTAAAAAATAAATAAACTGTAATCTTATTAATTAGGTGTACTAAATGCATCAATTTAAAAAAGTTCAATATTTGATCAGTCCTGCCCTCAGCTTGCAGCAATTTTTAAAATTTGGCCCTTTGTCTATTTGACTTTAAGACCCCTTTACGCTTTATGATGTTGTTCAGAAGGCGCAGGCGTACCAAATGAAGTGTTTGCCCATTGGACATCTGCGGTAAAGCCAAGCAGTCTTATCGCCTAAGCTGATTATGTCGGAAGTGTTTGTTTTTTTCGGAGTGAGAGGAGAAAGATCCTTGCAAAAAGGGGAGCAGAGTGTGGCACAGGGTATTAAGTTGTTTTTTTTCTGACATGCCACTACAATCCAATTGTTATGAGACCTTCCAAAGCATTGATGTGGCCTTGTTTTTTTTAGGTGAGCTGCAATCTGGCTATTTGTGTCACATATACTAATACCTTGTGTTACTAATACCAGTTGTTGTTTTGATCTTGATGCAATTTTTTTGGTGCTTCAATGCATCTTGTATTTTGTTCCAGCTTAAAAAAAGTCCTAATGTTTAGCCGTAAGAGAAGAGAAGAGAACTCTTAGACATGATTTAAACATTAAGAAAGAAGAGGCGTGGACTGCAGACTGTCATGAATGTTTTATTATGCTTTATCTGATCCATTTAGAAAACTTTGCCACAAATACTCCGAGGTTGTCGGTATGCACTTAAGTGCACATTTGGTATCGACAGTGTCGATTGCAGAGTGCTTGGCATTGTACTAAACCATGCAAGCTCACATTATGTGCACGATAACATGCTTGCAGGGGAATTTCATTTCTGTCATGAACCGGAACAGGAGGAGAACCCAAATGCGTGACGTTTCTCACACAAGCTTTTATTTTACGGGAAATGGGGCAGTCATGCACATTTACCCAAACAGTGATTCGGAATACGTAAGGCGGCAGTCTGGCTTGGAATGACAGGAAGCCAGAGGCCAACGAGATCGATACCAATTGCTCGAGCAGATATCGGACAGATGGAACAATACCGGAGAGGACGGGAAAGACAGGATTGATGGATATTGACTGATTGATGGAAAACTGGATATTGAAATTAAACAGGACAAACTAGATGGGAACAAAACTGGAGATCAATATTAAACAGAACAAAATAGACGGGAACATTAGGAGACAGGAAACACAGGCAGGGAACCGGACAGCGTCAAAACCTACGTCTTGAGGGGCAGAGGTTCGTTGACAGACTGACAAAGGGTGAGTGAGAGCACTGAGCTTAAACAGAAGGGAAGCCAATCTGTCAACGAGCCGCAGCTGGCACAGTGACAATTTCTTGTGTTTTGAGCCATTGATTTTCACATACTGTATTGATCCCGTCCTGCGCTGTACAAACAGTTGAGTCTGGAAATTGAATCCAATTTTCTTTTTTGTCATTGATATCAACGTTGCAACAAGATTAGACATGGCACTCCAGGGTAAACATGTAATAAAGGCTCAAAAGAGAAAAGACTGTCAGGATAAAGGGAAAAACTATTTACAACTTAGTGTTTACAGACGGGTCCAAGTTATAATAAGAGTGAAATGGTCTGCATTTTTATAGCGCTGAAGACTTCCCAAAGCGCTTTACAATGTGCTTCACACTTACCCATTCACACACACTCACACACCAATAGCAGCGTCAGCCATGCAAGGCAATTTTTTTTAAAGAGCAGTGCATCATAACTGCTGCAGAACGGGTTGGTTGAGGGCTTGTGGGAGGTTTCGGCTCCAGTGGGCAAAAGCTACTCACTCTTTTAATAATGTCTTTTTTTGTAATGCTAAACTCTCTACCACACTAACACCTAAAAAATATGGGAATATATTTTCCTATGATCATTTAATCAGGGGTGTCAACTTCATTTTAACTGGGGGGCCACACTATAGAACAAACATTCTGTCGGGGGCCGGACTAGTAGATTAAAGAGAAAGAAAAAGTGAGATAAAGAAATAAGAGAAAGAGGGAGGGTAAGGGAGAGAGGGCGGGACAAAGAAAGAGAAAGAGAGAGAGGGAGAGAGCGTGAGAAACAAAAGATAAAAAGTCGTGAGAGAGGGGGAAAAGAAAGGGAGAGGAAGAAAGAAATCCAAAGAGAAATTGAAAGACAGAAGGAGAGAAAAGGGAAAAGAAAGAGCAAAGGGTATAAAGAGAGAAAGAAAAGAGAGAAAAGGAAAAAAGGAAGAAAGAGCAAAAGAGGTTAAAAGACACAGAGAGAGTAAGAGACAAAGAGCAACAAAGGAAGAGAAAAAGAGAGACACAGAGATTTAAAGACAGAGACAGAGTGGTAGAAAAAGGTGGAAAAGAAAGAGAGAGAGAGAGAGAGAGAGAGAGAGAGAGAGAGAGAGAGAGAGAGAGAGAGAGAGAGAGAGAGAGAGAGAGAGAGAGAGAGAGAGAAATACAAGTACAGTGTCTTTGTGAGAGGCTCCTGGCTTTGGCAACATCAAGTTGACATATTTCACCCTGCAGTCTGTTTTTCTCTTGCGCTTCTCTGAGTGTTGTCTCGCGGGCTGGATTCAATCCCTTAGCGGGCCTGATTTGGCCCGTGGGCCGCCTGTTTGACACCTGTGATTTAAATAATAGACTCTGGTGTTCATGGTTTTCACTCTGCCCTTGTTAGTGTATTTTGTTTCTGAAGATAGGCACTGACCTTGATGAAATGTTGCCTCTGATAAAGGTACATGGACTGGAAAACTGGGGGAAGATCTTATGCATGCCAGACTGTCCCACTTCAGCCCCTAAATTCTTTTTTGCCCTTGTGTGTTTTTTTTTTATCAGAATGCTGAGTCGATGGGGATGCCGTCTTGCAATTTTACATCTATCTCTTACCTCTTCTGTTTCATGACTACATGACAAAATATTTTTTGGGTCAAAACTGATTCTGTAAATATGCTATTTTTGGAAAATCATGATTTTTTTAAACTAAACAATGAAAATAAATTAAGCATTAAAAATTCAAATCTGGGGGGCGGCGGAACACATTTTATAGGTGCCCATTGCTCTCACCTGCGCTCACTCATTTAGCCCCAGCTGCCACTCGTTTGCTTATTAATTATCCTATTTCAACACGTCATTCTCATTCATTCCTTGTGAGTCCGTCAGTGAACCTCCGCACATGCAAGGCAAGTATTTTGACTCTGGCTCCCTGTTCCTGTTTCCTGCTCGTCTGTCCCTGGCTTCCCGATCGTCTCCGCTACCCTGACTTGTCCCGATCTCCAACCACGCTCCGTTCTCCACTTCCGGCTGCCCGACTTGCTTCCGATCTCCGACCACACTCCATTTTCCCGTCCTGGCTGCCAGACCTGCTTCCGCTCTCCGACCACGCTTCGTTCACGAGGGCTTTTTGCTCCTCCTGTACAGCGAGCACCGGATCGCTGTTGTTTGTTTTCCCGGTCCTGACTTCCTCGATTCTCCAATAAAGCATTCTGTGAAACGTTTGGGTCTACTGCTTGTTCCGGTCGTGACTATGGGAAATTGTTATCGTACGTTTTTTTTCTTTTTTTTTTTCTTTACAATATGTAGATCAGGGGATGGTGTTGTCATCAGTTTGCAATAATCCGTGGTTCGTGCAGCCCTTTGAGACTCCTTGTGATTAAGGGCTATACAAATAAACATGACCTGACTACATGAGTCTTATGGGAGTTGTAAAAATACACATTTATGGCAAAACATCTATGAAGATATATAATGATAAACACAAGTCCACACACACTCTCACACTGAAAGGTAAGGGTTAAACGTAGACTAAGTTATCAGAAGTTGTTTCATTTCTCCCCTCAAATTGGATTATTTCCTTAAACTACATTTGGGGTCAGAATTTTAAAAAAATATGTTGATTTTACAGATACACTTATACACTGTAACATTATTACCACTATTGTATGAGGAGCACCACCCTCGGGTACAAGAACTTGAGACCAGAAACTTAGACCTGCCCCAGAGGGGGTTTATATCTGCCTGCAATAAAATCCTTGTTCGAGAAGGTCGGGGGCCCTCTTTTCTTTACTTGCTCTTTCCTTTTCCGACTGGGGCTTCGGCTCTTCTTTGCTCTGTCCCCCCCCCGTCTTTTTTTCTTTGTCTTTGCCTCTAGGCCTCGTTTTTGATCTGTCAATGTTCTCTAAATAAAACTTCATTCCAACTTAACAACAGAGAGTCTTCATTGTCTCGTCAACATGTTCGATTCCTATCCAGAAGGAGTTAAACTAGTTCCCACCTGCACTCGAAAAATATTCTTTAAAAACTACCTCAAAAAAATAGATCCTTTGCCTAAAATATAGCTCATTTCTGAAGCCTGAATCCCAAAATGGTTGTTTTTCACAAAGGAACTAAGCAAAGACTGTGATATTGTTTTCCCTCTAGGAGTTGCCTCTCAATATTACATAAAGTTGTGTAAAACAACCAAAAAAGAAAAAAAACTATAGTTTAGTGTACAAAAACTCAAAATATGGGGTTGTTTTTGTCAAGAGCCAGAACAGGAGGAGGACCCAGATGTGTGACGTTTCTCGCATAAGCTTTATTTTACGGGAAATGGGGCAGTCATGCACCTTAACCCAAACACCAGTGATTTGGCGATTGTTGGGCGGAAGACTGAAGGCAGCAGTCTGGCGTAGAATGACAGGAAGCCAGAGGCCCACGAGATCGATACCAATTACACAAGCAGATATCAGACAGATGGGGTCGATACCGGACGGGACAGAACAGATAGGATTGATAACAGGCACTGGAGACTGGAGTCCGATAACAAGCAGGACGAGATAGACGGAAACGATACCAGACACTGGAGATTGAAATTAAACAGGACAAACTAGACAGGAACGATACCGGACAGGAAACACAAGAAGGAAACCGAACAGAGTCAAAACCCACGTCATGCGGGTGCAGAGGTTTGTTGACGGACTGACCAAGAGTGAGTGAGAGCACTGAGCTAAAATTGGAGGAAAGCAAATCAGTCAACGAGCCACAGCTGGCCCCAAACAGGCGGGGGCAATTGGGCGCCATGGGCAACCGTGACAGTTTTTAAAAAAAACAAAAACAAAACAAAAAAAACAAAAAAACTGAAAAATGGATTATATTAATTATTAGTTTAAGAGTGCACTGACTGGGTCAGAGTATTTAATTAGTCAGTGAGTTTTACTTCAGCTATCAAATAAGTTTTTCTATTCATTTTAAAGATTAAACTGATTATTCAAACACCACAAGCCCATTTAAGAGACCATTATGAACCAGGAGAAAACTTTGCCTTCATCTGTCTATCAGTAAGAAATGTTTTTGTCTGATAGAGCCGTAAAACTCACTTGAGCGCAACATCCCTCCCCCCACAGAGGTAAATGTCAGAAATCATTGATGCACTATGCACAGGGAGCCAAGGGCAATTTCGAATTGACCGGGGGAAAATGTATTATGATTAAAGCCCGGGTGCTCCAAAAACGCTTTTCCCGAGAACTTGAAAACCAAACATTGATTCAATTTACTGTTTAAATACGGATATTGTTTTATACGATACTAGCATAGCACATCACTCTGTGAGGAGCAACCCTGCTTGGCCTTAACTTTAATCTCACTTTAAATCCACTAATCCTGCAGATTGATAAACCTCTCAGTCTGCTGCACACGCACATATTAGCATTAGCACCATTGTTGTATGTTACGACCCCCTCCAAAGACACACATCCAGTCTAACACGTATGAATAAATTATCATAATCTGCACCATTAGACTGTGTATTACATGCATATGTTATTTGAGCGTGCGCACACTTTCACATCATTATACAGATCTAGCCCCTCACCCCATAATTCACCCCAGAAAATACATGCATGTCTATGATTACACTATCAGCTGTAACTAACTATGCTTGTCTTGTTCCATTTCCACCCGTCTGAACAATAAATGTGCCTACTCAGTATAACTTGCTTATATGATGTAGATTTTACAGAATTTACAACAGTGATCCGATAAACCGCTCAACTTTTTATTGCATAAAACTCAATATTTAAATTGCACATGCATGCTGTAGATTTACATAAAGTTCATTACTTTAATACTGAATACAGAACATTGGGTTGTTACTCTATCTCATGAACCGGAACAGGAGGAGAACCCAGATGCGTAACGTTTCTTACACAAGCTTTATTTTACGGGATATAGGGCAGTCATGCACGTTAACCCAAACGCCAGTGATTTGGCGATCGTTGGGCGGAAGACGTAAGGCAGCAGTCTGGCATGGAATGACAGGAAGCCAGAGGCCGACGAGATTGATACCAATCGCACGAGCAGATATCGGACAGATGGGGTCGATACTGGACAGTACGGGACAGACAGGATAGATATCAGGAACTGGAGACTGGAGTCCGATAACAAGCAGGACGAGATAGACGGAATCGATACCAGACACTGGAGATAGAAATTAAACAGGAAAAACTAGACGGGAACGATACCGGACAGGAAACACAACCAGGAAACCGGACAGAGTTAAAACCCACGTCTTGCAGGTGCATAGGTTCGTTGACGGACTGACAAAGGGTGAGTGAGATCACTGAGCTTAAATAGAAGGGAAGCAAATCTGTCGACGAGCCGCAGCTGGCGCCACATGGGCGGGGCCGATTGGGCGTCATGGGCAACAGTGACACTCTATCCAGTACATACATTGATACTGACGGAGTACAATATCTTGATTTTAGTTTTTGATAACAGAGAAAATGTATATAAGAAACACATGTTACCTTAGGTATAATGTTATCTATTTACTGGAGAAATGTGAAGTGGGAACGGGGCCGATTGGTACATGCTAGTTATGGAAAATCAAACTCAATTACGCATATCAACAATCTGCTGATTTCTTGACCTTGCATTTTTAAAAGGGTTGGGTAGGGTCACTTTAACTTGATTACTTTCAATGACTTTTGGATTACTCCAATACCAAATATGCTAATAAAAGACAAAAGAAACTAAATATGAATAAAATTACAAAATTTTGTGCAGGCTTGGGGAGTAACGGAATACATGGAACGGCAAAATTGATGCTGGCAAGCTGTTTGGATTTATTTTCATTTTGTTTCTGTCGCATTTCATGTTAGTTTTGCCGGAGATCAAAGAGATCAAAGCCAGGAGAGAAAGCTTACCATGTGTTATGAGTCATCATTTTATTCATATTTAGTTTCTTTTGTCTTTTATTAGCATATTTGGTACTGGAGTAATCCAAAAGTAATTGAAAGTATTCAAGTTAAAGTAACCCTACCCAACCCTGATTTTTAATATCATTATGGTTACAGTACAGGTAACATCTGACTGAGGACCAGCTGGTTGTTAACCTATTGCATCGGCCAAGGCGTTATATTGTTACCGTGGCTGCTGAATTGCCGCACGCGTTGCCGGGCTGCTACGTGCTGCAGTTTTAGACATTGGATTAAACAAACTAGCACCTGCTGGGGAAAAAAGACCATCTATCCACTGAAGAAAATGAGCATCTACCGGCTGTGGTCGTTTGCACGGGTGGATGTAATTCGATGGGTCATAAGTCGGAGGTTATCTGTTCATAGCTGTAATGCACATACTCTAGAGAAGAAAAAACATCGCTGTACATGTTACAGGTTTTAATCACATAGGTTGATGCAAGGGCAATTTTAGGTTCAGAGCTTTGGAGGGGTTGAGCACCCAGAGTGTCCGCCTGGTAATTTTTTCAGATTTTGTTATGAGTCAGAAATCTAGAGAACGATCATCTGCATCAGGAATGAAATGAAGTGGGGAAATATCAGCCTAAAATGATCACAGAATTCTTACTAGAACATGGTCTTAACATTTGTAGCACATGGAAGCAAAATTATACTCTTTAAAAAACAAATATCCCTAAAAAAGTGATTGCTTGGACTGCCTAAGCATACATCCTCTTGGATAAGGGAAGCTCCCGTGCACGAGAGCCAAGACGGCAGATGGCTGCCTGTCTGCAGGGTCTGGATTCCTACAGGGCCTTGAACACAGCAACTGGCGGGAGGAAGATGAGGATGATGTTGTTTGTTGTTTTTCTACACTTGTTTACCTTGTTTCAACAAAATTTGGCTGCTGACTTTGAAAATATTGAATTGTGATAGATGTTTTGAATAAATTCAGATAATTTATTTCAGCTTCTGATCCTTCTCCTCGTTCCTGCTTGACACTGCCGCTCTTCCTTCTCGAGTGCATCCTATTCCTTTTCACGTTCTGCTTCCCTTGACAGTTCGTTTGTACGCACGGTTGCCACGGCAACGAGAGCAGGCCACATGGACGATTCAATGAACAAAAGGACCAGAGACAGAGGATTCAGATTTCATTTTTTTTCGAAAAGAAGAGGTGGGGGCATCTTACATAGTTGAGGTGAGTTCATAGTCCTCAATGGAGGATTTTGTGCCAAGAAATACAAATGTTTTTCACTCCGTTATGAGCTGTAAAAATAAAACAAACCTCCAACCCACAGTAAGGGCAAATATTTAGTACAGTATTACCTCTGTTATCGCGGTTATTGGGGGACAGAACACCTGCATAACGTGAAAATCTGCAAAGTAGAAACCTTTATTAAGTCAGGTATTTGTTCAACATCTATATGTTTTATACTTTATGAATTAAGGACCCGATGCACTTCTCTTTATATGAAACTTTCCCGCCATTATGGGAAATTGCATTTACCTTCCTGTTCGGTCCCTGAGCAACCATCATTTTAAACATTTTTGATAAAGTGCCAGGGAGGTACTAGAGAGCTCCTGCATGGGGCATTTGAGCAGGTTCAACGGGTGGAGAGGTTTGTTGGCGATAGAAAGCATCTTACTCTGTTTAGCCAGTCAGAATGCAGAACACAGTGCACGATGAAAATCAAGCCGTGAACCAGCGAAAACTGAGGTGTTTCTGTAATTCATTGTCTTTGCTCTTGTTATAAAATCATGAACTGGTAGCAATTGTCTAAAAAAAGATTTGGAGGGATTACTAAAGGCTTAGTGGATTAATACAATAAACTTTTTAGTTGCCTATTCAAATATTGCCTTGAGTTTGTGAAGTGTGCCTCGGATAATTTGGCCTTATGCAAATATTAGTACAGCAATTAAAAATGTGCAGGCCTGCAGGGGGGTTTTGAGCCTAAGACACTCGCATTTGTGTGTGTGTGTTTTCACACCTATCTCCCCTCTGCTCCTCAGCATTGCTCCATCCCTCCCTACCCCCAAAGTCTACATAGCGTTTGTCTTTAGGGAGTCAGAAGAGAAGCTTTGGGATGGAATAAAGCGGAGAGGCAAGCCTGGAAAGCCCCCCAAAATTTGGACAGAAATGTGCAGAATTTAAACAGAGAGCATTGACATTAAAACAAGTGAGTGGGAGGGGGTGAGTGAATGCCTCAAGTGATTTAATGTGTTCTGACATTTATAAGCGATTTTTTTTGGGGGGGTCGGGGGTGGTTCATTCTCCCAACCTCGTTTCCTTCGTACAAATCAACATGCCACCATTTTTGCCCGAGGAAAAACACCAGCGTTGTCAGGTTGCATTTACCTACCTGCTATTATGGTCTAAAGAAATGCATAAAAAAGGGACTTTTGGAAGTCATTCTAACAGAAATGGAGTGGTTGTCACAGTGCAAGGTCCGCGATGAGTTTGATTTTGTGGCAAAACTGGCATGGGATGCAAAGACAGATTTCCTTTTGAATGAAAAGCATACCTGCCAACCCTGAGTGAGTAAAATGTTCAAAAGCCAAAACAAAAAAATATCCTATTTATCGTATTTACCGTAAATTCCGGACTATAAGCCGCTACTTTTTTCCCAAACGTTCAACCCTGCGGCTTATTCAGTGATGCGGCCAATTTATGTAACTTTTCTAACGGCCGCCAGCGGCGCTTGAGTACAAAAGGTAAGATTTAGGCCGGTGGAATACTGTATATGCGACTGCAACTTGTGTCTTTAGTTCTGCAAGATTGAAAAATGTGCAAGTTTAAAGGAACATCAGTGACATCATCAGGTTGTTTCTTTGTCATGAACCAGAACCGGATAAGGACCCAAACGCGTGACGTTTCTCAAACAAGCCTTTTATTTTAAGGGAAATGGGGAGTCATGCACGTTAGGCAGCGGTCTGGGGTGGAAAGACAGAAAGCCAGAGACCGACGAGAACGATACCAATTGCCCGAGTAGATATCGGAAAGATGGGGTCGATACCGGACAGGACGGGACGGACAGGATTGATAATGAAACAGGATATCGAAATTAAACAGGACAAACTAGACGGGATTGAAAACTGGAGAGAATAATAAACAGGACAAAAATAGACGGAGACGAAACTTGAAACCTATATTAAACCAGACAAAATAAACGGGAACAATATCGGACAGCAATTACCTACAGAAAAACAGGACCTAGTCAGAACCCACGTCTTGCGGGGCAGAGCTTTGTTGACGGACTGACGAAGAGTGAGAGCACTGAGCTTAAATAGACGGAAAGCCAATCCGTCAATTAGCCGCAGCTGTCGCCACATGGGAGGGGCCAATTGGGCGCCATGGCAACTGTGATATTCTTGAAAGCACAGCATGTTTAACAGTATATAAGTCTGAACAGTTGGTCAAAAAATCAGATGTTGAATGAAAATCATTCATTTCTAAATATAAGTCCTACACATATCGACATATTTATATAAGTTCCTAGGTATGTAAAAACATTTTGTACATTTATGATGTTGTTTACAGACAGTGTTGCCCTTATATAAATTTGCAAGGTCCAATTATTGAACACCTGGTTGTGGAGATGACGGTCTGAGGTTTTTAAGCAGCACCAAATTATCCCATCAGCATTTTTTTTGTGCTGTAATCAGCGTCGCCAAACACCGCCCGACCCCCTCAATGCTCTGTGTGATTACGATCCATTTTCCTTTCGGAAAACCGTGTACTGTAATTCACTGTCTAACGCAGGAATCAGCCAACGAAATTGTTAGAGAGCTTTAACGACCAAAGGAAACAAATACACAAATACTGCTGGAGCCGCAAATAAAGTAAAGCCATATATCCATCCATCCATCCGTTATCTGCACCGCTTATCCTCAGTAGGGTTGCGGGGGTGTTGGAGCCCATCCCATCTTCGGGCAGTGGACACTCTGAACTGGTTGCCAAAAACTCACTTGTTCATTCACACCAAGGGACACTTTTGACCGGCAAATTGACCTGAAACGCATGTTTTTGGAATGTAGGAGGAAACCGGAGCGCCTAGAGGAAACCCACGCAAGCACGGGGAGAACATGCAAACCTCGCACACGAAGGCTGGTAGCTGGATCTGAACCCATGACCTCAGAACTGTCGCACTAATCACTCAGCTGCCATACCACATAATCATTGTCAAGACCAGAACAGAAGGAGGACCCGGATGCGTGACGTTACTCACAAGTTTATTGAAATAAAAAGGAAAGTCAGCGCCAGCGATCCGGTGTTCGCTGGACGCGGGAGGCAAGCCGCTCATGGGATCGGAACGTGTTCTGAATGCGGAAGTGGATCTTCCGGAGTGGGAGATCGTAGCATGGTTAGACAGAAAAAACAGGTCGTTAGCCGGGACGGGAGATCAGAATGTGGTCAGGGTCATAAAATGGGTCGTTAGCCGGGACGGGAGATCAGAAAGTGGTCCGAGTAAAAGAAAAGAACGGGTCGTAGCCTGAGACAAATGGGGAAATCAGGAACGGACGAGTGGAAAACGGGTGACAAAACGGGCCCGACGGGAGTCAGAGTCAAAAAGGCTTGCCTTGTGTAAACAGAGGTGCACTGAGCTTAAATAGGTGGGGGAACCAATCATATAACCAGCAGCAGCTGGCGCCAAACGAGCGGGCAGAGGTGAGTGTAATGAGTAATCATGGCAGTCATTTAATGTTTATTCTAAAAGTTTTAAAACACTGAAAAAACAAGACTGCTTGTATTGTATTTGTCCACTTACAGAATACCCCAAAATGACAAAAAACATAACCCCCCATTTTTTCCCATTTTGTAATTCCTTAAAAAGAGTTCGAGGGAGACACTAGGACAGTGCTAGAGAGCCCCATGAGGTTGTAGAGCTGACCCCTGGTAAAACAGCATGTTTTTCCACTGCTTCGACCTTAGCTGGTGTGTTTTGACAAATTTTGTTCCATTTACGGATCTTGACGTCAAACTCCCACTTTAACCACTCTGGGCCAATGAGTTAAGAACTTTGCTTTGCGTCTGACAGAGCACAGAAACATACACGCCCCAAAAAATAAATAAGATGGCTAAAATAAACTACAACTAAGACTTAATATACTCAATTAAACCAAATTACAGTTATTTTTGTTCGAGGATAAAGTATATTTGTAAATAAGTTTTGACACACAAATTTGTTGCATATTATAAACAAAAAAATAGAAAAAGAATATATAATAAACATGAATGAAAAAGATTAGACTTTCAAAAACTCCATAAATTTGCCACTCCCGCAACACCACAAAAAATCATGCTGGTGGAGGTCGATGTTCATTAGTGTTAGGCTAAAAGGTTGATGCTAAGCTTCGCTAAATACTGGCAGGGTTGGGTAGGGTTACTTTAACTGGATTACTTTCAATTACTTTTGGATTACTCCAATACCAAATATGCTAATAAAAGACAAAATAAACTAAATATGAATAAAATCACAACATTTTGTGCAGGCTTGGGGAGTAACGGAATACAAAAACAATGTTGGCAAGCTGTTTGGATTTATTTTTATTTTGTTTCTGTTGCATTTTATGTTAGTTTTGCCGGAGATCAAAGAGATCCAAGCCAGGAGAGAAAGCTTACCACGTGTTGTGAGTCATAATTTTATTCATACTTAGTTTCTTTTGTCTTTTATTAGCATATTTGGCATTGGAGTAATCCAAAAGTAATTGAAAGTAATCAAGTTAAAGTAACCCTACCCAACCCTGGATACTGGACCATACAAACAATACATTTTGACAGCATGTTAAGTTGATTAAGATAGCAGTTAACTTGAGATTGATTGTCCATACAAAAGAAGACAATTTTTTTTCCCCTTCTAACTGAAAAAAAAAAAAGCAACTAGGAGGGTCAACTGGGTGTCTTGCGACACGGAGAGGCTCTAATATGACATCACGGCACTAAATACATTATGTTTAAGGGAGGGGGACAAAAAATTATTGTCCCCAGTGAGAGACTCGGTGAAAACATATCTTAGCCACCCGGCTGTACTTGCCTAAGACACACCACAGGAAATGATGCCCCGATGACCCTAGTGGTTAAGGGATCCAACTAACCAACCATTGAGAGTAAACAAAACCATAGTGGATGACTGTCTAGCATGGTCGCCTCAAAGTTCTGGAGTCCTGAGTTTGATTCCAGCCACTGGCCTCCCTGTGCAGAGTTTGCATGTTCTTCCAGTGCATATGTGGGTTTCCACTCCGGCATGTATCCCGCAGGTTGATTGGTGACTAGGTATGGATGTATGTGGAGTTGGATGTCTGACTATGTGTGCCCTGTGATTGGCTGGTGATCAGTTCATGGTGTCCTGATTACTGCCTTGTGGGCTCCAGCACCTCTCTGACCTGAGTGATGATAAGCACTTTGGAAAATTATTAGCTAGGGAGATGAAAGTAACATTATTGTCTGTCCACGTGTGTTGCTGCACTTTTTGGTTTAAATGTCCCAAATAAAACACTATAACCAAAAATGCTAATCGTTAACAGGTATGTAATATTCTCCATCATCTATTAGCATTAAGCTAACAGGGGTGTTTATAAGGAAAAAGCAGGTCACAAAACATGGGTAACACGCAGGATACAGAGGATTCTTTGAAGAAAACACAAACCCAGGTTCCTCCTCCATTATCAACCTTTTCAATCCTGCTTCCGGGGACTGCGACTGTCTCGGCCAAACCTCTCGGCCTCTTCCACGCTATTAGGGTGGCCTGATGGGATTAAGAGGACATTTGCATTGGGATGGCTATAAGGTCGGCAATTGCAGCATGGTGGGATAGCGCTTGGAGAGCTCTCTGCCTGGCGTATTCAGGTCACATTTAAAGATCGCATACATTAACCAGGCCACAAAAGCCCTCGGGATGGTAGTGACAGAAATGCATGGACGGACATTTAGATAATATTGACAGAGAGAGAGAGAAAGAGATTGGGAGTAGATGTTGAGTGAGGCGACTTTGGCCTGATCTCCCTTAGTCTTATTAAGGCCGGTCATCCTCATGTGTTTAATAATTGATATTGCCATCTGTGGTGGAATCAATCCTCCACATTGTAGAACAATTGAAATAGGGTTAGACTACTTCTGGCTAATTCTGAGTATGGAACATGGTCAAGAGTTCACATCATTAGTTTTTGTTAATAAGATTTCAAGCGTTCAAGGATGATTTTGTTTGCTTTAACTTCAGTGCTAATCCAATTTTGAGGGGCCACCTGCATTTTGAGGTTCATAACACAAAAGCAGCCATTGTTAGGGGATTAGAGTTAGCTCCTTACCCTATTTGCTATTGTGAGGTGGACTTTCTGGCTTGGGAGGTGGAAAAGGTAGTCAGAAGATGTTATGGATTACATTCAATTCGGAAACAAGAATGACACATTCAGTCAAAAACTAGATCATCAAAATAAAAGCATTCATTATAGAAACTGGTAACACATTTGAAGACATGTAATAATAATGTGGTTAATTCTTGTTTTTTGCATCATATGGATTAGATATTACATTTCAAAGATCCCTAGAGTCGTTGGAGCACCACTTCTTGTGGTGTGTCTTGGGCTCGTACAGCCTGGTGACGCCAATCTCTCTCCAAGCCGGTTAATAGGGAAAGGATTTTTCCCCCATAGGGGATAGAAATTACTGTTTTCCAACAGGAGAAGCTTCTTATCTGACCCAGATACAGCAACATCATCATCTGGTTGCCGTTTTTTTGAGTAAAGCTTCATCCCGTTCTTCGTAGATTGAAGGGCAGGCACATGTGACAATACTGATACCAGGACCTTAGTCACTGGAGAAAAACGATGTTGTTCCGAAACTTTTGAGTATTGCATCACTTGTGGCTTTTATTTCGGTTTAAAAACAAACTTTGTGGCGACAGATGAAAGGTTCAAAGGCTCTAGGTAAAGGACTTGAGGAGTTAACTGCCTATTATTATTTCCAACTCACACCACACTGCTTCACTCTGATTACTCACTCACTATTGTAATGATGTGTCCCCAATGCTGTAGTTTCATGTTGCTTGAGAGCATCAGACATGATCCTCTCCAAGAAGATGTTAAAAAAAAATAATCGATTTATAATACGTTACATTGATAACATAGATAATTAAATAATCTGGTTTCATTAAAAATGTGTAATTCAATAAAATGGTTATGGTACAAACTATCTTTATATTGTGAATTATGATTGAGGATGCTTGGTTACACCAAGGGCATAATTTTGGCATGGACGGAGGGGACATGTCCCCACTAGTTTCGAGCTATGATTGATTGGTCCCCACCAATATTATGTGATCACTTAACAATGCGCTATGTCCCCAACAAAATCAGACAATCATTGTTTTGTCCCCACCAATGCCAAGACCAAAACTACGCCCTTGGGCTATAGTAAAACATTGTGGAATAGATTACTTAAGGTCATATTTTGGGGATTTGTTTTAAACCTTTTGGAAATGCATGATAAAACCTGCTTGAATTTATCGATTTTGACATTTGATATCTGATCTGTAGTTAGATGTGTTTATCCTGATTTATTCAGCCTTGATTAGAGTATCTGACGTAAACAGATTTGGCCTTTGTTTCTGCTCAATTCGTTCACCCCTGACCTCTCTCCTCCCACCTCTCTCTTAGGATTGCAAATCCTTTAATCCAGGCTTCAAATGTGACCCCTATCTTTTGTCCCAGACTGTGGGTACATGTCTGCTTCTTTACCTGATGAAATTCTTCTCTGTTGTAGAACATCAGTGGCAGAAAAAATAGTGAGCGATATCTCTGAGATTGGAAAGTAAATAAGAACCAGAATAAAAGGTAAAGCAATTCAGACAAGAACGATCATTGACGTATTGCAACCCCAAGCTCTGGAACTCATTGCCGCCTGACCTCTGAAATTCTGCGACCCTGTCTACCTTTAAATCCGGACTCAAAACTCACCTCTTCAGACTTGCCTATTCTAGACCATATGTCTCACACACCGCCCCTTTTAACTCTAATGTGTTTTATTGGTTATTTCTTACTTGCTTGTTTTACTCTTCGTTTATTGTTGTGTCCTACTCATATGTACAGCGACCTTGGGTGTCCTGAAAGGCGCTTCGAAATACAATGTATTATGATTGTATTATTCATTTAAGACCTACCATCAATCCTATTTTGCACATCCTTTCATCAGAAATGCTCCTTCAGTCCTTTGATTATGTTTCCTTTGTATTCAAAGATACACATAACAAAGTATAAGGAGCGACTTTGAACTCTTTTTCAACTTTTATTTTTTTGTGAAAAAGTCAAGTCAAGTCATGTTTATTAGTATAGCCTTTATTCCCAAGGAGTCCCAAAGGGCTGGACAGACCACACAGACATCACAAATGTGAAACCTTTCTTAAAATAAATCATTTCAAACATGATCTTTAGGGGGGACAACAAACAAACACATTTTTTTAACTGAATGACGCTTCACATTAAGAGTAAAACATTGAAGAGACTCAAAACAGCATTTTTTGGTATTTAATGGCTTCTTTTTTTAAAAATTTTAATTACAGCGGGGACACAGATCCACAGGAGCTTTAGAACCATTAAAAACACACAACAACAAAAAACAGACAATAATGACAAGGGGTGATCGTAATGGTAATGGTCTGCATTTATATCGCGTTGTACAAGTCACTGAAGACCTCCCATTTATTCTTTTATTTTTTTAGTGTAACGTTATTGATTTTTATACCTTGACCCTAAACCTCTTGTAATGTATTACCACTACTTTGGAGTCACCTTCAGTACTATATTTTATTTTATTGTAAATTATCTCGCATTATTATACATTTCTTTTCCGATCCCGACTACACTTTTGCTCTCCCATCCTGGCTACTGACCCATTTTTCCGTTCCCGACACCACCATCGCTCGCCACGGAAGTCCCACTTCCGCGTTCAGAGTGACCTGCTTCCCGCGCCCAGTGATTACCGGATCTTCGGTGCAACCCTTTCCTTTTTCCAATAAAACTGAGAGAAACGTAACGCAAGTAGGTCCTGTCTCCGTTCTGGTCCTGACACTATTCTATTCTATCCAAAAGCCCAAATAATTTCTTAATTGCTATTTTTTCAAAAAGATCCCTGATTATTTTCACATTTTAATGTTCAGTGTCACGGTTTCATTTGTTAATCATTCCATTAAAACAAACATTAAATTAAAAACTGAGACGTGTAAAAAACGTGAAACATGTAAACCATTCGTGGCAGTGATACGTTCCCTTACAAGTAAAAAAGAAAACCTTAAATTTTCATTGCTCGCACATTCACACCTAGGGACAATTTGGACCGGCCAATTAACCTAACATGCATGATTTTGGAAATATTATTCCATATTTATTCTGACATTCTTCTTTTTTTTCTCATCTTATTTTTAGGCATTTGGCTAATGATCCTGGAGTCCCATTTTAAATCATGTTCTTAACAATGTTCACTTGTACGTTGTTATCCATGACAATAAAGACAAATTTATTCTATTCTATTCTATTCTATTCTGTTCTATTCTATTTTATTCTATTCTATTCTATTCTATTTTATTCTGTTCGATCACTTAAAACAAACCAAAAAGTGTAAAAAACGTGAAACGTAGGTATGATACATGACATCTATGAGTTTTCTTAAACAATCTACGAAATTATTTGGGGATAAAAGGGGTTTCTAGATTGTTTTGGTTTTTAAGGTAAAATGAAAGTGCGCTCCTACGTCATAATTCTACCTGTTGTGCGCTGCCTCTTCCGGGGGGCGGAGTCACTGTTCCCCATTTGGCGTTCGGCGCGGTGCTGATCGCTCGCAAATCGGTTCAGACTGCACGCAATTCTGCCCCTCACACCACATTTACTCCGCTTTTTTTGCGATTTCCCGTTTGCATCTTTTTGCAAATATAGAATTTGCTGCGCGTTTTGTCGGTTTTGGCAGCTGGAAACCCAAATCAAGATGACGCCACTTTGGATTACTTTTTGTGCAGTTCTGGGCGAGTAGCGATAGGGGTGGTTTTTATCGGATTTGATATTTTAAGGAAAACGTCACATTTGCGATGAGTTCCCCGCGCACTTCTCCTCCTGTTGCTTGCACGGAGCAAACGGACCCAAGCGATGTGGCATCAGCCTCGAGCTGCATCTTCTAACAGAAACCGGTGCTTCGTTTTCCCATCCTGCTCTATTCCGAACTTGGGCAAGGCGAGGATGCCCTGCAACCGATATTGAACCAGCCCACGTGGACACACCATCACCATCCTACGACGCTTGGACGGTTTGGAAGTCGAGTTCGGATGACACCTTCCGACGTGATGTTGGTCCTGCTGCCGATGTGCTGTCTGCTGCCCGGAACCGCCTGGGCAGCCACTCTGAGCGGACGCCAATGTAAGTCGATGCCTGCTTGGATGCAAAACATTGCCAGAAAGATTCAAATCATAGACCCTAAAGGTGTGATGCATCTGCAGCAACGCGTCCTTTGCAAAGTTTACCCATACTTGGGTTATACACAGGGTTGGGTAGGGTTACTTTAACTTGATTACTTTCAATTACTTTTGGATTACTCCAATACCAAATATGCAAATAAAAGACAAAAGAAACTAAATATGAATAAAATTATGACTCGCAACACGTGGTAAGCTTTCTCTCCTGGCTTTGATCTCCGGCAAAACTAACATAAAATGCGACAGAAACAAAATGAAAATAAATCCAAACAGCTTGCCAACATCAATTTTGCCGTTCCATGTATTCCGTTACTCCCCAAGCCTGCACAAAATTTTGTAATTTCATTCATATTTAGTTTCTTTTGTCTTTTATTAGCATATTTGGTATTGGAGTAATCCAAAAGTAATTGAAAGTAATCAAGTCAAAGTAGCCCTACCCAACCCTGGAACTTATACACATGTATTTTCCACATGTTACTTTGCCTATTCTCATCTTTCTATCCCGAGTGACCAACATTGAATTGAATTCTCTTTATTGTCATTGATATCAATGTGAAACATTGTATGGAACAAGATTACATGTCTCTCCGGGATAAACATATAAAAGCTACGTAAAGGGAAAAACACTATGAAAGACTGTCAGGATAAATGGGCAAATTGATTTTTTACAAATATTATAATAGTGCAATAAAAGAATAATATTAATGAAAAGTAGTGCGGTAAAATTTAGCAGCACTAAAAATAATTCCCAAATAAGTCATAAGATGTATATTTTCACAGTTTTGTGCACTTGTTTAGGGTGGTGATGGCCTAAGGGAAGAAACTGTCTGTAATGGCTACCAGAGCGCAACAGGTCATAGAGGTGGTGCCCGGGGTGAGAATAGTCTTTTGTGTTGTATCGCAAGCGCAAAGATTAGCCGATATTTATTGTTGCCTGTGATGGAACGCCAATCTTCTTTTTTTATGAAAAAAAAATGAATATATCTAGACATACTACATGAAACTCATTTTAAGAATTTTAAGAATACAAAACATTGGTCAGTCCACTTTTGTGGGTGCTATTAATTTATTTCTTTTATTTTGTCCTTTTACTTTTTTATTTTTTATCCTTTTCTTGGTTTTTATCTTTTAAAAAATATTTTTTTAGTAATTTCTTCTTTTTCTTTATGATTTCACATTAATTTTTTCCTTCCATATTTTTCCTCTTTCATTTTTGTCTCTTTTATTGTTCCTTTCTTTTATCCTTTTCTTTGCTTCCTTTTTTGATTTTTTGTTTTCTTAGTTTCCTTCTTCATTTTCTTTCATCTCTTTTATCTTCTCAATTTCTTTCAACAAATTAGCTACATTAAGTCTCTTGTAAGAAGAGGCATGGTCGGGATGTAATCAAGAAAGACTGTGTATTATTTGGCGCATCCTCGTGGTAAAATTACTTGGTTGGTTGGATCCCTAACCGTTAGGGTTGTTTGGGCTCCATTTTTTTGTGGTGTATCTTGGGCAAGTACAGCCTGGTGGCACCCATCCCTCTCTAGGCCAACATACGTTTCCACCCGGTCTCGAACTGAGGGCCTTTCACGTGTTGGGCAAATGTGCTAACCACTGCACTAAATTAGTTTATTAAAAAAAAATAATATTTATTTAAATAAGCTAAATGCTTATAGCTCTGCCTTAGTATGACAACACGGCAATGTCATCCAGACTAAGTAAAGAGCAGCCCAAATATATTCTGGGCTGTGTTGATTGCTCTCTGGAGTAATCAATGCCTTTAATTTATACATCCCACAGCAATTGTTTTCAGACAATCGGAACGTGACGCAGACGACAGCTATCTTTGTATCACAAACAATGCACATGTGGTGCCAACGCTTGTACAGTGTTTTGTATCGAAATGGTTCGGTGGTGTGTTTTGGGCACTTGTAATGTAGACCAGAGGTATCCAGAACGATTGGTAAGGGTGAAGTTTGTCCCTTTACCTCAGCCTATAACTATTTTGGAGAAATGTTTGAGATAGATAAAGGCATGCTGGCGGCCTCACGATCAACTCAACTTGAAGAGGTTTGATGGGTTATTTTTTTCTACAGTAAGTGTTTTACTTTTATTAAATTGAAGATTACCCTGCTGTTGTGGGTTGGTTAGTTGTCAGTCAGAGTAATGGTACAGTGAACTTCTGGCCATCGACTTTGTTTGATGTGACGTTGGTCACTTACAGCCAAACCCTGTTTTAACGCCTACATTCACAGTAAAATGCTGGGAAATACAGTTGGTTACATCTCATCATCTCATCTCATCAGCTGCACCGCTTATCCTCAGTAGGGTCGCGGGGTGCTGGAGCCCATCCCAGCAATCATCGGGCAGTGGGCAGGGGACACCCTGAACTGGTTGCCAGCCTATCGCAGGGCACACGGGGACAGACACCTCACTCGCTCAGTCACACCTGGGGACAATTTGGACCGGCCAATTCACCTGAAATGCATGTCTTTGGAATGTGGGAGGAAACCGGAGTTCCCAGAGGAAACCCACGCAAGCACGGGTAGAACATACAAACTCCGCACAGTAAGGCCGGGAGCTGGATTTGAACCCACGCAGGAGGTTCCCACGACTTCAGAACTGTGCCGCACACGCGCTAACCACTGTGCCGCCGTGCTGCCCCAGTTGGTTACAGTTTCAACTAATTTCTTATAACACAGCGCCCTATCAGCTTTACACCATGACGTGTAACTCCCCCCTGCCATGTTAATTTGGTGTATTACCATGAAATAGAAACCTGTAGACGCCTTAAAAATTCTGGAATGGGTTTGTTCTTTCATAGGTAAAACATTTATAAAGTTGTAAACAAAACTTTGCTTTTTTTATAGCATTAGTGTCAGGACCAGAACGGAAACAGGACCCAATTGTGTTACATTTCTCACAAGTTTTATTGGAGGAAAGAGAAAGGGCTGCGCCCACGATCCGGTGTTCACTGGGCGCGGGAAAACAGTGGCTCTTGTACTCGGGTGGTGCTCCGAACGCGGAAGTGGATCTTCCGTAACGAGCGATGCCGGTGTCAGGGATGGAAAAAAACGGGTCGGTAGCCGGGACTGGGAGAATAAGGCGTGGTCGGGGTCGGAAGCAAGTCGTAAGCCAAAACGGGAGAGTAGACGTAGTCGGGGACAAAAGAGGTCGTAAGCCGGGAAGGGAGAACAGACGTGGTTTGGATCAAAACGGGTCAAAGCCGGAGACAGACGGGAGTAGAAAACGGGACAGGTGGGAGTCGGGGTTGAAAAAGGCTTGCCTAGTGTTCACTGCGGTTTGCAGAGATCACCACCTTTTTTGCATCCACCCGTACAAGGTTAGCGTCTTAGGATGGCCATGAATATAACCGCATATAATAATTGAGACCCTTTTCTACTGACTTTTGAGATAAGTTTTCATTATCCGGATGAAATGATATGGCAATGCTATCAGGAATATCGACTAAAGAGTTGCTCGCTGTTTTTTCGGTCGACGTATTTGCTTCTCTCGTGATACATGGATACAGAAACCATAGTGGGCGTGGCTTAGTGCTGTCAGATATACGAATTGTTGCCGTTATTGCGTAAAGGCATCCCGAATGGGCCATCGGGAGCCAAAAATGTGAACGTGATGGTAAGATGAGGCCAGCTCTCAAACAAGCTTCCTCTTTGTGCCGCGACCGACAAAGCTTCCTGTTTTCTGGCCGCTTGGAATGAAAATCACTGATAACACTATTACTCATCACAAGCTCCTCGACTAAAAGGTCCGGAGCATGTAAGGGTATTTCGCTTCCCCCAGGCAATAATAAGATGTTAAGTCACTGCTGGGCCGAACGTACGTCTTGTCTCTTTACGGACAGCGAGAAACTAGAGTATGCCTGTGTCACTGAGTCTGCATTATGTAAGAAACTGGTCAGGCTTTGTGCACAATCTTTGTAAGTGTGTGCTTTCGCTATAAGTCTACAATGATAATACTAGAGGTAAGATCGGGCTTAAAGAAACCAGCCCAACGTGACCCAGGTCCGCGGGTAATAAAGCCTGACCCAGACTGAGCCTGACCCAGACTGAGCCTGACCCATTCACTTGATTGCATGCTACACCTCAACAGATGTTGTAGGATGCCAGTTCCTTATTTTGACTATTATTGTCCACTGTTAGTTTTTACTATTAAATCATTGTTGCTTTTGGCCAATCATGTTGCTGTTCTCTGATTCCGCACCCCTTGGGGCCTATCTGTTTTTTATAACCTTGAAAATTTAGGTGGCTCAAGAGAAGGGCTACAGGATGGGGTGGAATTCTATCATCTGAAAGACCCTCTCCCGGACTTCTTGCATGATAAAACTCCATTGATTTCTTATCTCCTTATTTTGAGTGTCTACTAAAGTCTAAACTTACCAGTATTTTTTTATAAAAATGCTAAGTGATTCATTTGATAATCAGAAACAGGCTTCTGTTTGACTAAATTATTCTTGCAGCATTTCCAGTCATGATAATTCATCATGGTAACATTAACGAGACTTTCGCAGTTAACCCACTTTAGGTAGCAAATAACCACTTGTAGCATGCACGCTGAGCCTCTCATCAGGGGTTATTCTTGTGTTTTAATCGGTTTCAGATGCCGATTTTTACCAATAGTTTTGTCATTTGTCGTTCCAGTATTTTCCACCACTTTAGCAGGATTTGTAATGCCCCTTAGGATGTCAGCCCCATTGGCCTGGGGGTGGCGGTCTCTCAGCAGGGTGGCGGCTGCACAGATCCATTTAGGCTTAAGCTACAGTTACATACGATTAGTGGGTTATGTTGTGTTCCTTGTGTTTCATGTTGTGTGGGCAGACTCTCTACCCAAACGAGTAACTCCGGAGATCAGGGTTTGTATGGGTGCTTGAAATCCTTGTAAATACTTGAATTTTGATGTTGTGTTTTCAAGCATCGAAAAGTGCTTGCATTTTGGGTGAAGTTTTTGTAAATGCTGTCTGCTTAAAAATGACATTGGCACTCCTCTCTGGTGGCTTCGCTTTGCTATTGCATTTCTTCTTCCCTTGTCGCCAGCTGGCATTAGTTTCTACGGCTTTGTCCAATGAAGCGTCATCGCTCCCTACGGGTCGCGCCCAATTGGACAGGTGCATGCTACACCTCTACAGGGCACTATGAAATGATTATTAGTGCAATGATTAAGTTTCAATTATAGACATTTTTAATGGACAGTGAAAAAAAATTAAAGCAGCGTTTCCCAGTGGTAAATTTTAATGGGAAGAACTTCTTGTGTAAATATTGTGTAAATTATAACCTTTATCTTCTTTGTTCCTTTATCTTCTTTGTTTACTTTTATCCTCACTGTTAAATGTGAAACTGGAGTGCCACGTCCAATTTCGTTGTCACAATATGTTCAACCATTTTGTAACAATGACAATAAAGGTATATTCTATTCCATTCTATTCTATTCTATTCTATTATATTCCTGCAACTGAAAATGAAAGCTAAATATTTGTGTAATCTTTACCCAACACCTAAATGAGGAGAGATTTGTCTCAAAAACAAATAAATTTGCAATTTACTCAAGATCTAAAATTCCTATGTCTTGAGCAATGCACACTCAGGATTAGATATCACTTATGTAAATTGCCGATATATTTGTGGCTTTGCTAAATTCATGATTCAAACCATTTTTTTTCTTTTAATGGTACTGGAGAACTCGTAAATTGTCTTTTAAGGTCTTTGAAAAGTCCTTGAATTTGGCCATGGTAAAAACCTCTAAGAGACATGTCTTGTTTCAATGACAATGGGTGCCAAAATTTTCAACCTTACGTAAAAAAAGGAACTGAAAGAAAATTGCCTCACATTTGAGATCATAAGATGCTGTTGTCCATTTTTTTGTCACCATCCTCTTCGTGACACGCCAAAAACTCAAGTTGCATGGTCGAAATCCACATGAGAGTTAACAGTGGATTGCGTGTTGTCAGATGAGTGGGAGAATAAAAAGGATGCTTTATATTTCGGTACAAGAGAAGCATTTTTCATTCCTGTTTCTCATTCTTCTAACCTCCGCCTGTTATATTCCCATGATGTTGAAAGAGGCTTGTGTGGCTCTGGTTTCTTTCAACACTTATGGCTTCTTTGCTCTCTCTTTATCTCGTTGTTCTGATCAAAAACCCAAACAAATAAAAAAAATTTCCCAGCACAGCAGTTAATGAGTAGTGTTAGCAAGCCCCGGCCTTTACATTGTTAGCATGTATTACTACGTACAGGCATGGCTGCAATACAAGCCACTGATACTCAGAGGAAAATGTTAAACTTTAGTAGACACTCCATATAAGGTGAGAAGACATCAGATAAGAAAATTCCATCCAGACCTAAAGCCATTCTCCGAGCCCCCCCCTTTTTTTTATCAAATCTTAAAGTCAAGTCAAGTCAAGTCATTTTTATTTGTATAGCCCTTAATCACAAATAGTTTAGCACTAAAGGGTGTTGAAATTAGTAACAATGATGTAATGTAATGATTAAAACAACAAACAACAGTGAGCCAATATAATAAATTAGCATCCTATTAAATCACCTTTGGATTTGTCCAATGTTAAAAACAGAGTAATTTTATCAGAAAATAAACTTTAATGCACTCTTCCTTGACCATGGTTTTTACGAGGCTTTGTTGATTTAAAAGCTTTTACAAAACATTTAGAGTACTCATATTTTGAATAATTATCAGTAATCATAAGTATAAATACCTCTTGTACTATGTAAAATTAGCAAAATAAAGACCATAAACAGATATTTTTTCAAGGAACCTAGCATTGCTACTTAAAATTTTATCAATTCTAAGATTAAAATGCATCTTGCGTCACAGGTATTTGCATGCTATAGTTAAAAAATAAAAAATATTAATTGACATCAAAAACGGCAAAATGTTTTGCAGTTAAAACAATTATAGCAAAATAGGAATCCTAAAAAAAAAAAAAAGAATAAAGTTAAATATTCTTGTTATTTTAATATACGTATTTAGTCAATTTTATGTATTTTGTTTGGTTATTTTATTATGTTCTTAAGATTTGTTTCAGCAAAAAGTACAGGAAAAAAATACAGTAAATAACTAAGATATATGTATTTTGTTTCAGTGTTTTGTAATGGAAAAAAAACATTTTTTTTCTTTGTTTATGCTTTCAAGTTTAAAGTCAATGAATTATTATTCTTTTAATGATCTTGTGACATTTATTCAAGTAAAATTTTCTCTTGTTATTTTGATATATTATTATCTATCTATCTCTCTAAGTCAGTTTTAGGTTTTAAGTTTTGTAATTTTTCTTTGTTTTTAAGATTTTTTTTTATTTTCTATTTAACTATGTTAACTATATGTTCCCCCATTTATTGCAGATGTACACAGCAAAAGTCCCAGTAAAAAAGAGAAAGCAATACAGTAAAGTAAATAAAAATATATTATTAGTTTAGTGTTTTATAAAGATAAATATTATCTTTTTCGGGAGGGTTAAGGGGATTGTTTTCAATTTCAATGACATATTGATCTTTTAATGAATTGGTGATAAGGATGCACCAACAAGAAGCATACTATGACATCAATTATTTTCCCCCTCTTGACGCAGTGGGTTGGAGAAGATTTCACCTAAATCAATAATCATCTGGCTATCTGATATTCTCCCAATTGCTCTCTTTGCTTTTTTCCTTCAGATAGGAGGTCCAATCCAATAATTGAACTGAAGTTAATTGTCCTTATGGTCATTGATATCAACATTATTAAAGATTGCAACGGGAGTGGACATGGTACTCTAGGGTAACCAAGTAATAAAGACATTAAAGAGAAAAAAAGAGAAAATATTAGGAGGATAAAAGGCAGAACAATATATACACATTTATATATATTTTATTTCTTGAGAACCATTTTTGGGCTTCTATACACACTTAACCCTCCTGTTGTCTTCGGGTCAAAATGACCTGCCACTGTGTTGTTAAAAACTTAGAAAAAAATCACCTAAATAATATTTAATTTAACTTTAAATTTCATGACGGTAGAAGTCAAGTCATGTTTATTTGTATAGCCCTTAATTACAAAGGGCTGCATAGACCACAGATGATTGCAAACCACAGACTATTATTACACCATCCCCTGATCTAAAGCCTACATGAGGCCAAGGAAAGACTCAAAAACCTCAGATTGAGTCAAGTCAAGTCATTTTTATTTGCATAGCCCTTAATCACAAGGAGTCTCAAAGGGCTGCACAGACCACAGATTATTGCAAACTACAAACGATTATGACACCATTCGCTGATCTAAAACCTACATGAGGGCAAGGAAAAACTCAAAAACCTCAACATGAGGAAAATGAAGAAACCTTGAGAAGGGACCGCACATGAGGTAATCCCCCTTCCAGGATGACCAGGCTGCAATGGATGTTGCAATAACAAATAATGCACAGATATTGTCAACATAAAATATAGGTTATTCATATGCTATAGAATAGAAGTGTGTTTTAAGCCTAGATTTAAACAGTTCCACTGAGGTTGCAGATCGGACCTCAGGGGGAAGAGCATTCCACAGGACTGGGGCCCGAATGGAGAACGCTTTTGAACCTGCGGATCTCTTCTTGGCTCTTGGGATCACTAGTACACCAGCATTTTCAGAGCGAAAGCTCCGGACCGGGACATAGGGGGAAATGAAATCTGAAAGATATGAGGGAGCAAGTCCATGCATGATTTTTTATACTACCAACAGAAAATCACATCTTAAGCTAACAGGGAGCCAATGCAGGTTAGCTAAAATCAAACTTTCTTGTCTTAGTTAAAAGCTTCGCTGCAGCATTTTGCACAAAATTGATTGTTGTTTTTTTATTCACATTTCCTTGTAAAATGTATAAAAAAGTAAAAAGACTGTTCTGAAAAGGAGCTCAACGCAAGAATTAAGCGCAATTACATTTACATTGTAAAATAGTAGTATTTTAGAAGCAGTGTCAATCTGCTTTATTCTACTTATTTGGGTCAATTAATCCGTTTTCCCAAAAGTGGCAGCCTTATACAAGTGCACACTTTCCCTCCCGGTCCGGTCGAACCCGTTGGGGGCGAAGCACGAGCGCCTTCAGCTAAACTGGTTATGCAATGAAAATAAAGATGCGCTTGAACTCATTTGCTAGCTAACAGAGCACACACACTCATGCAAAGGCCCGCCCCGACGCTGAGTAATGGATCCTCGACAGTAATTCCGCCTTTGTTGGCGGTAAGGAAATCCTTAATGACGGAAACCTTGTAGAACCCGACACTAAAGGAAAATATTGTTTCACATTGCTACCGTATGTGTTGGAGTGCTCTTTAAAGGTTTTCTCAAACATGTTATTACGCAAATATGTTGCAAAATGCTCCACGAGTTGAAGGTTTCAAGATATTTCATCTCAAAGTTGACCCATCCGGCTGTGATGTCATTGAAGGAACACACCACTTTCCAAATAGAGAATCCCATTAAAACTACGTGTGATACAGCTTGGAAACAAGACAGCCCTTGTTACAGTCTTTCCAGCATGCTTTCCTTCTTTTCCTTTGCTTAATTTAGGTAAGCAATTGTGGATTTCAATTGTTATTTTCACCACCTGTGCCGTGGTTGCTATAATATTGTCTGGCTAGCTCCGTGTTAGAGTCGGGACTGTCGAGGGCATTCCTGTTTTGTTTGCACCTGGTTGGCGCACAATGGCTGCCTACCGTGTGTTGTTTTGTTTTGACAGCTAGCCTGGCATTAGCGCTGGTTTTGCAGTGTCCCGTTGTTCATTCTTGGCCGGCTTCACGGTTATCATGGTAACTGTAACTGTTTTTCCCTGTTGGTTACTGGTTAGCTTGGCTGCTCAGTTTGTCTTTTTTGATCGGCCGGCCTGACGTTAGTGCCGGGTTTGCCATGTTCGTTGGTTTGTTTATTCCCGCCCTGCTTTGCGAATGTTGCCGTAGCCTTTGCCCCTTTTCGTTGTTGGTTCCTGGTTAGTCTGGCTGCTCACCTCATCTTTATTAATCAGCTAGCCAGGCGTCAGCTCCATTTTTGCCGTGTTCCTTGGTTTGTTTATCCCTGGCCAGCTCCGTGATTGTTGCTGTAGTCATTGCTGCTTTTTGTTGTTGGTTCTCAGTGAGCCTGACTGCTCACTGCGTGTTTATTTCGTTGAACAAACTCGCGTTTTTCTACCGATACTGTGTCCGCTTTTCATTGATCACCCGGTTTGTCAGTTAAACCCTTTTTTGATGCTCGCCAATTGCTTGTACCATTATGGGATCCACCTCCGGCACAACACCTGGGCATTCTTCACAAAAAATACCAAAACTTTGCTTAAAACACTCGTACGCTATTCGACGATTAACTCGTAAAAACAATACAGCAACTGGCTTGTTAGAGTGCTGGTGTTCCTCTAATGACGTTACAGCTCATGATGACAAAGAGAAGGCATGCTGTCTTCAAAATGCATTATCTCAGAATTTTTTTCACCGATTAAGTCTTTATAGATTTTATGCAAAAAACATGTACTATTTCCTCACATTTTGCCTGTTTCGGAATTTGGGATTACGTTTTACTGACGGAAACCTAGAGAAAACAGTTGTGCCACATTGCTACCGTATGTGCTAGAGTGCTTCTTAAATGCGTGCACGTGTGGACAAACCTCTCATTAAATCCAACGTCATGCACCCCCCTGGAGCTTTCTTTATTGCGGTTGCTTTTAATTGGAGTGTCAGCTGGAAATTTGAGTCCCAAGGGAGAAATGACATGATTGTTTTCCTGAGACCAACCCTGGTGATGATAGCGCTGCCCGGTTCTATATGTAATGTAATAGGTTCTATTGCAAAACAAGACATGAAACATGGGTCAAATGAATGTTTTTGTATTGAAGTTTGGAGTCACATCCCGCCATGACGTCAAGGAGTATCTTGAGCAAGCTCATCAGCTAAAGTGCTCTTTATGCAAGTAGCCCTTCACCCTCTCCGATTTCCGCCTGACTCAAATGGAATCCCGGCAGTACTGATGAGATTATGATGCTTCTTGACTTTGTGATTCACAATGGATGGAATGCAATATGAGCTGATGTACTTTAAAAGCGATGGATTCAAAGTTGGGCTTGGCTATATGGCCATAACAAAAAAAAAACATTTTATTAAACATTAATAAGTTAGTTATTGCCTTGAAAAGTTAGAAAAAAATGCAGGGAGAGTCAGATGGTGTGTTATTCTTAATTTAAAAAATGAAAAAGTATAATATAAGGCTAAGAGGAATATAAGACATATTTTAATATCTACCTAAATACAGACACTCATCAGAAGGGGGCATGTCTAAATCACGTCGGGGTCACCATTTAAATGACTTTTTCTTCTTCTCTGTGTGCAAATCAACCTCAGGGTTCTGAGACAAGAAAACAAGCACTGGAGAAGCGGTTCCATAGTTGTTTTAATCACAATAAAACAAATAAAACAGAACATCCTGGGGTTGTGAGTACAGAACAAGGTGGCGATGATTTCACAAATGGACTTTCAATTTTTTATGTACCTAAAGGGAGAAACACGGCGGGCGGCAACAAACACGAAACATAAGTCAGTGGAAAATTCCCCAGATCTTAGCTTCACATCAAAATATCAGCTGAAATTGAGATTGGACAGATCGGCGCTAGGCCAGAAATTTATGATCACATTTCTGTAGTCACAAATTGTATTTGATTTCTTAATTTTACATCCACTTGAACTGATTTCTAGCTAAGCGCCCCATGCACAGACATTATATTTATACAGTCGCTTTAATACAATACAACTTTTACTTATATCTGTACATTCAAGGAAACTGTGCGGGTCAGATGTATCGACATTTCGTTCTGTATACACGTGTACTAGAATGACAATAAAGTAGATCAGAATCAGAATCAGAATCAGAATACATTGTCAGCTGAAAGCTTAAACAGAAATTGTTTACAAGTTAGAGGAGAAGTGTGGTTTGGTCGATTTAAGAGCTTCTCATTGATTGTTTGTATGCAATCAAAAAGATGTCAATAACAGGAGCATTTAAGCAAGGAGTTATTGATTTGAACGGCATTTTATGTTCCTGTTGATACAAAAACATTTACATTTTAGGTCAATGAGAACTGCAGTTATGGGACCTAGCGTCAGTATTTGTGACTACTCCAGGGTTGAGTACTTCTACTGACATCAGCAAAAAAATTAAAATATCCTCAGTTGACAGAAAGCGGTACAAATGACGTTTATTTTCGAAGATGACATTGCAATTTGGTTGAGCAAATAAAATCGTAAGTAAGTGCCTGCTCATGCTTGCGAACGGGTTATCCTGGATATTCCACAAACCGGAATTTTAATCTTAACAGGAATATTGCCCGGGTAGTTCCTGAATGGGAAAGTTTGTTTTTTTTAAATGAATATTTCAGGGCTCAAATTATGCGGAGGTGCGAGATAGAACCTGGCTGCACTCCTTGACCATACTACTCAAGAGTAGTTATATATTTATCAGTGTACACAGATACCACTTACCTACTTGACTTTCTGTAAGCTATAAGAACAAATCAATCTGCTAATGGGAGCATCTGTATTTCCAAATCTTGGCATTAGTGTTTGGGATGCATGTTAGCTAATGCGCTACCCTTTGGTCTGATGAGGATTTACCAACCAAACATTCTGGTTAGCTCATGCTGTTTTGCTTATTCCTTTGTGGCAGGGGGGGCTACTAATAGGCTTTTGGTTTTGAAGCCTGACTCCCGTTAAACTAAGGCTGGTGCCTGGCCCTTTTTTTATGATGCGGTTACAAACGTTTCAAACACATGTGTGCACAATAGGCAGCTCTGTTCAAACCCGCCGCTCAGAATATATATTTATTTTTTTACAATCAGTTGGACAAATGATTAACCTGGTTGATGGCTTACCCAGAGCTCTTCATCGAGGAGACATATTCACGTTAGGGCTGCAACTAACGACTCTTTTATTGTTGACATGTAACTGGCTATTGAAACAGTCGAATAATTGGATAATTTTTGGGCGTCGCGGTGGATGAGTTGTTAGCGTGTCCGCGCCACAGTTCTGAAGTCACGGGATCATATCCAGCTACCAGCCTTCCTGTGCGGAGTTTGCTTGTTCTCCCCGTGCTCAAGTGGGTTTCCTCCGGGCACTCCGGTTTCATCATCTGCTCTGCTTATCCTTAGTAGGGAGTGCTAGAGCCCATCTCAGCTATCTTCGGGCAGTGGACACCCTGAACTGGTTGCCAAAACACAGACAGATAGCTCACTTTCTCATTCACACCCAGGAACAATTTGCACCTGTCAATTAGCTGCACATGCATGTTTTTGAAATGTGGGAGGACACCGGAGTGCCTGGAGGAAACCCACTTAAGCATGGGGAGGACATGCAAACCCTGCACAGTAAGGCTGGCAGCTGGATTCAAACCCATGATCTCAAAACTGAGCCACAGACGCGCTGACTGCTCAGCTGCTGCAACGCCCAGGAAAATAGATAAAAAGTTAAAACCAGGTAAACATCTTTTTATTGCTGTAAATCAAGAAGAGGCACATTAGCTGCAGTAAAACAGTAAACAAAACGCATATGATGTCCATTTTGTCAAGTACATTCAGTGGTTAACCCCAAAGTCTGTAACAGGAGTACTCAACAATTCTGCAGAGTTTGAAATCAAAGATTTTAACAACTGACCTTTGTTATTTGGACTGCATGCGTTTAAAATTTTAAATACGTTTACCAGGCACCGTCATGAAACACGCTTGAGCGTGACCTGGTTTTTACTGAGGCGAATGTGCTCTTTCAATGTTCATGCCTCACTGATCTACCGCCATGATACGCAAGGTCTGCTTTGCAACTTTGCAACTACAGTGGAACCTCGGTTTTCGAACGCCTCTAAGTTCGAACAAATCGGAGTCTGACCAAAAATTTCGAAACATTTTTGCTTCACTGTTCGGTCAAAAAATTCAGGTAATGCGTGAGTGCGTACGCCAGGGTGCGATGCTGAGCGGCGTACGGGTGTAGATCGCTCATTTCGTGACCAACTGTTATTGCGTGCGGACGTTCTTCGTTTTGCTTTCGCTTTTAATATAGGTGTACCAAGTGTTTTAGCCCCTAATTATGCCTCCAAAGATAGTCAGTGCAAGCAGCAAAGTTGCTACAGGTGAAAAAAAGAAAAGTAGTGCGTACAACTATTGCATTTAAGATATAAATAATAGCTCCACCGTCCACCTGCGCCTTCTGCTGACCACCACAAAGGTAAGAAATCCTATTCATAATTCTTTTCTTTATCCTTTTTTTTATTTTTACACGTTCATGTTAGTGTAATCTTTCGTACGGAAGATTACGATAACGCGAACGTACGATTAGCCTGGGTTAGCTTCATGTTTACGTTAAACATTCAAGGTAAACATTTAGGGTGTTGGAACGGATTAAAAGGATTTACATTATTTTTAATGTGAAAAATGATTTCGGTGATCGAACAAATCGGTTTTCGAACAGAGTTCTGGAACGGATTATGGTCGAGAACCGAGGTTCCACCGTAGTACTTTTTTTGACGTATCCAGGCTAAAATTCTCTAAAACTGTATAGTTTTAGTACGCATAATTGATATTGACGCCGCCATTTCTGTATGTTTATGTTACCCATTAGCTTTTGTGAATGCGCGACACTCAGCAGTGATTGTTTTCATGTAGAAATGCCTCCTCCTGTTGGAAAAACGTGTCTGGCAACAATTAATTAATTGTTGACTATTTCTATTACCGATTTTTGCTGACAACTTCAACTAATCGCTGCAGCCCAAATTCACATTGTTTTTCTCAAAAATTTCACAGTTCCGCTTCCCATGGAATCACAACATGTTGACAATAATAATAGTAAAGTCGGGTTGCCTGAGGGCTCGTCATACTAATGTCAGGTTTGTGTGTGGGCGTCTTATGTGTGCCTGAGCCAGGTCACCCTTGTGTATGAACACAACAAGAGCTGTCATGAGGCTTTGGTTAGTCACTAAGAGGTGAACTAATTAAGCCAAAATGAATCGATTATAAATTAATCAACAGCTAAGGTTATAATGAATTTATCTAAGGCTGCAACAACAAACCAATGAAATAGATTAAAAATCAATTATTAAAAGCATTGGCAACAGGTTTGGTTAGGGTTACTTTAACTGGATTACTTTCAATTACTTTTGGATTACTTAGCAATTTTTAATATGCGCAGGATATGCAAATGAGCGTTAAACATTTCCTTGAGCTTACGCACGGTGGAAGTACAAACACAGAAGTAGCGTTTTGAATGTCGACGTTCCAGAGATACGAGCAGGGTTGGGTAGGGTTACTTTAACTTGATTACTTTCAATTACGATTGGATTACTCCAATACCAAATATGCTAATAAAAAACAAAAGAAACAAAATATGAATAAAATTACTAAATTTTGTGCAGGCTTGGGGAGTAACAGAATACATGGAACGGCAAAAATGATGTTGGCAAGCTGTTTGAATTTATTTTCATTTTGTTTCTGTCGCATTTTATGTTAGTTTTGCCGTAGATCAAAGAAATCAAAGCCAGGAGAGAAAGCTTACCACGTGTTGTGAGTCATAATTGTATTCATATTTAGTTTTGTTTGTCTTTTATTTGCATATTTGGTATTGGAGTAATCCAAAAGTAATTGAAAGTAATCAAGTTAAAGTAACCCTACCCAACCCTGGTTGGCAACTAATGGCAACATCGATTTGTTGTGTCACGTGATTTAAGAGGAACTCTGTGTGTAAATTAATGAAAACAAGAGATTGTATTGAATTTCCTCTTGATTCGGCTACAAACTTGTAGAAACACATTTTAAGAATATACAACATTCAGTCGACTTTAGTGAGTATTATAATTTGTTTTAAAATTTTATTTATTTACTTCTTTATTTGTTCTCATTTTCTTTATCTTTCCTTTTCTGTTATTTGTTACTTCGTTTGTTTTTTCTTCTTTTATTTTTTTTCTTGTTCTTTTCCTTTTTCCCTTTTCTTTTTTGTATTTTCCTCAATCTTTTTCCTTCTTTTTCTCTTTGTCCTTTAACAAAAATGGCGACCAAAATTTAAAAGAAGAAAATGCAAATGTTTCCAGAATATTGTGGAGAGTGTGTATTATTTAGCTTCTCCTAGTGGTTAAAAACTTCCTCTATAAAAAAACAAGATCATTTTAAATACAAAAAAGTACTAGAACTATCATATAAACATGCATATTTTAAATACCTGTAGGTTGAGAAGTTTGGATTTATTTTATGTAACATGAGCCTCACCCAAAGGAAACTTACATCATTGCACGCTATCTTCCTTCTATGGGTATCCTAAAACCAAAAAGCTTGTGAAAGACTGGGCAAGACTTTTCAAAGAAAAAGGGTGCAGTTTGGTCCATAGTTTGCATCTTTGTGCTTTTTAGCACTCGTTTTCGTTCCCTCTACACAATACAGCTTAATTTAGTGGTCAAGCAATACACACTGTCTATTTAAGGGTGACCATTTTGGAAGATATGTTTTCCTTTCACTGTACTTTTAAAAATTCGCATTTTTACCTCATTTGATCACTTGACGAAGCAGATTTTCGAAATAATTTTAATAAAAGTCCTTCCATATATACAGTATGTACACTTTTCATGTCAAATTTCAAGCGCACCTGAAAGCCTCCCAGCTGCTTTGTGTGTTTGCATGTCTGAAGACCTGTTATCAGATGAGCCATTGTAGAGCAGCTCGTCATGTTTATTCTGAGCCCGGGTAAACATTGCAAAAGAACGTAAAGTGAGGACAGTTATCAAGCAAGCACGACATGTTGTGAGCGTGTTTTACAACACCCCGCCTTCTCGTGTGTTCCTTTTCCCAAACCACTTTGGGATTTACACATGGAATTCCACGTTTTGCAAGAATGGCCTCGGTGAGTGAGTGTTTACCAATGCCACACAGACACACACACACAGAGACACACTCGAGTGGTAGGAAATCTGGATTTTTTTTTTAGAACCGGCTCTATTGGCTTAGGACAGTGAAAAGAGCCGACTCTTTAGGCTCCCAAACGGTTCTTTGGATTTTCTTGTTGGTAATGACCTATTACCAATACTTGTGAAACATGCAGCCACTTAATTTTATATACAGTGACATTCTGCCTCATTGTAACTTTATTTTCGTTCTTATTAAGCGGACAACACAGAGATGACACTACTCATTGAAGAGTAGAGAGAGGGGGGAGAGAGAGAGAGATAGGGTGAGAGAGAAAGAGATCGTGGAGAGAGAAAGGAGGGGGGAGACAGAAAGGGGGGAGAGAAACAGAGAGTGAGAAAAAGAGAGAGAAAGCGAGAGAGAAGGAGAGAAAGAGACAGAAGGAGAAGGGTTAAGAGAGAGGGTGGAGGGAGAGAGGAAGGGTGAAAGCATAAGGGAGGAGAGAGGGGGGGCGAGAGACATCGAGAGAGGGAGGGGTAAAGAGGGATAGATGGGGGGAGATAGGGAGAAGAGATAAAAGGGGGAAGAGAGAGAGAGAGAAAAAGAAAGAAGAAAGGGGAGAGAGAGAAGGGGGGAAACAGAGAGATAGAGAGAGACGAAGAGAGAGCGAGTGAGAGAGGGGGTGAGAGATAGAGAGAGGGAGAGCGAGAGACAAAGAGAGAGGGGAGCGAGAGACAGAGACAGAGTGGGATAATTACAGCAGGATAAAGGGAGCATTAGAAAGGGAGAAAAAGGGAGAGGGAGGACAAGAGACAGAGAAAGACAAGGGGGGCTTGATAGGATGCGAGAGACAGAGAGAAAGAGGTTAAAGGCAGAGAGAGAACAGGAGAATTAGAGAAAGGGGGGGTAAGAGAGTGAGAGAGAGTGACCGAGACCTCGCTTCCTTTTTTGAAATACTCAAAAATTTATGGCGGGCCTAAATAAAACAACCAACGGCCTGAATCCAGCTCGCTGTCCATATGTTTGACAAGATTCTGAAGATCATCAATATATTAATATTGATGGTTCCATGTAGAGGATGGATAATATATAGCTATGATTGTGTTTAAAGCAGAGTTTGTGTTCAGCCAGTTGATTAAAGGGTCAATGAACTGCAAGAATGCTAGAAGCTAGCGCTGGCTTTATAATTCTCCGAGTTGTAAATGAATCAGCCGTCTCTCCAGCATTATGTTTTGTATGATTGTTTCACATGGGGAAGTCATTATGAGGGGGGGACTTATTTCCGCCTTTGGGAGTAAGTGCCCTCGCTGTCACAAGCCAGAAACGGAGACAGGACCCAGTAGCGTTCGTTTACTCAGTTTTATTGATAAAGAGGGAGAGCAAGGCTTGCTTCCACGCTCCGATGATCGTCGGACACAGGCAGCTGATGGCACTTCCGTATCGAGCGAGAATAGTCGTAGGCAGCGGGAAAACTGGTCGATAACCGGGACAGGAGAGGAAGGGCGGTAACGAGTCCAGAAAAGAGGGCGGCAACAGGTATCATGCAGGCAACGGGGCAAAACAGGTTGATGGCCGAGACGGAAGAGCAGGGCAGAAACGGGTCCGGAAACAGGTTGGCAACAGGTATCAGGCAGGAGAAAACAGGGCAGGAGATTGTCGGAAGGTACAGAGCTTTCCTAGCTGAAAGCGTAGGTTCGCAGAACGGTCTGACGCTGGTAACAGGAAGCCGGGGGGTTAAAAAAAGTGGCAGGGAGCCAATCAGCGACCAGGGCTATTAGCGCCAACGGGGCAGCCGTAGGTGCCCCGAATCAATAATCATGACACTCGCCAAGTAGGACTAAAAAATGTAGCCGCCAAGGGCGCCAAAGTCACAGGATTCGTCGGTCAGGTGCTTGAAGTCCTTGAAAAGGTTTGAATCCTAATGTTGTCTTCTTAAGGGTGGAAAGAGGCTTGAATTTTGGGGGAGATTATTGTAAATGCTTGAAATTGTTCCTATGTTTCTCAACAAGTCTGTTTAAAAGTGACACCTACACTGCTCTCTGGTGGCTTGGTTTTGCCATTGTGTTTCTTCTTCCCCTGCGATTAATGGCAGCTGGCATTAGTTTGTATGGCATTGTCCTATGAAGAGGACCGGTGCATGCTACACCTAAACAGGGCGTTATGAAATGTGTATTCGTGCAAGAATAAGGTATCATATATGGACATTTATTATTGTCATGATTACTGATGCGAGGCATCTGAGTCTGCTCCTTTGGCGCGAACTGCCTCGGATGCTGATTGGCTGCTTGTCTCTTTTTCAACCCTTGTCTTCCTGTCACCCGTTGTCAGTCCGTCTGCGAACCTCAGCAACGCTAGGCAAGCCTTCCGACCCCGCCCCCCTTCCTGTTCTGATTCCTGTTTGATTCCCGGCTCCGACCAATTTTCTGAACTTGACTATGTTTCTGCGCCCCCTGCGGCCACCGATCTGTTTTTTCCCGCTCTCGATACTGCTATCGCTCGCCACGGAAATACCTCTTCTGCGTCTGAGCAACCTGCTCCCCACAACCAGCGACCTACGGATCGTGTGTACTATCCTTTCCCTTCTTCCTAATAAAACTAAGAGAAACGCAAGTGGGTCCTGTCTTCATTCTGGTCCTGACAATTATGGGCCATGGAAAAACTTAAGGTAGCCTTTCCTGGTGGTAAATTCTAAAGCAAAAAGCTTCCTGCAACTGAAACCACTTTAACCTTTATGTCTCAAAAACAAATATATTCCCACTTTACTCAAGATCTTCAAATCATCAAGTCTTTATGAATGCACACGCAAGATTAACAATTGCATACGTAAATCGCAGATATATTGGAGTCACACCAGATTTCTTCTTTCGATGATACTAAAGAAGTAAAGAAATCATTGAAAGTCCTTAAAAAGTGCTTGAATTTGGCCGTGAAATGGTGTAAAAACCTCGAAAGTCACTACTCGTTGAACTGGGGAAGAAAAAAAGATTAATCTGCCGGTGAGGGAGAAAACAGACAGCCATGCGGTGGATTATTTTGACCCGTCTTACTCACCAGCTTTCACACACGAATGACGGATCCGATTACGTAACGGAACAGCCGCTCTAAGGAGATGGCAAAATAAGACTCATCCTTGCAATACTTTATGAAGTTCCTGCTGTTTGGTTTTCTTCGTCTGGTGGAGGGACAGACTTTTGGATGTGGATGCATTTGAAGCACACATGATGTGATTACTCAGCATTTTGTAAACAAGATTTAAAAAAAAAACAGTTGTTGCACAAATGTCATTGGTAGACACGTGCTTGGGCCATTTGGTACTTGTTTATAATGTTTATAATGAGTAACTAGCTCAGGTGGATTGGTAAAAGGTGCTAGCCTCATTTGTTGTGCTATAGATTTCATTCAAATTCACAGTAATTTGACATTCATAATTCATCAACGTGATTGTTAGTCAGAGGTAAGATCTTAAGCCGATTCGGATTTTGTTCCGGGTTGAGCCTAAATTGTTAACCATGACGCTCGATCAGGGGCAGCACGGCGGCGCAGTGGTTAGCGCGTGTGCGGCACAGTTCTAAGGTCTTGGGAACCTCCTGAGTGGGTTCAAATCCAGCTACCGGACTTCCTGTGCGGAGTTTGCATGTTCTCCCCGTGCTTGCGTGGGTTTCCTCCGGGCACTCCGGTTTCCTCCCACATTCCAAAGACATGCATTCCAGGTGGAGTGGCCGGTCCAAATTGTCCCTAGGTGTGAATGAGCGAGCGAGTTGTCTGTCCCTGTGTACCCTGCGATTGGCTGGCAACCAGTTCAGGGTGTCCCCTGCCCACTGCCCGATGATTGCTAGGATGGGCTCCAGTAGCCCCGCGACCCTACTGAGGATAAGCGGTGCAGCTAATGAGATGAGATGAGATGAGACGCTCGATCAGGCTGGTCTTCTGTCTCTCTGACGTTTTTAAGAATATATATGTACCGGTAATCATCAATAATAATAATCTGTAATAATGAAAAATTATGTGTAGATACTAAACTAAAAAATACAATATAATTTGACGAGCCGTCATTGTTTTTTTTTCTCTTTGCCAAACTAGATGGGCGTATTGTGGCTGGGTTCTAAGGGCCAAGTTTCAACCGCTTATTTATTACGGGCCATGTGAAAAATTAAGTCTTATTTCTTCGTGGTAAACTGTAATGGGAATAACTTCCTGCAACTGAAAATGTAAGCTGTCAGGACCAGAACGGAAACAGGGCCCAACTGCGTGAGGTTTACCACAAGTTTTAACGAAAGAAAGAGGAAGGGCTGCGACCACGATCCGGTGTTCGCTGAACGCGGAAAGCAAGTCAATCTCGGATTCGGACTGTGATCCGAACACGGAAGTGGATCTTCCGTAGCGAGCGATGGCGGTGTCAGGGACGGAAAAATAGGTCGGTAGCCGGGACTGGGAGAGCAAAGCGTGGTCGGAAACGAGTCGTAAGCCAGAACGGGAAAGTAGACGTAGTCGGGGACAAAGAGAGGTCGTGAGCCGGGACGGAAGAGAGCAGACGTGGTCAGAATCAAAACAGGTCTTAGACAGACGGGAGCAAAAACGGGACAGGTGGGAGTCAGGGTCGAAAAAAGGCTTGCCTAGTATACACTGAGGTTTGCAGATGGACTGACAACAAGGGATTGACAGGACTGGGTTCAAATAGTGACAGGGAGCCAATCAGAACCTGCAGCGGTTGTCGCCAAATGAGCGGGCACAGGTGAATTACATCAGTAATCATGACAGTAAGCTACATATTACTGTCATTTTAATAATAATAATAATAATTTCCTTTGTATTGTCATTCTTTGTAAGAACGAAATGTTGATACACCTGACCCGTTACCAAACATCTGTATGGGAAGATATTTGTCTCAAAGATACACATATAGTTCAAAATCACAAATATATTCGTTATATATGCACACACAAGTTTAAAAATCACATATGTAAATCGCAGATATATTTGTGAATCTGCAAAGTACATGATTCACACCGGATTTCTCCTTTTAATGGTACTGGAGATATTGAAAAAAATGGTTTTGAAAGTCCTTAAAAAGGGCTTGAATGTGGCTATGAAAAAGGTGTGCAAACCATAACACACACTGTCCCTTTAAAGATTACTGTCACGGTTGCCATGGCGCCCAGCTGAGGCTCGTTGACAGATTGGCTTTCCATCTATTTAAGCTCAGTGCTCTCACTCTTCTTTTGTCAGTCCGTCAACGAACCTCTGCCCCGCAAGACGTGGGTTTTGACTCGGTCATGTTGGTATTTCCTGTCCAGTATTGTTCCCGTTTAATTTGTTCTGTTTAATATCGGTTTCCAGTTTCATTCCCGTCTAGTTTGTCCTGTTTATTTTCGATATCCAGTTTTGATATCAATCCTGTCTGTCGACCCCATCTGTCCAATATCTGCTCGGGCAATTGGTATCAATCTCGTCGGCCTCTGGCTTCCTATCATTTCACGCCAGACTGCTACGTAACGTGCATGCCTCCCCATTTCCCGTAAAATAAAAGGATCGTGTGAGAAATGTCACGCATTTGGGTCCTGATCCTGTTCTGGTTCATGACAATAACAGATAGGATTATGTTTTGAAAAGAAGGGGAACATAGACACTTGTTGCTGTTCCCATTCCTAGACCAGAAAGAATAAGCCCCCCCTCTTTTCTTTCCTCCTGTTGTGCATGACATCACTAATAATTTTTTGGTCCATTTCAACACATACTCTGAAGAAAAATCAGTTTTTTTGACCCATATTTTCGTAATTTTCCAAAGCATTCATATAAGTACACAGGCGTGTCAATGGTGTAACTTGAGCGTCAGTGTTTTCATTGTAATATTACCCTCGTGTACTGGTGCTAGGTATCATCCTCAGGACAATACAAGCCTTATTTTCAGGTGTTGAATACTTGTCGAGGCTTCAAGCATCAGGAAGATAATATATCATACCATGTTCTGAATCAAAATCCTTTTTTTGTACTTTTCCAGCACTACAGACAGACACACAGTCCTTGCAGAGACGGGGTTAAGCTGATAGAATAGCCGGAGTTTGTACGGGTGCTTGAAAATGCTTGAATTTCAATGATTTGTTTTCAAAATTTTAACAGTGCTTACATTTTCGGATGAAGTGCTTGTAAATGCTTAATCGTGTTGCCATGTTTTTCGGCAGTAAAATAAATCAAGTCTGCTTAAAAATAACGCCAGGACGCCTGGTGACTAACGGCAGTTGGCATTAGTTTTTATGGCGTTATCACCTGCTATGCGTCACGCACAAGAGAACAGGTGAAGAGACCAAGATCCTGGGTATCGGAGAAAAGTGATTTTGAGCGAACGATACATTTACCTAACGATGGATAGTTTAACTTAGTCATGGGTTTAACTGTTTTAAATGATTTCAATGGAAAAATACATTTATGCTACGAGTTAATTATGTGTTTGATTCAGTTTAAAAAAAACAACAACAATATAACAAAGGAAAGTAAGATTTATTTTGTTTTACAAATAGTTTAAAGAAGCGCAGTGGTTAGCGCGTGTGCAGCACAGTTTTGAGGTCATGAGATCGAACCTTCCTGTGTGGAGATTGCATGTTCTCCCCGTGCTTGCATGGGTTTCCTCCGGGCACATTCCCAAAAACATGCATGTCAGGTTAAATGGCCGGTCCAAATTCTTCCTAGGTGTGAGTGAGCGAGCAAATTGTCTGTCCCTGTGTGCCCTGCGACTGGCTGGCAACCAGTTCAGGCTGTCCCCTGCCCACTGCCCGAATACAGCTGGGATGGGCACAAGCACCCCCGCGACCCTACTGAGGATAAGCGCTGCAGATAATGGATGGATGGAGTAATAATTTGATATGTTACTTGTTAAAATAATGTATTGACCTCCTAAAAACTCTTAAGCAGTGACACATTTCAACATTACAACAATCGCTCTCTTGGGCTCTAAAACGCGGATTTTCAGTTTTCCCGGGTGGTCTTGGTCAATGTTCCCTGTCATTTTCCTTACGGGTCTGAGCGTTCACACAAAGTCGGTGAGCAACGCTTGAAACAACAGTGAGCAACAGCAATCCTACGTATGGCAACTAAAAAGTCTCTGTAGTGCGAAGTGGAAGGAGAAGAGGACGACGAGGTGAGCGGAGAAGATGAGGTAAAATTTTGGACTATTTGATAAAGTTTCAGGAGCGAGCAGAGAGAGTGGGAAAGGTGAGATGGCACAACATTCATTTGGACAGGTAACTTAAAATTAGTTTTACCTGGTTATATCAGTATCAGAAATTATTTTCCCCCCATTTTATTAACACTCCACTTATTGAAACATAAATATTTTGTTTGTTTGTTGTGCATGATTCAATTGTTTGTTTGTTTGTACATGATTCAGATTGAATCGTTTCTTGTACATGATTCAATTGTTTGTTTGTTTGTACATGATTCAAATTGAATCGTTTCTCCGGCGCCGTCACGAATGGCAGCCACTCCAGCAGCTCCCGTGTTATTTTCGATTGTTCTTGTTCTCAGTTATTTTCGATTGTTCTCAGCTTAGGGATGCTGCTGGAAAAGTGAATTTCCCTTCGGGGATGAATAAAGTATCTATCTATCTATCTATCTATCTATCTATCTAATCAAATAGCTGCTTTGTTAAAATAAACTTATGAATGTTTGGATTATTTCCCAATTTATTAAATTTTTTACAATTACTGCCTTAAATCGGCAGTGTGTATTATTTGAACACTAGATGTTGCTGTATGGTGTAGTGCAACTGAAAACGAGCGCTAAAAAGCACAAGGAAGAATATCAAATAGAGAGACTCAAACTGACCAATATGCACCATTTTTTCTGCCCAGTCTTTTTGAGGTTTTTGGGTACCCTTAGAAGCAAGATGTTGGATAATTATGTCAGCGTCTTCAAAGTGAGGCTGTAAAATAAATGCGAATTCCTTGACATACTAATAGTATTAAAAAAATGCACATTTTTGCTTATTATTTAAATTATTATTGTTTTTTTATAGATGAATAGGTTTTTTACCACTAGGTGGTTATAAAAGACACACTATCCCTTTAAAAAATGTCATATTACAGTATTTCGATTTTATTTATTTATTCATTCTGCATCATCAATTAAAAATGCACAATGCAACCTCTTTAGCATTTAGCTCCCTAGTCCTATCCATCACCGAGAGGCCGACACTGAAAATAATAAAGCCCTTAATCCCCGCCGCCTTTCGATGCTATTGGTCCGAGACTGATGAAGTCCTTCTGGCGTCTCTCATGTGTGAACTGCTGTGTGACATTTAATTAAAACTTGCGGTGATGGTGAGGTGAAAGGTCGTACTTTATTATAGCTGTAAAGTATAGAGTTCGTACGGGTGTTTGAAATCCTTGAAAACGCTTGAATTGTAATGCTGTGTTTCCAAAGATTGGAAAGTACTCAAACTGTGAGTATAGCGCTTGTAAATGCTTGAAAATAATGCCATGTTTCTTAACAAATCTGTTTAAAAATGACGCCGACACTGCTCTCTCGCGGCTCTCTTCCCTCGAGATGAATGGCAGCTGGCATTAGTTTGTATGGCATTGTCTTATAAAGCGCCACCGCCCCCTAAGAGGAGAGGTGTATTAGCACAAGGATAACAATAATGGACTGTCAGGACCAGAAAGGAAAAAGGACCCACTCGCGTAATGTTTACCACAAGTTTTATTGAAGGAACGAGGAAGGGGTGTGCCCACGATCCGTTGTTCGCTCTCGTACTCGGCTTGTGATCCGAACACGGAAGTGGATCTTCCGTAGCGAGCGATGGCGGTGTCAGGGGCGGAAACCTGGTCGGTAGCCGGCACTGGGAGAGCAAGACGTGGTCGGGGTCAAAAACGGGTCGTAAGCCAGGACGGGAGAGCAGACGTGGTCGGGATCAAAAACGGATCGTAATTTGGGACGGGAGAGCAGACGTGGTCGAGATCAAAGCAGGTCGTAGCGGGAGACAAACAGGAGCAAAAAACGGGACCGGCGTGAGTCAGGGTCGAAAAAGGCTTGCCCAGTAGACACGGAGATTCGCAGACGGACAGACAAAAGGGGATTGACAGGACTGAGTTCAAATAGTGACCGAGAGCCAATCAGAACCCCCCGCGGTTGGCGTCAAATGAGCGGGCACAGCTGAGTCACATCAGTAATCATTACATGGGCATTAATCATAAGCCAAGCAAAAAAGTACGGTAGTTTTTGGTGAATTGTAAGAACTTTCTGCGACTGAAAATATACGCTACATATTCATGTCATTTTTACACAAAACTATTTACACCCCTATTGTTCAGATCCACAAATATTTTCCTGATTTCCTCAAATTCTAAAAATCCTACGTCTTGATATATGCACGAGCAAGATTAAAAACTGCATGTATGAATCGCAGATATACCTGTGGTTCTGCAAAATACATAATCATACCTGTCAACCTGTATGGAAAAACGCAAATTTGTCAATGATGGGTACCATCCGGTATACACCGACTATCACAAAACAGCAAATCAATCAAGTCAAATGAGTTTGAGTTATGTAGTGAAAGGAAGTCCGTCTCTTTTTTGAGAACCGGCTTTTTCGGCTCAACTCATTAAAGAGAGCCGGCTCTCAAATAGCTCACTTGCTTTGATGCATTATCTCATCTCATCTCATCTCATCTCATCAGCCGTACCGCTTATCCTCATTAGGGTCGCGGGGGGGCTGGAGCCTATCCCAGCCATCTCCGGGCAGTGGGCAGGGGACACCCTGAACTGGTTGCCAGCCAATCGCAGGGCACACAGGGACAGACAACTCATTCGCTCATTCACACCTAGGGACAATTTGGACCGGCCAATTCACCTGAAATGCATGTTTTTGGAACGTGGAAGGAAACCGGAGTGCCCGGAGGAAACCCACGCAAGCACGGGGAGAACATACAAACTCCGCACAGGAAGTCTGGAGCTGGATTTGAACCCACGACAGGTTCCCATGACATGAACTGTGCCGCACAAGCGCTAATCACTGCGCCGCCGTGCTGCCCTTGATGCATTACCTGTATATTACGAATTATTATGTTGTATAAAGAAGTTAAGAAAAAAAGGAAGTATAAAAGGAGAAAATGAAAAAAGACAGGTTTGTGGTTATCGCTTTAATCAGTATATTACCAACAATAATTTAATGCAGAAAATGAATGAATAATTTGAATAAGAAAATGTATTATTGTACTTAATTATATTTGCATGTATTTTTTCCTTCTACAATGAACGTCCAAGCGACTTCATTTCTGAACTTTTTTTACAATAAACCTCATTCATGTCGAGCAACTCAGTATCTCACAACAAAATGTTAATTAACAATATATATGATATAACGAAACACATGTACAACATAACATGTTAAACTACATAAATAAACACGTTTGAAAAAAAAAATGGTGTAAGAGTATTTTGTATTTTGTAAGGGAAAATACAACAGTTTGTAAGGGCATAGAGCCGTGGAGGTTGACAGGCATGCATAACTCACACAGAATTTTGTCCTTTAATGGTACTGAGAAGTTGAAAAATCGGATTTGAAAGTCCTTAAAAATGCTTGAATTTGGCCTGGAAAAATATGTGCGAATCCTGAAAATATTCTTTGATCCACCGCGCATTAAACTAGCCGTTTCTTTAATCTCAATGGATGACACAACAGAGGCCGTTGATACTTTCATAGCTAAGTAGCAAGATTCCAATTTGCTGACCAACTCAGTCATGCGCGACTGCACTCTCTTCTCGTAATTCCTATTGCACAAACCGCTTGGAGCTCCGATACGCTTAGTTGTGGCGGGCATTGGTGAATTCAGGGCAAGCCTGATTAGTAGTGCTACAGCTTATCAGCGCGAGCCAGTCGCCTCGAAAGCCTGGAGAGTAGCATGGGGGAGGAGCGGGTGAAATTGGGAAGCAGGAAATAGCAGGCGAGTTTGGAAGCCGGGATTTGTAAAATGGAAATAAAATACAGTACAGGGAAAAGCACTCACATTCTCGACATTGTCGTCAAATTTCTTTCGATCCGGAGTTGAAAGGGACAGTGTGTGTTGTTTAGCGTTTCTTATTAGCGCTTCAAGGATTAGTCAACCTTGTCGACTAAAATCAATCATAGAAGTCATCGACAATTCATTCCTTCTCAACTCATGTTGCCAGACTTGTTTTCCAAAGAGTGATGCATCTTCACGGTTCATGATTCACGGATTCCTTTGTCGCCTGGATGGTCGGGGCAGCATTGAGGACGCAACTCTAGACAGCTTTCTCCACTGTTCCTGGCCTGTTTTGGGGTCGTGACCAAATGGGCACCAGTCCCATCCTTGATATTTTTTGGTCTTCCTCTCCCCCTGCCCCCTTGGACTTTGCCCTGGAGAATGATCTTGACCAGTCCTGATCATCTAGTGACGTGACCATACTACTGAAGTTTTCGTCTGCGCACAGTAGACAACAGTTCTTCGTAGGGTCCAGTGTGCCCACTGATGGTGTATGATGCCTAAAGGTTTCCTGTAGCATCGCATTTCTATGGAGCTGGATTTTCTTTTACAATTTTGCTGTGAGAGTTCATGTCTCGCAAGCGTAGAGGAAAATGGAAGTCAGCATCGCTTGAATGAGTCTGATCTTTGATTTCTGTCGAGTCCAAAAATAAAATATAAGACTCGGCCTCTTCGGCTGACCAAAGAAAACAGGCAAATAAAGTTTGGAGGGACTACTGCAGTAGGAGAATGACCCGTCAGCAAGTACAACGTGGCACCTCTGGCTGTCCGGATCTTTCTGACCACTTCCGGTTCAGTAGCGCGTATTTATTGAAAAGTCACGCATGCGCATTACATTAGATACAATGGAAAAATACTGAAATGCAAGGATCTTTGAATGAGACTATATGTGTGTAAATGATAACTTGTGTATTAAAATAGAAAAACAGGTTAATATCATAGCAAGTTAATTTGTAACAGGAGTCTGAGAAATACACAATAACTAAAAAATTCAGATTCAGATTCAGATATAGATATACTTTATTGTCATTCTAGTACACGTGTATACAGAACGAAATGTTGATAATTCTGACCCGCACAGTTTCCTTGAATGTAGAGATATAAATAAAATGTTGTATTGAGTTGGAGTATTGAAGTACTAATAATATACTAAATAATTATCGTTATGTATAGTATTTTACAGTAGTGCAAAGAGTGCAAGAGGAGCAGCTAACCAGATGTGCAAAATGGGCAGTCAGGTAAACAAGTCAGGTAAACAGTAACAATAACACTGTAGTACGCTAGTGCAGAGGAGAACAGATGTGCAAGGAGTGGCTAAAAGTAGCTTACTTTACATTTTCACTGCTATGTTCTTGTCCCACCAGATGGGTTTAAGTCCGGCAAGCGCCGCTGTGGTTTGAGCTATCCTGGCTATGATTTCTGGTTCTGACCCCTTTTCTGATATGACAGCTCCAAGATATTTAAATTTTGTGACTGGTTCAAGCTCTTGGTGGTTGATAGGTGATATGTGTGGTTATACCTTGGGGATTGTCTGCCATTTCTTTTTACTCTGTCTCGAGTGGTAACATGCAAAAATGACAGAATCAACATCGAGTACGCGTACCAAGATTTCTAAAGTTTGGGAGCCAGTGCAAGTTGGCCAATGCAGGAGTAATATGCTCAAACATTTTTGTTTCGTATTTGCTCAGGAAATTTCATATTCTTTGACACACAACTTCTTTCCCTGATAACTAGTTACCTTTACTATAGAGTAGTTCAGATACTAACTCAGTTACCCTTTAGAACACAGGTGTCAAACAGGCGGCCCGCAAGCCAGATCAGGCCCGCTAAGGGATTGAATCCGGCCCGCGAGACAACACTCAGAGAAGCGCAAGAGAAAAACAAGCTGCAGGTTGAAATATGCCAACTTGATTTTGCCTAAGCCAGGTGCCTCTCACAAAGACACTTGTATCTCTCTCTCTCTCTCTCTCTCTCCCCTCTCTCTCCCCTCTCTCTCTCTCAACCCTTTTCTCCTACCATTTCTCTGTCTCTTGCACTCTCTGTGTCTCTCTTTTTCTCTTCATTTGTTGCTCTTTATCTCTATGTCTTTTAACCTCTTTTGCTCTAACTTACTTTTTTCCTTTTCTCTTTTCTTTCTCTCTTTATACCCTTCGCGCTTTCTTTTCTCTTTTCTCTCCTTCTGTCTTTCTATTTCTCTTTGGATTTATTTCTCCCTCTCCCTTTCCCCCCCCCCTCTCTCACGACTTTTTATCTTTTGTTTCCCGCGCTCTCTCCTTCTCTCTCTTTTTCTTTGTTTGTCCCGCCCTCTCTCCTTTTCCCTCCCTTTTTTCTCTTATTTCTTTATCTCTTTTTCTTTCTCTTTAATCTACTAGTCCGGTCCCCGACAGAATGTTTGTTCTATTGTGTGTCCCCCGAGTTAAAATGAATTTGACACCCCTGCTTTAGATTAAGTAATGAGTAAATATAACTAATTACTTTTTCAAAGTTACATGCCCAACTGTGTATATAATTATACTAAAATAATTAATGAAAAGTATTTGGTCATATTCACTGTGTTGGGAATAAATTATTTAAAAGATTACAATAATTGTGTCGAACCTGAATAATAACAAATTATATTTACATTGAATCAATATTTTGTCTTCCTCAACACTTGAACGATTAAGAAAGTATGAATAATAGCCAGAATATTTCACAGGTTACCGTCTTAAAGGGACTGTGTGAATTATTTGTCCATTAGATGTCCCTGTATTGTGTCGTGCATCAAAAAAATGAGTGGTAAAAGCACAAGAATACAAACTATAGAGACTCAGTGACTAAACTGCACTATTTTTCATCCTTAGCAGCAAGATCGCATTCAATAATGTTATGTCAAATAAATATGAATAGACATAGACATTTATATAGCAGTATTTTTGTTCATTACCTAAAAATGTTGAGTTTTTTTCGAAGAGGGACTTAATAATACACACTGCCCCTTTGAAACTGGTGGAAGATGGTTTCTTCTGTAAGGTGTTTAAACGTTATGTTTAAGTATGTGGGTTTTAAATGTCGTTTTTTTTAAAATCGAGAATATTGGCTTTATGTGTGAAATGAGGTCTTGATAAGTTGATGAAAGAAATGACCCGATTTGTGTCATTAGTCTGGGTCCTAATGCTTGCCGAGATATGACAAAGTGAGAAGAGGTAGGACAAAGTGAGTTGCTCTACCCGGCAGCGGAAACCACAGTTGAGAGGATATCGTGGTTGTATGTGAGCGAGGGGGGCCTTTCCAGATGTGTACTGTCTCACCTCAGGGCTCTGCATGTGTTGTGGCACACAACTGACTCCATCTTGTCGATAGGGCTGCAACGATTTGTCGACATTGTGGAAAAAAAAAATCAATAATAATCGGCAATGAATTTCATAGTCGTCTATTGTGACTACCCAACTTTTTCCAACAGAGTGAGGCATCTTTATCCATCTATCTACCTACCTACCTACCTACCTACCTACCTACCTACCTACCTGCCTACCTACCTACCTACCTACCTACCTACCTTGGTCATATCCCTCAAGAGGGGTGACCGACAGCAAGACAAACACATACAATAATAGTGGAATGTTTGGACATGTTCTAAGGCACAGGCGGCCCGCGGGCCAGATTAGGCCCGCTAAGGGATTGGATCCGGCCCGCGAGACAACAACCAGAGAAGCGCAAGAGAAAAACAAGCTGCAGGTTGAAATATGTCCACTTGATGTTGCCAAAGCCAGGTGCCTCTCACAAAGACACTGTACTTGTATTTATTCCTCTCTCTCTCTCTCGCTTTTCCACCCCTATTCTTCCACTCTCTGTCTGTCTCTTTCACTCTCCGTGTCTCTCTTTTTCTCTTCCCTTGTTGCTTTTTGTCTCTTTCTCTCTCTGCGTCTTTTTAACTTATTTTGCTCTAATTTCCTTTTATTTATTTTCTCTTTTCTCTTTCTCTCTTCCTACCCTTTTCTCTTTTCTCTCCTTCTGTCTTTCTATTTCTCTTTGGATTTCTTTCTTCCTCTCCCTTTCTCTTCCCCTCTCTCATGACTTCTCTTTTTATCTCTTTTGTTTCTCACGCTCTCTCCCTCTCTCTGTTTCTCTTTCTTTGTCCTGCCCTCTCTCCTTTTCCCTCCCTCTTTCTCTTATTTATTTATCTCTCTTTTTCTTTTTCTTTAATCTACTAGTCCGGCCCCCGACAGAATGTTTGTTCTACCATGTGGCCCCCGAGTTAAAATTAGTTTGACACCCCTGTTCTAAGGGATGGGCAGGGCACCTGTATGATGCGGCAGGGGTAAACCAGTGGAAACCAGTGAAAACCAGTGAAAGGCATATTTACATGAATATAATCTCAGCTCATGCAGGATAGTGTCTCTGTCTCAAGTGGTAGCATACAGAAATGAAGGTGTCAACATCGCTTACACATACCAAAACTTTAGAGGTGTTCAAGCATTTTAGCCTGGATATGGTGAATACATAGACAATTTTCAAAATTTGCAAAGCAGACCCTGCAGTGAAGCACGAACATTTAAAAATAACAGTAGGATAGTTGAACGAAACAGAGTCTGACTCGCCTCGGTAAGTTTCAAGTAACATTCAAGCCTATACGGTTTTGATGACGTACTTTATACTTTTAACATCCAATTAGTTCACTATAAAAGTGCTTGAGCCTTGTGCTAGACTGTGCCTAACAAAACGTTTTTGAAATGAAATACATGCAGTCCCAAGACGAAATTTCAGTTGTTAACATGTAAAATAAATACAAACGTCAGTTGTTAAAAGTGTTTGATTTCAAACTGTTGAGACTCGTCAAGTACTTCTGATTGTAGATAATATTTGTTTTATTTAGTCCTCTACTGTTGCTAATGAGCATGCACCATTTTCTGTGGTGTGTCTTGGGAAAGTACAGCCTGGTGGCGCCCATCCCCGGGCCAACATATGTTTCCACCCGGGCTTGAACCTTTCGTGTTAGGTGAATGTGCTAACAACTGCACTATGAGGCAAAATACCATTTTAGGCTTCAACTCTAATAAGTAAAATCGTCAGGAATCCAAGTCAGCTCAGCAAAAGTGTTTGTAATCGGGTTTTAACAAGGGAAATTTGTTTAATGAGAAAATATGACTCACACCCGTGGAAGCTGACTCTCTCCCTGCTGGCCAAGGTCATATTTAATGTATAACGAATGAAAAATTCATGCCAGGGAAGGGAATGTTGATATTTTAAGACTCCTGATTCATTTATTTAATCTGCTGCCTCTTCTGCAAAGTCACGGGTTGTTTTTCAAGATGTTTTAGCTCGTACTGAAATCTTAATATGGATCATATTGATATAATCCATCCATCCATCCATTATCTACACCGCTTATCTTCAGTAGGGTCGCAGGGGGGCTGGAGCCATCTTAGGGCAGTGGGCAGGGGACACCCTGAACTGGTTGCCAGCCAGTCGCAGGGTACACAGGGACAGACAACTCATTCGCTTATTCACACCTAGGGACAATTAGGACCAGCCAACTAACCTGACATGCATGTTTTTGGAATGTGGGAGGTATGGTACGTAAGCATGGGGAGAACATGCAAACTCCGCACAGGAAAGGCTGGTGGCTGGATTTAATCCCAAGACCTCAGAACTGTGCCGCCGACATGCTAACCACTCATCCACCGTGCTGCCCCAAATTGATATATGAATAATCATAATTACCACTAAATGATTCACTTCAAAACATTGGTGTGATGATTAAGAGGATTCAAAGGATGGAACTGGAAAACTGACAATCAGGAGCATTTATGCAGGTAGCCGTTTTAATATTACAAAAAGAGCTAGCCGTTATCCCAGTTACGAGGCAAATTGACCCTTTAAAAAGTGATTCCGTTCCACCTCTTGGCTTAAAGTTCTTTTACGGCGATATTTCAACTGATTTCCCCTATTTTTCTACAGATTTATTGTTGTATTAATTTGAAAAACAAGTCTAATAGTTTCTTTTGTGGTCATCAATTTGCTGTTTTACAATACTTTTGTCCATCAGTATATCATTTTGAAAGTTAATTTTTTAATTTCACTGTAAAATGATCGAATAATAGTGACCAAAAATAAAAACTGCACTACACTTTACAGCAACATGAATGGTCTAACAGTACATGCTATCTGTTTTTTAAAGCAGTACTCTTCACTTATTATCTGTCATGCCCCCCTAGAAAGAAGAAAACCTCTCGCACTTACCACCTTGTTTTGGCCCGCTTTTTGTTGTACAAATTGGCGGGATTGAGGTGTAATGTCTTTGAGTGACACCTTGTTTTTCTTAGCTTCATGCTGCCCATTGACAACAATTTAAGACTTGGTAAGAACATTGGTCTTTCTTTGTCTCAGGCAATTCCTCATATTTCCTTGCGTTTGCTTTCAGGAAGAGACTTTCATTTTTGTCTCCTTTAATCCCTATTAATTATTTTTCATGGTTCTTTAGGGTCTGCTATATTTACTGTGTACACATCATACTATATGCTATGCACAGAGCAAGTCACACCTAAGTCAAGTCACATTTATTTATTTGTATACATCACAAAATGTCCTAAAGGACCACACAAGCCACGATTAAACGATACCATGATCTAAAACCTGCATGCGGTCAAGGAAAAACCTCAGCATGAGGATTATTATTAACCTTGAGAATGGGCTACACAGCAGGTAAAGACCAGACGATGATCAGAGATGATCACATCCTTTAGGTTTTAGTGCCTGTCCACCAGCTAAGCAGCCGGAAAGGACAGGAAAATTAAAGTCCACATCAATGATAAACTGTAAAATAAGCGTGTCTTAAGTCTACATATAAACACTTCCACTGAGGTTGTAGATCTCAGGGGACAGAGCATTCCACAGCACCGGGGCCCGAATGGCAAACACTCCTAAGCTGTGCAGATTTCTTCTTGGCTCTTGGAGTCACATGTACAAACAACTTCTTCACCACCAAGGAAACACTCGGCAAATGATAGCGCCACTGCCCCCTAATGCAGTGGAGGTGCAATCAGGCCTCATTCCAGGACAGTTAGAAAAATGTTCCTGAGGTACAGTATTTTCATCAGTCTTACTCCTGCGTAGTAAATTTAAATGTTCAAAGAGTGCAAAGGGCGAACAGCGGCGGTCTCGCAGGTTTACGACCACTTCTAAAGGACATTCCAGAAGAGGAGACCTTGCCTTTAGCTTCTGTCACCAGCACTTATGTCACCACACGTTATTGCGTGAGCACCGAGTGCTTGAGGAGACAAACATCAATCTGATTGAAAAGTCCTTTTGTCTTTTCTTTCTCGCCACCTCCCTCCCAAGCCCGATATTTCTTTTTGCCTGACAAGCGTGTGTGTGTGTGTGTCTGGTTCTATGGATGCAAGGCTCCGTCGGAGTGCTGGTGGCTTTTAAAGTGCCAGGAGGCTTTTAGGAGAACAGATGGCTCCGTGGTAAATGAAAAATGACAGTCTCGCCAAATGGAAACATGCATACACTGAAGTGGGAGTGAAGGTGGAGTCTGAGTCAAATGCTTATCATTGAATTCTAGGCTCCTAATTATTACCATCAATCTTCATGATGATGCATCTGTTTTGCATGGATCCTTGAGTTTGCTACTTTTTTCTTTGTGCCACAAGTGAAGCCGTAAATAAATGTGACTGTAGTATCATCATTATGACACGAGAATAAATCACCAAAGAAGGAACGTGACCACAGGGGACACAGTATTGAAGCTTTAATTTCTCTCTCTGAATGGTGAAAACTGCAAAGGTACAATACAACGCATTAAGACCATGTGCAAATAATTGCACGAAAATTGAAAAAAAAAAAAATGCACGAAAAAGAACAAAAATAAATAATGGCTGAGGGGATTTAGGGAGGGTGTTTTGGGGTTCATGTTCGGATTTTTGTATTTTGTTTGTTTTCGTTCTCCTTGTATAAATGACATGTTATAACATATCTTGTTTATAATTTGTGTTATAAAACCAATAAAAATATTTGAAACAGAAAATGGACCAAAAAGTTAGTGAAAAAAAACAAATAGTAAAAGAAAATATAGAAATAAAGAATTAAAACAACAATCGGTTTCCCACCCTCATTTTAAGTGTGATTTTACCCTGCATTTTTCAGATTTATTTTAAAGTGTCCATTTTAAAATTAAAAATATATAAAAAAACATAAAACAGTCAACAGTACAGTTGAAAAATGAGGGAAAAAAGTACGTTTAAAAAAGGGATTAAAAAAGAGTATAAAAAAGACTATTAGGCACATGAAATTAAAGCTACAGTACCTTTTAAATTATTAATTTTGTCAAACATAATTTAACATTATGACATCTGGTTTCACCACTAATATTAATTTTAGAAACAAGCAATGAACATATTAACCACAACAAACCACTCGACCGCTCTATATGTTTTTCAAAGGTAGAACAGTTACCATATGCAGTCATTTAATTGTAACCATGCATTTCCAAATGTATCAACTATATTTTACAGTATAAAAGGCATGCTATATTATAGGGCACACTTTCAAAGTTTTTAGGTATGCCTTATAGTCTGAAAAATATAACAAAATAATGTCACGGTTGCCATAATGCCCAATTGGCCACGCCCGTGTGGCACCAGCTGCGGCTCGTTGACAGATTGGCTTTCCGTCTATTTAAGTTCAGTGCTCTCACTCTTCTTTTGTCAGTCCGTCAACGAACCTCTGCTCCGTAAGACATGGGTTCCGACTCGGTCTTGTGTCCTGTTGGTATTTCCTGTCCGGTATTGTTCCCGTTTATTTTGTCCTGTTAAATATCGGTTTCCAGTTTCGTTCCCGAGTATTTTTGTCCTGTTTATTATTCTCTCCGGTTTTCGTTCCCGTCTAGTTTGTCCTATTTAATTTCGATATCCTGTTTCAATATCAATCCTGTCTGTCCCGTCCTGTCCGGTATTGACCCCATCTCTCCGATATCTGGTCGGACAATTAGTATCAATCTCGTCGGCCTCTGGCTTCCTATCATTCCACGCCGGATTGCTGCCTAACATGCATGACTCCCCATTTCCAGTAAAAAAAAAAGGCTTGTGTGAGAAACGTCACGCATTTGGGTCCTGGTCCTGTTCCGGTTCATGACATTTACAACATAGTGCTTAGAGACTGCCCCAAGTCATGATAACATTGCAATATTTGTGAATGAAAAAAAACAGTGCATCGTAACTGTAGTGCAATGACAAGAAGTGCAATAACATTCAGCACCAACAATTATTGATTAGACTTGAATATGATCGCTAATAGAAGTTACATATATGATATCAATTTATAAAAATGTTAATTTGACCAAATTTGCCATTTTTTTCCAACCACAGACACCGTTTTGGGTCGGCGGGAGTTTGGGGCTGTGACCAACTTCAGCACTTTCCTGCTGGACCCCACATCGGGCCTGCTTTTCCTGGGCGCCAGGGACGCCGTTGTGGGTGTGGACACCAACAATCTAGATAAGCCGCCACGCACGGTGAATGATCGTCCGGCATTGACTCTTCCAGTGGTGGAAATCGTGCGAACACTGTTTTTCTCGTTTTAGGTGACTTGGGCCGTGCCGCAGGAGAGCAGGAACACTTGCATGGCCAAAGGAAAGACTGAGGTGAGAGACCAGTTGAGGTTTCGTGTTTGTGGCAGTAGAAATGTAAACTGGAACGGAAAGGTTTGCGGACGATGATGCAAACGAGGAAGCGTTGAGTCATACTTTGTTTCGTTGCAAGTCGCACTTCTGCAATCAAGCTAATGTGCATCGTTAACACATTTGAGTACTAAACAAATCCCAAAGAAGATTTTAACTATCTGTTGGGGCTATCACCTTACATCTCTGAATAAATCACACAATAAGAGAAAAGAGATATGAATTTTGCTCATGAGGAGATGATTCTCATATGCCCAATACGTAACCATTTTTATTGAGAGAATTGTTGGGAGAGGAAGTTAAGAGAAGGAACAAAGGGACACCCCATTTGTACACAGGGTACCATCAAAGTGTCTAAATTGGGTGCCATGGCAACGTGACACAATTAGAAGAATGCAATTTTACTTCACTGGAGAATAATGTATAGGTCTGAACAGCTCACCTCATCAAAGGGTGATAAAACTCTTTAAAGCAAGGAAAATTTTAATGTGGCCTTCGGGTGGAATTAAAGAGCCTCATGGCATGAGGAAGAAATGATCTCCTCAAGAGATGATGCTGTGTAGTGGATGTGATGAATTGTCCATGATTGACCGCAGCTTGTTCAGTGCCCGTCTCTCAGCTAAAGTTGTCAGGCTGTCCAGCTCTGTGCCCACAACAGAGCCCGCCTTCCTCACCAGTTTATTGAAACGAGAAAGTTAGAAAAAGTTTAAAAAAATCATCAAGCGGAATTAATCTTACACACACATCTTTCTGATGCACTTAGTTTTTTTTATCAAATGACTTTCTTAAAATACAATATGTTGTGCCTGTGTTTAGGTCTGAATGTAGACTGTGGAGTGAAAAAGTAGCATCATTTCTGAACCACAACGTGCATATGATTGCAATACCAAACTGCGATTTTTTTTTTTAATTCCTAAAACAAATGTATGCGTACTATGCAAATTCCATCTTGTTGTTATAAATATTTTGCATCTTGGGAACATTTTATTGCAAAGAAAACAATTTGGGTTGAATTCCCGGTGAAATTTAAAAAGCATTTTCAAGTCAAATCATAGTTAAATAAACATCACTGTTTGCTGTGGTACACTCACAAATACAGACAAACTAGTATCAACAGTATGTCATGATTACTGATTTGGATCACCTATGCCCACTCATTTGGCGCCAGCCGCTGCGGGCTATCTGATTGGTTCCCTGTCCCCTTTTAAGCCCAGTTATTTCACTCTCCACTTGTCAGTCCGTCAGCGAACCTCTATTGTTACAAGGCAAGCATTTTTTGACCCTGACTCCCGCCTGTCCCGTTTCTGCACCCGTTATTCCACCTGTCCGTTGCTAATCTCCCTGTCTGTCTCTACGACCTGTTCTCAATCCCGACCACGTCTGCTCTCCCGTCCCGGCTTACGACCTGTTTTTGATCCCGACCACACTTTTGCTCTCCTGTCCCGGCGATCGACCGTTTTTTTCTGTCCCTGACACCACCATCTCCCGCTATGGAAGATCCACTTCCGTATTCGGATCACGATCCGATTGCGAGAGCGACTTGCTTCCCATGTCCACTGAGCACCGGATCGCAGCGCTGCCCTTCCTCTTTCTTTTCAATAAAGTTGAGGTTAAAATTACACATTTGGGTCCTGATTCAGGTTGTGGTCGTGACACAGTATTCTTTTTTGTGTGTATTTTCTCTCTTTTTTTTTTCTTTCCAATCATGTTGCAACAAACATCATATCACAAAATGAAAAGGAACAAGGTTGAAGAGACCTGTCCCCAAAATAAGTTTGGACTCTTCTTGCAATCAATTGCAATACCAGCTCTGTGGCCTGGGAGGTTGCTGGTTCAGGCCTCGGCCGAGTCATACCTAAGACTTACAACATTGGTACTCATTGCCTCCCTGCTTGGTGCTCAGCATTAGGGGTTGGAATTGGGGGGTCAAGTCAAGTTAATCCTTGTTTACTTGTATAGCCCTTAATCACAAGGAGTCCCCGTGTTTTAAGCCGAGATTTAAACAGTTCCAGGTTGCAGATCGAATCTCAGGGGGAAGAGCATTCCACAGCACCGGGGCCCTAATAGAGAACACTCTCGAACCTGCGGATCTATTCTTAGCTCTTGGATCACTAGTAGACCAGCATTTTCAGAGCGAAGGAACATAGGGGGGAATTAAATCTGAAAAATATGAGAGGAGCAAGCCCATGCATGATTTTGTGTAATACCAACAGAACCTTTATTTCATGAATCTTTGCCGACTATTCAAATCAAGGTTTCATTTTACTGAATTAAGGTTTTTGTATCACTACAAGACACTAAATATTGCACTGTACCTTCAAACTAAAGGAGTCAGATGGCATTTATGTATTCCTGGTTCTTGTTTGTCCCCCTCTGCAGGACGAGTGCCGAAACTACATCCTTCTTTTGGAGTTTCACCCAGACGGACGACACGTTTATTTGTGTGGCACGTATGCTTTCGACCCCAAGTGTGCCTTCCTGGTGCGTGTTTTTTTTAAATCCATATTTATATTTTTCTGCCATTCGTTTAAACCAGGGGTCTCCAATCCTTTTGAGGCCAGGAACTACTTCAAGGGTGCAGAGTAACACAAAAGGGCACCTTGAAAACGCACTTCTGAAACAAGAATTTTAATTTAATTCATTAATTAATTTAATGTTCCACTTTACTGATATTTTACGTGAGAGCTGATTTTTAATGATGATTATTCAGAATGATTCAACGAGGTAGGAAACCGATCCATTTCAACATTTCTTCTTTACCTTTCCAAATGTTTCAATTGCAAATGCTCAAAGGGAAACGAAAAAAGGAAAGAAAAATGTCAATTTTCACCACATTTGAGGAAATCACGTTCAATTTTTCAAGATCATCAGATTCAGTTTCAAGAACTCTGCACCATGTAGGAACAAAAACAAACGCTTTTAAATATAAATAAAAGGAAAACATCACATTTCTACTTATCACCAAATGTTTAGCCATTAAAAAAAACATATATTTTAAACTTAGTTACACGTTTTTGACTGTTTTTTAATATTTTGATTGTCATTTGTTTGCTTGCCTCTTTAAGAACCTCCCTGTCTGAAAATGCCTTCATCCTCTTTATCGAAAACTGAGTTGCTCTAAAAGAAGCTTTGGTTGATTTCGGAGAGTTTTTTACCGGCCTTGTAAAAAAACTTCGTGGTGCACTGCCGGGTGGGTAATTACGGTAGCATGGTGGCTTTCGTGACAAGTGCTGAAGTGGCGCTCCACGTTGTGCCGATTTACCGCTGCCGCAAATGAAACACAGTTTTCTTTCACATTAATAAAAATTAATGTTTACATTCACTACGAAAAGTATACGGTTTCTTAATTTCCCCGCCATGTTTAAGAATGTAGGAATCGATTTGGACACCTTTGCGATGCTCGAGGCTGCGAATTGTCATGCGCACTTACCTTTGCCCCGTGCTACGTCACACTTCTCAGATTATCTCATCTCATCTCATTAGCTGCACCGCTTATCCTCAGTAGGGTCGCGGGGGTGCTGGAGCCCATCCCAGCAATCATCGGGCAGTGGGCAAGGGACACAGGAAATCTGGAGCTGGATTTGAACCCACGCAGGAGGTTCCCATGACTTGAACTGTGCCGCACATGCGCTAACCACTGCGCCGCCGTGCTGCCCTTTCTCAGATTATCGAACTCTGCTATTTATTTAAGACAGTGATATAACGTCTCATCTCATCTCATCAGCCGTACCGCTTATCCTCATTAGGGTCGCGGGGGGGGGCTGGAGCCCATCCCAGCCATCTCCAGGCAGTGGGCAGGGGACACCCTGAACTGGTTGCCAGCCAATCGCAGGGCACACGGGGACAGACAATTCATTCGCTCATTCACACCTAGGGACAATTTGGACCGGCCAGTTCACCTGAAATGCATGTTTTTGGAACGTGGGAGGAAACCGGAGTGCCCGGAGGAAACCCACGCAAGCACGGGGAGAACATACAAACTCCGCACAGGAAGTCTGGAGCTGGATTTGAACCCACGACAGGTTCCCATGACATGAACTGTGCCTCACAAGCGCTAACCACTGCGCCGCCGTGCTGCCCAGTGATATAACGTGATTAGGTCTATTATTCGAACGGCCCCATGGAAACGTGATAATGTCGCCACCCCTGGTTGAAATCATAATGCCATCCTGCAGGAGATGTCATCTTTTACACTGCAGAAGAACGAAGACGGGCAGGTGGTGACGGAGCTGGGGAGGAAGAAGGTGCCTTTTGACCCAAGGAAGCCATTCACTGTTATCATGACGGGTAAGTCAAGGTGTTTGGTTACTTTCGGTTTGCAGGTAAAATAAATAAATAAATAAATAAATAGATAAAGAAGTCATATTTTCCTCAAAGATGACGTGCTGTATGCCGCCACCTCCATCAATTTCCGTGGGACGGAGTTCGACATCACCAGGGCGACCGGGCCGGAGCAGAAGCAAGTCAGGAGTGAGCAAAAAGTGCACTGGCTCGATGGTGAGGCATAGCCAAAATCCACCTTCTCTCATCTTATAATTTCTCTTATTTTATAAACTTTTTTCGCACCACTCAGACCCCGACTTTGTGAGCTCGGCAGTGGTGGAGCTATCGTCTGAGAACAACGCGACGGGGGAGGACGACAGGATCTACTTCTTTTTCAACGAGGCGGCTATGGAATACAATTCGTATTCCAAAGTTCGTGTCCCGAGAGTGGCGCGAGTGTGCAAGGTGGGGGTCTTTTTTCAGGGAAAGAGATCATATAACATTAGTCCGCTGAGGGTCAAACAGAGTTGCCTGACACAACCGAATGTTTGATCTTACATTACACATAGTCCAGCGTTTTTCCGAAATGCTCAGTCCACAATTGAATGGATATGGGAGTACAGTCCATAAACATGCCCGATTAAAGTCGCCGTCGACGATAAAGCTCCGTTGGGGTGTGCAAGCTGCTGTTTAGCAGCGGGCAGGAGATTTAGCGCTATGCTAACGTTAGCATCCGGTGAAACTGTTAGCGGTGGAAAGTATACAGCAAACACAAAGACCACAGTTAACTCTCCCGGTACATAGCTAGAAACTCCATATCGAGTGAGCAGTGTGTGTCAATGGTTCCGCTATTATTGTAGCGCGTAGTCTCCAACCCCTGTTTTTACCGGAGTCTTCGTCTCGTTCGAGCCGGTGATGTAATGCGGCGTCGGGAAAGCCAAGACTCCGTGATGGCAAAAAAAAAGTCCTCCAATTCCGGACGTTGTTGGTGGCGATCCGCAGCTCAATTCACTCATTGTGGAAGATGGATCTGGCGTTGGTTGAACATGCTTGTGAGCGCTGGTCTGTGTGGTCGCCTTCTTAGCTTAGCTCAGCCTTTGCTCTGTCGTTGTCATTGTCGGCAGGCGGCAAATCTTCCAGGGAGATCCGGTGGTCTCTGTATATCCCTCGGGATGTAGTGGATATTATTGTAAATGCGAAGGGAAAATAAGAGGGATCAGGGGACACTGAAAAACAAAAGACGAACTCGAGCCCGAGCCGCAGCGTCTGCACAACGCGCCGCCATCTTGACTTATTAGAAAGACAGTATATTGCTAGCTTTTACCATTGTTTAGTAAACACCAGTTGAACCTTGCGTTGTTTCTTGAAAATACTAGTTTCCCAAAAAACCTTTGAGAAAAACTGCTTTTTGTAAAAGAATGTTTCAAGCAGAATTTTCTCTTCAGTACTTTTTGTATCAATATCGAAACAAAGCTTTCTATAAACACAAGGGCACTGTGTTTGCATAACATTTTACTGCAAGAACACTGAACTTATGCATAAACTATGCATGAACCTTGCGAGAACTTTACAGCGCCCGAAGTTTCTTTAAAACGACCGCGTTTCTGCCACCATGCACGAAACGTCATCCCTCTCCGACCAGATGATGACGATGATGCTTTGTCATTTATTGTTCTTTTTAGCGAGTGTCACCACATTGCTTCATTACGCCTACTTGGGGTCACCTACACACATTCATTTGCTGGAAAGAGGAAGTGGTGGCTTCCTCTGTGTGGACAAAAAAACTGATCAAAGCCACTCATGCCACCTAATGGTGATTTATAATACTGAAATCATTCCCAGAGGCTTGATATTTACAGATGTGAAGCACCAAAACCTTTATAACCTAGTAATATTTATACAAATTGCCATTGGTTAAGTCAAGTCATGTTAATTTGTATAGCCCTTAATCACAAGGAGTCTCTGTATTTCAAGCATAGATTCAAACAGTTCTACTGAGGTTGCTGATCGAATCTCAGTGGGCAGACTATTCCACAGCGCCGGGGCCCGAATGAAGAACGCTCTCGAACCTGCGGATCTCTTCTTAGCTTTTGGGGTCACTAGTAGACCAGAAATATGAGGGAGAGTCTTTGTCATATTTCTTTTGAAAGTTAAAATTTCGATTGCCCATTTCTCCATGCCTTGTGAGTCTCACCACGCTGCCTCAATTCGCCTAAGTGGGGCCACCTACACTCATACATTCGCCGGAAGGAGGAAGTGGGGTCTTCCTCGATGTGTGGACAATTTCTTCTTATGAATCAAAGCCACTCCTGCCAACTAATTGTGATTTGTCATACTGAAAATCATTCCCGAGAGGCTTGATACTTACTGATGAGCAGCGCCATAACCTTTACAACAATTTTAAGAAATATAACAAGAAAAAGCATATCTTTACGTTTTGGTACTCAAATAAGGCATTGAATAAGTTAAGGAACCGCTTCATATTATTGTAGTCATGCTGTCTGCTGTCAACATTTTGATCATAGCAAAAACGCTGGTCTTTGGTTGTCTCCCCTTCCGGGGTCCCTGTGAAGCTACGCGCTACATACACGTCGTCAAACATCCTCATTAACGCTTTTCGAAGGAGACTTTTGTTTGTCTCTTTACCCCGTCTCTTTTCGCTTGTCTCCACATCTGTGTTAAATATTTTTTTCTTGGGGTCACTGTGGGTCTTCTCCCGTTTGTGTCTAAACCGCATACTCAATACGCATACTTTGTGCTTAATACACTTTGTGGAGGCTAAATGTAAACAAAACACTCTACCAATGAGTGCGCCACTGCTTCCTAGTGTTGTGGAGGTGCAATTGCACTGGATTCTGGGAAAGTGGGGAAAAAAAGATATTCCTCTAGGTTCAACTTGCCGGATATAGAGCCCACTATTTGAGAACCACTGGTTAGATCATTGTTGTTATGTACTGCTCCCAGGTGGCCAAACGTGACATAAAAATATAAGCATAATTTAGTAGTTGTAAACTATTTTGCATTTTGCTTACTTTCAGTCTGATGTGGGAGGTCTTCGGACCTTGCAGCAGCATTGGACCACTTTCTTGAAGGCGGAGCTGGTTTGTGAAGACAAACAACTACATCAGCGCTTCGACGTGCTGGTGGATGTTTTCACCATGAGACATTCACCTCAAGAATCCAGCAGCACGCACTTCTATGGACTTTTCACCACACAATGGTGAATATATTTTTTTTACAGGTTCATTTTTTACCTCCACCCTTTGAAAATACCAGAACTCTTTCAGCCGCTTCTAATTTATCTCCATTTCAATGCCTTTTTTTATTATAGGACGTGCCTCTGAAGACACATGCTTTGTGTATTTTACATACTACCGCCATTAAAAATTATTCTGATTTTGTTTTACAGGGAACCCGAGCATTCGGCAGTGTGCGTTTTCAGCGTGGCTGACATCATCCGAACAATGAACGGCCCATTCAAAAAACGAAATGACAAAGCAGACACACCTTTACCGATGGGCTTACCAAGGCCGGGCCAGGTACTGACCCATTTATAGCATGAAACCCAATTCCACTTTGCAACTTGAGCTATAATCATGAGATGTCTTCACCAGTCTAGGGTACGTGTCTAAAAAATATTAATTAGTTAGTTACTAGTTACTTTAGTTACCGTAGTACTGACACCAAAAGGTAGCAAGATACTCTGAAAGTAGTTATCTAGTTACAAATTACTGTATACACTCACATCAAAGCCAAACGCCTTAAAAGTACTTGAAAATAACCACAAAATTAAAGAACTATTAGAAAACGTGTTGCAGCGAACCCTTATATTTTTTCTTCTAATCTTGAGCGCTTTCATACAAACACTTATCTGGGACATTTCATATCAATTTGTCTTCAAATCACTGACACCAACCTGTGAAATTGGTGAACTCTTCATCTTTTTTGGCTTGTGCAATATTAAGAGTTAGCAAATAAACACTTGGTTGAGACACTCCATAGCCATTTTGTATCTGGGCTTCAAACCACTCAAAGATTTTCTTCTCTGTTTTGGGTAAAAGTCCAAGACGTTTTTTTTTTTCAGGTATGGTGTAAATAATTTTACCTAAAAAAGACCAAATCTGGCATTGATTTACTGTACGTTTTGTGCTAATGTTTGCACCAAGGGTTTTTTTGTATTCTGAATAAGCCATGCCCCAAACCTATGCGCACACACCCAAAATTGAGCATGTGGACTGACGCCCTGATTTTAGTATTTTATTGTAATACAGAAATACAGCTTTTATGCGAGTTTATACAGTAGGCAGAATATCAGAATATCTGTAGGGAGGAATTATGCGTGTTTGTACTCGGTGTGTGCTTGTGAATGAGACAGCACCACTGTAACTGTATTTCGTTTTATTTTGTAGGTACACATAAACATGCCCACCTTTCGTCAATTTTGTGTTCAATGTTGAATTGCTGGCAGATAGAATGTTGTGTATTATTTCATTAGTGAAGAAAGAACTGTCAATAAACAAGGCGTTGCAATTCATGAATTGTTCCTTTGTAACATGCTACTCCCAACACTGTCTTTTTTCACCTAAACCCAAATTTTTAGTGTCTGAACAACGCGCTGAAAGCAGAGGGCTTGGACTCATCCTTGAAAATTCCTGACAATCTGTTGGCCTACGTGAGGAATCACCCGCTCATGCAGCAGAGCGTCGATGCAGTGCCGCTGCTGGTCAGGAAAGGAGTTGCATACACCAAACTGGCCGTCACGCTGATAGGCCAAAGGGAGGACCAGAGAGAAGCAGTGCTGCACCTCGGAACAGGTCAAAACTTGATTTTAGGGTGGGAAAAATGTGTGGTGGCACTCCATGCTATTGTATCATTTAATCACTATATGTTGCTGTATTCTGTAGTGCAACCGAAAATGAGTGCTGCAATGCAATAATACAAACTACTGAGACTTAAAGTGACCAAAACGCTCAATTTTTCAGTTTTTTGCCAACCTTTTACAAGGTTTTTGACTTTTGTGGGTACCCATAGCAGCAAGATGGCAGAAAATCATTTCAGCTCCCTCTAAGTGAGCCTCATGTTATGTCAAATAAATATAAATGCCTCAACATACTAGATGTAGAGTAAGTTTCTTTAGATTATATTTATTTAATTTCAGAATCTAATTTAGTGGTTACCTATTTGGCCAGCAGGTAGGGCTCACGGTTTTCCATCGAATATTTTGACATGGCCTCATATTGTCTCCAGCGTTGATCATGAAAGAAGCAATACTCTACACATATTTTATTTTATCTTTAAATTATCGATTTTTGTGTTCATTTATATGGTGAATGATTGATTAGTCCAGATGGAAAATAGTAGAGACACACACAAAAATAAATGCACATGTTTGATAGTAACAAACTGCATTTATTTACGTGATGAAGAAACATTGAAACACACAAAAGAGAAACATTGACAAAGCCTTTGCAGTGTTAAAAAACGGGAATGGGGAAAGAAGTTCATTGATCCATACACAGTGTTAAACACTCAAATTGTTTAAACGAAGGGAATTGTTTTCATAGCATGCCTGAAATGAAATATTAGTTGCCCCTGCACCAAAATAGTCCATTGTGAAATATTTTCTTGGTTTACCTCACGGGAACCCAAAGCCCAATCCGTGGCTATCCCAAACAAATCCCAACAGGAGTTTGCCGGGGGTGCTTTGGGGGTAGAGCTTGTGCTGTACGGTATTGCGGACTGGCAGCAAAATAGATAATTTGGAGCGTACGTGGTGTTTTATAGGTGGGAGGCGTGCTTGTGACTTCAACATGATTGGTCGACCCTAGGCCAACAACTCTCTTGGGGAGTTCAGTCACTTCCTGTAAGTGGAGTCTGCTGGCGGCATTTCTCCTCCAGGTTATTTAAAAAAATGCAAGTTTAAGAGTTAACATAATTAATCAAACGTGAATTTTAAAACAAACGAATGAGATGTTTATAACCTCTAGGAAGCGTAATATGATACAAAATGTCCCTTTAACAAAGCAGAGAACGCGCATGAAGCCAGTGGCTAACGTTGCCAGCGGTACTCGTCAATAACCTCTCGGTTTTATATACACAGTGTGCATATGTAAAATTTGTTGTAAAGTATTTTGTTGATAGACTTTGTTTTCAGTTTCTGTCTTTTGTAAATTTATTGACGCGCAGATGAAGAAATGGAGAGATTGTTTAACCTATCAGAATGCACTATGTTGATAGTTAATGGCAATTAGGTGGCAAGGGCAAATATTTCTGGAAACTTATAAATAGTGTGGTATTAAGGTTCTAATGCCTTTTTGTGTGTCATCTGTACCACTGATGTTATCATGGTAAAGTATCTGTGCCCTCATCGTCATGACCCGGGTTTGAATCCTGCTCCATACAATGTATTTCGATTTGAGGCAGCGATGATTACTGATTGATCAATCATTGATCAACTACGGTGGCAAACCATAAATGCACACTTATAATGACTGGATGCAATTTCAATCTTATCCACCGTATTCTTCAGTGTATAATGTGCCAGAGGTATACTTTCGAATATCTGGCCAATTTGGGGTTTTTAAGCTAACTTTATAGTCCAGAAATACAGTAGCTACAATTTAACTAGAATAAAATATGATTATTATTTATAGTTAAATTGTTGTTTTTATGAATGAAAAACGAATCCTATCAATGCTTCTTCTGCCATCAGACTTTGGCGAACTCCATCAGGTAGCAGTAATCGGTGAGAATGTGACTTTACTCCGTGAGATTCCATTATTCGAGCCGTCAGAGCCGGTCAACAATATTTTGCTGCTCCAAGTAAGTGGCGTGCTTCTATGTATGGTGACCAGAATTTTCCCTGCATGTGATGGGCTCACAAACTCGTTTTCTTGCCCTTTCTCGGTTCTCAGGATTGGCTTGTGGTGGGCAGCCCGCTCTCTCTCGCTCGAATCCGGGCCGAAGACTGCACGCTCTATTTGAGCTGCAAATTGTGCGCTCGATTCCAAGACCTTGGCTGCGCGTGGGACGCCAGCGGGGAACGCTGCGTTCGCTCCGCGTTGCCGTAAGTTCGTCCGTTCACTTTGAATCCAGATGCCTCGCTTAAATGCTATGCTTATGCAATGTGTATGTGATGTGGCCTCAGGCCTGCCGGTGGAAATATCACAGAGGAGGCGTTACGGAAATGTGACAAACGGGAAGGTATGTTTATGACCTAGAAATGCTTTAAGTCCGGCATGTCAAACATACAGCCCACGGACTGGATCTGATTTTATTCCTAGCTCATTTTTATCGATAGTGATGATTTTTATAAATAAATGCAAATTGAATTCTCCTTTCCACCACTAGAAGACAGTATTGAGCTGACATCTAGTACTTTTTGATAACATATTTATTTTAGGTTACCTAATCCAGAATATACATTTATTTCGAAATTGACCATTCATCTTACCTTAACCTAATACATAACTGTAACCATAATACTACTAGACCTTACCCCAACCTGACCCTAACCCTAACCCTCAATCCCTAACCCCAACCCATAAACCTCAACCAAAACTAAACCCTATACTAACCCTAGTCCCTTGCCAAAATCCCTAATCATATCCAGGGTTGGGTAGGGTTACTTTAAATTGATTACTTTCAATTACTTTTGGATTATTCCAATACCAAATATGCTAAAAAAAGGCAAAATAAACTAAATATGAATACAATTATGACTAACAACACATGGTAAGCTTTCTCTCCTGGCTCTGATCTCTTTGATCGCCGGCAAAACTAACATAAAATGCGACAGAAACAAAATGAAAATAAATCTAAACAGCTTGCCAACTTCATTTTTGCCGTTCCATGTATTCCGTTACTCACCAACCCTGCACAAAATTTAGTAATTTTATTCATATTTAGTTTCTTTTGTCTTTTATTAGCATATTTGGTCTTGGAGTAATCCAAAAGTAATTGAAAGTAATCAAGTTAAAGTAACCCTACCCAACCCGGATCATATCCCATAACCAAAGCATGTCAAACATGAGGCCTGTGGGCCCATTGGATGATTTAATCCAGCCTGTCGAAAATTTAGCTAATTTCTATCAAAAATTTGATTTTTTTTTAATAGATAAAAAGGAGATCCTCCTTTCCACTGCTAGTGGGCAGTAAACGAGCTGACATCTAGTACTTTTGATAACATATTCATTTTAGTTTACCCAATCCACAATATTTGTTTATTTCTGTAATGACCAATCATTTTACCCTAACCTAAAACCTAACTCTAAACTTAATATTACCCAACCTTACCCTAACCTAACCCTAATCCTCAATCCCTAACCCCAACCCATAAACCTTAACAAAAACCTAAACGCTAACCTAACCCTAGACCCTAGCCCAAACTACTAATCATATCCTATAACCAAGGCATGTCAAAGATACAGCCTGTGGGACCGCGGGATCATTGAATCTGGCCTGCCGAAAATTTCAGAGTTTGTAAGAAAAAAGGAAGAAAAAGCAAGTGTTTAGCTCATTTATATCAAAAGTTATGATTTTTTTTAAAATACACAAATCAGATGCTCCTTCCCACCCCTAGAGGGCATTAAAGGTGGAAAAGAGGCAAGCATGGTTTTATTCACAGCTCCAACTTGAGTTCATGTTTGTGATGTTTGTGGTGAGTTGGTACAGATATAAAACTGCATTTACTCAACCGTTAAAATGAAAACAATGTTAAACGTGGTGAATGTGAAAATTTTCTACTCTCTGCCACCATCTTCTGGCCTAAAGTTGTGATCACAGCCTTAGTCAGCTCAATCCTCAAGTAAAAAGGAACTCTTCTTTTTGATTATTTTTGGGGTTTGGGTTGGGGTTTGGGTTGGTGTTTGGACCGTATTTGAAAGAGGCCTTTTTTTTTTAACTTTTAGCCTTTTAACATTACACTAACCAAAAAACAAACTGCGGGGACGAGTAAGAAATCCCTCTCCACGCCTTTTCCTGTTGCCTAATGTGTTGAGAGTCCTGGAACAGCAGTGCTAAAAGTATGATAAAAGCATATAGGTGCGGTGGAAGAAAACTAGAAAGGCTCTTTGAACTCAGTTGGGCATTGTTAACGCATACTTAATAGAGAAACAATTCTACCTCCTACTTTTTAAAGACTCCTCAAATGCTGCACCACACCTTTAACACATTTGATGCCAAACATGAAAATATTTTTGTCCCTGTTTGCGAATAAATGTGTTGCGCTTAGAAAAGATCCCTTTTAAACTGTAAATGTAGTTTGTAGAGTAGTCTAAATATAGTAAAGTCTGGATCCAGCCTCCGAGCCAAACTGATTTTGACATGCCTGCATCAAACTGTGCTTAAACTGAAACTGAAGTTTAACTTTTATTCCATTGAATTATTGAATGTTGAGTCTTCTTCCCTCCTCATTTTGGGCCGTTAGAGTCCTGTTCTCCACCCACTCAGGAGTTGCGTGTGTCCCTGGGTCTGCATCTCCTGTTGCCGTGTCCTCAGCTGTCTCCTAGGCTTTGTAGCTGGGAATACCCCCATAAGAGTCTCAGCAAGCAGCGCCACCCTGACTTGGAAGTGACCATCACCAAAGATGGACTGGGAAGTTACATCTGTACATGCCAGGTATCATGATGGAATATATATTCACACAAGCATGGATATTTTTTTACACTACGGGTGTCGCGATATGATATTGATTTTAAATATTGGTCCAATGTCAGAAATAAACACTGTCAGATCATATCATATTGACCTCAATGGAGCTACACAAAATTTGGAACTTTAACTCTCTCTGCCGCCATCTCCTGTCTTGTGTCATTATTGCATCCTCTGTCAGCTCATTCATGATGCATGTGCAAGGACGTGAGTTTCTAAGAAGTGCTCGAACAAACCCTTCTTTTTCAACTACTTTGGGTTAGTGTTCTGACTCTACTTTAAGCAGGCCTTTTCCTACTTTCACCATTTTCATGCTACACTGACAAATACCAATAAAATATAAAACCTTCTGGAACGTGCATGACGTCACTCTCCAGCACCCAGTCCTTGAACCTAACCTGTTCTGCCACAAACAGCTCTGTTAAAAGTAAGATAAAAGCAGATAAACACACCTGCACTTCACATTTGAGAGAAACGTCTGGCATTGAATGAGTTCATCGCAAATGATAAATGTCTCTTTTCCCTGCCCAGGAAGGACAAATCCATGACCCCACTTTTTGCCGTCGGGCAGCTTATCAACTGACCCTGGAGGATCCCAGCACTGCTGGAGCCGTGGAAGGGTGCACGCGCCACGTCCTGGCCTTCTACGTCCTTTTTTTCTTCACCGGGTTGTTGCTTGGGGCATTACTCCTCCATTTTGTCAAACGGCGTCATACCCGCCGTTCACGGGAGGGTCACAATTTGCTGGGTTCCTCCGAATTGCCACAGCCGGCGTTGCGTCTGGCTGAAAAACTCAACGGAATTGATTCCGGCCAAGTTCGGAAGACGGGAAACGGCAGCCACCACGGCAATAGCGTGAGCGGCACTCCGGTTGGCAGCCAGACCCGAAACGGAGGCGGACACGCAAACTACGACATTTTATCAGTGGACGTTCTGAACGGAAGGACTGCCAAGGGGGATGTCATGGTCCCTCCAAGGGTGGAAGCGGAGTCATCTGAGGGGGACGGGATGGATGAGAGCCTGGTTGAAGGATTAACGCCACCGGGGGAGGAGTTTGCCAGCTTTCCTATGTTTAAATCAACCGCACCGCTCGCTCCGTGTGAAGAAAGCTCCATTTGAGAAGCATCTTCTCAAACTATAATTGCCGACAAGAGTTTTCACTGCCTTTGGATGGTGTCATGAAGAGACGCCAGATTAAAATAAAATCTACACAACAATTTCCTATTTGTTGTTTGAATCAGTGGTCGGCAACTGTTGGATTGTGGGTCATTTGGTACCAGGAAAAAAATAATCCCTTTTTTTTGTTGTTGTTGCTTATATCCTATTTATTTGTGTATACACACAATTTCTTTTCACCTAAAAAGAACCTCAACTTTTGCGAGGTTTTGCAATGGCTAATGGTTAATAAATTAACAAATACCGCCGACCATTTTCAGGGTTCGTACGAGTGCTTGAAATTCTTGAAAATTTTCGAATTTTAATAGTGTTTTCATGGATTGAAAAGTGCTTGAATTTTGGGTGAAGTGCTCGAAATTGTTGCCATCTTTCACAATAAGTCTGCTTAAAAATGACGTGGACACTGCTCTCTGGTGGTTTCGCTTTTTATTCTTCCCTTGTGATTAACGGCTGCTTGGATTAGTTTGTTTAACATTGTCCTATGAAGCGTCATCACCCCCAACAGGTCAAGCCTGAGAGGACATGCTACACCTATACAAGGCACTATGAAATGTGTATTAGTGCAAGGATTAAAAATCAATTATGGATATTCATTATTGGCCACATGTTTCCCAGTGGTCATGGGTAGAACTTCCTGCAACTGAAAATGAAAGCTACATATTACTGTCACTTTTACCCAACACCTTTATGAGGAGAGATTTTTCTCAAAAACAAATATGCTCAAGATAAATAAATTTAATCGCCGCCTCCTGGAGAACTCAAGATCCAAAAATCATATGTGTTGATAAAGGCACACTCAAGTTTAAAATGGCATACAGGGAGTGCAGAATTTTTAGGCAAGTTGTATTTTTGAGGATTAATTTTATTAATGAACCCAAAAGTCTCATTAATATCAAAGCTGAATATTTTGGAAGTTGGAGTGGGGCTTTTTTAGTTTTAGCTATTTTAGGAGGATATCTGTGTGTGCAGGTGACTATTACTGTGCATAATTATCAGGCAACTTAACAAAAAACAAATGTATACCCATTTCAATTATTTATTTTCATCAGGGAAACCAATATAACAGCTCAACATTCACAAATATACATTTCTGACATTCAAAAACAAAAACAAATCAGTGACCAATATAGCCACCTTTCTTTGCAAGGACACTCGAAAGCCTGCCATCCATGGATTCTGTCAGTGCTTTGATCTGTTCACGATCAACATTGCGTGCAGCAGCAACCACAGCGTCCCAGACACTGTTCAAAGAGGTGTACTGTTTTCCCTCCTTGTAAATCTCACATTTGATGAGGGACCACAGGTTCTCTATGGGGTTCAGATCAGGTGAACAAGGAGGCCATGTCATTAGTTTTTCTTCTTTTAGACCCTTTCTTGCCAGCCACGCTGTGGAGTATGTGTGTGATGGAGCGTTGTCCTGCATGAAAATCATGTTTTTCTTGAAGGATGCGGACTTCTTCCTGTACCACTGCTTGAAGAAGGTGTCTTCCAGAAACTGGCAGTAGGACTGGGAGTTGAGCTTGAGTCCATCCTCAACCCGAAAAGGCCCCACAAGCTCATCTTTGATGATACCAGCCCATACCAGTACCCCACCTCCACCTTGCTGGCGTCTGAGGCGGACTGGAGCTCTCTGCCCTTTACCGATCCAGCCACGGGCCCATCCATCTGGCCCATCAAGACTCACTCTCATTTCATCAGTCCATAAAACCTTAGAAAAATCCGTCTTGAGATTTTTCTTGGTCCAGTCTTGACGTTTCAGCTTGTGTGTCTTGTTCAGTGGTGGTCGTTTTTCAGCCTTTCTTACCTTGGCCATGTCTCTGAGTATTGCACACCTTGTGCTTTTGGGCACTCCAGTGATATTGCAGCTCTGAAATATGGCAAAACTGGTGGCAAGTGGCATCTTGGCAGCTGTACGCTTGACTTTTCTCAGTTCACGGGCAGTTATTTTGCGCCTTGGTTTTTCTACACGCTTCTTGCGACCCTGTTGACTATTTTGAATGTAACGCTTGATTGTTCGATGATCACGCTTCAGAAGCTTGGCAATTTTAAGAGTGCTGCATCCCTCTGCAAGATATCTCACTATTTTTGACTTTTCAGAGCCTGTCAAGTCCCTCTTATGACCCATTTTGCCAAAGGAAAGGAAGTTGCCTAATAATTATGCACAGCTGATATAGGGTGTTGATGTCATTAGACCACACCCCTTCTCATTACAGAGATGCACATCACCTGATATGCTTAATTGGTAGTAGGCTTTCGAGCCTATACAGCTTGGAGTAAGACAACATGCATAAAGAGGATGATGTGGTCAAAATACTCATTTGCCTAATAATTCTGCACTCCCTGTATGTTATATACTGTATATACAGTATACCGATGAGTGGGAGGCGGCTAGAGTCAAGAACACGTTAACATTTTTGACTCTTTCTGGGAGATTGATACAGAGGAGGGGATTCCCAGCCCCCTCGCTCAACCCAACTGATGTGTTGCAACATCTCGTTGGGAGTCATTCGGTGACCAAATCCCATATGTAAATCATAGATATATTTGTAGCTCTTCAAAATTCATGACCAATTTCTTTTTTTAATGGTACTGGGGAAAATGGAAAATCGGCTTTGAAATTCCTTTAAAAGTGCTTGAATTTGGCCTTGAAAAAGGTGTATGAACCCCTACTTTTGCCCAACATTGGCTGCTACGGGAATCAAACTAGGATTGTGGCAGTGAGAGAGCTGTTGATAACATAGGAAAAGGCATTCCATTTATCTCATCACGCTACTCAATGATGTTTTGGCTGAAGTCACAACATGGCACCGGATTGAACCATTATAAGCATGAGTTTAGCGAAAAAAGTTATTCAACGATTGACCAATCATGTGCGCCTTCAAGATAAAACATGTGAGACAGCATGGTACCAGTTGTAAACATAGTGTGTTGATGACTTAAAATCAAATGCCTTTTCCTATGTCATCCATATCCCAAGTGGTCTAGTCATAACACAATTGATTTAGGTTTTATTATTATTGATATAACTACTAATGGTATAAGTGGGCCAGGTCGCGAGAATATTATCAAACATTGAAACTTTCCGCGGTACGGAAAAGGTTGCCGACCACTGGTTTGGATCATGTGCAATCGTAACCCAACTGAAGAACTCAGACACCTAAAAGCCATACTGCCTGTCCTCCCCCTGCTCTTACGCTTTCCTCCAAAGAGACTCTTTTCTCAATTTGGGAGCATCGTGGATCTGAAAGGCACCAAAGGACTACAGAGCCATAAAATGAGCAGATTGATAATCGCTGTACAGGACCACAACAGTCTCACGTTTGGACTGTGTTTTTCCCCAGATGGCTGGATTTTCTCTCTTTGTGGAAATTTAATGTATTTTTTTTCTTGTTTTTGTAATAAATCATATTTGGAAACTGCAAACATGTAAGCTGAGAAAGATGGTCTTTTTTGGAGCCAAGACACGTTTCTTATACTAGAAAATATTGTTTTATTGAACCCAAAATGTTAAATGTACAGCGTGTATTAATTAGCACCTCCTAGATAATAAAAAAAAAACTAAATTGATCTAAATAATAAGCAAAAATATATTAATTATGATTTAAGGGGCGGAATTAGCTCAGGAGGTAGAGCGCTCGTCTTTGCATCAAGAGGTTCAATTCCTGGCCCTTGGGCAGCACAGAATCCCTAATGCCCCTAATAAGCAGGTTGGCGCCTTGCATGGCTAACTCCCTGTTGGTGTGTGAGTGTGTGTGTGAATGGGTAAGTGTGAAGCACATTGTAAAGCGCTTTGGGAGGTCTTCATTGACTTGAAAAGCGCTATATAAATGCAAACCATTTACCATTTATAGGTGCATTGTTTTCAAATACTGGGTAGAAATTTTTATTAATTTCACATAACATGAGCCCCACCCAGAGTGCGTTGGCATTAATTGTGCCAACTTGCTGCTACATAGAGTATGTTTTTAATGTAATTTTTCATCATTGCCTTTTTTTTTTCCAAACTCATCTTTGCACCAACTTTTTATTTTGAATGTTTTTGCATTGCAATCTGGAACGGCTTCATAAAAAAAGAAAATATTAGGTACCATATTTTCCGCACTATAAGGCGCACCGGGTTATAGGGCGCACCCCGAAAAAATAGTTTTTGGTCCTATTTTTGACATATATAAGACGCACCGGATTATAAGGCGCTACAATGGGAACGTGGACAAAACAGTCAGATAGTTCAGTCCAACTTATTACCCCCTTAACATTCCGAATGCTTGCAAAGACGCAAATACGTGTCGAGAACACGTGCGAATGCGGTGTCCGTAAGATGTCACTCAAATGCATCGTTCCATCATTCGGAAGGTTAAAGTCTTGGGATTCAAGAAATGATAACCATTCCTTCGTATCTATTTTCTTTTTCGCTCGCAAATTTACTGTGCATATGACAATAAACACTAAGAAGGATCCGCCTCTTGACCTCCGAATAACTTTAGCCAATAGTGATCGATTCAACTGATGATTGACACATTGGTTAGCCAATGAAACGCCGGTAAATAAATCCCACCATCCACCGCGTACTACTTGGCGTTCGGGGGAAAATCGAGTCGGCGGCTGCAAGTTAGTTGGAAAACTTAATGTTGATCCATAAATAAGGCGCATTGTATTATAAGGCGCATGGTCAGCTTTTGAAAAAAATAAAGGCTTTTAGGTGCGCCTTATAGTGCGGAAAATACGGTATATTTCCCTGCACAAGGTCATTAGCAGAAAATAGCATATTAAAAGTCAAGTCATGTTTATTTGTATAGCCCTTAATCACAAGTCTCAAAGGGCTGCACACACGACAGACTATCTGCTGCCACCTACTATTATGGATGAATTTCAAAGTTCCTCGGTTGTCATTGTAAGAAAACAAATATTTTGAACAATGGTATGCCTTTTTCATATGATGTAATTGAGCAATTTCCAGCGGCACATTAGACAAGATCTTACGGCACACTACTGTGTGCCTGGTTGTATCACACTGAATTAGTTACGTAATACTAATCTCACGAATCCTTAAAGGGACGCTGTGTGATTAGACCACTAGATATCACTGTATTCTGTAGGGCTAAACGAGAGCTAAAAAGCACACGGAAGAATACAAACTAAAGGAACGCAAAGCGACTATACTGCACTATTTGTATTCTCATCTTTTTGCCCAGCCTTACATTAGTTTTTTGGTCGTGGGGGATGGGGGGTTGATTTCTCTCAGCAAGATGATGGACAATCATGTCAGCTCCCTCTTGCTGAGCCTCTTCTTATAGTAGTATTTAAAGAAATGCATGTTTTTACTGTTTTTTTCCCTGTAGCAGACGGTCAATAATACACATTGCCCCTTTAAGATTTTGATTTATTCCATTTGATTTTTATTATTTTAATCCAACTTAGTCCACTCCAATTGAATCAAATCTTTTTCATATATTTGGAGAAAATTAATGGAAAAACCTGGACCCACTTTACTTTGAAATTCATTTGCACATACACTTTCTGTCACAGTTGCCATGGCGCCCAATTGGCCCTGCCTGTGTGGCGCCAGCTGAGTCTCATTTACAGATTGGCTTTCCGTGTTTTTAACCTCAGTGCGCTCTCTCTTACTTTGTCAGTCCGTCAACGAACTTCTGCCCCGCAAGACGTGGGTTTCGACTCGGTCCTGTCCCTGTTGGTATTTTCCTGTACGGTATTGTTCCCGTTTATTTTGTACTGTTAAGTATCGGTTTTCAGTTTAGTTTCCATCTATTTTTGTGCTGCTTATTGTTTTCTCCAGTTTTCGTTCCCGTCTAGTTTCTCCTGTTTATCTTCGATTCACGATTCATTATCTATCCTGTCTGTCCCGTCCTGTCCGGTATCGACTCCTTCTGTCTGATATCAACTCTCGGGCGATTTGGAATCGATCTCGTCGGTCTCTGGCTTCCTGTCTTTCCACGCCAAACCGCTGTCTAATGTGCATGCCTCCCCATTTCCCGTAAAATAAAAGGCTTGTGTGAGAACGTCACGCGTTTGGGTCCTGATCCTGTTCTGGTTCCTAACACTTTCATGAATAAAAGTGGCCTTTAAACGGAAAGTTCTCCCATACATGTATGGTAAATGTTACTTAATAATCTATGTCCTTGTAGATCAAAATTGAATTGTGTGTTTAAACCCAACCACACCTACTGCGGTCCAACCCAGTATAAATAAAAATGAGTCATCGTTGAGTGTGGCACTATGTGAATTTAAATTTTCTTAATGAACATCAGATGTCAGCATAGAGATTGCACACACCCGTCGCTATGGGTGGGCCATAGAGGGCCCCCACTATGGGCTTGTGCCCCCCATTGGAAGCCTGATCTGTCTTTTGTGGGTATAATTGTCACGAGGTGTCGGACAGAACGAGACGAGAAACAAGGGATGTGATCAGACCCTAGCTGTTTAAAAAACCCAAAAACTTAACTTACAGAGAAAGGAGTGTGAAACTGGTACTGCTGAGAAGGAAAAACCTGAGTGGGAGACTTTAGAGGGGTCAGCCGTTGCATTTTCTGTCACAACCTTCATTGAACAAAAGACCACATTTAGACAATGAAATATAAATAAAGCTTTTTGTCCAACAATATTGATGGAGGCAGCAACGCGATGCAGCCTCCGTCATCCTGACGTCACCACGCATGTGAGCTCATGATGATGGGAAGAAAGTGGGGGAGGGGTGAAGGAAGGAGGACGGGTGGGGTGTGGACCACACACACCCACGCGAACAGACACACACGGCATCAGAGCAGCAAGAAGAGAACAACAAAACAAACCTCTCCATCCTGCTTTGAATTATTTATCAAGTTGCATCACCGTTGAGGAATCAAAGGTCTGCATTCAAGAAGAAGAAAAGGGATTCCAGCACCTTGGATAGCGACCATGGCGCCAATGACGTTGAAGGGTGGAGCAGAGCCTGGTGAGTCTTTTTGGATCTTTCTTAGATCTCTTTTTTCCCTTGTGGACTTTTGTTGCCACACCCAACCACAGCTGGGGAACTGGTACTCATCATTATGTCAGGATGCCAAAATGGAGGGTGGCAACTTGCGTACATTTTTTTCCTCTTGACCACATTCGTTTGATAAAATGGAGCGGATAAATAAAAGAATACGGTCGTATTTCTATGTATGTGTTTATTTAATTCTCAAATGTGGACGGTGGAGGTTATTTTTGAGCGTCACGCAATAAGGCGGGGCAGCTCATCATCATCAAACAGTCAAAGCATTCCAAATTTGGACACAAGTCGGGCTTAACTGAAACGGAAATACATTTCCAGGAAGTGGATAATGCTTCTGCACGTCTGATATTTTATTTCCTTTTCTCTCTCCCTCCGTCTGACCTGACCTACAAGTGAAATGAAAAGTGTCTATCGCCCTCAATTAGGCGTTAGGACCCGGTAAACGCTCGTGCAGTCTCGCCCATGCTTCGGTTGAGTCACAGCAGGGAAGGGGAGACAAGCTTTCACACCTTGCTTTAGCAATGCCTTAAAGCATTAGTTCTCAAATGGTTACACTTCAGGACCTACCATTTTACAATGATGACAAGCTGCAACCCAAACAATAAAACATTTCCACTTCTAAAATGATCCAATATAAATGCTGCAGTTTAAAGCAGAGGTGGTATAATATTTTCCCCTTTTTTTTTTCAAAAAGCAAATATGACATTGAAAACAAAACGACTTCATGTATCTTGCATACTCGCATACAAGCCAATATTGCATATGCTGTAAGGAACCCTCTAAACTTTAAAATAGCCACATACTAAAATAAATTCAAAATATCAATAAAGCTTCTACCTAAACATCGATAATTATTTAATGTTGTAGTTGATAAAGATTAATATACTGGTAGGAGGCTAAAAATATATCATTTTAAAAACAATTTACTGCACCTTCCAGCTGCGCTTTAATGGCAGACAGTTGTACACGGTTTTCATATTTCTTAATTGTTTCCTTCTATGACTAGCTTGCCGTTGTCATTGTTTTCCACTTTTGCTTGCCCATATCCCTATCTTTCCTTGCACTCATTATTATGGCCAAAAAAGGAAATTAAAAAAAAATAAAAAATTAATTGAGATGTGCTCCCTCTCAAATGAGCCAATTGACAGAACAGAAGAAGAGATTGAGCAGGGCATTATTGCCATCTAGTGTTAAGGAGTGTAATTGACCATTCATTTTTTTCTTCCTAGCAATATTTTGCCAAGCCAAAGGCTCGCGACCCACTAAAAATGGGTCCGCAACCCACTTTTGGGTGTTGACCCACCAGTTGAGAAACACTGCCATAAAGGATGCAAAATAAATAAATAAATGCAGCTTTTACAACAACAATAATCAAAAGTGCATAATCCACTTTGTGTGTTACGTAAGATCCGATGATTTGACTCTCATGTAAGCCTCCACATCTGCCCAAAACATTGGAGTGAGTAGAAAAATGAAAGGCTTGATCACTGGAGGTGCAAACAGCAACACAAATACACTATTTAATACATAGTCTCCTCAAAATGATCCTCAAATGGTTCTGTCATACATTTTGGCTATTGGGCTTCCTTTGTCTTCAAAACTTTTAAACCAAAAAAACATCTGAGATTTACTTAAAATAGCGGTTTTAGATGAAAATGGCTCACTTCCTGTTCCATTTAGTGCATACGTGAACCATCGACTCAATCGCTGCAAAAAGTCCTGTAAAAAAATGTTGTATGTGTAAAATACATGTAATTATCAAGACCACAACGGAATTAGGACCCAGATGCGTAACGTTAATCACAAGTTTATTGAGATAAGGAGGAAAGGCAGCGCCCGCGATCCGGTGCTCACTGGACGCATGAAGCAAGCCGCTCTCAGAACCGGAACGTGGTCCGAATGCGGAGGTAGATTTTCAGGAGCAGGAGATCGTAGCATAGTAGACAGAAAAACAGGTCGTTAGCTGGGACGGGAGATCAAAACGTGGTCGGGATAAAAAAATGGGCGGCAGTAGCTCAGGAGGTAGAGCGATCGTTTTAGGATCAAGGGATCCCAGTTCGAATCCCGGCTTGTCCGTGTTACATGTCGAAGTGTCCTTGGGTAAGACACTGAACCCCCAATACCCCCAATAAGCAGGTTAGCGCCTTACATGGCTGCACAGATCATGGCCGCTATTGGGAAATGTGAAGCAGACTGTAAAGCGCTTTGGGAAGTCATTGACTTGAAAAGCGCTATATAAATGCAGATCATTTCATTTCATTTCATTTCATTTCAATGGGTCGTTAGCCGTGACAAGAGATCAAAACCTGGTCGGGGCGGGGTAAAAAAAACAAAACGGGTTGTAGCAGGAGACAAATGGGGAAATCAGGAATGGACGGGTGGAAAACGGGTGAAAAACGCGGGACCGACGGGAGTCAGAGTCAAAATTGCTTGCCTTGAGAAAACAGAGGTTCGCTGACAGACTGACAACAGATGAGTGAAAGGACTGAGCTTAAGTAGGACAGGGAACCAATCAGTTAGCCAGCAGCAGCTAGCAAATATCGTTTAATATAACTCATGTGCTATTAGTGGATTTGATTTTATCTTTCGATGGTTCTCAAGTCCTTTACAAATTATTGTCCCACTTTTTCATTCTTGTCTTATTCCCGCTTTCCAGTGGTGGTCCCTGCAGGTGTTGCTGTGGTGAGCGTCTTCGGCCTGATCTTCACCGCGTCAGCCTTTGCATGGATCTGCTGCCAGCGCAAAAACACCAAAGGCCAGAAGACGCCCCCTTACAAGTTTGTACACATGCTCAAAGGTGTTGACATCTATCCGGAAAGCCTCGGCGGCAAGAAGAACTTCGCTTCCACAACCGGAACAACAACCAATGACGTCTGCAAAACGGACGTTAACGGGAACTGCCACATGGCCGTGACGCCTGCAATCTGTCCCAAGGTGCCCTCGAGTCCCGGCGGCTCTAAACCAGGTCTGCATCTGGACCTGGAGCATCGGGACCTCAACGGCAACTTTCCCACCAAAAGCTTTCACCACCACAAGGTGCGCAGTTCACCAGAGTTGGAGCTGCCCCCACCACACGCTGGCTTCACGCAGCCTGGTGTGATTGAAGCCCCCACACCGTGTAGCACCACCTCCAGCCAGGCGCCAACCCCGGCTGTGGACGAAAGGGAGGGCCATCTCGGAACACTCCATTTTGCCCTGGAGTACCAACCGGAGAAGAAGGCCTTCATTGTCCACATAAAGGCAAGTATTTTCCCTGAACGACCAGAATGGAATTAGGACCCAGATGCGTAACGTTAATCACAAGTTTATTGAGATACAAAGGAAAGGCAGCGGCCGCGATCCGGTGCTTGCTGGACGCGGGAAGCAAACCGCTCACAACATCGGAATGTGTTCTGAATGCGGAAGTGGATCTTCCAGGGAGGGAGATCGTAGTGAAGTAGACGGAAAAACAGGTCGGGACGGGAGAGCAGGACGTGACTGCGGTCAAAAAACGAGTCGTTAGCCGGGACGGGGGATCTAAACGTGGTTGGGGTCAAAAATGGGTCGTTGCCGGAGACGAATGAGAAAAACAGGAACAGAAAACTGGTAAAAAAGAGGGACTGACGGGAGTCAGAGTAAAAAATTATTGCCTTGTAGAAACAGAGGTTCGCTGATGGACTGACAACAGGCAAGTGAAAGAACGGAGCTTAGGTAGGACGGGAACCAATCAGATAGCCAACAGCCAAACGAGCGGACACAGGTGAATGTAATTAGTCATCATGACAGTGACGTGCAGGAAGGTTTCTGTCTGTTGAGACACTCAGATTTACAAATAAATGAAACTAAATCTTATCCATCATTTAATTGGCAGACCAAGAAAGCAATATATAAGCTGAAGAATACAAAAACACGTTTTATTGTTGTTAAATTAGGTCTCAGATAGGTTTCAAGATATGAGACTTAAGCTGAGGTTGCTGTGACCTGTCCTTGCTTTGGCGTTTTACTAGTATTAGTAAAAGCACTCTTGGACACATTAGCCAGTTTGAACCATTTAAGACCATTGGGTCTCACATTGGCACAATGGTGAGGTTGCTTCTATCTGTAGTTGTGTTTTTACAAAGGACAGTAAGGTCACATTTTGAACATCATGACATTTTGAACATCATGACTTTTTACACTATCCATCTAACATTCAGATCCTCAGTATTTTTTTCCTCCTTTTTTCTTTTTTAATCTTTTATGTAAAGCAAATTAATACAAACTAAGATATCTTGCACAGTAAAAACAACAACAACAACAAAAAATGTCAGTCGTTATTGAGCTTGTAAAATTGTTTAGAAATTATACTCATAAAAACTTACAAAATGGGCAGTGGGGGCTGAAGTTCTCGCACCAACTAGTGTCCATCTTCGTATGGCACTGCCTAGTACACATCTGACAAGCTCTTCTGCAGCTTTGTGTCACAATCCAGGAACGGAGACACGACCCAATAGGGTTTGCTTTACTCCGTTTTTATTAAGAAAGAGAGCAGTGCTTGCATCCACAATCCGATAATCATCAGTCGCGGTTAGCAGATGGCAGGAACGCGGAAGTGGAACTTCAGTGTCGAGCGAGGGTAGTCGTAGACAGCGAGAAAACAGGTAAATGACCAGGATGGGGGAGCAAAACAGAAACGGGTCCAGAAAAGAGGTCGGCAACAGGTATCAGGCAGGAAACAGGCCAAAACAAGTCGATGGCCAGGACGGAGGAGCAAAAGCAGAAACGGGTCGAGAAAAAGGTCGGCACCCGGTATCAGGCAGGAAAACAGGGCAGGATAATGCAGGAGAGTACAAAAGCTCGCCTAGCTGAGAGCATAGGTTCGCAGACGGTCTGACGGCTTCCTTTCGGATGACGGGAGTTTAAAAAGAGTCCAACAGCCAATCAGGTCCCGTGGCTGTTGGCACTAACGGGGCAGCCGCTGGTGCCCTGAATCAGTAATCATGACAGCTTTGTACACTAATGTAAGACTTTAGGGTTCATAAAAACCTTAATCCGTGAGCCCAAACGTTAATTTTTTGACTGAATGACTCTTTTTAAACATATTTCTGACATCTGTATCTGACCGTAGGAAGCCCATGGCCTGAGTCCGACCGACGAGCAGTCCTTGACCTCGGACCCGTACATCAAGCTAACACTATTACCCGAGAAGAAGCACCGGGTGAAGACCAGAGTCCTAAGAAAGACCCTGGACCCGACTTTTGACGAAACCTTTAGCTTCTACGGCATTCCATTGTCCAAAGTGTCGGAGCTGGCCCTCCAGTTTATGGTGCTCAGTTTTGACAGATTCTCCCGGGATGAGATCATCGGCGAAACCCTAGTTCCGCTTTCGGGGATCGACCTTTCTGAAGGTCGCGTGCTGATGAGCCGGGAGATCATCAAGAGGAACGTCAAGGTAAGAAGCCGAAGCAAAATGTATCGTATTGTCTGGACTATAGGCGCACCTTATCAATTGATAAATCGCAACACGTTCCGTGCAACAGGAATGGAATCCGGGTGAGAGTGCCATTTACCGTTAGACCATCAGTGGTACAGTTGATATATGAAAAGGCATTAAACCTTATTTTTTCATTTTAACTCACGGTGCCAGAAACACCGATTTGTATAATGCATTCTGATATGGAATCTCCACCTCTTTACCAACGAATATTAGAGTATGGGGTGACGGAAAATATTTCATACAAAATATTATACAAGCTCTTTTACATACTTATACATATTATTCTGAAGAAGTGGAGAGACTGTTTAACTCATCAGAATGCCAACAAAATGCACTATGCAAATCAGATTTCCCAGCATCGTAAAATAATGTGATTATGAGTTAAGATCTAATGCCTTTTCTTAAATCATCTGTACCATTGGTGGTCTGGTGTTAAAGTGTCTGTTCTCTCACTGCCGCTACTCAGGTTCAATTCCCATTGCATTTAATATTTTTCAATTTTAGACAGCGACGCTTAATTACAGATCAATCTCTCCAGTAATATATACTGTGGGTTTACAAAGAGCCAAACAGTCATACACAACTTTATACGATACAGCATACTGTAGATTTAGATACAATCTATTGGTCCCCTTACGGAAATTCTTTTCCACTTACTGTACCAGGGGAAAACAACAGGCATTACATTACAAAAAAAGCAGAATGACAAACATATATGACAGTGGGACAATGAGGCCAGACTGATTGGATTGGGGAGCGGTGCCTGTTGTTTAGGAGGGTAATGAAAAAGGGGATCAGGCTTTTCCCAAGGTGGGCGCTTCTGAATCTCTTTGTCCTGTATCTGCACCCTGACAGTAGTGGAATGAATTATTGGCAAGGTGGGTGAGTGGGTATAGTCTTAATATCGAACGCCTTAGAGTTCCTTGCGCCTTACGTATAAAATATATACGACAAAAGATACATTTTTGGGGCTGTGCTTTATGATCCAGTGCGCCTGAAAGAGAAGAAAATCTGTTGTTTGTAACTGAAACTACTGTTCTGTTTATTTTGTCCAACAGAAGTTATCAGGCCGCGGCGAGCTTCTTGTATCCTTATGTTACCAGTCCGCGACCAACACTCTCACTGTGGTGGTCCTCAAGGCCCGTCACTTACCCAAGAATGACAACATTGGACCCTCAGGTGCAGTAGTTTGGAATTTGAACCGTTGACATCAAATAATACACCACAAAAATTCATTTTTACAACCTTGTGAGGAAGTGTTTCATAATTTAGGTGATAATGACAATGATAATAATGATAACTAGCCGGTATATGCGTAAAAAAAAATTGGTAATCTTCTAAATGAAAGTGTGTATTAACTGACTACTAGATGTCGGTCTATTTTGTAGTGCAACTCAAAACAAGTATTAAAAAGCACAAGGAAGAATACAAACTACAGAGGCTCAAAGTGACCTTTTTTTTCTCTGTCTTTTTTCGGTAGCTGTAGCAGAAGTTATGTCAATTATCTCTAAGAAAGGTTTATGTGATCTAAAATAAAATAAAAATAACCGATGAGTATTTTAAAAAATCCATGTTTATACAGTAGTTCATGTCTCATCTCATCTCATCTCATTAGCTGCACCGCTTATCCTCAGTAGGGTCGCGGGGTTGCTGGAGCCCATCCTAGCAATCATCGGGCAGTGGGCAGGGGACACCCTGAACCGGTTGCCAGCCAATCGCAGGGCACACAGGGACAGACAACTCGCTCATTCACACCTAGGGACAATCTGGACCGGCCAATCCACCTGAAATGCATGTCTTTGGAATGTGGGAGGAAACCGGAGTGCCCGGAGGAAACCCACGCAAGCCCAGTAGTTCATGTATTTTTGGTTATTATCTCCATCTATATTGTTTTTGAATAGATTGTTTTTTGATTAATAGAAAGCCCTAAAAATAATACACACTGTCCTCTTAATCTCTCATCTCATCTCATCAGCCGTACCGCTTATCCTCATCAGGGTCGCGGGGGGGCTGGAGCCCATCCCAGCCATCTCCGGGCAGTGGGCAGGGGACACCCTGAACTGGTCGCCAGCCAATCGCAGGGCACACAGGGACAGACAACTCATTCGCTCATTCACACCTAGGGACAATTTGGACCGGCCAATTCACCTGAAATGCATGTTTTTGGAACGTGGGAGGAAACCGGAGTGCCCGGAGGAAACCCACGCAAGCACGGGGAGAACATACAAACTCCGCACAGGAAGTCTGGAGCTGGATTTGAACCCACGACAGGTTCCCATGACATGAACTGTGCCGCACAAGCGCTAACCACTGCGCCGCCGTGCTGCTGTCCTCTTAATGATAAGTATAAATTTTCTTATTTTCACAAAAAGTAAAAATATATAGAAAAAAGAAACACGTATTATCGCTGACACATGAAAAAATATCTTTTTTTGTACTTGGGAAAATGTGAATATTGGGATATTGCAATATAGCAAACATTGAAATAATATTTAACATGTAAATATTTCATAAAGGACTTTTTTTGTTATTTGGTTAAAAATAAGGGATAATACTTGTTTACATAAGATAAAAATGTGCTTAAAACGAGTAATTTTGACAAATTTGTAAGCTTTTGTTCCAGTGTAGTCCATAATACTTTTTACCTATCATGGATTTTTTTTCAGATTTCTGGATAATTTTGCTTGTTCGTCTGGTAAAATTAAGACCATTTTGTTTAAATCAAGCAAAATTGCTTCATCTAATAGATTCAGTAGATTGCCTGGCTCATTTTGTGTGTTTTCTCGTCGTTAGAACATCTTTTTGAAAATGCACAAAATGTTATACTAACTGCTTGGATATCTTCATAAAATATTTTCTGACAATGGGGTAATAATTTATTTTTGCAGTTTACAATGGACAATGGAGGGCAGGGGTGGGCAAACTACAGTCTGCTGCTTCAAGTGCGGCCCTTTCGGCTTTTCAATCTGGTTTGTCGAACAAAAGATGAAAGAAAAGATTGGCAATTATTGTTTTTCTGGTCCACTCTTGTCCCCAGTGTCCCTCCGTGTCCCCGTCCATGATATAGTTCCTATAGCACACACGCAAAACTGTTCTGATAATAGCTCATGAGTCCTAGGTCATTGACTTTTATATCAAAATCATTTTTTAGTTGTTGACTGTGTCTATTTAACCCTACATCCAATAATGAATCCGGCAATATAGTAACATAGTAATAACATGATAAGTTGATGTTTTAGCAATTTATATTAAACTGGGTGCTCCTTGCGGTTATTAATAACAAAAAGTAGCTCTCACCCTAAAATATATTCAAGGCCCGAGATATAGTCTGTGTTGCCTTACTCATAGGTATTACATAAAGCTTTTAACATATGTTTTTTTTGGTCCAATATGAATCTTCTAACATTTCAGGTTGCCAACCCCCGGGCTAGCGTCTTATTGTTTTATTGATTTCTTCTTCCCCTTTCATAGATCCGTATGTCAAAGTCAACCTTTATCACGGAAAGAAGCGCGTGTGCAAGAAGAAGACCCACGTGAAGAAATGTGCCCCTAACCCCGTCTTCAACGAGCCCTTCACCTTCGAGCTTCCCTCAGATGAGGGCCTGAGGGACACCAGCGTGGAGCTGCTGCTGATGGACTCGCAAGTGGGCAACTCCTGCAAACCCATCCTCGGGCGCTTGCTCATGGGCACTACGGCAGCAGGCAGCGCTGGCGAGCACTGGCGGGAGATCTGCGAGCACCCGCGACGCCAAATCGCCAAATGGCACGCCATGTCTGAAAATTGAGGCGGTGGGATTCTGGCTAGAGGCCCCTGAGTGATGGAAACGTGATCTGGCACACTCACATCCATCAAACAATCAATCAGTCAATCTTGTGAATACTCAAACTCCCTCATTTTAAAGGTATTCCCAAACAAAGTTTTTTTTTCAATTCGGCACAGAACGTCTAGTGTTCTTCCCCAAAATGCAAATATGGCAGGGGACTCGAGAAATTTTGTCTCAAAGTTGACCGATCTGGCTTGTTTGCTGTAGAGCTGTGACCTCATTGAAGGAACACTTTCAAACGGTGAATCCCATTAACACAACATGTGAGGCCAGCTCGGAAACAGACAGAGATTATAATCAACAGTGATTCCATACCAATTGTTTCTGCTTGGAGGTAGGCGATTATGGCTTTTCTTTTGTGTTTTTAAAGTTGGTATTATTTTGAGTGGGTAACTCCTCGTTAACGTCGGGACTGCTCTGTTTTGTTTCCTCCAGGCGTATGTTCGTTGGCTGCTTACCTTGTGTTGTTCGGCTGGCTAGCCTGCTGTTAGCGCTGGTTTTGCCCTGTACCCTTGGTTTGTTCCTGGTCGACTCCATTCGCTATAGCCGTTGTTTCTTTTTGTTTTGGTTCCCGGTTAGCCTGGCTACTCAATGTATGTTTTCTTATTGGCTAGCCTGGCGTTAGCGCCAGTATTCCTGTGTTTCTTGGTTTATTTATTCCCAGCCGTTTTGGAATTAACTCCATTTCTGCTTTTTGTTGTTGGTTACTGGTTAACCTGGCTGCTCACTCCATGTTCTTTGATCGGCTAGCAAGGCACCAGCTTTGCCGTGTTGCTTCATTTGTTTATTTCTGACCAGCGTCGCATTTTTTGCCATAGCCATTGCCACTTTTCTTTGTTGGTTTCTGGTTACCCTGGCAGCTCACCGCATATTTTTTTAAAGAACTACCGAAACTTCCCTTAAAACACTCGTAACTCCCTCAAGTAATTAACACATACAGAATATGCCTACTCGCTTTCTGGGTTGCTCGTGTTCCTCTGATGACGTCACATGCTGACAAAGACAAGACATGCTGTCTTCAAAATGCATCTTCGAAAGTGGTTGGAATATACCGATTAAATACTGTGTATATGGAGTTTATGCAGAAAACATACTATTTCCTCACATTTTGCAGGTTTAAGAATTTAGGAATACCTTTAATTACAAGGAGTTGCTTGGTAGAAACCATTCACGAAAAATACTGCCAGAAGTAAAAGCATTTTGACTGTCTGGATGACTGTCACAACTGATACTCAAAAACTCCTGAAAGGTCTCAAGCCATGAATGATGAAGTAAATTAAGCTTACTGAGAATTATTCCATGATAATAAATCAGGACACTTTACCTTAATGGCTAACCAGTTACGCCTGCTATGTTTTGTTTTCAACTAAATGCACTCGCTCAAATGTATGCAATTTAGTTATTTTCACGTTATTGACCCCCAAAAAAGAAATCTACTCATTTTGTGGGGTCGTAATGCTGAGTGACCTACACAAAACAAGCGAAGAAGCACAATTCATGCTTTTAGAAATGTTATTTAAAATTGATCTTGAATCATAATTGATTACAATTAACATAAAGGTATATGGTTTTATGAAATTGATCATGTTTAGACATCCATTTTTTGTAATCCATAGCAGTGGTCCCGCTACCTGGACGTGGGCTGTTTGGTCCTCGGCTGTACAGAATGAAAAAAAATGCTTTATTTTTTTGCCTATATGATATTTATTTGTGTATACAGTACACACATTTTTTTCACCTCTGAAAAACTTAATGTTTATGTGTGCATACTGAGGTATTACAGCACTATATCACTCTAATTGAGTAATGATTAATTAGTCAACAATTATTGTTCATCTGCTCAGCATTTGATGCGAAGGGAATTAAACCCGTATCTCAGCGGGGGGAGAACTAATTCCTTACCACTAGGTCACCAGGATTGTAGATGACGAAGGAAAAGGCATTATATTTGATTTCATCATCACACTATTTACACTCATGGTACCACGTTGTACAACGTTAGAGCAGCATGGGAAATATTTCAGCCAAAATGACATTGTACAATGCGGTACAATGAGTAAAAGTTGTATGATGATGAGATAAAATCTTAAGCAATTTTTAATGTCTTCGAGATTGTGATTACTCATTGTATTTTGGGCTCTTTACTTTTATAATAATAATAATAATAATAATAATAATAATGATAATAATAATCAATATTATCTTGGCCGGGCCAAGATAATCTGACATTATACCAGTCCGTGGTACAGAAAACTTTGCTGACCACTGATCTTAAAAAAACCCAACTTGTAAGATTTGCTCAGCATCCCCTTGCTCCATCATTCAGGTTGTCATGGTAACAACATGCATAAAGGGACAGTGTGTTTGATTTCGTGGCTCCTAGGGGTAAATAAACCCACATTCATCAGATTTTTTAGGAGATTTTAATGATAAGTAAAAATACATGAACACTTGTGTACAGAAACTACTCATAGGTGGAGAAATGAACATGACCTTCACCTAGAAGAAGGTGACATATATAAGTCTCCATGGTTTGTGGTTTTCTTGTGGTTTTCAGCACTCGTTTTTGGTTGCAATACACAATACAGCTACATCTAGTCAAATATTACACACTGTCCCTTTAAATGTCTTCATTTATTCCTGTTAAATGCATTACTTGCTCAAATGGCCGTCAGTAGTTGTCAACGACATTAAAAGGGTTCAATTTAGCATTGCCTTCGACCAATATCCCTGCAAAAGCATTTTATTTGTTAGAATGAACAAATGTGTTCCTTGTTAAATGGCTTCAATTATTATTATTTTTAACTGTGAGTGAAATTGTGGAAGATATTTTCTATGTTATTTTTCATATTAAACCTTAATGAGGTGGTTTGAGTTTTGGTGAGACCCGAGGCAATGAAAACATTTGTGGATTTGTGTTTTTTGCGGGAATGTGCGTGCGATTGTGTATGTATGTGAGCGCATTCAGATGTTTACTGTCTGTTTTTCGTCCCATTTAGTGCGACCACAAAGACAGCTGAAATGAAATGTAAATTGTTAGTAAACTTAAAATTAAAAAGACCAAACAATGCATTTGTCTGTATTTTTCTGGATTTGTGGATTCATATTTACATGCACTCATCATTGTTTTCTTTTTAAAACTTTCATTTTACACTCATTTAATTATATCTAGCATTGTCTTTTTGGAGTATTTCGGTTTTTCAATTACATTTTTCAATTAATTTATGTATTTTTATCTTTTTATTTATCTATTTTAATTTTGGCTAACTAAACTTACTGTCATAATGACTGATTAGTTTCACCAGTGATTCCTCGTTTGGCGCCAGCCGCTGCGGGCTTCTTGATTGGTTTCTCGTGCTACCTAAGCTCAGTCCTTTCTCTTGCCTGTTGACAGTCCGTCAGCGAACCTCTGTTTCTACAAGGCAAGCACTTTGACTCTGACTCCAGTCGGTTCCGCTTTTTGCACCCGTTTCCCACCCGTCCGTTCCTGATCCGGCTACGACGTGTTTTTTTACCCCGACCACGTTTCGCTCTCCTGTCCCGGCTTGCGACCCGTTTTTGATCCCGACCATGTTTTATTCTCCTGTCCCGGCTGTCGACCTGTTTTTTTTCTGTCTTCGACACCACAAACTCCCTCTCCGGAAAATCCACTTCCGCATTTGAAATTCTGTGAGCGGCTTGCTTCCCATGTCCAGGGAGCACCGGATCGCGGGCTACGCCTTTCCCCTCTCCACAAACTTGTGAGAAACATTATGCGATTGGGTCTACCCTTCGTGCTGGTCGTGACACTTACAACTTTTATAAGTTAAAACTAGTGACAAAACACAATGTCAGTGTTTTTGACTAAAGAATATACAAAATCAATGTGAGCCTTCTGTCATTGTGTTATCAATTCACTTAGATAAACAAAAAAGATAAATAGATAAATAAGATACATTTTTAAAAATCAACCGTATTTTCTAGACTAAAAGGCGCATCTAAAAACCCCAAATTGTCAAGAAACCTGACGCTGAACACTGTGGATAAGATTAAAAATGCATAAAGTATTTATCGGAATGCATACTATAGAGATATTCTCTTACAAAATACAGAAACCCATTGCGACAAAAACGTTGCCCACGTCTATAGACTCAAGTGTTTGTTCTACCTGATTGGGTTAATCTTGTTGATTGAACAACTGGAGCCAACTGACGAATCTTCCATTGTAATTAAACGAATCAATGGCTGTGTTTTCGCAAGGGAGTGGGACATGGGCAAGCCCTCCTTCTTAACCCACTTGGGTGGATTCTATCCAACTATAGAAGGTGGATGCATCTCACCCTCAAACGCTCTTTCTCCTGCGGACGAGGGGTTAACCATGCATCCCAAATGCTTCCTGCTGTGTGACAAGACGTGACTCACAAACTCGGCCTCATTCATCAAGGTGACTTGGGGACAATCTGCTGGCTATTTATTGGGGCAGCTGTTAGCTTAACACGAAATTGTAAGGAAGAATTCTCAAATTAGGCACAACAAAACAGAATCAGGTGTTTCTCTAAGAAATTACAAATTACACTGCCATCTTTACTCAACTCCTTTTTTTCCTACACAGTATCTCTTTTTGTCATTTTCTCTTGTCAACTACGTCCTTTATTTTTTCCTTTGATTAAATATTTCTCGTCTTGTAAATAAATATAGTTGTTAGTATCAAACCACTTGCATTAGTTATTTGTGTGCCTCTACGATTTCCTTCTGGACTCTATCATTATCCATATCGATGAACTGAAAAAAACAATATTTTAAAGCTGAAATTAAAATGCTATTGCTTGCTTCGTGATTAATGTGAGACACGGTATGAGGCTGTGTCGAATTAATTAGAACGGGAAAATCGTGAGCACTACCTGCTAGCCGAAATACGTATATTCTGAAACAAATAAATATAATTAAAAGCCATTTCCTTTACAATAATTACACACAGGTTAAGTCAAGTCATTTCTATTTGTATAGCCCTTAATCACAAAGAATCTCAAAGGGCTGCACAGGTTATTGCAGACTATTATTACGGACTATTATTACACCATCCCTTGATCTGAAACCAACATGAGGGCAAGGAAAAACTCAAAAACCTCAACATGAGGAAAATGAAGAAACCTTGAGAAGGGACCGCACATGTGGTAATCCCCCTTTCAGGATGACCAGGCTGGAATGGATGTTGCAATAACAAATAATACACAGATATTGTGAACAAAAAATAAAGTTTATTCATATGCTATAGAGTAGAAGTGTGTTTCAAGCTTATATTTAAACATTTCCACTGAGGTTGTAGATCGGATCTCAGGGGTAAGAGCATTCCACAGCACCGGTGCCCGGATGGAGAACGCTCTCGAACCTGCGGAACTCTTCTTGGCTCCTGGGATCACCAGTAGACCAGCTCTTTCAGAACGAAGGCTCCGGACCGTAACATAGGGGGAAATCAAATCTGAAAGATATGAGGGAGCAAGTCCATGCATGATTTTGTATAATACCAAGAGAACCTTAAAATCACATCTTAAGATAACAGAGAGCCAATCCAGGTTAGCTAAAATCGGGGTAATGTGGTCAAACTTTCTTGTCTTAGTTAAAAGCCTCGCTGCAGCATTTTGTAATATCTGAAGGCTCTTGATTTTGGACTTGGGGAAACCGGAGAGTAGTGCATTACAGTAATCGAGACGGGAAGTATCAAACGCGTGAATTATAATGTCAGCATCTGACTGAGACAGCTAATTGACCAATCAATTAACATCGCTGTCCAAAAATGCAAAATTGTACGCAATGGGTTTTGGACATGGGCCAAGAGCGACTACATTTTACTACTAGACTACTAGTGGTACAGATGACATCTGAAATTGGCATTACACATTATCTCATTATCATACTTTTGTTTTACTCACGGCACCAGAAACATTGATTTGCTGGTGGTTTAGTGATTCAGTGTTCTCACTGCTCTTACCTGGGTTCGATTCCCGGTGCGAATATAGTCAGCGACTCTTGCCGACTGATCAATCATTGCACTAATTTCTACCATAAAGAGCCCAACGGTTATACAAGAATACACACAGTAGCTCTTACTGTAGTCTCAGTTTGTCTCAGTGTAATTAATATTGTGTCTTTATTTAATGTTTATCACATTTCCAAGCAAACAGTATTGGGTCGCTATCCATTGATACTATTCTGTGTATACTTGAATTGCATCGATACTGAAACCGTATGGAGAAACAAGTTTAAATTTATCTCTGATTTGTTTGTATTTCAATCAACTCTCACCATAAAAAAAGAACACTTATTGATTCTACTAAAGGCTCCCATCAAAAGAGATGGCATTTTTAATTTGCCGTTGTGCGGGACTCCAGAACTAAGTCCAAGTTGGCACATGCTGACCGCAGATGCAATACGTCATTATGGAAATGTCCTTCAAGCTGGTCAAGGGTTTCCTTGGCCCTTCCTTGACCCTAAACATCTCTTCTTCACATGGCCGTTTAGCGATGGCGAGACAGGACTGAAGAATGGAGATATATCCAACGAAGCTTGAGTCGGATTTCATACTTGTGGGGGATGGCAATGGCATCCATCCCTCCTATATCTGCACCGCCTATCCTCAGTAGGGTCGTGGGGGTGCTGGAGCCCATCCTGGCTATCTTTGGGCAGTGGGCAGGAAAAACCCTGAAATGGGCTATGGCATACTGGTCAAAAATCAGAGGTCAGGAACATGTGGCTCACAAGCCAGATATGGCTCTTTTTGGAGATAAAAATGGTTACAATTCTAATATTTTCTACTTCAGGCATGACAAAACATATGCCCCTATTCTATGTATTTTAAAAAAAGAAGCAAGTCTCTGTTATTTTGGTCAAAATGTGTGATTTCTTAAATAAATGCAAACGAACTTTCTTCCCGCTAGAGGGCAGTGTTAGTTTAGCATGATAAGTTGGTTCATGTGTAAACCTGCATTCACTCAACTTTAAAATAAATCATTTAGCACATTCAATGCCAAACATGTCGGGTATGGCTATTTTCATTAAAACATCTCTCGTTTGGAGATAAGATTCACTATTTTAACACATTCAGGCTGGGGAGTGCAACATCATGTTTTTACCACTAGTGGCAGGATCGCAAAAGTCCTTCTCTACCTTTCATGGTTCACGATTCACAGATCCCCTCGTTATGAAAAACTGGGGAATAATAAATGACACGCTTGACGACCTGTAGGACAAATGTTCGTGGATTCCAAAGATGTCCATTTGCATCAATAAAACGGAATTGGACGAATACCGACCAATCGATTCCAAAGCTATTAACTGTGAGCATGTTTTATAGCTGAAGGTTAATACATCCGTATCCTTCTTGTTTGCAGGATTTTATGACATTTTTACAAAAGATCTCTGCTTACACCTTATTTTAAAACCCTTATTTATGACAAAAATCAAAATAAGCTTCAACGATCTCAAAGATACTTAGTCTAATATTTGACCACTAGATGGCACTGTCTTGCCCAAGGCGAACGAAAAACAGTGCCAAATGACCACGGCGCAGCAGCAAGATGCCAGTCAACTACTAGGTAGCTAGAAAAATGTTTGACCTATGAATATTTCTTAAAATCAACAATGGTATCATAGTTCATGCATTTTTCTCATTATTGAAATCAATATTTGGTATTTATGTATAATATTAATTTTATTTTATTATTATCTTATTTTCAACACAAGGATACTGCTGGAAGTGTATATTTCCCTACGGGGATGAATAAAGTATCTATCTATCTATCTATCTATCTATCTATCTATCTAATATTATTCATTTACTGAATAATTATTTTTTTCGACCACCAAGAGGCACTAAATATTGCACACTGTCCCTTTAAGTAAATGCGAGAGGAAGACACATTTAAATGGTCGAAAGGCAAACAAGAAGCTATACAAACACATCTTTTTTATCATCAAGAAATGATCAGTATTAGTGTGTTTGTGGGAGGCTTGCATTTGTGTGAGTATTGTCAGTGCACAAACAAGCAAGGCCTCTTCCTGTGGCACCATGGCAACAGAGGCTTTCAGCAGGAGGGAGTGAAGTGAAAAAGAGACTAACAAATGGAAGGAAAGAGGAAGCTGCTCTAATTCTTTATGACCTGGAGTCCATTTTGTGCTCAGAGGGGAAGGCTTTGTTCCAAAATGAGCTCAGTTCGCAGCTACAAAGTCTTTCTCAGCCTCAGACCGCTCACCATGAAACCGCATTTCGGTTTTATTTCTTTTTTTATTCAACGTTATCCATCATGTCACTTCCAGGCTTCTTCCTCACCGTTGGCCTTCAAATCGAGTCAGCATCCATTCATCACCTCCTCTGTTATTGATTTGTTCCCACTTGGCATGCCTCTGCCGACCCCTGAAGGTAGGCCTTCAGGTGTCACACACACATCACTATGTCCCATTAATTCCTGAGAATATTAGCATGCGTACTCACCAACACTAGCGCTTTTTGCGTTGACTGGTTTGGTACCAGGCCTCATTTTTTATATCTAATTGAGTATTTATTCCTGAATACAGACATTTTTTCACCACCAAAAAACCTTACCTATGTGTTACCATTGCATATCACCTCAACAGTCAACTAATATCACAAATCACATTGTTCCATCGCAAGCCTACTGGGATTGTAGATAACAAACGAAAAGGCAATACAGTGGAACCTCGGTTCTCGACCATAATCCGTTCCAGAACCCTGTTCGAAAACTGATTTGGTCGATCACCGAAAATCGTTTTTCCCATTAAAAGTAATGTAAAATCGTTTTAATCTGTTCCAACACCCTGAATGTTTACCACGAACGTAAACATGAAGCTAACCCGGGCTAATCGTACGTTTGCGTTAGCGTAATCTTCTGTACGAAAGATTACGCTAACATGAACGTGTAAAAATAAAAAAAAGGATTATGAATAGGATTTCTTACCTTTGTGGTGGACGGTGAGGAGAGAAAAATCATCAAAAGTTTTTCAACCTCTTCCAAAACTTGCGGCAGTTGCTTGCTTATAGCGCTAACTTCCTTAGCCGCATCACTCGATTTCAGAGCCTCCTTATTCTTTACTATCGTACTGATAGTAGATTTTGCCGTGCTGTATTCACTAGCAAGATCGGAAATTCGTACACCTCTTTCATATTTAGCTATTATGTCTTTCTTAAAAGCAATAGTTGGACGAACAACTTGTTTTTTTTTCACCTGTCCTGCTTGCACCGACCTTCTTCGGAGGCATAATTGGGGGCTAAAACACCCGTACGCCACTCAGCATCGCACCCCAGCGTACCGGCGTTCGAATTCCGATTTTTTGACCGAACAGCGAAGCAAGAATTTCTCGAAATTTTGGGTCGAACACCGATTTGTCCGAACTGAGAGGCGTTCGAAAACCGTGGTTCCACTGTACATTGTATCCCACCTTCACATTATTTTTACTTACGGTGCCAAAACAACCAACCCAAAACAACTTTGTACAACGTTGTACCGTGAGTAAAAATAGTGTGATGATGAGATTAAATCTAATGCCTTTTCATATGCTGTCTAGATCTCTAGTTGTAAAGTAATTACACTGTAAAAAAAAAAAAAAAAAAAAAAAGTAATACTGTAAATACCATTAGGGCCGACATTAAACCGGTCTGTGATACACAAAAGTATACAATCTCTTGTCATGGTTACCGATTGGAATCACCTGCGCCCGCTCATTTGACGTCAGGAGTTGCTGGCTATCTGATTGGCTCCCTGTCCCTATTTAAACCCTGTCCTGTCACTTTCCTGTTGTCAGTCCGTCTGCAAACCTCTGTTGATACAAGGCAAGCCTTGTTGACCCTGACTCCCGCTTGTCCTGTTTTTGCACCTGTTTTTCCACCTGGCTGTCCTGATCTCCCTGTTTATCTCCGGCTACGACCCATTTTGATTCCGACCACGTCTGCTTTCCTGTCCCGGCTTACGACCCTTTTCTGACCTGACCACCTCTGCACTCCTGTGCCGGCTTACGACCCATACTGACCCGACAACGTTTTTGCTCTTCTGTCCCGGCTATTGACCTGTTTTTCTGTCCCTGACACTACCATTGCCCGCTACAGAAGATCCATTTCCGTGTTCGGACCACAATCCGATTGCAAGAGCGACTTGCTTCCCGCGTCCAGTGAGCATCGGATCGCGTGCGCTGCCCTTCCTCTTCCTATATCTCAATAAAATTGTGAGAAACATTATGCGATTGGGTCTACCCGGTGTGCTGGTCGTGGAGACTTAAAAAAGGATGGAAATAATGACTTTATATATAGAGAGATTTATATAGAGAACAAAAAGGTATTTTATTATTATTTTTTGTTTTATTTCTGGTCCTCTGATTGTTCAGCTAGTTTTAATCCTGTTTTTCTTTAGTCTGTGGATTATTTACTTATTCATTTAATTTTGCCATGGAATGAAAAGGAAAATTGATGTTTTTCTTCAATTTTGCACTCAACCAGACAACGTGATTCTACTGCATGTTCACACGCTTGCACATTTTGTGAATGGAAAATCCATGTCCTTATAAAATATTGACATTCTGCTTTCTTTTTCGACTTAATTCAGATGTTGCTGGAATGGATTTTACCTTATTAGCTCTGCAGCCTACTACCATGTGATTTCATTGAAGAAGCTGACCTGAGATCAACTCAGAAGTCAATGTGGTGTTGAATCTTCATTGCCGTGGAAACAAAGTCAAACGTGTCTATTGTCCTCAGGGGCCATAAAAGCGTAGCATGTTAAACTTTTTCGAAAAAAACATTTGCATGCTAATAGCTTTGAAAATGAAGAAAAGAGACAAAGATTGATGCAGATGCTGCCATAAAAAGTGGATGAGTAGCCTAAATAAGCAATAGGTAACCAGGTGATTGTGACATGCACGGTATCATCTTCCTTCTCACCAGTGTTGGGCGTGTTACTGAGAAAAAATAGTAAGTTACAGTTACAAGTTACTTCATTTAAAAGGTAATTGACTCACACACAAAAATAGCACGTTTCTCTAGAAGTAACTAGGTAAACATTTCCTTATATACTCACATTTAAGCCAACCCCCTAAAACTGTTAAGAATAGCTACACAATAAGAGAAATAGAAGAAAATGTGTACTCCAACCTGTGGGAGTGGGGAACCCTTTATATTTTTTGGGCTTGCGAGAGCCTGCACTCTAACTCATTTGAGACACTCCATATCCATTTTGTCTTATATTTACTTCTCTATTTCTGGGTAATTCTCATGACCAGCACACAGGATTGACCAAATTGCGTAACGTTTTCTGACAATTTTATTGAAAGAAAAAGGAAGGGCAGCGCCCGCGATCCGATGCTCACTGGACGCGGAAAGCAAGTCATTCTCGCACTCGGATTGTGATCCTAATACGTAAGTGGATCATCCGTAGTGAGCAATGGCGGTGTCACGGACAGAAAAAGCGTGGTCGGGGTCGGAAACGAGTCGTAAGCCAGGATGGGAGAGTAGACGTAGTCGGGATCAAAAATGGGTCTTAAGCCGAGACGGAGGGGCAGACGTGGTTGGGATCATAACAGGTCGTAGACGGAGACAAATGGGAGCAAAAACGGGACAGGCAGGAGTCAGGGTCGAAAAAGGCTTGCCTTATACAAACAGAGGTTTGCAGACAGACTGACAACAGGGGACTGACAGGACTGGGTTCAAATATAGGCATGGTCTATTGCACATAAGAAATCAGCACCCCTTTACTGTAAGTTCTATGCTCACGTCAGCCCCATTGATTTTGTTCTTCCTGTATAAGCCACGCCCCTACCCCATGCGCAGCTGACCGTTATCTACTGGTTATACCTAAATAAACTGACCCCTTATTTCAGTATTTTATATTATAGTTGTAAGTACCCGTACCCCAAAAACCGGCATGGAGAGGGATGGGTGCCGCCAGCCTGTACTTTCTCAAGACACATCACAGGAAGTGGTGTCCCGATGGCCTTGATGGTTAAGTGAAATAAGGTTACACAGTAGGGAGAATATCAGAATATCAGTAGGGAAATATTACGCATTCTCGTACTTTCTGCTTGAGACGGCACTTTCGCAACTGTATTTAGTTGTATTTTGTAGGTAGAAATATACATGCCACCTTACTAAGGATTTGTAAAAAGTGTTGCAGGCAAACTGAGGATGTATAATACTTCATGAGAGAAGAAAGATTTGGCAAATATAAGAGGAGATTCATTCATGATCTGCTTTTAAAAAGAAGCGGAGTAATGCACTATATTTTAGAGACAATTGAGTAACAAAATTTGGCCCTGGGGAAATAATGGGTCACAACTTTCTAAACAAGAAATGGTTCTTGAGTTCTCCAGGGTAAATAACGCGTTACAGTACTTGCGTTCCAGGAACACGTTCCTTAGTATCGCGTTGCTCCCAACACTGCTCCTCACCCGCCTGAACTTTGCTCCTCTGGAGCTCATCTAGAGTTAAGACAATGCGTTACCCGGTCTAGCAGTTTATAAGTCATCGGCTTGGGAGCATCCGGAGACTGGATAGGGAGGGAATCAATATAGGGGGGAGTGTGTCTGGATAGCTGGGGGTTGTTTCTCAGAACCTGAAAGTGTTGACACACAGAAGAGAACATTCGAAGTTTTCACTGGAGATCCCCACCATGTGGCAGGATACTAAAGCAGAAATGCCGGACGGCAAAGAGAAACGATCCAGCGACACTGGGCGCCTCCTCAGCAGTCTTGGGGCGCTTACTGGAGACATGCCGCAATTGGATAAGTACATGCAAGGTTGGCGTACTCAACCATAATTGGAGTAGCCGATACAGATGCTTGTTTTTTCTAGTTTTTTACTGCAGTTAAGAATTTTTTGGGAAAGTACCTGTTGACCCGTTGCCCTCTGTGAGACACCACTGATCTCTCAAAAATAGGACAAACAGGTTAAGGAAAAGCTTCTTCCTCAGGGCCATCACCACCCTAAACGAGTGCACAAAACTGTAAAAACATATCGTGCGACTTATTAGGGTTGTTTTCTTTTTTTGTTGTTGTTAAATGAAACTGTGAATATATACTGTACCTTTCAACCAAACTGAAAATATATACCTCATGACACTTTTTTTTAATTGTTCCTCCTAAAAGTTTTTGCACTCATTTTCATTGCACTCTTGCTATGATGCACTATTCGTGTACATTGCATTGTTATTTGAACTTAGGCCAGTTCCCCAAGCACTACGTCTTAATTAGTTTTTGCCTTTTTATCCTGATAGTCTTTTGCCTTTTTTGTCTTAAAAGTCTTTATTATATGTATTACACTGGAGTGTCAATAAAGAAGAAGAAAATAGAATGTTGTTTGAACTGAAAAAAGACAGAGCTGACGGAAAAAATATTTACTTTAAGTAAAAATACCAGGATATTTTGACCCATTTTTCAAGGAAAATAAGAAAATTTAGACTTAAAATAAGTATATCACACTCAGTTTGGCTCTAGGGTCGGATGCAGACTCTCTGTCAGGACCAGAACGGAGACAGGACCCACTTTCACTGCGTTTCTCACAAGTTTTATTGGAAGGAAGAGAAAGGGTTGCGCCCACGATCCGATGATTGTTGGACGAGGGAAGCTGGTCGCTCTGAACTCGGAAGTGGATCCTCCGTGGCAATCAATGGCGGTGTCGGGAATGGAAAAACGGGTCAGTAGCCGGGACAGGAGAGCATAAACGCGGTCGGAAGCGAGTCGGAAGCTGGGAAAGGAGAGTAGACGTGGTCGGAAAAAAAAGAGGTCGAAAGCCGGGACGGGAGAGTAGACATGGTCGGGATCAGAAACGGGTCGAAGCCAGGGGACAGACGGGAGCAAACAGGTGGGAGTCAGGGTCGAAAAAAACTTGCCTTGTGTTAACTGAAGATCGCAGACGGACTGACGAAAGGGGACAGAGTGGGTTTAAATAAGGACAGAGAGCCAATCAGAGTCCGAGGCAGTTGGCACCAAAGGAGCGGGCATTAGGTGATTCACATTGGTAATCATGACACTTTCTGTTCTGAGGCTGTCCAAATCAAGAAAAAATGTTAAGATTTTTAGCTTTGTTTTTCAGTATTATGCTTGATGATTCAGCCTTCATTGGAAAGCTACCCTACAGATTACATTCACAGATCTTTTCTAAACACAACAATGAGGACAAAAGAGTTTCAAGTTTGGTATTGAATATGTTAATTGTTTTATTTCAACTGTTGAGAGAATGCTGTTTTACACCTGAACCAACTCACCACACTACAAACTCAGCACTGCCCTCCAGCGGCTGAAGAGAGCATTTGGTTTGGATTTTTTTTTAAATCACAATTTTTGATAAAAATAACCTGGAGATTTGATTCTTTTTTGAAATACTCAGAAATAGTGGGCCGGATGAAATCATCCAACAGGCTGGATCCAACAGGCTGGATCCAACCGGCGTGGTGCATGTTTGAAATGCCTCACTTAAGTGGATATAAATATTCTACCAATGGGTTAAGATTAAGGCAAGATAAGATCTTTTTGAGAATACATTTTTCTCAGTTTATTTGAAAAATTGTATAACATCTACCTTTAAATCAGAAAAGTATGTTCAAAATGAGCATATTTGGACAGTATTTTGAATTACAATATAAGCAATCCCCCTCCCCCACAAAGGGGGCTGTTGTCCTCTAACTACAACAACGAGTTGCTCTAAGGTGGCCATGCAAGACAGACTATAAAAACCAAAAGGTAATAGATGAACCTTAAATGTTGTTCTTTCCGTGACATGCACACTCAGGTCGAACACCAAGGCACTCTATCAGACAATTGCAAGTCAAGATAGTATTGTCGCACATAAAGTTCAAATGTTAGTGTTGTCACAACCAGAACTGGACCCAATTGCGTAACGTTTACCACAAGTTTTATCGAAAAAAAAGAGGAAGGGCTGCGCCCACGATCCGGTGTTCACTGGACGTGGGAAGCAAGTCGCTCTTGCACTCGGATTGTGATCCGAATACGGAAGTGGATCTTCCGTAGCAAGCAATGGCGGTGTCAGAGACGGAAAAACAGGTTGGTAGCCGGGACAGGGAGAGAGAAAACATAGTCAGGATTAAAAATGGGTCTTAAGCCGGGACGGGGGAGCAGACGTGGTTGGGATCAAAACAGGTCGTAGCCGGAGACAAACGGAAGCAAAAACGGGACAGGCGGGAGTCTGGGTCAAAAAAGGCTTGCTTTGTATCAACATAGGTTCGCAGACAGACTGACAAAGGGAGAGTGACAGTACTGGGTTTGAATAGGGTAAGGGAGCCAATCAGAGCCCGCAGCGGTTGGCGCCAAATGAGCGGGCACAGCTGATTCACATCGTAATCATGACAAGTGTAGTGTGGGATTGGTCAAATTGCACAATTTAGCCATGCGCTTAAAATTGGTGGCCAAACACGGTAATATAATTACAAGTATTATATATGAGATTGGGCAGCACGGCGGCGCAGTGGTTAGCGCTTGTGCGGCACAGTTCATGTCATGGGAACCTGTTGTGGGTTCAAATCCAGCTCCAGACTTCCTGTGCGGAGTTTGTATGTTCTCCCCGTGCTTGCGTGGGTTTCCTCCGGGCACTCCGGTTTCCTCCCACATTCCAAAGACATGCATTTCAGGTGAATTGGCCGGTCCAAATTGTCCCTAGGTGTGAATGAGCGAATGAGTTGTCTGTCCCTGTGTGCCCTGCGATTGGCTGGCAACCAGTTCAGGGTGTCCCCTGCCCACTGCCCGATGATTGCTGGGATGGGCTCCAGCCCCCCCGCGACCCTACTGAGGATAAGCGGTACGGCTAATGAGATGAGATGAGATATATGAGATTACTTAAATTGGGTGACTTCCGGGGTGAGAGGACGCTGGCGTGTATGTCGCCGCTTCTCACTCCAAAAACTTTTCCAAACTTTTTCGGCTTCTCTCCCTCGTCATGGCGTGCCAAAACCTCGCCGTTTTTGGATTATTCCTGATACTCCTGACGTTCTGCCACCATCCAGCGACAGGATTGCTCCAGTATTCTATCGCGGATCTTCTCCGGATCCGGTGGATTGCGCGGGGGCCTCCGCCACCGGAGCTGCTCCACCATCCTGACATAACTCGCCTGCCTCGACGCCGCTACATTCACCGCGGATCGCGCAGGCACGTCGAGTATAAAAACCTTGGTTCAATCACCTCGACCTGGTCCACATCTCGACGCCCTCCCATAAACTGCGGCCGTAGGGCTAACTGCCATACATTAGCCCGCCTAGCTAGGTCGGCTAACAGCAATGCCGCCGCCAAACAAGACACCTCCGCCGTCAACTTTGGATTGCTGAACGTCCGCTCACTCAGGAACAAGGGCCACCTCATCGAAGACGTCCTCGCCGAACGAAAACTCGACTTCCTCGTTTTAACAGAAACTTGGCAACAAACAAACGACTTCGCTGCTCTGAATGACTCCACTCCTCCCGGCTTTGTTTACATCTGCCGTCCCCGTGGCAACGGCCGTGGAGGAGGTCTCGCGGTAATTCACCGCGAGAAGTGGAAAGTCTTGCCTGTCTCCGTCACTTCATCGACTTCCTTTGAATGCCTGGTGTTTAAGCTCCCCGGACCCACGCCAACCATTATTGCTTCAATTTATCGCCCCCCAAAGCCACATAGTGATTTTATCAATGAATTCTCCAGCTTAATTACACATTTATCCACTCTCTCGCCAAATTTAGTTTTATTAGGAGATTTCAATATTCACATGGACAACCCCAACCTGCCACTCACCAGAGACTTCACATCCTGCCTGGAGAGTCTCGGGATACACAGCCTTATTGACTTCCCCACCCACATTAAAGGCCACACATTGGACTTGGTTTGCTGCTCTGGCCTCTCTACTTCCAAGCCCACTTCCAACGTTTTTCCTGAATCTGATCATGTCCTCCTCACTTTTAACACCGTACTCTGTCTCTCTACTGTCAAAACCTCCCGTCTCATTTCTTTTCGTAATACCAAAAATATCAACATTGACACCCTCTGCTCCATTATTGACCGTTCCCCACCCCCAGAAGCTCTTTCAAGCCCGGATGAGCTTACCACTCACTACAATACCTGCCTCACAAATATTCTAAATTCTCTTGCCCCCCTGAAAACCAGGACTGCCTCATTCTCCACATCTGCCCCCTGGTTTACACCCGCTCTTCGGTCAATGAAATCAAAGAACCGCCAACTTGAGCGACTCTATAAGAAAACCGGCCTCACCATCCATAAGGACATGTATACTACCCATACTGCTAAATACAAGGACCAAATTGCACAAACCAAATCCAGCTACTACTCCGGCCTCATCCTTTCCAACGAAGGAAATTCAAGAACTCTCTTCTCTTTCATGAACAAAATCCTCCAGCCACCAAATTCTCTCCCCCTCCACCTGTACTCCACAGCAACCTGCAACTCCATAATGGAGTACTTCAATCACAAAATCCTTAAGATTCATCACCAACTCCATCAAAACCTGTCTGCTCCCTCCCCATCTGAATTTCCTTCTCCTTGTCACTTCTTCTCCAGTTTTGCTCCACCCACGACTGCTGAATTATCCAACCTCATACTCAAATCCAAGCCCACCACTTGCCAGCTCGATCCCCTCCCTTCATCCCTTGTTAAATCCTGCCTCCCTTCCCTGCTTCCTCTCATATCTGCCATTATTCACTCCTCACTCTCTTCTGGTATTGTCCCATCACTTTTCAAAACCGCTGCTGTTACTCCTACACTTAAAAAACATGGTGCTGACCCCAACAACTTCGACAACCTCCGCCCCATCTCCAACCTTCCATTTATTTCAAAAATCCTTGAAAAAACTGTTGCTGCTCAACTCCACTCGCACCTGTCCCTCCACTCTCTCTATGAGCCCTTTCAGTCTGGTTTCCGCCCCCGCCACAGCACAGAGACTGCCCTAATCCGTATTGTAAATGATCTCCTCATAGCATCCGACTCCGGTTTAGTCTCCATCCTCATCCTCCTAGACTTGAGCGCCGCCTTCGACACAATCTCTCACCCTATCCTCCTCAATAGACTCTCCTCCATTGGTCTCACCCATACTCCCCTCAGTTGGTTCCATTCCTATCTCACTGGCCGCACTCAGTTTGTCCAGCTGAAATCCTTCACCTCAAAGCCCTCCCTAGTCACCACAGGTGTACCCCAGGGATCTGTCTTAGGTCCTCTTCTCTTCATCGTCTACCTCTTGCCTCTTGGTCATATCCTCCGCAAATTTAATATCCACTTTCACTGCTTTGCTGATGACACCCAACTCTACCTCTCCTGCAAACCAAACTCCATACTCCCACCTCCCTCCCTCACCTCTTGCCTTTCCGAACTCAAAACATGGTTCACAACAAACTTTCTTAAATTAAATGCCAATAAAACAGAATTCCTCCTTCTTGGCACCAAATCCACTTTATCCAAAGTAAACAACTTCTCTCTCAACATCGACAGCTCCTTAGTGTCCCCCTCCCCCCAGGTCAAGAGTCTGGGTGTCATCCTGGATAGCATGCTTACCTTCCACTCACATATCAACACCATCACCCGCACTGCTTATTTCCACCTCCGCAATATTACCAGACTCCGCCCTTCCCTCACCCCCCGCACTACTGCTATTCTCGTCCACAGTCTTGTCACATCCCGCCTTGACTACTGCAATGCTCTCCTCTTCGGCCTTCCCCAAAAGTCCCTCCATAAAATTCAGCTGGTTCAAAACGCCTCTGCTCGCATCATCACAAAAACATCTTCCCAGCAGCACATCACCCCCGTTCTCCAACAGCTACACTGGCTTCCTGTTCAGCATCGCATCAGCTACAAACTCATCTTATATACATATATGGCCATTCACAACCTGGCTCCTCCTTACCTGTCCGACCTTCTCCAGGTGCACGTCCCCACTCGCTCCCTCAGATCCTCGTCCTCCCTCCGACTGTCAGTGCCCCCTGCCCATCTGAGCACCATGGGAGCCAGAGCCTTCAGTCGCGCTGCTCCCAAGCTTTGGAACAATCTACCTCCGGACCTCCAAAACTGCACACCTCTCTCCACTTTTAAGTCCCGTCTAAAAACACACCTGTTCAGGACTGCCTACAACACATAGCTTCTCCATTTCTTATGTTTTTATGATTTTATGTCTTGTTTTTATTTATTATTTCGTTTACAACTTTTTAAATTGTATTTTTTTTTTTTTTTTTTTTTTCTTTCATTGTTTGTACAGTGTCCTTGGGTGGCCTGAAAGGCGCTTTTAAATAAAATGCATTATTATTATTATTATTAACACAAAATAAAAAGACTTCACAGGTCAATAAATGGAACAAAAGTCACAGAAAAAGTGAAGTATGCTTATTCTCATCTTTCCCCAGACAAGAGTTTTGTGCTGCAGCTGGCCGTGTGGGCCCTGCGAGGAGTGACCCGGGTGATCCTGGCCAACAACCCACTGAGCGGCACAGTCATGCTGCTTGCGCTCTACTGGGCCTCTCCCTGGCAAGGCTTACTGGGAACAGTGGGAGTGCTGACCTCCACGCTCGTGGCGGTCATCCTGGGCCAGGACAGGTTAAAGCCACGCTCTTTCATGGTCAAATTTTTTAAAGGGCTTCAAAAAAGATTTCCCTAAAATAGAACTACATACATGCTGATTATTACTTGTAATTGTGGAAAATTAATTCATCAGCAAAATCCATTCACGGTAGTAATCTTGAAACTAAATGTCTTCACCACAGAGTAGTTTATATGCAGGCAATAATCTGAAACAAAATATGATGCTTAACAATACCAATTAGAATGTCGTGTTATCATAGACTGAACAATCATTGTCATTGCCGAGAATCTCCCTTGTTTTTTCTTTTTAATAAGCTTCAATTTGGTGACAATTTGGGTCAGCAGATGTCATTGTTTATGTGTGTTCAGTGCAGAAGTGCGGGGAGGACTCCACGGCTTCAATGGGATGTTGGTTTCGCTCCTGATGGGCGCCTTCAACAGTGCTGGGGACTGGTACTGGTGGCTGCTGCTGCCTGTTTGTCTGGGCTCAGCTACAAGGTGAAACATTGTGATTGTGACCAGTAAGATGAGGGGAAAATCCCGATTCGTGGAAACCCGATATGCTGAAAGTTGGTCATCCCATAAACCAGAAGTTGGTTTTCCTATATGCCGAAAGTTGGTCGCCCCATACGTAAGAAGTTGGTTGCCCTATATGCCAGAAGATGGTCCCATATGCTGGAAGTTGGTCTTCCTTTATGCTCAAACCTTGTAATCTTTAAATTGAAACTTGGTCGGCCAATATGCCAACATTTTGTCATGCTTTATGGTGTAAGTTTGTCTACAATCCGAGAGGTTGGTCTACCTGTATTCCAGAAGTTGGTCATCCCATATGCTGAAAGTTGGTCACCCCATATGCCGATATTTGATCTTTCTGTATGCCGAAAGCTGGTCTTCTTGTGTATCGGGAATTGGTCATCCCTTTAGTTAGAAGTTGGTCGCCCCATATGCCGGAAGTTGGTCACCCCTTATGCTGGAAGTTGTTCCCATATCCTGCGGATAAGGTGGAATTTACATATCTGTGGCCACGTCATGTGACTTTATCGCCGGATGAGCTAACGTTTTCTCTAGAACTTTGTAAACACATAGTTTTACCTTCTTTTTGTAATGTGCAAAAGTGAGTTCGAAAGAAAACAGCTCAAACCAGTGTAGCGATTTTTATAGCATTAAATATGAATCGTTAGGATTAAAAGGAATTATTCTAGGTGTTGCTTGTGCTCCACCATAAATCTTTTTTTTTCTCTGAAGAATGCTAGAATTTCCTACAGTGATTAAAAAAAAAAGTTACATTATTACTTTGAGCTCTTTGAGTTCTGATACAAATGATTCATCCCAAGAAAATTGTATCAATGAACCCGGCCATTTAAAATATCACACACAATTTTCTAACACAGACAATCAGTGCCATAAAAAAGAGGGGGGGAGCGCCGGAAATTATGGGAGTTTTCGACCGCTGAAAGTCTGGAAGTTACTAGCACAAAAAGAAAGTTTCCTGCTAGTTAATTTGGGGAGATTTCCTTGAACATAAAAAATGCTCATTCCCAAAAAACAGCAAACATGGTGTTGAATCTGAAACTGTCACCTTACTTGTGTTGTGGAGGGAGATCTCGTGGTCTCGTGCTCTACATGGTAGGGTTCACATGCTGAACTCAAAGGGCAGGCCCGCACAACCGCGCCATGCGGTCGACGTGCTGTGGATTAGTCACGAAAGAAAAGAAGAGAAAGGCTATCACTTAGCCAATTCTTCTCATATGGACCAATGACGCTCAACCAGATTCTGCCTCTTTAAGCGTGGTCTCAGATATATGATGCTCTCAGTATCAGGTGACAGTGTTTGAAATTGCTAGACTTGTTAGAAAGCCAAATAAGTGAGAAATTTGCGTAATGTTCTGTACTTGAGAATGTTCCTCCAATCGACATAATTACGTACAGGGAGATCTTTATTTTATTAATACATTGCCTTGGATGTTTTAATTACAATCCGGGAACTGTACAAAAAGGACACAGTCGTCCCATCCATTCCATGGTGAGTTATTTGAAACAAAGAAGGTGGAAGTCGTTTTTGTGCTAGGCTTATTTGCTCTACACCAGCTAATATCAATTAACAAAGTCTCATTCACGATGTGATTTTACTGTTTTCCTTTTCAGCGTCTTCTTCTTTAGTGGTCTCTCGCCTTTGTTGGACCGCTGGGACTTGCCAGTTGCAGTCTTCCCTTTCAACATGGTCATCATCCTTTACTTCTTGTGCACCGGTCCAGACAACCCATTCTTCCCACACCGGCTCGCCATACCGCCGGGTTCGGTGCCTCCCAACATCACGGCGCTCAGTGCAGCTGAGGTCATTATTTTTAGTCTTAAACTCCAGAGCAGGTTGCTCTCACCAATTAAAGGAAGAGAAAACTTGTGACGGCATTGGTGAAGGTGTGAAAATGTTTTCCTGGACAAAAAATCTATACACATTTACTGTTGGTGGCTTAAAAAATGTCTGTCTATTCTGTCTGCTTTTCAAAAACACTTGTTATAATCTATTTAACCGTCATTTCTGGTTCCTTTTGTCTTTCTACAAATCTCTTCTGAGAAATTCAGAGCATCGAGTTCTCCCTTCTCATATCTGTCCATCACTTTGTCACAACCCGCTGTTTCTCTGCTTCTTTGTGCACCCATCCTTGTCTTTGCCGCTCATAACCATTTTTATGTTACATAATGCCTGATTTTAAATAATCACCTCCTCTTTCTATTCTTCTCCCCAGCCCCTCCTCTTTCCATTCCTCACTTTTATATCCTGGTCGCTGAAAGGTTGATGACGTTGGTCCTATTTATATTTCATGTCTTCTTCTTGCACTCTGCTCAAGATGGTGGCTCGGCAGAGTAAGACGGAGCAGAGTGTGGTTCCCCCAGTAGCAAGTCATAACTCAGGGTAAAATAATGCTAAATAAAAAGTGTAGTCGATATAAAAAATACCCTGGTTAATTTTTGACAAAAGGTGCTCTTTTGTGGCCATGAAATTCTAGAAAATTACATCCCTTGCTTTTATTTCCTTTCCTTGAGATGTGTTCTACAACGAGCCACTCCAAACTCTCGTATCTGGTCGGCAGGTATTAAAAGGGATCCCCCTTGGCGTGGGCCAAATATTTGCTTGTGGTTCCCTGGGTCCCTCCCTGCTCATCCTGGCCGGACTCTGCCTTTATTCCCCCCTGCAGGCCATCCATGCTGTGCTGGGCTCAGCAATCGGAACTCTGGCTGGTGAGTGTCGGATGATTTGGGTCAAACCCAATCAGGAGTGGAATTCGGGCCTCCTTTTTCCCCTTTTTTTAATCATGCAAAAAACAGTAGACAACAAATGTAAAAACTGTCAAGAACCGGAACAGGATAAGGACCTAGATGCGTGACGTTTCTCACACAAACTTTATTTTACGGGAAATTAGGCAGTAATGCACGTTAACCCAAAAGGCCAGTGATCTGGCGATCGTTGGGCGGAAGACGTAAGGCAGCAGTCTGGCGTGGAATGACAGGAAGCCAGAGGACGACAAGATCAATACCAATTGCACGAGCAGATATAAGACAGATGGGGTAGATACCGGACAGGACGGGACAGACAGGATTGACATCAGGCACTGGAGACTGGAGTCCGATAACAAGCAGGACAGGATAGGAAACGATACCAGACACTGGAGATCGAAATTAAACTGAACAAAATAGCCGGGAACGAAACTGGAGATCAATATTAAACAGGACGAAATAGACGGGAACGATACTGGACAGGAAACACAAGCAGGAAACCCACATCAGGAAACATAAGCAGGGAGTCAAAACCAACATCCTGCGGGTGCAGAGGTTTGTTGACGGACTGACAAATGGTGAGTGAGAGCACTGAGCTCACCGTGACAAAAAACATTGCAGTTAGAGGTAAGATCGGGCCTAAAAAAGTCCAGCCTGACACGACCCGGGCCCACAGTATAGCTTGAACCAGCCCGAACACGAACAACTTGCCAAGGCAAACCCAAATTTTCATATTTTATCTGTGAAGAAGCGGGAGGAGGCAGGGTGTTTTTGAAGACTAGGTCCTGCGAATCTTGGGCGGTCCTCTAGCCAGGCTCAGGCCTAGGATTTTACCTCTCATCGTACTGTTGTGGAATATCTACCATGATCATTTATCAAAGTCCAGTGTTCACTGTTCTGAAGCGGTTTTCCTTGTTTTCCTGTAGTTCATCCATTTTCCCATTTGTTAATTAAGTGGGACTCCTCTAGTCTTATTCGGAATGTCAACCTCTCCAATACAAATAATTCCTCCGCAGTGCACACCCACTGCTCCACATTGAAGAGCTCTTGTTTGTGCCATAGTCTTGTTATGACTTTTTGCTTGTTATCAGAAAAACTTTTACCACATTCTTATCTTTTTTTTCATCTTTTTTTCCGAAAGATTTCTCATATTTTATCTATATATTATATCATATTGAATAATAACTAATGATAAGTATGTAGTCATCTGGTGAAGGTCGTGGGATGACGTTGTTGCAAGAGATCACAAGCTGATATGATGAGGGAGCCGGGGCGGACGACCTTCACGAGATATCTTAACTTTATTTGAGAACACTATAAAAGCCAACGTTGAACGTCTGGAACTTTGAACGTGTCCCGAATGCAATAAAGCGCGTTCCCTTTTTGCCATATCTCCTCTCTGCATATTTTTAGGAGCAACACCCAACGAGGTTCTCTCCAAAAAAAGCACTCTTACTCAATACTCTTTATAATATACCATAAACTGTCCCATTATTCTTGTATTCTTTGACAATGTCAAAATGTATGCAATGTCTACCTCTCCACATCTTCTCTAGTATGGTTGCTGGAGAGCATGTGGAACACTTCCAGTTTAATTCTCTCCAAATCCTGGAGCCAGTGGGTATCCACTGTGTTTGACAAATATTAATCCACTATTCTTCTGTTATCTTTAAATGTAACTGCTTTTCCATTTTATCTAAATATTGAGTGAGGAATGGTCACTACATGCCATCAAACATTTATATATATATATACATATATATATATATATATATATATATATATATATATATATATATATATATATATATATATATATATATATCAGAGATTGCTTTAAACATTTTACCTTCATATGACCTTTCAAAAATATTATTACAGATCATCGGTAATCCAGTAGTCCTTCAACCCAAAGTAACTAAAATATTCGCGTCCCTGTCTCTTTAAATTCAGCGAAACTCTGCAGCTTGCCATTTTCAACAATCTTACACATTGCTTTTATGCCGGGCCTCCTTATTTTAATGCATCTGTGTCAACATCCCCTTTCCCCCTTCAGATTTTGTCTCCTGTGGTCAAATGGTCGACTGAGAACTGAGGGGACCGTGAGGGATATAATTTGCATACACACTGCTGAAAATGCTGTGTGTATTATGCACTAAAGTACATCAGCACTGTGTGTGACTGTTTTTGTCGTGATTATCTTTAAAAAGAACAAAGCAATACAATTTTCTTCCTCATGCCATGAGGCTCTTTAACTCTACCCGGCAGAGTAAAAGCCCACAGTAAACCACACCACCTACATTGCATATTACCGAATCTTATTGCAAAATGTATTCTGTGTAGCACTATTTAGTTATTCTATATAACACGCTACAGTGGGCATTTGCACGTCACAATAGGTGTTTGTATATTGTATTCTTTTGCTTTACTATTGTATTGTTCTCAGCGAAGGGATGCTGCTGGAAATGTGAATTTCCCTTCGGGGATGAATAAAGTATCTATCTATCTATCTATCTATCTATCTATCTAATGGCATTCATGAGTTTCAAAAAGTTAATTATGCTACTGAAATGTTTTTGCACACCACGTATGAATGGCGTCCTATAAAACCTAGAATGTTTATTTAAACTTAAATTTAAAAAATAAGTAGAAGTTAATGTGATCTTAAAGTTTAAAATAGACGAGGTTTATTCAAACGTGAAGTTCCTTGTTATTTGTAGCCCTTGTTTCAGTTGCACGACACAAGACAGTGACATCTACTGTAGTGGTCAAGTATAACACCTTTAAAGCATACTGTCACGGTTGCCATGGCGCCCAATTGGCCCCGCCCGTGTGGCGCCAGCTGCGGCTCGTTGACAGATTGTCTTTCCTTCTATTTAAGCTCAGTGCTCTCACTTACCTTTTGTCAGTCCGTCAACGAACCTCTGTCCCGCAAGACATGGGTTTTGACTGGGTCCTGTTTCCTGTTGGTATTTCCTGTCCGGTATTGTTCCTGTTTATTTTGTCCTGTTTAATATCGGTTCCCTGTTTCGTTCCTTTCTTGTTTGTCCTGTAAAACTTCGATATCCTGTTTTGATATCAATCCTGTCTGTCCCGTCCTGTACGGTTTCGACCCCATCTGTCCGATATCTGCTCGGGCAATTGGTATCGATCTCATCGGCCTCTGGCTTCCTGTCATTCCATGCCAGACGTGCATGACTCCCCATTTCCCGTAAAATAAAAAGCTTGTGTGAGAAACGTCACGCATTTGGGTCCTGATCCTGTTCCAGTTCTTGACACAAAGTCAAAGTTTTCTACAGCCCCCGACATGATCTTGAGACATCATTATTAGCAGCTTCTTTCACTTTAATTGAAGTCAAAAACATTTTTGGGCCCGCTGTCAATTTTACTTTGACACTCGTGGAACAAAGTAAGTTGAGAATTATTTGAACTTGAAGTTTAAACTAAACTAAACAAAAAATAAATCTGCTGTTTGGAAAAGGAGTAGGATGAAGCTAACCTTGTTAAGATGCTACCTTGCTAAAGAAATGTGCTATAATGTGGATGTTTTGGGAAATGAGCTGTGTCGGTGCAGGGTTGTCCATGTCAGTGCGCCACCAGTGCCTGTATACGGGTTTATCCGGCTTCAATGGAGCTCTGGGCTGCATGGCCGTGGGGGGACTGTTCTTTACATTCAACTGGAGGACGCACCTGCTGGCTATTGCTTGTGGTAAGATGCACATGAACAACAAAGGCACATGAATCATCTCCAGGCCTTCATGTTTATTTGCCCTCCCCAGCTTTCCTCTCGGCGTTTGTTGACATCGCACTGAGTAATCTCCTGGGAGCTGTGAGTATGATTTATTTTTCCACATTATAAGGCACACCGGGTGATAGAATGCATTTAATGAAAAGGGCTAGGTTTGCAACAAAAAAATAAAAAAGTACCATACATGTGAATTGATTGATTAGTCAAAATACATCACTCATCCCAATTGCATAAAATCGAATGCAACATGAATATCAGGCTCTGGTGCACCTCCTTCCACCAGGGGGTGCCAAGTGGGTATGGAACTGGGCACTGGTGTGTCCATTAGCCACATGCCTGTCCCTAATATCCTCTTCCTTAATAAAGATATTTTGGACAGCACATGTCGTCAGATCATTTTCATGCCTGGTCAGTATTCTTTTGTTTCTGTTTTTTTGTTTGTACATTTTGTTAGTTGTTTAGTACCCACTTGTTATTTTGTTATTGTATTCCTTGTATTTTGCAGTTTTGGTCTTTGTTTCTGGTTTGGACTTTGACAGGTTTTGTTTTGTTTGCCCACTTCCTTTTTTTGTGAACCCTTGTTTGTTACTTTGTACCTTCTTTTGTTCATAAATACCATCTCCCTTTTGGAGCACCCCTGCCTCCAGTTCCTGCTTCCTCCACGTGGGTCCATCACCCCCAAAACTTGAAAAGGAATCATGATAAGGCATTAGATTTAATCTCATTATCACACAATTTTCACTCACAGCAACTTCTTGTTGTTGTCATTATTGGCCCGGGTTGCGAGGGTATTGTCAGGCATCCAACCGGTCTGTGGTACAGATAAGGTCAGAGACCACAGAAATACAGTATTGTATCACCAACTCGCAAATTCTTTATGAAGCACACAGGATTGAACGAATAGAAAGGCATTGTGGGAAGTAATTTAGTGGTAGTTCTGAACAGAATGACTAGAAAGGCATTGTGGTAATGCAGTCACAATGAAAATGTGTAAGTAAACGTATGGCCACAGAAACGTTTGTCACATACAACGCGTAGTTTGTGAAACAAAATGTAATACCAGTTTTTGATCACTTTCTGTTTTCTCATTTCTTTAACATGTCTGGTACCGTTACTAAAAAAGGTGTGATAATGTGATAAGGCCCAATTCCTTCTCATGTATCATATGAATATCGAGTGATCTAGTAGATAAGATACGGGGCTTTGAATGCTCCATAATAGGTTAGATTCCCGTTGCTTCCAAAGTTATGCAATTGTAAAAATTTAATTATGTCCCTAGTGGTCTGATGCGGTACTCTTACCATTGCTATCAGGTTTGATCACCGTTGCCACCATTGTCATGCAATTGTGGACACTGATAACATTTATAAACTGATCAATCTGCAAACAAATATCATCGCCAAGGCGCACTGGATTATACATTTCTGGCAAATTTGGGGTTTTAGGGCATGCCTTAGAGCAGTTTTTCCTTCTCTAAGCTTGTAATGTGAGTAAATTTGGGGTTATACGTAAAGACTGAAGCCCCCCCTCCTCCTCAGATGGGCATGCCGGCATGCAGTTGGGCGGCCACGCTAAGCGCGACCCTTATGCTGCTGCTAACTGGGAGTTTGTCGGCATACCGGATTCCCCTGGCACGGGTCGAGGCCCCCGAGAGGAACCTGCGCTCCCGTGGTCCCTGGCAAGCCGGCGTCACTGACGAAAGAGAGAGCACCGATGTGTAGCTCAAAACGATATTCACCAAAAACCTCGAAACAACACAACTGACAACAGAAGGCAACTTTTATTATTATTGTGCACAAGTGAAGGAAAGACCATTTCCACTTCGGATGCTCTTTGAAAGGTTTCCCAACATTATTACTGCATTCCTTTGAACTTGTTGAAACGATGATACCAGTGAGCTTTCCGACCACAGTGCTTGGATTTTTTTTTTTTTTTTTCAAAAGAACAATCAACATGCTTTTAAACTTGATTCTTATCTCACATATGATGCTGATGGGTTTGGTCATAACAAATGTACAAAAAGTGCTTCTTAGTCTGGTATTGATTGACTGGTCGAGTAAAATTGTAAAAAAAAAAAAAAAAAAACAATCCATGTCAAATTATAATTACAAATTAGTGACACAGACGTTTGTCTCTTGAACGAGTGGACATTCTGATTACATACTTTCAGTTGGAGTGCGAGTGCTGTTGAGCTTTTCTAGTGGTTTTTTTTTTCATTTGAGGATTTTCTTATTGGCACATTATCTCAAGAGGACCAAATGGAAGCTTTCTTAAAATGAGTGTTGGATACATTGATGCTCCCATTTCTCCTTTTTTCCTTACCTTTTGCACACTGCTCTAGCTATGCACATTCATAAGGAGACGAAGACTCTAATTGCTCTACAAAATGTTAGTGGAGTGGGAAGAGAAAGGGGCACAAGGCTCCTTTCAGGAAGATATGTCAAGAGTGCCCTAGCCCTCGGCGAAACCGACCAACCGGAAGCAATTGTGGGAAGACACATGAGTTAATGTAATGTTGTGGAATTAAAATTTCTACTTAGGGCCCTGCGGGACGAGGAAAAAACAAGCGAGGAAGAATAAACAAGAGTGAAGTACAGTTTTTGTCTGGAGGCATACGTATTTCTCTTAAAAGATAAACACTACAGTATTGCTGCAACCAGTTAAAATGTTACTGTTTTGAGTTGAGTGAAATAAAAATTTATAAGAATAAAAAATTGTTGTGTATTTTATGTCACAACTAGCGCGGCTCAAAGTTAATACGTGGTAGAGACAAGATCAGGCCCACAAAATCCTGCCCGACCTAAACTGGCCTGAGAGTATTGAAGCACAAACCAGGCCGAGCTGACAAATTTTGTTGATTTGAGGGACAGAGTCCATAGCAAACCTGAATTTTCTCTGTTTATTTGTGAGGACTTTATGTATTTGTGAGGAGGAGGAGGGTTTCTCTCTCACTGACTTTTAAAAAATGATATTTGTGTCTTTTTATTTGTGGAGGAAAATCGTGATAGATTCGGTCCCCTTTTCGCGCAACACAGCCCGCGGACGCGTCTCGAAGAAAAAGAAACAAAAAACAATGACGGGTGGGTAATCAAAAATAAGTCAGCGAGAGAGAAGCCAGGCCTGGCCCGAACCCCAAACATAATGATTCACATATAAGGCCCAACCCAACTAAAAATTTTGGGTCAGGCTCAGGTTGGGCTCAAGCTCAAGACGTTACCTCCATTACGTGCTATAGTACCGGATCATTTCTTTGCCCTTACCTAAGAAGTGGACGAAGGAATAAAAATACAAATTGGGTAGGTGGAAGGGGTAGTAATGGGATTAGGCCGAAACCCTATTTATACACACACGCACGAGTGTTTACTTTGTCTTTTTTATGCACATGCTCTTGCATTCAGTGTTTGGTCCTAAAGCTATGTAAAATTATTTTAATTCATTATTTTACGCTTCATGCATGTAAACACCCATCTAATCTAGACCCATGAAAGATTCCCAGAAGACGTTTGGTCTGAACATTCTCCTTCCCACTTTCAGTATAACGTTCTGCAGTATTTGATTTTGTCAAAATCCGATGCTTGAAATGCATAACAGTGTGCTTACGTGCAAACCTTACAACGTGTCACCGTGCAAGTGAGTGCGTTTGGAAGTGACTTGTTGAACGACCCCTCAAAGCAGCCTGGCCATTACAACCCCCTCTCTGCTCCTCGCTTCGCCTCGGAGGAGCTCCAGGAAGCCCAGTTTGGTCAAGAACTCCAACCTCTGGCGGTCCGTCGGCTGAACTTCACAGAAAACGCCCTGAGAACCTGCACAGGAAACACAGATGAGTTAGCGATTTTTGACAAATTTGGACCTCATAGAGTGCCTAGCAAAATTATTGCCCCCGACCCCTAGAACTTTTTGTTATATTGCCACATTTCAGGCTTCAAACTTCAAAATAAAAGACAGAACACATTTTTTAAGAATCATCATCATGTGAGACACAATCCTAAAGTAGAGCCAAATTATTTCATCACTTTATATTATATTTACAACAAAAAAAATTAAAAGTAAGTGTTGCAAAAATATTGCCCACCTGTTCTCCCATCTTAGCCAACTGACACAAAAAGTTCCCTGTTGTCTTTTGAATGATCCAATGTGGATCTAAAGGTCTAACAATGACAAACAGAGTGTATTAAGTCTCAGCCTAAATACACCTGCTCTGTAAACTGAAGAATAGAAAGCACTACGAAGACCAAAGAACACACCTGGCAGGTCCGGGATAAAGTTGTGGAAAAGTCAAAGCAGGAACGGGATACACGAAGATCTCACAACATTTAAACGTCTCCCGGAGTAATGTGCAAGCAATAATATTAAAATGTAGAGAGTATAAAACCACTGCAAACCTACCAAGACCTGGCCGTGCGTCTAAACTTTCACCACGAACAAGGAGACAACCTGCAGGCATACACAGCTAAGGTGGAACAATTTGTGCATTATGCAACTATTAGTTGTACTCTGCATAAATCTGCCCTGTAAAGAAGAGTGGCAAGAATAAAAGCCGTCTCCGGAAGAATACCATAAAAGGCCCATTTGGCGGTTGCAAGAAGCTACATGGGAGACACAAATAACATATGGAACAAAGTGCTCTGGTCAGATGAGACCGAAATTGAACTTTTGAGGCTGAATACGAAGCGTTACATTTGGCATAAAAGTAACACTGCACATCACCCTGAAAAAAACATCCCCACTGTCAATCATGGTGTCATGATTGCTGATTTGGGGCACCTGCGAATGCCACGTTGGCACCAACAGCCCTGGTCGCTGATTAGTTCCCTGACTCCTTTTAAACCCCCGGCTTCCAAGAGGAAGCTGTCAGACCGCCCTGCGAACCTATGCTGTCAGCTAGGCAAGCTCTGTACCTTCCGACATTCTCCTGCCCTGTTTTCTCCTACCTGATACCTGTTGCCGACCTGTTTCTGGACCCGTTTCTGCACTGCTCTTCCGTCCCGGCCATCGACCTGTTTTGCCCTGTGTTCTGCCTGATACCTGTTGCCGACCTCTTTTCTGGACTCGTTACCGCCCTTGCTCCCCCGTCCCGGCTATCGACCAGTTTTCCCGCTGCCTACGACTATCCTCGCTCGACACGGAAGTGCCACTTCCGCGTTCCTGCCATCAGCTTCCCGTGTGCGACAGTCATCGGATCGTGGAAGCAAGTACTGCTCTCTCTCTCAATAAAACTGAGTAAAAATGAACACTATAGGGAAAATATTTTGAGTTTTTTATCTATTAGTTTGATGCCTGATATATGTCAATATGTCATAAGTTCTTGAGGGAGCAATACTTTCGCTAGGCACTGTATAACTTTGCAAGGCACTGTATTTTTCCAAACCCGATCCTCACCATTGGTCTTGAGGGCCACCAGGAGGGTGACGAGCAGGGTACGGCTAACGCTGACGTCCACCAGCTCGGGCAGCGTGTCTAAGCGCAATTGAGAGGAGAAGTGATATAGAAGGGAGTCCGGGTACTCTCCTTGGTCCTCCTCCATCAACTTGATTAGGTCCTGTGAGGGGAAACAATGTTTGTCACTGGTAATGAATCAGTAGTGTTGGGACTAATGTGTTACAAAGGAACGCGTTCCTGGAATGCATTAACTTTATCAGCATTAAGTACTGTAATGTGTTACAGTAATAATAAAATTGTGTTACTCAACAGTCAATTCAGGTAAGGAATTGCGATGTTGTCCGACTGCTGAATATTTTTGCATCAATTATATTGTCACATACAACCCTCGATCTGCCAGTAGCAACGCATAGTGGCTCCGTCTCAAGCACAAGATCGTCTTGGTCACCGATAGCAGACCAAAACGTCATCGTGGATAGCTAATATTGTTGCGCTACACTATCAAACTCCCTTGATCATGCATTTATTTTAGCTTTAGCTTCTACTACCAAGAGAGGGAGAGGTTAAATCCATGTGAGGAAAGAACTTACAGAGTATAGAAGGACAATGCGAACTGATCTTTGGTGCGTTTCTGTTACAGAGTAAAACCATCTGCAGAACAGATGGAGACAGCAAAATTCCGCACCAATAAGTATAATAAGATACACTAAGTTTACTGCTAGTGGGGAAACAATAAGAAAGATGCGGAAAGAATGGTGTTGTTTATTTGGTAAATAAAATAAACTTGTTTACACAAATCATATTTGTTTTTATACAACAGGAATCTGTTCTGCTGTAAGTAAATAGTTGCCGCGTTGTGTTTGTAAGGTTTACTATCGCTTGATAAGTGGAGTTGCAATCATTAATAAGAGGAGCAATTGGCTGGGGTTGACCGGTATGCTAATGCTTGTGTGTAATTTCAGCTTTAAATTGGAGTCTACCATACAAAACGACTCTGCCGATCAACTTGTTCTTTGATGCAGTGTGGGCAGAGACTATTTCTTGTTTGGGTTATCCCACCTGTGTGTTGGCGGGCCCCCCTTTCGGGAGGTATTTGTCCTTCATGGCGGGCAACCAGCTGGCCTGACACCTTTTAGCGAAAGAGCGCACATCCAGGATGCCCGAAATACAACCACAGACGCCCAGTTCGTCTTCCAGAATGAAGCTGTACTCAGGGTATAAAGCCAGGCAGGGCCCCAGGCACCTGAGTGAGCAAAATGACTTGGGTTAGAGACCGATCAGACAAAATGGACGTCCGTCCAGCGCACCTGTCCCCTATGATATCCGGGTGAGACGTGCTGGAATCTTGGCTGCTCTGAGACCTCAAGTGAAGTTGACGCACCATCCGGTACAACTCCACCTGCGAGAGGTAAAGTCCTCATGTTTGTTAACAAATGAGCATGGATGTTAGGAGAAGCCAAACCCCAAAAATGGAAAACATAAAACCAAATAAGGCCTGATTAATTTGCAGCATTTATGTTACCTTTTTATATATATACTGCAGATATAAAAGGACCATTTTGGCCGCCTCCTTTGTTTTAAATACTTCAAGAACAGACAAAATAATCAAACCGTTATTGTTGAAGCTATGAGTATGACCAATGTTTCCTCTATGATTCCACGGGTCTGAGCAATTACACAGTCCTGCGTGTTGCAACCAAATTATTTTCAAACATGATCAAAAGCTGAGCTCAAATCTAGTTACATTTTTCTGAGTTTAGGGCAACACTAGTTAGTTTTTGTCAGGTCAGGTCAAGTCATGTTTATTTGTACTGTATAGCCCTTAATCACAAGGAGTCTCAACTGGCTGCACAGACCACAGATGATTGCAAACTATCTAAATATCTACCTACCTTTGTCATATCCCTCAAAAGGGGTGACTGACAGCAAGACAAACACGTATACAAAAACAAAGAAAAGAAAAAAAGAAAAAGTAGCAAAAAACACAAAAAAAAACTGACCATGGCCAACCCACATTCCCAAACACCCAAACAAGTTAAGCACCTCGGCACCCAAGTTGGTCATGCTTTCGTCCCTCCAGATGAAACGGTTACAAGAAAGTGGCCATGTCACTAGGGTCAGGGTGACGCAACACACTCTTCTGTTCAACAGCAGGGCCCGACAGCTTTCACTGGTTTACCCCTGCCGCATCATACAGGTGCCCTGCCCATCCCTTAGAACACGTCCAAACATCCCACTATCCTTTTACAACAACCTACAGATTGCAAACTACAAACTATTATTACACCATCCCCTGTTTTAAAACCTACATGATAGCAAGGAAAAACCTCAACATGAGGAAAATGAAGAAACCTTGAGAAGGGACCGCACATGATGTAATCCCCCTTTTAGGATGACAAGGCTGCAATGGATGTTGCAATAAAAAACAATACACAGATATTGTCAGCCTAAAATATAGGTCATTCATAAACTATAGAATAGAAGTGTGTTTTAAGCCTGGATTAAACCGATCAACTGAGGTTGCAGATCGAATATCAGGGGGCAGAGCATTCCACAACATCGGGGCCCGAATGGAGAACGCTTTCGAACCAGCGGTTCTCTTCTTGGCTCTTTTCAAATTTGAATGAATGTAAGATTGCAAAGGTCGCACAGCCCACATACATCAGTTGTTTTTACAACAACTATAGCATGAGATTTCCGTTATTCTGGTAGTCTTTTGGCTTATTTTTCTCTCAAAGTCTTTCTTACATATTTTCTCTGGAGAGCCATGTCTAATCTCGCTTCACACAATGTTTCACCACGTTGATATTAATGTCAAAAGACAGTTCTATTCTATTCTATTCTATTCTATTCTATTCTATTCTATGAACACCGCGTTGATAATTTCCCTCAGTCATAAATGTGGTCTTTACAGCACTGCGGCACCATCGGCTTCCTACCTTGTCCTTATTGTGGTAGGGCCTGATATTGTAGAGGCGCGAGGTGGGGAAGAGCGGAGGAGGGTGAGTGAAGAGTTCGTTGCTGCTGCCAATTGGGAGAAGCGTCTGCATATACACAAAACTTGTAAGCTAAACAGTGTCCAACGCAAAGAAAGGTCGTCGGATGCCGACAAATGGATGACCAGCCTGTATGTAATGTAATAAGACAATAAAGCACAGAGAATTTGTACCATGTATACCTTGTAGGAATCACTTCTGAGAAAATATTGACTTCGGCGAAATGAGTCCTCAGCCTACAGACGCTGCCCTACTTACGAACGAGATAGGTTCCGGATGATCTTTCGTAAGTTGAATTTTTTCTTAAGTTGCTCCAGTGCTATATTTTGTATGGAATGTATGTTTAAGGTTTTATAAGTATGTTTAAGGCTTGTACAAGTATTGTTTTGAAACTGAAAAATAAACGTTTAATAAAGTAACATGCTCTATAATGTTACAAAGCAGGCTGAATGATAAAGCTTAGTACTAAAAAAAAATAGCTACGCATTAGGCGTTGACATTCCGTGGTCTGTGAAGCCCTTTGAGACTCCTTGTGTACAAATAAACACGACTTGACTTGACTGTAAATATAAATAAAGTTAAGTTTAACTTACGTTTTCAATATTTAGGCCACTTCCTTCTCTGCAGAGGAAAAAAAGCGACTTTCTCAACCGCATCAAGCTTTCTTATTCCACTTTCATTTCAAAAGAAACGGCTTGCCTCTTCTTTAAGCTTAAACCATATCGAATGGATGCACGAGATACTAAACAATAAAAACGTCAAAGTTCTTAGCGTGGTAGGGATCCAGTGCAGTGTGTGTACACACGACCAGGAAGTAGAAGCCGGATTTCTTCTTCGGGGTGGAGGTTGGGTGACTTCTCAAAGCGCCACACGCCGGTAGCGGCGGAAATAAGCACTACAGCACTGTCCTCTACTCGGTAAAAGGTGCACATAATACAAAATCTAAAATACAGCAATGTCCAGATATTTTTCGACATCCCGAAAAAAATGTTTGTATGTACTGTTTTTCGTAACTCGAAAGTTCGTAAGTTGGGAAGCGTTTTTATTCTGTAAGTTCGATTCCCGTTTTCTCCGTTGAGAATTTGACAGTTCGTGTCGTCGTAATAAACTTTATGGTACAGAATATACACGTGATATTCGGTAGATTACTGTTTTGAATTGCTAGTTGATCGCAATAAAAGCAGTTCGTGTACGTGTCCATCGATTGGAATGAAAATGAGGAGTCGTTTCAGTAAAGTTAAGGTGAGGGAGGCATTTCATGCAGGGCAATATTTTGAATATTTTCAACTTGCTCAAAAATGATTTCTACAAGGTATACAAGCTGAAAATGTTCCGTGCTTTACTATTCCATTCCCCCCTCAAAAATGAGATACAAAGTCGTTTTAGAAACGTTTTCTCTAGGGGGGGACATTTTATGCGTCACACACCTGCACTTCCCCGGTAACGCCTCCCTTGAACGTCCACGGCTCCGATTCGTCTCCCGCGAGCTCCTTGCCGCACACTGTCATCCATCAAGAAAATATTTCTGCCTGTTCGTGGGAAACATCGTACAGTGATTGAAAAACCCGATTACTCACATTGGAAGCAGTTCCTCCAGGAGGCTAGGGTGGCGCTGTCGTTGAGGATACGCCCGTCTAAGTGAAAGAGCATATTCTAGTTAGCAATTATCATTCCTAATACAGTTAATCCAGTGCTTCTCAATTATTTTCTGTCACCCCCACCCCTCGGAAGAAGAAATCATCTCTTTGGAAAGTTTAAGAAAAAAAGGGTCCGAGGTCAAACACGCTCCCTTGACTGAGCCTCGCGTTTCCCAAGGGGGGAGGCACCCCCTTGTTTCAGAACCAGTGAGTTAACGCCAGTTATTCGCAATCAAGACTACTCGTTGCTTTGACTTGTACGTATTTAACACAAAGGTTTCACATCACTGTTTGCGGGACAGGGCCAATCCTTCATGGGGCCCTAAGTTTGCGGGACAGGGCCAATCCTTCATGGGGCCCTAAGTAAAATTAGATTTGGGGCCCCCTATAACTTGATCATTTCTATACCTACTAGTACTCATTCCATGTTCTACTCAGAGGTAGGTAACTATTTGGAGTAAGGGGCCGCATGTGACATGTTATACTTATTTTTAAATATATTAGTTTCATCAAATTGGTTTTGAAACAACCATAATTAGAGCAAAATAGTATATTAGGTCCCTGTTTTAAGCACTTCATTTGGTTTTGAAGTATTACTGTAGGATTTTTTTCAGTTTTTGTTTTTAGTATTTCTGAAGTCAAATTTTTATTGAAGTTCTGTAGTTTTTTGTAGCGTTACTGTAGTTTTATTTTTGAACTATTATTGCTGTATTTCTGAAGTAATTTTTATGTAGTATTTCCATCATAGTATTTTTTTACTATTTCTGTTGTACTTTTGTTGTATTTTGAAAAGAAGATTGTTGTACATCTGAAGTTTTTTTCGTAGTATTTTTGTATTATTACGGTAGTTTTATTTTTTTAGTATTTTTGTACCTTCTCTCTTGTATTTTGTAGTATTTCCATATTAAAATGTTTGTTGTATTTCTGTAGTATTTTTGTAGTACAGAGTTACTGAAGTTTTATTTTTGTAGTTTCGTCATATTTCCATGGGAGATTTTTTGTAATATCGGTATAGGTGTAAATTGCAGTATTTCTGTTGTAATCCTCTTGTAGTAGTATTTTTGTAGTAATATTTATCTAGTAGTGTTTTATATTTTAGTATTATGTATTGGTAATTTTTTAGCATTTCAGTAGAAGTATAACGTATGTATTTCCAAAGGAGTATTTTAGGAGTAGTTTTGTTAATTTTTTGTAGTATTTCCACAGTACTATTTTTGTCATAAATCTTTAGTATTTTGGAGTAAAAAAATCGGTAGTAGCATTTTGTAATATAGTATTACTGTAGTAGTATTTTTGTAGTAATTCCATACTATTATTTTATTCCCAGAATGAAAGCAAAATAATATATAGGGTCCCTTTTTTAAGCATTATATTTGATGTTCAGTTTTGTCGTTATTGTTACGTATTTTTGTAGTATTCTTGTAGATGTATTTTTGACAACCGGGACCAAAAAAGTTAACCACTCTTGGGGGCCCCCTAGCGGTTGCGGGGCCCTAAGCAGCCGCTTAACTCGCTTATGACTGTTTGGTTAGTTATTTAATGTACAATAGAAAGTGGTTAAAGAGCAACTTATTACAGGTTGTGAATTATGCTGCGAGTCAAGGGGTTAACAATACGAATACCAACAATACTAAGATTTTCTTGATCCTCTGCAAGGAGCAGCCAACATTGCAGCAATGTATTGAGCTGTGAGCAGTGTATGCTATTACATTTAATTCATACTTCCCTTGTGTCTAACTAAAAACCATTGAGGCTTTTAGCAAGCATGCCCGAGCAAATACAGTTCATTTCTAAATTTACCAAAAGACGGTTAATTATTCAAGGTGTTTCAAATAACAAGTATGTTTGTATGCAAGTTCCTCACCCATCCAGCACACGAAGGCCTTGGCCACAAGAGCCATGTTCCTCAAGTCCCACACGTAAGGATACAGGTCATAGAGCACAGCCCGGTTGGCCCCGGCCACTACGCTACAGTGCAACTGTGCAATATCGTCACACAAGGCCAGGAACCCGGAAGCCCGGTCCCGCCACTCCTCCACCTGTGGAACCACAACACCATCACAACTATTGCAGACGAGGTATGAAGCATATGTAACTTTTTTGAAATGTGGCTTTTTAAGGACCTTTTGAGGTGGGCTCTTCTTGCTGTTGGTGCTGACCAGGTGGCAGTTGTGCTTGAGCCAGGTCAGATCCTGGACAAATTTCTTGGCCGAGGGCCCGTGTTCGTGAGGCAAATACTGAAGGCCCACCAGTAGCCTTACTTGGGTCTCACTCAGTAGGCCCTTGCCACTACAGACCCCTCGACCCTGGGCCTTGGGTCCCCGGGTGGTTGCCGGGTGGCCGGCAACACAGGGCTGCCGTTTCTCGCCATCTTGGTCATCGCTCCCTACTTTCTTTTGGGTGGGCGAGGAAGGGGGGGAGCTGGGAACCAGGGGGAAGACGGGGAGTTTGGCCACCATGGAAGGCCCCCGAAAAGTGGAGGTGCAGTCAGACTTTTCAGAGGGTTTTGATCGTGAACTCCGAGAATGCTCAGCTCGTGCGCTCTGCCGACCTGTAAGTGACAAATTTCAGTTTAGGGTCTTGTATTTTCTTTTTTTTTCAACCATGTAGCAACAAACATCGCGTCACAAAATCAACAAATCACCTGAAAAGAAAAAAGGGAAGACAGGTGAAAGCCAAAAGCTTATAAAAGACCCATCCCCAAAATAACTTTGGACGCTTCTTCCAACAATCATTTAAAGTTGCTGTCTGAAATTTTTTTATACTTGCCAGCGCCATCTTCTGGCTTAAATCATCATTTCAGCCTCCGGCAAGCTGCTTGTGTGGCGCATGCAAGTATGTGCATTTCTTACGCGCGCTCAAATTTTTAATTATTTCATGAGTTAATTATTTGTTTGTCCATTTAGAAATGATCCAATTTTTTAATCACAATATTCTCCTTGCTCTCTAACAACAATACAATGGGTAAAATCTGAAACAATTAGACATTTTCTCGTGAATACTTTGAAATAGTATATTCATCAAAAGAGTGAGTTACGAGGGCCAAACGAGACCAAGTGAGAGCATACGGGACATCAGTGGTTGCAGTAGGTCACTGTATTTACAGTGTTGGCCAAGATCAAGTTGGAGACGTCTGTATCTGTGGCTTTTTGGGGGTGGTACTTTGATAGCACTCATTACAGAACCCCCAAAGACCCACTGCAACTGCCATTTGGTATCATAACACAATCTGATATTTACCAGCTTGTAGAGGTTGGTTGAGTTCTTCCATCCAGTCATGCAACGCAGCTGACAAAGCTCTGTCCGGACAATAATCTGTCTCCTCATCTAGAAGACAGAGTGACGGTTAGCATTGTTTTGAAGCAATTCAAATGTTCGATTATCGCACGTTTGCTAACTTGGGCATTGTCAGAAAATAACACTCATCTCTTTCTGTTTCCATGATTTATTTCTGATAATACTAAGGAACCAAAACAGGAGAAAAGTTCATTATTATTTTAATTAATGGAATGTTAATGGAAAATGGAAGCTTTGTAATTGCTGAGGTGTTAAACAAAAACATTTAATTCTTGCAGTAAAGCACGTTTAAATTTGTCCGAATGCATTTCTTTTAATTTAAAGTGAAGTGTGTATTACTTAGCACCTCCTAATGGTTAAAAAAACCTTCATTCATTAAAAAAACAATAATTTGAAAATAACATACATCAACAATCCTGTAAATGTATTTAGTTCAATGCTGATATGCTGAGACATTTGTATATATTTTACAAAAATTCAGTCACGCCAGAGGAAGCTGACATAATTGTCCGCCGTCTTACTGCTACGGGTATCCAAAAACCTTGCAAAAGGCTGGGCAAAAAAAATGTTCATTTTTGCGTCTCGGTAGTTTGGAGTCTTCCTTGTGCTTTTAGCACTCGTTTATTGGTTGCACTACACAATGCAGCGGTCAAATAACACACACTATTCCTTTAATGGCAAACTGCTAACACCAGGCATTTGTACCATGGGCGCCTCATTAATTTGCGACTAATTAACATAGATGAAGGGAATGGAATCAGAAAAAGAAAGGCCACTAGGATCTAGCAACTTTAGTTGATAGGAGCTAATGGCCATGTGATTGATGCTAGCTGAATTAGCGGAATGATCTTCTTTATAAAAAAATGCTATGTCAATAATGTGTTTAACTAACACGAGTATATATCATACTTCATATTAGACAAGCAGATGTCCTGTCGTTGTATCCATAGGATTCGGCTGCTTGGAGTGGTAGGTGGTCGGGAGCTGCAATACCCAATGTGGCCGCTAGTGGATGTTAGAGACCCCATGCAACATATAATTATTGAGGTTTTTTTTGTACTTATAGGGAGTGCATAGACAAGAAACCTAGCTGAAGACATTCGCGGAGGACTAAAGTACTACTGAGTACATTTTTACGAAGATCGGTTCAGCTGCTTTTGAGCATGTGAGTCAGCAAACAAACACACACACACAAGAAAAATCTGGATTCTTGAAGCATTTCAGATTTAGATTCTGCCCAACAATGTCAACTGATGCTGTCACCTTTTCTCTCCTGACTTCCGGCCCGGTGCCAATTGGCCAGCGTGTGAAGTGGGATGTAGTTGGCCTCAAACTCGCAGTTAGGATTGAGAAGCAGGCCCCTGAGGTGGCCCCTGAGCCAAGGCTCGCGGCCCTTGAAGGGACCCAGGAAGAGCCGACGGGAGTCATAGTCGTTGGCGTGGAGGTTGTCCCAGATGAGCGGCGGGCGCTGCAGGACCGACTCCACCTCGGCCAGGCGGTTCACAGATAGGGTTTTGGAGATGACCTTACAACCTAAAAGAGAAAATAGCTGCCGTCGTTAAATAATCTAGATTGCTGTGAAATTAGATTAGAAAGTACTACAGGTAAACTCCGTCACCAGCCCATAAGATAAACTATGGCAAAGATCTCATATCTAAGCCTGTGGGTCAAATGTGGCCCCTGATACCATAATGTTAAGTCCCTTACCTTAATACGAAAGTACTCAATTCGGGGTCACAAACTCAATTTACATGGGGGCCGCCGGAACTAGGGTCATTGAGGCTGGGATGCATGGGGTTTTCAAAGGCAGAAACTCACCTAATGTTACATGAAATATGCATCCGAGGTCCTTTGAACTTCAGTTCAACAGCAGTGACACTCTCCTTTGATGACCCTAGCGGCCTCTCGTTGCGCATTTCAATTTAAATAAAATATTTTGCTACTAGTTTCCCCTCAAAAAATCAGTCGAATCAAATAATTTGTTCAAACTATTAGTCGGTAATGTCGGCACGGCGACTGAGTGGTTGGTGCGTCCTGAGGTCATGGGATCGAATCAATCTCCCAGCCTTCCTGAGTGGAGTTTGTGTGTACTTCTCGTGCTTGTGTGAGTTTCCTCCGGGCACTTCCGTTTCCTCCCACATTCCAAGAACATGCATGTCAGGTTAAATTGCAAGTTTAAATTGTCTCTCAGGGTGAATGAGCTGGTGAGTTGTCTTTTTGTGTTTGCCCTGTGATTGGCTGGCAATCAATTCAGGGTGTCCCCTGCCCATTGCCTGAAGATAACTGGGATGGGTTCCAGCCCCCCTGCGACCCTAATGAGGATAAGCTTTGCATATAACGGAATGGAATCAGTCTGTAATGTGTAGACACTGCCATGGGTCAAACCAGGAAGTAGCTGGCCAATCGTATTGCAGGGCAGACGTAGATTGATGTCAATCATTAGCGTGCTAATTCTGAGCCCTGCCTAACTAATAAGTGTCCATATCAACCTTGAGCGGGCCGCACTAATGTTTAACTTTTGTATTAAGGCGAGGGCCACAAACTATTGCCTTCAAGGCCCCAAGTAGCCCGCTAATTTGATACCCTTTGTGCTCAACAGTTTGGCTGGGCTCAATATTGTCACCCATTTAAAATGGCAAAAAACAAAAATTGCGGGGACAATGCAAGTTCCCACTGCAGTGAGTTTTCGACATGGTTTTTTAAATAAGTTGTTTTTTTCTACTTACCAGCTACATGTGGTTTCCCAGTTTCTCTTATTGACTGTATTTATATTCATCACTGAGTAATTGGTTTATTTTCTTATTAACACTAAATATTTTTGTTTTTTCGTCCTATTTTGAAAATACAACAAAGATTGTGATGCCCTTATAGCAACTGTTTTTCTTTAATCAATAATTTCCTGCGTTCGTGTAATCAAAAAGCTGAGAATGGATGTAAGTTCATTAAGAAGTGTTCTAAATAAATATTTTGTGTTAATTTGACCTTTAAGCTGAAAATTATAGCGGAATAATTATACTTCCTTGTTTTCCGGGTTTTGCGATCTGGATGTCAACAGCAGTCTCACGCAATAGGTGACAGGATATTTGCATGTCCAAGATTTCAAGTTTATGCACTTTATTTTTGCATGCATATTGACGTATAGTCTGATTACATTGTATTGTATTGTTGCAGTTTTCACCATTTGTAAAAGCTTCAATAACACGTCCTTTTTGGTGGTTTAGCTCGGTGTCATATCGATGACCCTACAGAAATATTTGAGAATATTGAAATAGCTTTTTCTTGTTGAGAACCTGAAAAAAACATTGCATCCCAATCATGTCCAGACCCGAGCTCCAGCTGCTCCCACTAAGCCAAGTTTGATACCCCTAAAACGGTCGTTAAGGCACAGAGAAACTATGTGAGGAAAAAACACTGATACTAATGGCTGTAGCACAAAAAAACCCAGGCCCACCTGTCCATATAACTGTAATATTTGGAAGCAAGTCCTCGCCAACCGTCTGGAGGTAAGGAGACTTTAGCACACTGGGTGAACACAGAGAAGCGCAGTACTCTGAAAAGAAAAAAGGATCTCAAATTGCTGAAGAGTGAAGCTCTGTTGGAGATCGGAAATCACATACCCGTGGGGCAGAAAAGGAAGACTGGAGGCTCGCCCAGGAAGCGATAAATCTCATTGGTCACGGTGACCTGGGCGTGGGCAAAAGAAGAAAAGGCCTCATTGTCGGCCTGACACAGGGAGTGGTCGATGTCGTCGAACAGGATGGCGAACGCCTGGCAACCCAGCTCGGACACCTGCAAGCACACATAGAAAATTAACTCGATGCCAGAGTCAAACCACCTCGGTTGCCTCAGGGTCTTCCTCTGAGGGGGCGGCAGTAGCTCAGGAGGTAGAGCGCTCGTCTTGGGATCAAGGGATCCCAGTTTGAATCCCGGCTCGTCCATGTTACATGTCGAAGTGTCCTTGGGTAAGACACTGAACCCCTAATACCCCCAATAAGCAGGTAAGCGCCTTACATGGCTGCAAGGCTGCTATTGGGAAATGTGGAGCACACTGTAAAGCGCTTTGGGAAGTCATTGACTTGAAAAGCGCTATATAAATGCAGATCATTTCATTTCATGGTCCACTACCCATACCTGTTATGTTGTATGATTTTCCCCATCTTCTATTCATTTTTGATCATTCTAAATTTTATACAACGTATGAACATTTTTCAATAGGTAAAAAAAACGTGTTTTTATTAGACCAATCTCGTATTGTCCATTTTGGCTTTAAACCTTATTGTCTAGGTCACTGGTCGCAGAAAAAAATGTCATTGTGGATTGCTAATATAAAAATACCTCACTGTAACACAGTTTAGTTTTCTTGGTTTTATGATGCATTGGGTTGTTGATGGGATGATTGTAAATACATGTATTATTTCTAAAATGTTAGATTTGGAATTGGAATTAGAATTATATCAATTTACCAGGGTCCCTACAGTTGAGTAAAATCTTTTCCCTGCCTCAAAGAGTGTTATCACCTTGTGAACCACTCAACCATTCGCCGGAGAAGCTGCTGCATTGTCATATTTAGTTTTTCTGTGGTCTGTTTGATGTTTCTTGTTTTACAATGGTGTCCCCTGTCTATGTAAAACTCTCCTCCCTCAACGACTCTGTGACTCAACTATTTGTAATAAAATTGGGGAGCTGATGCTGTTCTGGTCAAATGTGAATTGCTGTTCTGGTCAAATGTGAATCAAGCTTTGACTGTGAAGCATATCCTCATGGGAAAATTGGTGTCACTTGTCTTTCTGATTTTGTGTTTTATTCAAAGATGCAAGGTAATAGACCTAACAGTTCTGCAGCACAAAACACACAGAAAATGCAATCATGAGGGCTAATCACAGAGGGCTTTGTGTGTTGGGTGGGGGAGACTGTGTACTCGACTGTGAAAGGTTGGTGTATGCTGTCAGTCAAAGAGCCGAGCAGGTGCACAAGTCAATGAGTCCACTCCAATCAAACTGGCGACAGATAGTATTTTAGAGGCTCGCTGCATCGAAAATGTCTGACTACTAGTAGCCATCCTACCTTGAAATTGTCTAGCCACAGCGCAAAATACGTGCTCCTTGACAGATCACACCAATACACCGATTCTGTAGTTTGAGAAGAGTTTTGATTTGACTTTGCACGTTTGCAGTGGCATTATATGCCGTCATCCTCATGTGTGTTCAATAAACATCCTAATGAGACTGCAAACCTACGTAAACAAAATTACATGTTAAACGAAAAAATTAGTTTATCAATTAAATCAGACTCCGAGGAAAACCAGAAGGTGCTCCTTGGATTGTTATCGGGTCCAGGAAGAGACGAATGCGGCGTCAGGGGAGGAAGCAAAAACAGAGATGGAGGAATGGCTTACTGTTGCGGCTAGGTAATGAGACACATAACGAAAAGGAGGTACAAAGTGACAAACAATCCTTGGTTCACAAAACAACCAATTGCCAAGCTTGTATCTGACCAACAGCATATCTATTACCCAAAAACAGAAAACCAGGAGTTACAATTTGTGGGAAACTATTAGATTTGTGAAGGTTGTATTTTAATCATACCAAATACCTGGCTCAACCAATGGATCCTCGATGCTGGATGACCAACTTCTACATTGCTTTCTCACACTAAACGATGAAGACCTCCAATTTTTGCTGTACTGTTGTATGATGACAATACAAAACCTTCATTCATTCATTTAACTGCAATTCTGTGTTTCTATTTGTAGATCTTTATATTTTTTACAGTCATATATAGTATATGTAACCGATGTCTAATATGTTGTTGTTTCTGTTGTTTATTTGGGAAACATAACACTTGTTTTCACAATTTATCCTTGTTTTTATTCTACATAGTCTGTCTTGCTGTGAGTAAATAGGTGCCACGTTGTGTTTGTAAGGTTCATTATCGTTTACTAAGGGCAATTGCAATAATTAATAAGCCAAGCAGTTGGCTTTGGTTGACAAGTATGCTACCTACTTGTCTCAGCTTTCGTTTCAGGAGCGTGAGGTCGCACGGGGACGAGAAGACGATGTCCTGTCCTGGCGAGAGAGCGTAAACGAACCTCAGGCCTCTGGACTGTGCCTCTGCAATGAGGGTGCGCAATTGACCTGCAAGAACAGCGGGTCAACGTCAAGCTCGGTAATCTGCACAACCTCAGGGGACGTTCTTACCTTCTTCTTCAGGCGAGTAAACTTCCCTCCAAAGCAGTCTGTGCTTCAGGTCGTCTTTTGGACCGTATAGGTAAGTGTTCAAACCCCAGTTCTGCATCCTAGCATGTGTCAAATGAAGGAAAATGTTTTTATGCTTTCAGTTTACTGCGTGCGGTGAAAGCAGGGGTTTTCATTTGGCAGAGTCAACTTAAGTCACACTTATTTGTTTAGGCCTTAATCATAAAAAGCCTCAAAGGACTGCACAGGCCACCATGACACCATCCTCTGATCCAAAACTGACGCGCGAGCAAGGAAAAACTAAAAAAACTCATGCATGGGGAAAAAAATAACCCCAAAGTTAAAAACACTTGGGTCCCCTTAGCCAACTAATGGCCCTGGAGTGCCAACATTTTCCACACAAAATACATATCTTATGCTTCCATGACTACCAAGATCTAATGACAAATTACTATCATACAAAAATGATTACTGATCTAGGTACTGTAAATTCCGTACTAAAAGCCGCTACTTTATTCCCAAACCTTTAACCCTGCGGCTTATTCAGTGATGCGGCCAATTTATGTAATTTTTCTAACAGCCGCCAGCGGCGCTTGAGTAGAAAAGGTAAGATTTAGACCGGTGGAATATATGCGCCGAGGAAGACTGCAACTTCTTAGCTTGTGCACAAATTAAATTAGCGTAGACATATCCTCATTATGCAAATTGCAAAAAGAAAGGCACATGACGTAGCTTTCAAGCTAAAAGCAAACGAGCAGTCCGATAAAGAAGGAAGCAGAGCTACTGCACGTAGCGGGTTGCTAGCGTGTTTTTGAATAAGGGAGCGTGGGACGACGTCTATATGACAAAGTCTCTTTCCAATGCTGGGGAAGACGACTTTAATGACGTCAATTATAAGGAGGAAGATGAGGACGGTTTACCATGGTTTCTACAAGTACGGTATGTTTTTTTTAATAAACCCGCTTACTGTGTTGATAGCGTGGTGCTAGTAGCGTTTTGCTGGCCTTCACAGGCACGGTTTGGGATGAAAGTTATAATATTATAATTAAAGCTTTGAAAACTCTCTCGGTGTACCGTCTTTCTTTGTAAATATGTGTAACCGATGTATAATATGTATTTGCACCTGTATATTTTTGTAATGTATTTATTTAAGACACTTATTCTGATATGTTTTGCGAATTAAAAAAGAGGGGCGGAGCAAACGCGGGCTGACGGGAAGTGGGGTAAAGGTGAGTGAGACCTGTTGTCGCGGCGGACAATAGTGGATATATATTTTTCCCACCCTTACCTTTGGAAATATAGACTTTTTTTCCTTGGATTAGTTTCAACGGGTACCCGGACTCTGCAGGTCTGCATCAAACCTTAAGTACCGGTATCATTTTCTGTTCATTTTGCCGGCAGTGGTTTTTGGACTGTGTACTTTATATTCAGTTACAGTCGCGGGACTCAAAGCCGGGTTTGGACTGATTTTGTGGTTGTGTTTAATGTTTTAATGTGGGCGCATGCGGCTTATGTACAGGTGCGGCTTGTGTAAATACAAAATCGGTTTTCCTCTTAAAATGTGGTGGGTGCGGCTTATAATCAGGTGCGCTCTATAGTCCGGAATTTACGGTAATTTGAACTAAATACAGTAAATGCCTATTCTTTAGGATGCAATGGTCTACAAAATCAACTGAAAAATCCCTTGTTGTATATTATGTTTCTTGCCACTTCATCTGCTAGGACCCCCGTAACCCTGTGCCGCTAAATAGCCTAAATTGCGAGTCTAAAATTTAGTCAGTTTTTCTGCCTTGCTCTCTGAAAGTAAAACCCAGTATCTGTATCTAACCGATCTCCATGGAACTCATGCAACATTACGTACCGCCTCCGTTTGAGCCTTAAGAATAGGACCTATAAATAGCCCTAATGCCCACACTCCACGCTCGCCAACACAGTGAGAGGAGTCTTTTTAATGCACCCTAACAGCTAATAAACACAAGCTTGATGAACAGAAAATTAAATATTCTCTACAGAAACGATCATATACACTCACACTTACCACTGGAAAAGAAATCTCCTCTGATCCATGGACCATGGCCTCCCATAGAAACCTATAGAAGAAATATGCAAGATTTGTGTATGGGTCTGGTACGGCTGCCACCATCAGAAGGCCCCCACCGGGGTTAGGGTCGGGTCATTCTGTTATGATTTGAGGGTGGTGTACTCATGTAGGGGAAGCAGGAACTGAGGCATGTGTGCAAAAAAAAGAGGGTTTGCTTTTAAGAACAAAAGGAGGTACAAAGTAACAAACAAACATGGGTTTCCAAAACAACAATTTAAGGTCAGTCCACCACTATGCCGGGTATGTTTGTTTCTGGTTTCTCTGTTACTTTGCTCCCTGCATTTTCCATTTCCAGTTTCGGTCTTTGTTTCTTAATTTGGACTTTGTCAGGTCTTGTTTTGTTTGTAGATTTCCTTGTTTTGTGAACCCATGTGCACCCAATTGGCCCCGTCTGTTTGGCGCCAGCTGCGGCTCGTTGACTGATTGGCTTCCCTCCTATTTAAGCTCAGCGCTCTCACTCACCCTTTGTCAGTCCGTCAACGAACCTCTCCACCCGCAAGACGTGTGTTTAGACTCTGTCCGGTATCCTGCTTGTGTATCCTGTCCGGTATTGATCCCGTCCATCTCACCCTGTTTGATATCTGACTCCAGTTTCCAGTGTTTGGTATTGATCCCGTCTGTCACGTCCTGTCTGATTCCTAGCTACAATCACCAGTATCGGGTATCGTTCCCGTCTATCTCGTCCTGTTTGATATCGGTCTCCAGTCTCCACTGTCTGGTATCGTTCCTGTCTATCTTGTCCTGTTTGATATCAGACTCCAGTCTCCAGTGTTTGGTATCAATCCCGTCTGTCTCGCCCTGTCTGATACCTTGCTACAATCTCTAGTATCGGGTATCGTCCCCGTCTATCTCGTCCTGTTTGATATCGAACTCCACTCTCCAGTGTCTGGTATCGATCCCATCTGTCTCGTCCTGTCTGAAATCTGTCTCCAGTCTCCTGTAACTGATATCAATCCTGTCTGCCCCGTCCTGTCCGGTATCGACACTGTTGGTCCGGTATCTGTTTGTGTATCTGGTATCGATCCTGTCTGGCCCGTCCTGTCCGCTATCGACCCCATCTGTCTGGTATCTACTCGTGTAACTGGTATCAATCTCGTCGGCCTCTGGCTTCCTGTTGTTCCACGCCAGACTTCTGCCTTACTTCTTCTACACAGTGATCCCCGAATCACTGGCGTTTGCGTTAACGTGCATGAGTGCCCCATTCCCGTAAAAGAAAGCTTGTGTGAGAAACGTTACACATCTGGGTCCTCCTCCTATTCGGGTTCTGACACCATGTTTGTTTGTCACATTGTATCTCCTTTCGTTATTAAATGAAATCCCTCTTTTTGAGCTCCCTTGCCTCAATTCCTGCCTCCCCCACATGGGTCCATCACCCTCCAATCATAGCAGTTTGAGTTATACACACCGACACATTGAAGCAAAATAAAACTTTCATCTTTGAACTTAATCGTCAAATATGCCGTTTGCACAACATACAGCACTAATGGTCACCATCGTCCCATTCTGCATGACTTTCTGGCACTGGGGTCTCCTACCTTTTTCAAGATGAGAGCTACAGTACATTACTAATTAACAAAGGGTCAAGTTTTATATGCATTTCTAAAATAAGAACTTATAATGTTATTACTATGTTGTTGTGATGTTATAACCACCTTAATTATCCAGAAAACATACAAAAATTATTCACTCGGAAAGAGGGAAAATATAACTTGAGGGGCTGTAGTGAATTCAAAATCCCAAAGGTGAGAACCACCAGGAAAAGTATGTGTGTGTCTGTGTGTGGAGTCAGACTTTGGAATAATTTGCAAAATGAGATCAAACAATGTCCAACTATCCATGTGTTCAAATTTAAATACAAAAAAGCATTACTGGCGAAAAACAGGGATGAAGAAAATGGGATATGAGGGAGATTGGAAATACTGCATTTCAAACTATGGTTAACTTGTTGTTATTGTTGCTATTATTGCATCAAAACTGTTATAAGTATTGTGTTTATTTTTATTGTTATTATCACTGGTGCCGCAGTGACATTATGCGCATTATGATGTTGAGGGATGGGTATTGCGAACATTAGTGTATAAAATATGTGATTATTGTAACTATTATAATTATTGATACCTGACCTATGTAATAAGTATATCCATGAGATTTTGTTGTATTGGACACAAGAGGAGCTATCTATAAAATGTATTTAATAGGGAAGATAAAGGGGTAGGAAAAATAAGCATCTGCTTCTGACTACCCCTTTTCGAACATGTTATGTGACATTATTTTGTTGTTGACTCATTATTTTTGTCCTGTTTTTATTTTTATGTTCGAAATAAAAGTTTTCATTCATTCATTCATTCATTATCGGAAGTAGGATTAAATAGACTCAGTCCAAATACATAATTTTACTAGAAAATCACAATGAGCCAGCACTGGTGAGCTATTTTCAGAACACTTCTGCGGAGACCCCTGCTCTAGCAAACGAGCAGATCCAAATGTGGTGATCGTCAATTCAAACTCATCTATCCTTTCATCTCATATTTACCAAGGACACCATTTATCTCTGCCGGCATTCTCTATCTTGTCGGCTATTTATAGAAATGGGAGCATATCCAGTGTTTCTCTCCTCCATATGTAAGCAAACCAAGGTGGAGTGTTGCCTTGTGGTAATCGGTCATACTATACAGAGGAGCTTATGTTACCTTCAGGTCTGCAAGTTATTTTCTTTCCAATCTGTAGGCAGGGTTCCTAGACCTATTTATTGGCCAAATCCAAGCATTTTTTAAGGACTTTCATTGCCAAGTTTCCAATTTCTCCGGTACCATTTAAAAAGAAATCCATGTGAACCATGTATTTTGCAGAGTCACAAATATATCTGCGATTTGCATCTGCGATTTTTAATCTTGCGTGTGCATTTATCAAGACATGAGTATTAAATCTTGAGAAAATCGCAAATATATTTATTCTAGAGACAAATATCTCCCCATATAGGTGTTGAGTAAAGATGTTTACACTGTCATGATTACTGATGTGACTCAGCTGTGCCCACTCATTTTGGCGCCACCAGCCACGGGTTCTGATTGGCTCCCTGTCACTATTTGAACCCAGTCCTGTCAGTCCCTTGTTGTCAGTCCGTCTGAGAACCTCAGTGAATACTAGGCAAGCCATTTTCGACCCTGACTCCCACCTGTCCCATTTTTACTCCCGTCTGTCTCCGGCTAAGACCCATTTTGATCCTGACCACGTCTGCTCTTCTGTTCCGGCTTACGACTCATTTCTGACCCCGACCTCGCCTTGCTCTCCCAGTGTCAGCTACCGACCCGTTTTTCCGTCTCTGACACCTCCATTGCTCACTACGGTAGATCTACTTCCGTTTTCGGATCACAATCTGAGTACGAGGGCGACTTGCTTGCCGTGCCCAGCGAACACGGAATCGTGGGTGCAGCCCTTCCTCTTTCCTTCAATAAAACTTGTGAGAAACATAACGCAATTGGGTCCTGTTTCCTGACATACACTTTCAGTTGCAGTAAGTTCTTCCCATTAAAATTTACCACTGGGAAACACTACCTTATTTTTTTGCATGCCCCATAATTGATATCTAATCCTTGCACTGATACACATTTCATAGTGCCCTGGTAAGGTGCAGCATGTACCTGTCCTCTTGGGCGCGACCCGTGGGGGGCGATGACACTTTATAGGAAAATGTCATACAAACTAATGCCAACTGTCGCCAAAAACGGGGTAAAAAGAAATGCAATGGCAAAGCAAAGCTGCCAGAGAGTAGGATTGGCATTATTTTTGAGCAGACTCTTGAGAAACATGGCCACAGTTCCAAGCATTTACAAGCACCGTACCTAAAATTCAAGTGCTTTTCAATCCATGTAAAGACATTAAAGTCAAGCATTTTCAAGGATTTCAAGCACCTGTGTGAGGGATATGCAATGTGCAGACCTGTTTACCACATAATGGAGTTTTGTAGCGGTAGTATTGTTTTACTACAATATAGAAATCTCATGAACTGTTTGAATTCATTGAAATTTAGCCTTGTGTAGCCTTTTTGTAGTAAGTCGATGAGATGAAAAGAAACCCATTCACCCATGTATCATCATACATACACACCACCATCTTTATATATTATCATCTGTGCATTTACAAATGAACCCTCACTTCTTTCTCGGTTCGCCACTCAGGCCATTCGAATGTTGCAGGTAAGATGGTCAACCCAAATCCTGCACGCATAGTCAATTCACATGCAGAATGTAGGTCAAACGGAATGAAGATGGTGAAAGGAAAGGGGGTGGGGATGTTAACATCACTTGCGAAGGGAAAGATGAAAGAATGAAATAAAAATGAACCTGCTTACCTTCCACGACCCCGCAAAGAAAGGGCTGCTCCTGCTTCTCCTCCATCCTGCCTACCTTCCTGCGTCCAAGGCAAACGGAGTAGCCGTTTTTGAGCTTAAAAGATGCTGCTTATCTTCATTCTGCTTCCTCCTCCTTCTTCATCCTCTCCTCACCGCTGGACCTCGGTGCTGCGTTCAGGTACACGGGAAAAGATTGTTTTCCCCCACCAATCAGCCGCAACAGAATCGCCTTGTTTTTCTTTTGCAATTAAACATACATGTAATTGAAATCGAATACTTGAATAAAAAAAAGTGAACAAAATCAATCCTTTTTGTCTGCTACTTGTCTATACGCCCCCGTCTTGTTCATTGACACCCCCCTCCGGTAATGGCAATTCCCTCTCTTTTCAAGAACCGTCTCATTCAGCTTAGCTCTCTCAAAAGAGTCGGTTATTTCGTGTCGTTTGCTTTAATCCATTTATTGGCAATTATTATGAAACGATATGCAAGAAATAACCTAAAAATGGGGGAACATAGAGGGAAAAAAGAAAAGAAAGAAAACGATGGAAAAAAAGCAACAAAAGAAGAGAAAAATATCATTAAAAAAAGAAATACAAATTAGTATCACACTGGAATAAAAAATAAAATAAATATTAAAAAGGGAGAGAATAGAAAAAAAGGCATGGAAAGAAAAGTAAGCCACTCAAAAAAAAAAAAAAAAGAAAAAATACATTTAGGAAAAAAAAATGAAAAAAAGTGTAAAAAGAAGACAAGCAATATAAATGAGTTAAAATGCGAAAAAATAAGGCGAAAAAAGGGGTAAGGATGCAAAAAGAAGTAAACACTAGGAAAAAAGAAACAAAAGAAGATAAATATATTGAGGAAAAAGGAAAAAAAGAGAAAAAGAAGAAATGCAAGAAATAAATAAGTGAAAGGCTAAGACAATAGAAACAAAATAAGAAAAGGGAGGAAAGAAAAGACAAAAAAGCAATATAAAAGAAATAAAAAGCTAAGGAAAAAATAAAATGATACCAAAAATATACAAAAATACAACATAAAGAGAGAAAAACGAAGCAAAGGAAAAAAGTAAGAAAAAAAGTACAACACTAGTGAAAAAACAAACGGATAAAAGAGATAGGGGAAAAGGGCAAAGGGGAGAAAATTTGAAAAAAAAAAAGAAATAATTTTTTTTTATAAATCTAAGAAAAATGAATCAATAGGTAAAAAAAAGAAAAGAAAAGAAAAAAGGACCGACTCTTGATCGGTCGGGCGCCGGCTCCTGCCGCTCACCCTAAGAGCCGGCTCTTAGAACCGTTTCGTTCGCGAACAACAAATCACTCCTCCACTCCGCTACAGTAGGCGCGGCTTGGCTGACAAGTGGAAAAGTGCACCACTTTGCAAACTCCGTGTTTTCTATATTATCCCAACCCTTTCGAACGACCAGGTAGGAGGAGCCACCTATAATCTTTTATTTAACTTATTCCATCAAATTAATTCAACCTAACTCAATAAAAATACTCGACTTTGGATCACAGCAGGCAGGTGAAATCTAAAAATGTCAGTAGGTTTGCTCATTTCACGGCCGTGCAAGCATGCTGGACTTTGGACAGCTTTAGGTGTTGGTTGACGATAAGAACGTTTTATAGCTCACTTAATGCATGCAGTTTGAGCTTTTCTGACTCGTATTAAAATCTTAAATTGAGGGGCATTACAAATTTCTACCATTTTAGGTTATCAACTTGACAGCAGTTATATCATTTTACATAAATCAGCTTAATTCTCATCTGCAAGCAAAGCAAAGGTGGCGATAATAGTTTTCGTTTGGCATCCAAGTATTTATTTCTATATCTCTTTGTTTTATATGTTTGTTGGTATGGAGGAAAACGTTAAGATACGACCACCATCTTTCACAGGTAGTGGGATCCCTCACCCTAGATGTGAAAAACGCCCCCTAAGCTGACTCAGCACTTTCGGTTCTGTTGACTCAGCCTTTTTCCCAGTTAAGACTTTCCACTCTCCCAGACTAGAACGACATGAATATCAACACCATTTCGGCATTTTAGGCTCCATCTGGACTCAGTTTGGGTTTCATATATTCTCCTGTGCCAATGACCCTGCCACAAAGAAAAATGCCACCTAAGAATGGTTTTACGTCTCAATGTGGGTGATGTTCTAACAGTGCACAAACAGTTTAGTTGCTATATACGTTTATGGTCACAAGTTTGAAGGTATTGTTTTTGTTTCTGTTGTTGATATGGGGAAGAAACCAAATTTGTTTTGGACAGTGCAGGTTTCAAACCTGACCACTAGGGAGCGTGTTGCCTGTGTGTCACGATTTCTTCAGACAATTATAGGATGTCATCACACAAGCAAGACACGACTCATGTATTTTCTTCACCCTAAAATAAAAAAACAGGTTCGTAAAATGTTTAACAAGACTACAATTTATTCACAAGGACTGCGGGACATTTTTGGAAAAAGCAAATTGGGTTTTTAATTGGAAAATCGCAAACGAACTGTTTGAGGAGCAAAACAATGGTATTTACGTTTTTTTTTTGGGTAAAAAAACAAAATGGCGGTCTGGTGACCATTTCGTGACGTTTTGTATGGCTCCTAGGCATTTATTTTTTTAAATAAACGAATTTAGCTTAGAGTGTAATATAAGTTCTATTTATGTGTTTATTTCCTAAATTTATGCCAATACTTGAAAGTTAAACAAGAATACCTGACACATTTTTTTGGTCAATTGTTTTGTGGGTAAATGATATTCTGTAATGAGTTCTTGATTCAATTATGAGATGCCCTCACACAAGCAAGACACGACTCTTGTCTTATCTTCACCCTAAAATAAAAAAATGATAAAACTGTCTTCTGGATACTGGCTATTCCATGTGAGGCCTGTGCCATAAATATTTAATTCATATCGAATACTGTGCCGATACAATCGACCCATCGTTGCGAGTTTATATAAGCATGCATCCTTTTGCTCCTTTTAAATAAAAACATAAATAGATTGGATCTTTAACTAAAGATTATTTTAATAAACGAATTATCTGATGATATTTTCTTCGATTAATCAATGAATCAGATAAAAACTTATGAATTCTGTCTTCTTTATTCAAATATTGAAATGTTGTGGACAAAAATTGCAAAAAAACTATATTCTACAATATCAAACAATTAAAAACAAATTAGTGTTTTTCAAATAGCAAACAATATCATATCCAAATATATGTTATACATCTGCAAATATATCCTTTTTTTTAAAAGTGAAAAAAGGCATATTTGTTGTTAAAGGGACTTTAGGAACAATAAATCATTGTAAATCTGACACGTATCAACATTAACGTTCCAAGCGTTTGTCAAATAACTTCACAATAAACAAAAATACATACAAATCAATGATAGACACCTGCAAATGTATAAGATAGTCTTTTAAAAAGTGCAAAAAATAGGTATTGTTGTTATTTAAAGGGATGTGAGCTTTTGGAACAAGAAATACATGCAAATGTGAAAACCCAGTAACATGATTTTCAACCCAACAAGCAAGAAAAGTAGCCACGTACACCCTTGCTTATTCACTCTTCCTTTTTTTGATAACTTTGCATTACATATTGAGGATGCTCTCAGTAATGGCAGCTGCTTGCTGTGGCATGCATGATGTTATTTTCTCTTCCTGAAGCTTGTCATTGTCTGCAGTTTTCTATTGAGATAAGAACGTATAGTAGGAGTATTATTATGGCACGATTAACAAGGACACAATAATCACTCAGACTTTTCCAGAGAAGTAAAACTTGATGGATGCTTAAACTTATTAACACCATTGTGGGCTAGTTGATTTTTTTTAATAAAGCACAGTTAAACACTGCTTAAGATTATGAGTGTAATAGGAATGGGCACTTAAAAGCCTCATTAGTGGTTGATACTGTTTTTGTCCTGTGCCCAAATAAAATAAATTCTTTCATTTAACTGAAATATGAAGTATCTCGCTACCACACAGACAGTCATTATTAAGCTAACAAGCAAATTCTTGCAATAAGCGAGCGACCAGAGACTAACGTTACGTTTCCTCACTTAAGTTTTTTTGTTTTGTTTTAATGCAGCACAATTAAACATAGCTTAAGATGATTGAACTGAAATCAAAAGTATCACACATACGCAGCCATTAATAATCTAACAAGCAAACATTAACGTTAGCGAGGTACCAAAAGCAAGTTATGTTTCCACATATAAAAACACAAAACCAAACGAATAAAAATAAATAATGTCGTGGCTTACTCTGATACTGAGCTCCCCTTCATCCTCGTCGGTGACTCCCAAGTTTCATGAGTTGAATTTACCGTAGCCTTTGCAAAGAGCGCCGTGGTTTGCACTTCACCTCGCTCTGTTATGCTCGCCGACTCTCTCTGTGGCGTGCTAAGTGATGCATCAATTGCGTGAAACAACAAATCAATGAACTAATTAATTGGCCACGCTATAAATCATCGATTTAATCGATTTGGAATTACCTATATTTCATGTTGATAATATCTGCGTATTTGTTATTTCAACATCCGTTGCAGCCTGATCATCCTGGAAGGGGGATTACCCCATGCGCCGTCCCTTCTCAATGTTTCTCCATTTTTCTCATGTTGAGGTTTTGAGTTTTTCCTTGCCCTCATGTAGGTTCTAGATCAGGGGGTGGTGTCATAATATTTTGTAGTTTGCAGTGGTCTGTGCAGCCCATTGAGACTCCTTGTGATAAAGGGCTATACAAATAAACATGACTTGACTTTAGCTATTTCTTGTTGCAGCTCTAAAATTGGTAATCCTGCAGTGTGAAAAAAAAGTCTGTTCAATGAGACAAAAAAATACAGGTGCTTGAAGTCCCTAAAAATGTTTGAATTTTATGCTGTGTTTTCAAGGAATGAAAAGTGCTTGAATTTTGGGTGAAGGATTATAAAAGAGGCTTACTCCTCTCACTGATGGCTTCGGTTTGCCATTGCATTACTTCTCCCCTTGTGATTAACGGCAGCTGGCATTAGTTTGTATGGTATTGTCTTTAAAGTGCCTTCACCATCATGCTACACCTAAACAGGGCACTTTTTAATGTATAGTAGTGCAAGGATTATGTATCAATTAATGGCATTTATTATGAGCCATTTAAAACAGGAAGGTAGCGTTTCTCAATGGTAAATTGTAATAGGAAGACTAATGTAAGCTACATATTACTGTCATTTTACCCAACACTTATATGGGGGTAGATTTGTCTCAGAAATATTTGGATTGTTTGGATCCACAAATATATTTGCCATTTACTCAAGTTCCAAAACCCGTATTTCTTGATGAATGCAGACGCATCATTAAAAATCGCAAGTGTAAATCACAGATTTATTTGTGGATCTGCAAAATCCATGATTAACACCGGATTTTATCTTTAAATGATACTGGAGAAATGGAAAAAAAATGGATTTTAAACTCCTTAAAAAGTGCTTGAATTCGGCCATGAATAAGGTATATGAACCCTGTACAAAAAAGGTTGCCAACCATTGATTTCATATGAGGCACATTCTCACCTGCTTCTCCTTTGCTGCACGTCACTGGTGTATTTTGATTTTTTTTCAAGGACATGGCTTCCTCCAGCGCTCTTCTGTCAGAGGCGTTACTCCAGTGCTCCATCTGTCAGGATGTGTTCTCTGATCCTGTGTCCATCCCGTGCGGTCACAGCTTCTGCTTGGGATGCATCACCACACGCTGGGAGAAAAGCGCTTCTTCTAGTTGCCCAAAATGTGACGTGCTTTTTAACACTCGTCCGGGGCTCTGCGAGAACTCCTTCGCCCGAGAAATGTCCGAGCGCGTCCGGGCCAGGAGGGAGCAGATAGGCTCGGAAGTTCAGGAGATGATACGGTGCAGGCTTTACAAGATGGAGGAGATCCAAAATTGTGTGGAACTCAGCAGAGTGAGTTGACCGAATATGCATGGCTGTATATGTTACTGCATGCCACAAGCTAAATGCCATGCAGCTCATCATAAAGTAGCAATTAGCATCCAGGAAGTGCAGTTTATTTATAGTGGAGCATTTATCTGATTAAATTAAAACTATCTGACCTTCAAAGGTAGGGCTCTAAACTTTCTTTACCTTAACTATTCAATAAAGTCATAGTCTAATGTCTAAATCTGTCACAACTCAAGAGTTAAAGCTTTTGATTTAGAGCTTTAAAGGAACCACAGTGGAACCTCGGTTCTCGACCATAATCTGTTCCAGAACGCTGTTCGAAAACCGATTTGTTCGATCACCGAAATGATTTTTCCCATTAAAAATAATGTAAATCGTTTTAATCCATTCCAACACCCTGAATGTTTACCTTGAATGTTTAACGTGAACATAAAGCTAACCCAGGCTAATCGTACGCTCGCGTTATCGTAATCTTCAGTACGAAAGATTACGCAAACATGAACGTGTAAAAATAAAAAATCAGGTCGTTTACAAGTCATTTAGCACCCGGGTCTCCACAACAAGTGGTGAGCGGATCATTAGAAAGGGGGCTGCGTCCCAACACCCTGAATGTTCGGCTCCGTTACAACACCCTGAATGTTTTGAATGTTTAACGTAAACATGAAGCTAACCCAGGCTAATCGTACGTTTGCGTTATCATAATCTTCAGTACGAAAGATTACGCTGACATGAACGTGTAAAAATTAAAAAAAAAAGGATAAAGAAAATAATTATGCATAGGATTTCTTACCTTTGTGGTGGTCAGCAGAAGGCAAAGGTGGACGGTGGGGTATTCCCTAACAAGACCAGACACTCGCACACCTCCTTCTTAAATGCAATAGTTGTACGCACTACTTTTCTTTTTTCACCTGTAGCAACTTTGCTGCTTGCACTGACTTTCTTCGGAGGCATAATTAGGGGCTAAAACACTTCGTACACCTATATTAAAAGCAAAACGGAGCACGTCCGCACGCGATAACGAAAAGAGCGATCTACACCCGTACGCCGCTCAGCATCGCACCCTAGCGTACGCACTCGCGCATTACCGGCGTTTGAACTCCGATTTTTTGACCGAACAGCGAAGCAAGAATTTCTCGAAATTTTTGGTCAGACTCCGATTTGTTCGAACCGAGAGGCGTTCGAAAACCGAGGTTCCACTGTATAAGGAATTTGGAAGTTTTTTAACTATCTGCTGCCATCTCCAGGCTTAAAGTCATGATTGCAGCCATAGCCAGTTAATTCATGATGCGCGTGCAAGTACCTGCAATTGTTAGAGGCGCGCGAATAGGCTCTACTTTTTTCATCTTTCTTGGGGTTTGGGTGGAACTCTACCCGAAGCAGGCCTTTTCTTACTTTCACCGTTTTCATACTACATTAACAAATAGTAAGAATACAATAACAGCATAGAATCACACTCCACCCCCCTTCCTACCCTATGAATTCTTTGGCCCGAATAGCTTTGCTAAAAGAAAGCTAAAAACATATAGGCGCAGTGAAAACAAATTATAAGCGCTCTTAAAAGAGAAAATATTTTACTTTCAACTTTTTTAATGACACCTCAAATGACGTACCCCAACCTTCCATAGAAAAAACAATCTACTTAAAACTTTTTAGGAACACCAAATATCACAACACGATGGGTTTCAAAGTAGACTTGTTGTAAAGCATGGCAACAATGTCAACGAAGTTTAATTTTTGTCAAAGCCCGCCTCCATGGTGTATAAATGATAGTCAGCCATTTTGTCAGGGCACTTGTGAAAACATTACCGCCTTGTTCTGTACTCACAAGTCATAAATATTGTTTTATTCGTTTTCATTTGTTTTTAAATGTTATAAAAACCTCAATGGAACTTCTCATCCAGCGCTTGTTTTCACTCATCATATCTCGCAACCTTGATGTTGATTCAAAGATGCGTAAGAAGTTATGATGATTTTTTGATGTTAAAAGGAAAAAGCCAAGCTGGAAATTGACCGCGGCTCAGAAATCTTTTCCGCTCTATCGGAAGCCTTGGAGAGGAGTCGATCAGAGCTGTTGGAGAGCATCCGGAGGCGGCAGGTGGCGCTAGAGAACGCGGCCCGTATGCTTACGGCACAACTGGAACTGGAGCTCAGTGATCTGCAGCGGAGGAAGAAGGAGATGGATCAGCTTCTCCATGCTGATGAGCGCCTCCTTCTTCTGCAGGTCAGCGCAGATCCCAGTCCCTCCCACTTCGCATCTTCGGTTGTTGTTTGTGCTAGGGCTGCACAATTTTGGAAAAAAATGAATTCCGATTTTTCTGACCTGTATTCCAATGAGAATGCAATTTTCGATTTACAAAAAAAAGTGCCTTTTCTGTGCTAGATTTTTTGTGAAAACTTCCTCTTAGTGACATGCCAACTTATCTTGAGATCCCGCTTTACGCAGTGAGAGTACAGTCTCCAACTAACAAAATAGCTATACATAAAACGTATAAGGTAATTGGAGGTCGGCTGGTGTTAGGTTAACCCCAACACTTGTAATAAAACCTGCACTCAAAGAAGACACAGAGACGTGAGTATGTTTTACTTGCAAGGAGAATGACCGGAGACTGCCTTTATAGTCTACCAAGCTCACTCTGAAGCAGTCTCCGTTGTCCTTGCCTTTTTATTGTAATAGGAACACCCTAGTTTACATAAGGTCCCTTCTGCTAAAGGGAGGGGGAGTGAGAAAAACAGTTCAGACCTGTTTTCACAACAACATGTTATCGTATCAACAATATTACTACTATTGAACTAGGCGAGAATGGCACACTAAGGAAGAATGGCACACAGTATGCAACAGTAGAATAACATATTTACAGTTTAAATCCATGAGCTGGCTAACAGGGTAAGCGCAATTTCAGCAAAGTCTCCCTGATGATTCAAATACAAGAGTAATAAATTTAGCAGTTTCCATACCTGTCAACCTCCACGGCTCCATGCCCGCACAAACTGTTGTATTTTCCCTTACAAAATACAAAATAATCTTACACCATTTTTTTTTTCCGGAATGATGCATGATGGGAAATCCCCAGGCGGCAGACGCATGCGCACAGTAGCATCAAACTACTCGCTTCGTTTGCAACCAAAAAAAAAACGATATCTAGATAGAGGCTACCGCGGCGAACTTGTTACACTTGATTGATTTGCCTTTTCGTGATAGTCGGTGTATACCGAATGGTACCCATCATTCACAAATTTGCGTTTTTCCGTCTTAAAATGTATAATAAACGTACTTTGTACGGCAAAAACGTACAGGTTGACAGGTAAGAGTTTCCCACGAGATTTAGCTCCAGGTCATCTGTTTCATGGGTAATGCCGATTCCTGGATCCGAGAACAATCCACAGAGCAGACGCTGGTGATTACCGTTTCTTTTCACTCTTCTGACTTTCTTTAGATTAAATTAATGAAATTATTTTCAATATAAAGAGCCGCTAAAGCTACTAGATGTCACGTTGCACCGTTGTTTGTTTTGCTGGCCAGTTGTGCGCCCACCAGAGCCGGTTGTTTGACTGACAGCATACACCAGCCTATCACAGTTGCGCACATAATGATTGTAAACATTGCCTACCCTTTATTGGGAATTGCCATTAAAACATGCCTCTGATTGGCTGGCACTGTTAAAACCCGAACAGTGACAATTTTGGTTGGCCAAACGCTCCGTCATACAAATAACAAAGGGGGAAAAACCCATACATTGAACTAGAAATTGATTGAAAAAAACGCTGTGTCTTGCGATTACACAATCGCATTACGTCACATTGCAACATCGATTAGATTACAATTAGTCGTGCAGCTCTAGTATCCGCTAATCTTTCGTGTGCTACAGAAGTCCGTGGCGCTGTCATCCACGTCCGGGTCCCGATGTGATGAGCTCATCCGCTCGGATCCGCGTCTGGGACTTATGAGGAGAGCTTTGGACCACGTTGATCAACAGCTGTGCTCACTTTTAAAAACGCTTTCCATTGAAGGTCAGGGCAAATGCACATCAACATCGCCGGTGTTAGTTTAAAACAGGGGTGTCAAAACATGCGGCCTGGGGGCTGGATCAGGTCCACTAACCAATTTAATCCAGCCTATGAGACAATGCTGAGAGAAGCACAAGGGAAAACCAAGACCTGCATTCTTAGATATGTCCACTGGAAGCTGCCAAAGCTATGCGTCAATCACAAAATAATCCACCCACTGTAGCTTTATTTGCTGACTCCCGTTTAACCACCAGAAAACATTTGAATCATCAAAGTTTTCAAATTCAGGTAACCATTTTCATTTAGAACACATAAAAAGCAGAAAAAAACTTTAAAAAATACTTTGCCCTTAAACGAGTGTTCGTTGGCATGAGGTTTCCCTCGTTAATTTAACTGTAGTGAAAATAATTCAATGTTATACTTTTTTCCCCAAATGCACAGTTGATAAACGTGAATTTCGATTAAATATTGGTGAGGTATGCCAATAGCTGGAAACCAGTTGAGGGTGTCCCCTGCCCACTGCCTGAATGTAGCTGGGATGGGCTTCAGCACCCCCGTGACCCTACTGAGGATGAGCGGTGCAGATAATGCATAGATGGATTGGTCAGGGAAAAAATATTGAGAAAAAACAATGATTGATTTATAATCAAACATTATACTCCTGAATCTTAATTAAAATGTGAACCTCCGAAATATCCTAAATTTCAGGCATAATTTTTGTGACAATAATGTATAAGTCTGGCTCCAACAAGAGTGCTTTTTCTACCATGTGGCCCCTGAGTTCAAAATGAGTTTGACACCCCTGGATAAAAAGAACTAAATGATGCTGCTTGGTTTAGGGCAACCACAAACGAGTAAAACAAACCACAAAGAAGAATACAAATGTACTAAGGAGACTCAAAGTGGCCAAAAAGCACAATTTTTCTTTTAAATGTTTTCCCCAGCCTTTTTTAGGTTTTTCGGTACATGCAGCAGCAAGATGGAGGACAATTATGAAAGCTCCCTTCAAACGAGACTCCTGTATAATAAATGCAAGTTTCATAACCTATGAATATTTAAAAAAAATGCATGATTAAATTATATCTCATGTGTTTTTGCTTATATTTTAATAAGCCTTGTTTTTTTAATGACTTTTTAACCCCTCAGAGGCTCAAAACAAAACACACTCCTTATTACACTTGACAAGTGCAACACCAATTTATTGCAGGAAAACACTAAATTAGAGAAGCACCTTCATCATCTAGTCGCTGTTGTTTTCAGGTTTACAGCGTTAACCCGCTCTTCAGAGGTGACAATACTGATCACGGTTCACTGAGCGTGCACCTCTGTTGATACTAGATCACTGGGGATATACCATTCCGTTCCAAACTTAGTATCGCATCGTAATTAATTCAAATCGCATCACTTTTGTTTAGTTAAAGAAAAATAACACATTGAAGAGTGTTTATTCAACATCCATATGTGTTGAAACTGGACAGACGTACCCCAAAAACTAAATTTGACACTGGCAATTTCAGAAACTGTTCTCTTTTATGACTTGCAGAGCACGACATGATGTCGCAGTATGCAGGTAAGCAGGCGTGCTGAGTGAAATCGTGTTCACGTGCCAAGATGGAGGATGAAAACGATTGTGTCCCTATGCAGCCGATGTTTTTCTGGACCCCAGGACGGCCAATCCGTGGCTGCTTGTGTCCGAGGACGGGAGACGGGTCCGGGACAGCGAGGCCGAGCGAGACCTGCCGGACTTGCCCGAGCGCTTTGACACCGTCCCCTGCGTGTTGGCCAACAAGGTAACTCTAGGGCAAGGGTGGGCAAACGTTGGTTTAAATAAACATTGCACAGGGGCCGAGCTGGGGGGAAAACAATAGCTGGTTGATTGTATATTCCGATAAGTAAATTATATCCGATACCTCGGTAATAGATGACATAAACATATCCATTTTTTTCTTGTTAGAATTTACCTGCACAATTTGTGTTTCATTGTCTATTTGTTTAAAAAGAGACCATTTCATCCAAAACACAAAATATACAAATAAATACACAATATTCCTTCACAATAAAACCTTTAATTAAGAAAAAAGCAAAGTCATATCTCACGTTTCCAGCACAAAATTTGATGATTTTCATTGAAAAACTCAAATGTAAAAGGGCATAATATTTAATATTTTGATAAATAAAATTGATTTGGAAAAAAAAACATATACAGATAAATGAAGCCAGCTGTCTGAATGAGCGCAATGAGGAAAAAAATATTTTATGGAGGTAAACAAACAGAAACAGGCTAAGAACTCCAGGTGAGCGCAATCGTATCGCTTTAAACAGCATATTTGATCTTAAATACGATAATGAGATGGCTGTTTCCACAAATGTTCTCTGTTTGATCAATACTATTTGGCATAATTCCCCCTTTCCAGCCTACGTTATTACTGGATCAGCACAGAAAGTGTGCGCATTTTTGACCCAAAGCAGTGGGAGTAGCAGTTTGAGTTTGAATGGAACGAGAGAAGATTTGTATTTTGAGTTGCACTTTTAGAGTCACAATTTCCAAAAACAACACGCCCAGCTAATTTGTGTACGGGTGCACGAATTGGAATTTTTAGGAACTAAATGTTTTCATTTCCAAGAGGAAACTGGCCTTTTTAAAGTCATCATAGGAGTTTCTGGCTGCAAGCCATTAAAATAACTAACTGGACCAAAGACATCATTAGGAATGTCCGCGTTTGTGGTGTTCATCTCACATCTGTTAAGTTATCGTGGCGATCTTGTTTGGATTTGCTACAAATGCCTTTTATAGACTGTAATTTTGCCACTACTGTTGTTAGCTAGTAGATCTTTTATGATACCGGTAATTCTAACAAGAAGAATAACATAGTTCACATTATTGTTAATATATATTTTATTTAACATACATTTATCAATATTACATCATTATATAAAAATAGTTGTTGGTTAATTGATTTATTGTCATTATTTTTATTGAGCCCATCAACACTTGGTCATCTGAGCCACTATTTTCGTCCATTTAACTTGCTCTCAGGAAAAGGTCCTTTACTTGTTACCAATCAATTTGGACCGGCGTTATATTATTGATTTGTAGCGCTGATTAAAATAATGGGCCTTTATTTTGTTGACTTTGATCACTAAAATAAAGTCGCCCTCTTGCTGCTTTCACATACTTGGTGCTAATTGAGGTTTTAGTATCTACCATCCATAATCTTCTTTTGCCTATACGCCGTTGTAAACTGACATGAATTCTGCCGTTATGCCTCAAAAATGCGCAAGCAGCTTGGCTACTTCACACTTGTTTTGGTGCATTGTTTTCTTGTGCTTCTCTAAGCATTCCCCTGTGACCAGGATAAGATCCTCGTGCTCTAGAATCATGGGAAACCATTACTTTTATTTTTTTCTACGTAGGGTTTTGCCACAGGCAGGCACTACTGGGAAGTGGAGGTGTGGGACAAGACCTCATGGGACCTTGGAGTGGCTCGGGCTTCTGTCAAGCGAAAGGGCTTGGTGACTCTGAGCCCCCAGGACGGATACTGGACCATGTGCCTGAGACAAGCCTCCGAGTACCGAGCTTGCGCTGCTCAGGCGCAACTTTTGTACCTGCCTCAGAGACCCAAAGTCATCGGGATTTTCTTGGACGTGGAGGACGGGACCGTTTCTTTTTATGACGCAGAGGCCAAGTCGCACATTTACTCTTTTACGCATGTTCATTTCGCAGAGGCCGTTTTTCCACTTTTCAACCCGGACGTGAGCGACGACGGAAGGAACGGCGAGCCGCTAATAATCCGACCGGCCGACGGAAGTGCTATGTCCTACCTCACAATATAATAAAACTGATAGCAGTTCAGGGTGTCCCCTGCCCACTGCCCGGAGATGGCTGGGATGGGCTCCAGCCTCCCTGCGACCCTAATAAGGATAAGCGGCACAGCTAATGAGATGAGATGAGACAGACAAATATACATAGTGCTGTGAAATAGTATTTGCCCCTTTCCCGATTTCAGTGATTTTTGCATATTTATCACTCACAAAAGTTTCAGATCATCAAACCAATTTTAATACCACACAGAGAGAACCCAAGGAAATACAAAATGTAGTTTTGAAATGTTGACTTTATGCTCGTCTTAGCAGTTTTTGTTAGTGTAGCATGAAAATGGTAAAAGAAACAAAAGGCCTGTTTCAAATACATTTATTTTAGTTTATTCGAGCGCGTCCTATGAGATCATATACTTGCACATGCAACATAAAAAGCTTGACAGAGGCTGCAATGATGACTGAAGCCAGAAGATGGCGTCAGTGAGGTAAAAAGTTCCAAATTCTGTGCAGCACTTTTTAACAATTGCTTTCATATTCAATTATAACATTTATTATATATATATATATATATATATATATATATATATATATTTATTTATTTCTAAACGACAATCTTTTTATGTTAAATAAAGACTTTAACAACATTGCAAAGAATTATTTTTAAATGAGGGCAGGGCTGTCCAAACTACAGCCCACTGGCCATATTCCACCAGTATACAAAAGTTGTCTTAAGGCTCATTTTGTCCGTCATTTTTGTAATAGATAAAGGTTTCGAGGTGCAAGCAAAGTTATTTTGTAAAAATGTCACAAAAGTATGCAAACGAGGATTCTGGTATACCTTTTAGCGCAGACGGTGCAGGGCGAGAAACAGGAGGGAGTGCTTCCGCTCTGTCCATAGCTCCGCCCACCCCTACCGCGCACCCAATCAAATTGCTCTGGGTGCTCTGCTGGCGTATCCACAGTTTCTGTGGATTTTCATCATAAGGTGCCTCGACAGTGAACATGGATTATTTAATAAGCTTCCATATGAATTATCCCTTAGCAGCTGAACCAAGTTTTTTTTGTTGTGACACCTTGACTGTAAACTAGTGAAAAATGCCTCATACTGAACATGACCATGAACATTATCAGTAATGTTTAGGCTTAGCATGCTCTTCAATAAATTTACTCACGCATGTTTGCTACGCCATGGAGAAAATTTTCATGGTATCCATTTTGTCTTAGAGCCATATGTACTCATGAAAAGAGCCACATATGGTCTGCGAGCCATACGTTTCTGACCCCTGCTCTAGAGTCGTAATATTTAAACAAATTACAAATGCAATTAGGACTGCCCCACCACTTCCCAAAAATGTAGTCTTTCATATAAAGACTTTAAAAAAAAAAATAGTATTCTTTTTTTGATTATTAATAGTTTTCTATTTCTATTTATCTTAAAAACAATAATAGCACAACAATCCAATGTGGCAGGAGCAGTTAATTGTGCCCATTTTATCCTACTTAATTATAAAAAAAACCTTCCAATGCAATATATCTTAAAATAAAATAAATAAAGAAAGAAAAATAAGAAATATAACTACAATGTATACCAGTAGTAGATTGATTAACCATTTGTGAAAATGAATGGACCTATAAAATTATATTTTGATACAACAGAAAAATAAAAACAATTCTAATCTCAGGGCATCCAAACATTTAATCTAATATACAAAGATTTATAAATTAATATAAATTGATGAAGTAGTTTTGCACCCCTGTTTTTTATTTCAAAATGGTTTTATTATTTAAAGCTTCATATGTACTAAATAGATATTAGATGACTCTGACTTCTTTTATTTCATATAAAGAAAAGAAAAACTTGGACTATATACAAGATAATCAGTTACTGTTGACAATTACTTAATTGTATGAGCTTAAACCAAAACAAAAATATATGATATGTAAAACAGTACCTGTGAGTGAATTTTTCGACTTAGAGAAAATGTTTTTGATATTGAGGTATAATACCTGTCGATTAAGTTAAGTTTCTTGTTGATCATCATTTCTTTTATGGGGGTTATTGTTTACTATCCTCAGTTGTGTTTTTTTTTCTTTGTGAAAACCTATTTGTCCCTGAAAGGTGGAACGTTTATGCATCATGTGCGTTTACTTAGGTCTGTCTTTAAAGGGACAGTGTGTCACCTAGAGGGAGCTTACATGATTGGCTGACATCTTGCTGCCAAGGCTACCCTCAAAATCTGTTTTTTGAATAATTCTTTTTTTGCACATCATTTTCCTTTTAAAATTTAGAACATAGTAAAAAATATTTCCAGCAAGATAATTTTTGCTAATTATAAGGATTATGTTTTTTTTTATTTTTTCCCCTTTTTAATGTCAGTTTTGCTTATTTTTGTTTCATTTATTCATTTTTCCCTGTTTCATTTCCATTTTTCCCCTTTGTCTTTCTTTTCTTTTTTCTTTTCCTTTTTCCCCCTTTTTCTCCTCATTTTCCTCTTTTATTTCCTTTTCTATTTTGCTTTTTGGCAAAAAAGTGAGTGAAAATAATGTTGTGTTTTGGTCATTTTGAGTTTGCGTAGATTGTATTCTTCCTTGTGCTTTTTAGCACTCAGTAGCTCAGGAGGTAGAGCGCTCGTCTTGGGATCAAGGGATCCCAGTTCGAATCCCGTGTTACATGTCGAAGTGTCCTTGGGTAAGACACTGAACCCCTAATACCCCCAATAAGCAGGTTAGCGCCTTACATGGCTGCAAGGCCGCTATTGGGAAATGTGGAGCACATTGTAAAGCGCTTTGGGAAGTCACTGACTTGAAAAGCGCTATATAATCATTTCATTTCATTTCCAGTTGTACAACCCTATGCTTATCTATTGGTCAAAGATTACACACTGTACTTTTTATTGATTTAAATTGAATTGTCTTTGTTGTCATTGATACGAACGTTGTAAAAGATTGCATGCAAAGAGATTGGACATGTCACTCCACGGTAAACATGTAATAAAGACTGAAAAGAGTAAAAAGGGAAAACACTATCAGAAAAATGGGCAAAATCAACAAGGTGGTGTATAGAGACTGTCATAAGTAATGATAATAATGCTCTTAAAAAGAGTAATACATCGTAAAAATCGTGCTATAACACTTGGCAGCAAGAAAAATCTCAAGGTATTCATTTTTTACAGTTTTTTGCAATAACATTTTGGAGCAACGTAACAAAATAAGTCGCAAAATATATGTTGTCACCGATTTGTGCGCCTGTTTAGAGTGGTGATGGCCTGGGGGAAGACCTAAAAGCAGCCTACCCGCTTAAAAACATCCCGTTGTGTTGCCTTATAACTGACCTAGGAGCACGCAATGTAATCTGATTAGTGCACAGGCAGGATTACCCGCAGAAGCAGATGGAGGCGTGAGGTGGTCTTCAGCTTTACATTGAGCCAATGGGAGATGGAGAAAAATGGATTAGAACACGTGTAATATCAACTACAGACGTCTTGGAATTTTTGCCAAAGCGGGGTGAGTGTCAACAATTACACTTCTCCAATGGGTGTAACCACTCGGAATGGGATTACGTGACTAAAAATACTGTAGAGAGCATCATTGCAGTTTAAAACCTTATCCAGGTATTTTTTCCCGGCAGAGCAAGGAAAGTCTGGGTGATGTCGCCCATGGTAGACGAAACTGCGGGGGATCTCCCAGTGAGAGATGTGGGACTGATGAAAGGAGGACTCATGCCTGCTCTAAGAGGTATGCTCTATATTTTCTAGGCGTGTGTTGAATGCCAGGACTGCTTTTATGAACATTGGTTTTCTGGGCAGATGCTGTTTGTGAAGTCAAGCCATGGAAGAAGCATCACGTCATGATCACCAAAGGTGAGTACAGATTGCACATGCAAAAACTGTTTGGGACAAAATACATCCGAAAAATGCACCAAATGTATTACTTGGGTCCTTTTAAACCAACTTTCGAATGCAATGAAAATATTTTTTATACAATATATTCAGTTTTTTTAATTGACAAAAATAACTTGATTATGAATAACTACCCTGCATCTTAACCCTACTCTAACTTCCCTAACCCCTCATAAAGTTACCCTAACCCTACCTTAACTCTTTAACCCTCTAACCCTAACCCTTGTCGTCCTATCCCTCTAACCCTAACTTCCTAACACTACCCTAACCCTCTAACCCTAAAATAACCTTCCAACCCTAACTCGTCCCTGGTCAAATCCTGCCTCCTTTCTCCACTTCCCCTCAATTCTGCCATTATCAATTCTTTACTTACCACCGGTACTGTCCCCTCTGCCCTCAAAACTGCCACTGTCGCGCCCATTCTGAAAAAACTGGGTTGAGACCCCAACAACTTCTATAATCTGCGCCCTATCTCCAATTTACCATTCATATCTAAAATCCGCCAATCCTTTGTTAACTTTAGTATGTATTGTAAGCTTGTTTTATTCTTGTTTCATTGTTGTGTCGACCTGACCCTAACCTAACCCTCTAACCTCGCTTCTCGGCCTTTTGGCTAAGATCAAGTGTAGTATCTGTTCTTATCAGTTTAATATCTGATACGTCCCCCATGTGGGGGACCATATATTAAATTGATTTTTGAAACTGGGAGATGGAACAGGGGCTTGCTCCGTCCACTCCACGCATCGACCCGGTATTGCAGTATCTCTGGGAACGGTGCATTCCCTACCACCTAACCTAACCCTCTAACCTTAAACTAACCCTCTAACCTCATTAACCCTAACCGTACCATAACCTAAACCAAACCATACCCACTAATCTAACTTTAACACTAACCCTAAACCTACTCTCTAATCCTAAACTTTAACCCCCCTAACCCAGTCCTAAACCTAATCCTAACCCTTGCTTCTTGTCTTAACCCTACCTTGTCCCTCTCACCCTAAACCAAACTCTGTAACCCCTAACCACGTTACCCTAACCGTACCCTAAACCTACCATATCCTCCAACACTAACCTTGACCCTAAACCCACTCTGTAATCCTAACCGCTTAACCCCCTAACCCTATCCTAAACCCCTAAACCGGAACCCTAACTCTTAACCCTCTCCAAAGTGTGACCCAAGTACTCAAACAATCAATATACCACATGGTTTTCAAGTTTTTCGAATGCTCTTCCATCTGATCATTCCAGATCCCCACCGGCTATTTCGTCTCCCCAGGGAGCAACTGGAGGATCTGTGCCTCCACATACAGGAAGAAAACACTGTCCTCAGGAAGCACACACGAGTGCAGGAGCAGAAGATGCGCAGGTGGCCACCGTGGTTTAGCGCAAAGCGACACCTTCGCTCTCTTGAAACCCAATCCCTCAGAACTTCCAAATGTTTTCTGTTCTCCCCAAAGAATGTCCACCAGACTGCTGCGTCTGCACCAGGGGTCCGGTGGCGCCAGGGATAAGGACATGGAGGATGCGTTGCAGGAGCTGGAGAATCGCGTGGCCACGCTGGAGAGCCAGAAAGCGCTTTTGCACAACAAACTGAGCCTAGCCAAGCAGCACATTTTGGACCTGGGGGGTCGCACGCCATATAAGCTCAGCAAAGGTGTGCTCCTGACCTCCGTGGAGGTGCTCCAGGATCTCTCTGATATTTGTTTTGTCTCTGCTTCTCATAAGGTCCTAAAGGTACAGAATCAGATAGGGCATCCAGAAGGGTTACTCACACAGCCCCGCCCCGCTACTCTACCCCAATGGAGGACACTAGAGGAGATGTGGACAAACTGTAAGTGGGGGACTAAAACAAGAGTGTTCATTCCCAAGCCTCAATTGATCACCTCACATTTAGGTGAAGTCTCATTGATTTCTATAGCTTTTAATCATAAAAAGTCTCAAAGTACTACACAGGCCATAATTACAACATCCCCTGATCTATAGCCTTGCATGCGGGCAATGAAAAAGGGGTCACACATGAGGTACTCCCCCCTTTCAGAATGAGAGGCTTCAATAGACGTTGCTTGGGCAACAATACACAAAAGATGGTCAACATAAACAATACACATAGGTAATAACTAAAATTGTTTAAGAAAGCCAAGGCAGCGACGATACAGATTCCCATCTCAGCCAGCAGGTCAATGCAGATGAGGACATGTTTCAGGTCCAGCTGCTGGTCTGCTGACTCATCCTGGTTCGTCCTTCTCCTTCACTGCACCACCAGCCAGAAAAGACAGGAAAACTAAAGTATGATGTCAACATCAATCATAAGCTATAGAATATAAGTGTGTCTCAATTCTAGATTTAAACACTTCTACTGAAGTCTCAGATCGTATCTCAGGGGGAAGAGCATTCCATTGAACCAAGGCCCTCTCAACCCTGCAGATTTCTTCTTGGCTGTTGGAGTCACAATTAGACCAGTATTTTCCGAGCGGAGGGTCCGAGCAGAAACACAGGGCATGACTAAATCAGATAAGAAGTGTAATTCTATGCAAACCTCTGTATGTAAGTACTAGAACCTTAAAGTCGCATCTTAAACAGAATGGGAACCAGTGCAAGTCATCTAAAATTAGGCTAATATGATCAAACTTTCTTGTACTATTCAAAAGTCTTGCCACCGCGTTTTAAAATAGCTCCAAACTTTTGATACAAGACATCGGGAGAACAGACAGCAATACATTGCAGTAATCGAGCCGAGAAGTAATAAACGCATGAACTATATCCCAGCATCAAATTTCAACAGTATCGGGCGAATCTTGGCAATATCGGGAAAGTAGAAAAAAGACATTCTTGTGATATGTTTCCACATTTAACTAAAACAACAGATTGGGATCCAATATAACACTAACATTTCTGAGTGAGCCATTGTAGGTGATATCAAATTTTTCAACTGCTCCTCACAGCGGTGCTAGCGAGCATATGAGGGTGATGGAGCTCCAGCTGACTGCCCGGACATTGCGGGAAGCCCTTCAAGATAAAGAAAAGGAGATGGATGGCACCATAAAGGAGATGAAGAGGCAACAAGTAGAAAGGCACAGGTGATGACACCCGCATAACAAACTCACTTCTGTGAGTCAGGCAAGCACAGAACTATCAAATACCAAGAATCTTCGAAGTTATCGACGGCATTTCATAGCAAATTACTAATTATCATCTTCTCTGAAACCAACAAAATCAGGGCAAAAAACATTTTTGCATTGAAAATGATGATTTTTACAAATATGTTGATTGTTACAAACATGAAACAGTTATATTCATGCAACAATTTGACAATTAGGTTATTATTGATTGCTACTTTGTGGTTTTTTAAGAGTTAAGATTGTCTAAGAACCACTTTAAACCTGCAAATTGGCGCACTTCAATGATACTAGAGAAAACATATCCGGATGTTAAAATCCTTTAAACTCATTCTGATTTATGATTTTCAGTATTTGGCAGCTCTGCATTTAAAGATTAAATGAATGACATTTTCATTTAAAAAAAATGGAACAGGTTAAATTTAGGGCTTAGCAATAAATCAGTTTAATTTGATTTAATTGTAATTTTAGAACATAAGAAAGCTACTGGTCACATTTTTTGCATAAACTGTGAAATTAAACTGTTATTTAAACCGAACTTAGTTTTGCATGAATGGAATGTTTACGGCAGCACGGCAGCACAGTGGTTAGCGCGTGAGTGGCACGGTTCTGAGGTCATGGGATAAAACCTTCCTGTGTGGAGTTTTCATGTTCATGTGTGGGTTTTCCTCTGGGCACTCCGGTTTCCTCCCACATTACAAAAACATGCACGACAGGTTAATTGGCCGTTCCAAATTGTCGCTGGGTGTGAATGAGCGAATGAGTTTGTCTGTTTCTGTGTTACCTGCGACTGGCTGGCAACCAGTTCAGGGTGTCCCCTGCCCACAAGATGGCGGGTAAGGGCTCCAGCACCCCTGCGACCCTACTGAGGATAAGTGGTGCAGATAATTGAGGGATGGATGGATGGAATGTTGACAAAAAAGACCCCAAAATGTGATATGTTTTTGTATAATAGCATCGACAATATGAGAAAAATTGAATACGCCTACATCGTCTTTTTCCATATGTATTTCTGAGGTATCTGATTGCAGACTGTAAGACTAGATACAAAATAATTTAATCAATAAACATTTTTCAATGTGCGCCATTAAAAAAAGCTTGTGGACCCCTGTTCTTAACAGTTTGTGTGATTCTCAATGGAGAATCTTGATTCCAAATTTAGTGTGACATGGATGGGTTCAAATTTACATGTGAATACAAAAGATTTTTTGTTCAGGGTGAACATCAGAGAAAACGTGGACATCATCTCCCTCCAAAAGCAACTATCTGAGAAGAACGTCACCTTGAGAGCCACACAGGAGAAGATGACTGACCTGCAGCAGGTGTGAGGCACAATCTTTTCAGCAATTCTAAAGACTCAATTATTGAGTCAAGTCATTTTTATTTGTATAGCCAGTAATCGCAAAAGTCTCAATGTGCCGCACACATTTGCATCCTTTCTTTCTAGGCCTATGAGAAGCAGCTGGAGGAGGTAAGCATGGGCAACGTGCATCTCCCCCCTTCCCCGTCTCTTCCTTGGATATTTCCTCTCCAATTCAGAGTCAGAAGAACCTAGAGGAGAGTCAGACTCTTCTCTTGGAGAAAGTGGAAGAAGTGAGCGAGCAGCTGAAGCAGGAACGGCATCGAGCGTTGAAGCTTGAGGCTGAACTGACCACGGCCGGCGTTTCCTTGCAGAATCTGGACAAGGTCTGCTGTCTCTGAAGAGGACCGTATGGGATTTATGTACGAAGGACTCCGCCCAACAATAGGATTTTCTCTCTTCCAGTTGCACGAGCAAATAGCAGACCTGGAAGGGGAAAAGGCTTGTATCAAAGAAAACTATGATTCCCTACTGGAGAGGTAAGAGATGGGCGATCTCTCAATGACTATGGAATGTTTCTAATGCACTATTATTATTCACTACCTAATATTCACTTCATCATCAGTTTTGAACAAACAACCCAGTTTTGGGGGGTTTTAAGCAAAATCGTCGATTTAAAAAAAAAAGAATCACTTACTCGCTTGTTTATTTTTAGAAAGATTGTGCATCATTTATCGCCTCCTAGTGTTAAAAAAAAACAACAAAATGATAATATTGTTTGGAATAATCAGCAAAATTACATGAACTATTATGTAAACATTCATTTTAAAAAATATTTGTAGTAGAGAAATTTGAATTTATTCTACATAAAGCTAACATAGAGGGAGCTGACATGATTGTTTGCTATCTTACCTCTAAGGGCACCCCCAAAAATCCAAAACCTTGTGGAAGGCTGGGCAAAAAATAGAAATGGTGGCGTAGTTTCTATTCTTCCTCGTGATTAGTTTTCAGTTGCACTACACAATACAGCCACATTTAGTGGTCAAAAATACAGTCTCCTTTTTAATCAAACCAAACCTTGTTTAATTTTGTACAAGATGACTAAATGTTTGGGGGGTCTTTTTTCAACAAAGACAAAATCATTTCCCCTGAATCAACCAACTTTATCATCATGCTCTTACCCAGTTAAAGATAAAATGGTGCAAATTAGATCAATTAGAGGATAAATATTTAACTAAATTCAACTATTTTGGAGCTTTTGAACATTTAAATATGCAATTTCCTCCTTACTCTCACCTCTGAACATTATAACGATACAATCTGAGTTTTTTAAGTAAGCATGTTAGTAAAATGTAAAAAAAAAGAGGCACTCAAATGTCAAACATTTGGAACACAACTGAAAAAAAAAAAAACAAACAATCGGTTTGTTCCTATAGCGTGTCTTGTCTTTAAACACACTGCAAGTCAAACACAAAATGCGACTGGTTGTTTCGGTTGGGAGAGGCGTGGCTTTCGTGAACAAAACCATCATAGGTTTTATTTGATGGCATTATTATTGCATCAAATATACGCATTTAATGCCTATAGTCAGGGTTGGGTAGGGTTACTTTAACTGGATTACTTTCAATTACTTTTGGATTACTCCAATACCAAATATGCTAATAAAAGACAAAAAAAATATGAATATGAATATGAATAAAATTACTAAATTTTGTGCAGGCTTGGGGAGTAATGGAATACATGGAACGGCAAAAATGATGTTGGCAAGCTGTTTGGATTTATTTTCATTTTGTTTCTGTCGCATTTTATGTTAGTTTTGCCGGAGATCAAAGCCAGGAGAGAAAGCTTACCACGTGTTGTGAGTCATAATTTTATTCATATTTAGTTTCTTTTGTCTTTTATTAGCATATTTGGTATTGGAGTAATCCAAAAGTAATTGAAAGTAATCCAGTTAAAGTAACCCTACCCAACCCTGCCTATAGTATAGTAAAATGGTTTAAAATAACAGGATATGTGTCCTTTAATACACACAGTAATAAAATGGCAAACACAAAAATAAAGCGCAAGAAACCAAAAATACAGCAGCTTAAAATGATCCAATTTTTGAGGTTGTTGACGGAAAGTTGGGTCAAATGAACCCATCTCGATGATCACTCCATTCTCGATCCAAATTGTGTTATTTTGACCCAACTGTTTTTTGACTTCATGAAGTTCTGCTTTAAATTTGGATGGAACAATTAACACACCAATGAATTTCAACAGGCACGGCGCACGAGTTGTTAGTGCGTCCGTGGCACAGTTCTGAGGTCACGGGGTAAAATCCAACTAACGGCCTTCCTGTGCAGAGTTTGCATATTCTCCCCATGCGTGGGTTTCCTCCGGGCATTTCGGTTTCCTCCCACATTCCAAAAAAACAAGCATGTCAGGTTAATTGGCCAGTCCAAATTATCCCTAGGTGTGAATGAGCGTGTGAATGGTTGTCTTTCTGTGCCCTGCGACTGGCTGGCCACCAGTTCAGGGCGTCCCCTGTCCACTGCTTGAAGATAACTGGGATGGGCTCCACTACCCCCACAACTCTAGTGAGGATAAACAGTGCAGATAATGGATGGATGGATGAATTTGAACCAATAATCCTACATGCGTTTCTTTGCTTCCTCAGGACTTTATCGACATACAAGAGCTTTGATGGCCATGCAGAAGAAGTTAGGGAGGTCCTTCAACGGGTAGAGGAACCCAAAGACGACATCTTCAGGTCGGACATCCAGATACTGCTGGAAACTGAGCGGGAAGAAAAACGTTGTCTGCAATCTGAAGCTGAGAAACTGAGACAAGAGAAGGACATAACTGAAGGGCAACATAACGGTAATCGTAATTGTCGTTATTTCAGGAACTGACTCTTACTCTATGGCAGTTTCGGTTTTGTTCAGCTGAAGTAAAGCATTTGCGAGAAGAGATTCTTCAATACAGAGAGAAAATATCCAGCCTTCAGAACAGATTGGACTCAGTGACCAAGGTAGATACATTCTGTCGTAACACTGTCATCTGGATATCTGACATGATCCTCCATCTTCATTTTGACCTCAAGGAGTTTGACATGAGCGATCAAGAGCTCAGCGAAACTCTTATACAGATCAAGGTGCGTGAAACAAGCAGATCCATTTCTGCCCACATTGGGCGATTTCCCACTTTTAGTTTTCCTCCCCACATGGAGAGCAGGCCTTCCGGATGCAGCTGGAGAGCAGAGAGGATGTCAGTTCTCCCAGGAAGGAGGACACTGATCCGTCCGATGCCCGAGCGTTCCATGCTGAGACCGTGCTGGAGTTGCAAAAAACTAGGAGCCTCCTTTTGCTCGAGCACCGCATCAGTAAAGACCTTCAGGTAAATTTTCTTCACCTTTATGAGAAGCGGTGAACAACTATTCTATTAACCAGCAATCAATTGATTATAAAATTAATTAAAAACATTTTTAAGGATTCATCCTTTGTATTAGGGATGGGCAAAATTTTGAGTCATAGGCCGCCTTAGGTTAAAGAATTGGGCTCATTGATTAGATTTTTTTATCTGCCGATAGACTCAATTCCAGTAAATTGGCAATACGCAGGGAAAAACGATGCTGCCAACCTCTTCTATTTTGGTGATGTTTGAACATTTTCTACTTACTACTGAACCCATCTGCTGGCTTAAGTCATCATTGCAGGCTTTATCAAGCTGCTGGTGTGGTGAATGCAAGTACTGTAGTTTCACGACTATGAGGCGCACCTAAAAGCCTTTATCTTTTTCAATAGCTGACCATGCGCCTTATAATACAGTGCGCCTTATATATGGATCAATGTTGAGTCGCAGGTTCTCGCGATTTTACCCTGTAGGTGAAGTCGTCCGCGGCGTATTCTGGGATATATATATACCGGCGTTTCATTTCCTAACCATTGTTTCAATCATCATTTGAATCGATCACTATTGGTTAAAGTTATTTTGTAGTAAAGGAGGTAAAGGATATATATATCTTTGGTATATTCCAATTATTTTCTGAGATAACACATTTTGAAAACCGTCTTTTCTCGTCTTTGACTTTCTGAGGTCTGACGTCATGAGAAGCACACAAGCAAGCCAGTCACCATATTGGTTTACATGTTACCTACTCGAAAGGTTTTTGAGTGTTTTAAGCCAAGTTTTGGTCATTTCTGTGAAGAATGCCTCGGCGTTGTGTCTTAGGTTGGTGCAGCAATACTACAACAAATGGCGTCCAGCCAAAATGGGGCCAACTGGTAAAAAAATAACACACTGATAGCTAACCAGCCAGGACACGGCAGGCTAGCTGGGACTAATCGGTGGAAAACCGAGAGGCCGGCTGACCAAAAACATGCAGTCAGCAGCCAGGATAACCACAAGCCAACGACAAAAAAAAAAAAACATTACGGCAACAAACACGAACCCAGCCCAGAGAAAAAAACAATAAGCACAGCTGGCACGCCAGCTAGCTAACTGCTAACGGGCCCAACCTAGACTAAACAAAACTGGAAGCTTACCGCACAAAACTTGAGAATCAAAGCACGCACACACCTTGGACAAAACAGTCAGAAGTCACCCAGCGACACAGTAAGCAAGGTCTGTTTTTTAATGGGGTGCACCATTTTTTTTTTCAATATCTTCCCATTATCTCACAGCTCTAGGTGATGTGAGATCAAACTGTCTACTTTGAAAATTAATTTCTCGAGATCCATGGCGTGTGCAATATTATAAAACATATCTGCATGATTGTGGGGAGGAACAGTACACGTTTTGTGCCTAATTTGAGAAAAAAGTGGCTCTTTAAGGGTGAGTTGGACACAATCAAGCAAAGATTGGAGATGGAGAGAAAGCAGATGAAGATGGCAATGGCAGAGAAAGACAAAGTTTTATCCAAAAGACTTCTTCAGATACAGACTTTACAAGGTACGAAACCTCCTATGCGTCAAGTTTGAAACTCATGGAAATAAACTTTTTGAAGATCTGATTCTCCTTTAAAGCCCAATTGAAAGACTTAGCGTACAGTACCAGGAATTACAAAAGAACCATACCAATGCAGTACACATGGCCGGAAATGAAGCAGGAAGCAGTCCAGGCTTTTGAAGATGATGTTTCGTGTGCTCCTCTGAGGAGAGGAGAATCACTTTTGGAACTTCATATCAAGGTAGGTGCGATGATGTTTTTGGATTGTCAGAACTTTTGAGAGGTTGCGATTGTCTTTGGGCCACTATTTCATTCATTTTTGTAGCAGTCATATACAATATACAATTTATACAATATATTTAATATATACAATACTTACAATATATATGTATATACAATATATATGTATAAGTACACACACACATTATATATCCTTTTATTTTATTACAATTTTTAATTAATTGATTTGACAAAACTGCACATTTTCACCATTCAAAATGTAACCTTTTCAGAAAGCATAGTTGGCTTGTGTATTAAGATTATCAGGATTTACGGATCCCTTAAACGCAAGCATCGTTAGGGCACCGATGAGGACGCAGTGGAAACAAGTGGTAAATTTAAAAAAAACACGTCATTGATTGTAATATATTTATATTGATTGAAATAGTAATCCTATTTTTTACTTATTATGATTTCTGTAGATATGCATATATTTTACATAGGTCAAGCCATTTGCATTTGTTTTACATAACTTGAGCCTCACCTGGAGGGAACTGACAAAATTGTGTGCCGTCTTGCCGTTACGGCTACCGAAAATATTTTGAGTCACCGTAGTTAATATTCTCCTTTGTGCTTTTTAGCACTAGTTTTCGGTTGCACGACATTTAGTAGTCAAATAATACAGCGGGCAGCAGGTAGCCACTTGAGAATAGCTGATCAGTCTGTGGACCTCTGATGAAAATAGCTCTCCAGTGATGCGTCATTGTGATTTTCTCTGAAACCACTAACTACCATGATAGATCCTTGATGATCAATGTCTGTAAGTGTGCTAAAATCTTTCCAAGATCATGTTTTTAATTCATCTGTCCTTTATATATGTGACTTGGATTTTGAATCATGCAGTGCCCAGATGTTTTAGTGGTTGACTGAGCTTATTTTAATCCTACTTCTACTAATAATAACTTAATAATGATACCATGCTGACAAAATAATAAAATGATAAGTTGTTATTTTAGAAATGCAAATAGATAGATAGATAGATAGATAGATAGATAGATACTTTATTCATCCCCGAAGGGAAATTCACATTTCCAGCAGCATCCCTGAGCTGAGAACAGTACAATAATAAAGCCAAAAGAATGCAATATACAAATACCCAGTGTGACGTGCAAATGCCCACTGTAGCGTGTTATATAGAGTAACTAAATAGTGCTACACAGAATACATATTGCAGTAAGATTCGGTAATATCCAATGTAGGTGGTGTGGTTTAATGTGGGCCTTTACTCTGCCGGGTGGAGTTAAAGAGCCTCATGGCATGAGGAAGAAAAGATCTCTTCAGTCTGTCCGTAGTACAAGACAGTGACAGCAGTCTGTCGCTGAAACTGCTCTTCTAAATAAAACGGCAAGCCCCTCAGTAACGGGAATTTAACTCTTAAAAAGGTTGGCCGGATCCCTTAATCGCCAGGCTCGTCGGGCACAACTTTCCGTGGTGTGCATTGGGCAAGTCAAACCTGGTGGAGCCCATCCCTCTTAAGGCAGTTTTTTGGGGTAGGGGTTTGCTATCCCACGTGAAAAACATAGCACTGGTTTCCATGGTTATTTGTAGCAGGACAAGCCTCCTGATCTGACTCAGATACAGCACCTTCATTGTCTGATCGCTGTTGCTTTTCGCTGTAGAGTGTCATCTCGCTCTTCAGATCTCTGCATTGACGGGTAGTGGCGAGTGCGTGACAATACTGATACTAGGTCATATATCAATGAGCAAAAACTCTACTTATTGCGTCACTTGTGGCTTTCATATTTTTCTTGAAATGTATCACTTATCCCTAAATCAAGGGAAACGAAAACCCCAAGCTCTGTCTCCTCTGACAAATCTCCCATTTTTCCATCTCAGGCTGCCACCTTCACCCCTAGCGGTCTTCGCTTCATGCAAAACTTTTGCGCAGACTGTGTGGAAGAGCTGGTGACTTTCTGCACCTACAGCCTTTTGGATTTTGAAGTTCACTCCACACCGCTAATGGCTGGAAACCAACCGGAATACGGCTTCACTTCCTGCTACGCACTGACTGCCGGTGATCTGGTCAAGCTACGAGTTCACGGCACAGGAGTCTGCTTGGAGCTCCACCAGGCCATTGGTGGAGTCCGCTTTGTTACGCACGGGAGTGGGCATCTGTCCCTTGTGGGGGCTTTGGAAAGGAGAGGGGAGCCCACCAACGGCTGTGTCAACATCTCAGGTGTGTGGCGAGTTTAACCAAATTTTAAAATATTTTATTACAGTGAATATGATGCCTTTTGTTTTCATTTTTGTCAGTAACCATTAGGGTTCGCACTGGTGATTAAAATCTTTAGAAATGTTTGAAATTTTAATGTTGTGTTCTCAAGGATTTAATAGTGCTTTAATTTTCAGTGAAGTGCTTGTAAATGCTTGAAATTGTTGCCATGTTTCACAACGAGTCAGCCTAAAAATGACGCTGACACTACTCCCTGCCATTGCGTTTCATTTTACCCTGAGGTTAAAGACAATTGGCAGTAGTTTTGTATGATATTGTCCTATGAGCGTCATTGCCCACTATGGGTGGAGCCTGTTCCGTTTTTGGGTGGTGATGTACCCATGTTGGGAAGGCAGGAACTGGGGCAGGGGTGCTCAAAACAATAATGGTATTTATTAAAATAAACTGGTACGGAATAAACTAATGGCCAAGGGGGCACAAAACAAATGGCATAACCGAAACCGGAAAAGGAAAACACAGCGAGCAAAGTGACAAAGAAACCAGAAACAGACAAACCTGGAGTGGTGGTGAAAATAAAATGACAATGACCTGACGACATATGACATTTGAAATGGTTCGGGAGAATTGGTGTTTGATAATTGGACACACCTGTGCCCAGTTCAAACCCCGGTTGGGGCCCTCAGGTTGTAGAAGGCGTACCAGACCTTAACAGCGCCCGAAAAGACAGGTGCATGCTACACCCAAACAGGGCACTATAAAATGTGTATTAGTGCAAGGATTATGTATCAATTATGGATATTTAGTATGGGCCATGCAATAAATTAAGGTAGATATTTTTTTTCCCAATAACTGAAAATATAAGCTACCTTTCACCAAACAAATGTGGGGAAGGATTTGTCTCTAAAATATTAACACATGTATTGTTCAAATCCACAGATATGTTTGCAATTAACTCAAGATCTAAAAAAAAAATCATAATTTTTAATTAAATGCACGTGCGAGATAAAAAATCGCATATGAGAGTAGCAGATATAATTGTGGCTCTGCACAATACCGATCCAGACCTGATTTTTCCTTTTGATAACACTGAAATTATTGGAAAAGTGACTTTGAAAGTTCTTAAAAAATACTTGAATTTGGTTATGAAAAACGTATATGAACACTGTAAATAAAAACTTAGCTAATTTGCCGAATAATGCCTGTCTTAAGAGTTAATTGAAAGGATTTTTTTGAAATTTTTAAACTTTTGCTCATTTTAAGTGCGGATTTTCTTTTTAACATTACTCCAAATGATCTCACATGATATAGAGCATGTAGTTTTTCCTATTTCATATATTTTTCCTGTTTTAGTTGCACAATTTTTACAAGAATCAAAATGATCTGTCAGGAAGAAAACATTGATTTTGAGCACTATATTTTGTATTTTACTTATGTTAATTGTTTTAGCCGTTTTGTCTTAAAATAGAGAAAAAACATTCATCACATTACTTTATTTTAGATGGAATTAATTTTTCTTAAATTAAAGAACAAAAAATAAGGTTTTGGAGTTGTTTGCACTTGACCAAATACTTTTGACTATGAAAACAACAACCCATTATTCGGAATATAAAACAAATCTAATATAATAACTACTCAGAATCAAAGTAAATCAAGATAAACATTAAGGAAAAACAAACACAACAAACGTTACTCGAGAAACAAAACTATAACTGACGAGATAATGTTGAAGATGAGACCAATTTGTTGAATCATCTCATAAGTGTTCAAAGAATGCAGGAATCAAATGACGTAAGAGGGAGTTCTTTTTTATCGATACACAATTTAGACAAGAAACTCAGCGAATCTCAGATATGCGTGGGTCTTTATAGTTTCAACATAGCACGTGTACCCAGTTTGGCCCCGTCCCTTTTCACGCTACACCCTTTCACGCGTACATGCCCAGGGTTCCGTCCTTATTTGGAAGTGTTTTTAAGTTTATGCCAGTTTATGTCACCTTGCCCTTCGCCGTTATCTCTTGTCCTCCCTTAAGGAGGATTGTTTATACTAATTCGTCCGCCGAGACCTTCCCGAGATGTAAGCAACATTTTTCCCAACTGTAAGCAACTCTTTCTACATGCCGGCAAGTTTCCTGAACAAATGTATGCAAATCTATTCTACAAATGCAAGTCTATATTCTACAACAATAAAGAAAAATGTAATACAAAAATCCCAAACTACTATTAACTACTATACCTATGCAGGTCAAGAAAATATTCCAAATAAATACTATACTCTATACTTTGAATAGGTATTTAAAGGTACAACATTTTGTTGTTATTTCTCAAATCAGCATATCTCTCTTTTTAAGGTTCTGAGGGAGAAACTGTAGGAGTTTTGGATTTCTGGGCGCGCTTGTTCCCGCCTGCAGAGCCCGTGAAAGGCACGGAGAGAAAAACAGCAACACAGACAATACCAGATCAAATCACCTTGGGGTGGCGAGAGGGCGGCCATGCAGTAAATATGGTAATTAAAATCGGAAAAAAAACCTGTGTGTTCTTCACTATATGGCGCACCACACAGAAAATAGTCTTTGTCCTATGTTTTTCCATATATAAGGCACACTGACTTAAAAGGTGCATGAAACCGAGACTACAGTGAGAGCCTATTATTTTACCAGTTCATATTAATCCGTTGATATGCCACTGATCAAAATTGTGTAACATTGTATGCAATAAAAAGTTAACCTGGTTAGTGGTGGTGAGAGCGCAAACACATTATCACTAGATCACAAGTGGTACAGATGCGTAGGAATGGCATTACAACTTATCCCATTATCATTCTAACTTACAGTGTCACAACACTGATTTGCATCTGTGCATCAATCACCTCTTGCTTTAATATCTATGTAAAAGGCTTTGTAGAGTATGTTGTTAAAAAACCTTCTGTTTTATCCATTCTTTGACATCCTTTGGTGAAGAAATGGAGAGACTGTTTAACCTATCAGAGAGCACTTCGCAAATCACTGTTCCTGGCATCCTATAAATAGTGTGATAATTAGATTTGTTTTTTGTTGTTGTTGTTGCTTGGTTTGTTCAGTATTTTAGTTTAGTGCTCTTAAGAGAATTTGTATTAAGGTGTAGACTCATGAATTCTGATGCCTTGTCGCATGTCTAGTGGTAAAGTGTCGGCACTCTCTCTATTTGGGTTCGATGAATACATTGCTTTGCAATTCAGATCAGCGATGTTTATTGATATGATCACTCATGAAACAATCAATAAACTCAAATACGGTTTTACTGTAAAACTTTGGATGGTAACACATACCTAGAATTACTACATGTATTTCCAATTGATTTTCACATTTCTGGCTTCATTAAGTGTTTTAGGTGCGCCTAACAGTCCGGAAAATACGGAACATCCCTTGTCACTCTCTGCCTTGCACAGGAGTTGTATGACTATGGTGCTGGGATCCCGAATGAGGTTCAAGTTCTCCTGGAAAGTTGCGAGGGCCTCCGCGGGCGCTGGCCCGGCTTACTTCCCGACGCATATGTGACCTACAGACTCTATGACCTGCAGCCATGCGTGTCCAAAACGGTCCCGGGCACGGCAGACCCTGTTTTCCAAGATATGTCCTGCTACCCGCTTGCGGTCACGACAGACGTGTTGCGCTACCTACGGTCAGTGTTTGACGCGTTACTGAAAAAGCAATTAGTTAAAGTTGCAGTCGTAGTTATTTTAGTTAAAAAGTAATTGCCTTATCCTCAGAGTACTGACACCAGAAAGTAGTGCGTTACGCTGTAGTACAAAATTACCGTATATACTCACATTCAAGCCGACCCCCTATAACTGCTTGAAAATAGCCACTTAATAAAAGAAATAAAAGAAAATGTCTACACCAACCTGTGAAGCAGTGAAGCCTTTATATTTCTTGGCTTGTGCATATAAAGCTTGTAAGCTATTTGCAAAAAGTAGAAACGACCGTGGTTAAAAATGTCTTTGGATTTTGTGATTTTTAGTAAAACTGATAGTTTGGTAAACATTTGCTTTATCTAAATAATTACTTGAGATAAAATAAATGCATGCTGTGTAGATCCTCTACAAAGGAAAAAAAAAAACTGGCGAGAGAGAAACCCGACCAGCCCGACTTAATGATTGACATTTTAACCCCGAATTTCGGGCCCGGGCCCAAGATCTTACCTCTAGTTTGTTGAAGCCAGTGATGTGTTGCTGGTGGACTGCAGATTGTATGATATTTCTTGAGCTAAGGAGGAAGCGTCAATGAACTATAACATTGTAATCATCCATCCATCCATTATCCGCACCGCTTATCCTCAGTAGGTCGCGGGGGTGCAGGAGTCCATCCCAGCTATCTTCAGGCAGTGGGCAGGGGACACCGTGAACTGGTTGCCAGCCAGTCGCAGGGCACACAGAGACAGACAACTCACTCGCCCATTCAGACCTAGGGTCAAATTTTGACCGGCCAATCAAGCATGTTTTTGGAATGTGGGAGGAAACCAGAGTGCCAGGAGGAAACCCTTGCAAGCAACGGGCGAACATGCAAACTTCGCACAGGAAGGCTTGTAGCTGAATTTGATCCCATGGCCTCAGAACTGTGCACCGGACACGTTAACCATTCAGCCATTGAACTGCCTCCATTGTAATTAATGATCTGTTTTTAAAAAGTAGCGGAGTAATGTACCCTGTTTTAACGACAGCTGACAAAAACTATTAAAAACACGTTACAGTACTCGTTACAGAGAAAAGTAATTGCGTTGCAGGTTTGCGTTCCTTTGTAACGTGTTACTCCAAACACTGCTTGTTGTAAGCTGAGAGAAATACCTATTGGACTAAAGATTTGTATTTTCCCGGAAGGTTTCAAATTGTGCATTCATTGTTTCGCGCAGGTCGAGCAGCCTTTGGGTGTACGTGTTTGACGATAGCGATGACCATGTCCCGCTAGCCTACTTGGCTAAAACACCCATACCGCTGAGACCGTTGGCTACGGGCAAGGAAATCTCAGGTGTGCCTTCTTGAAAAGACAAAAAATCCACCCAGAATACACTGAATTAATCAAAAATCAAAGTTTTAAATCATTATACAGTTGAGGCTTGAGAGCTGAGCTACACATGCAATGAAAAAAAACAAGTTACAACTTTGAAAAAAAACAAAAAAATATATGAATATGAGAATTAAAAACACCAGCAGGTGATTTTAGTTATTTAAAAGGCTCAGTGTGTATTATTTGACCACTAGATCCCACTTTATAGTGTACAACTGAAAGCAAGTGCTAAAAGGCTCAAGGAAGATTACAAACTAATGAGACTACCTCCTGTATTTTCTTCTCATTTTGTGCCCAATCCCTCACAAGGTTTTTGGGGGTAGCCTTAGCAGCAAGATGGCTGTCAATTATGTCAGCTCAATATAGGTGAGCCTCGTGTAAAATAATGAATAAATTATTATTTCTTGACCTAAGAGCATTTTTAAACAATGCACGTTTCTCATAGTTCACATATTTTCACTTCACTTCCCACTCACACACAAGCTCGACTATCCTCATACAAGCGTTGCACAGCACGCAGCAACCTACCTCCTACCCCATAGATCCTCAACCCTTGCCACAATGCATCCCGATCTATCCTGTAATATGCTTTCTCTAAATCCATGAATTGCCAATACGCCTCTCTCTCTTCTTTTCGCTATAAACTTTTCAAACAATTTCTCTTTCTACTTAATGTGTTGGGCATCCCGGAACAGCGTTGCTAAAAGTAAGATAAAAGTAGATAGGCGTGGTAGAAAAATAAAGGTTATTTGAACTGAGTTGAGCATTGTTAACACATACTATATAGAGAAAATATTCCACTTTCAACTTTTCAACGACACGTCAAGCGACACACCTCACCTGTAAAAGTACCTTACAGTAATTTTTTTACAGTGAAAGATAATGAAGTTCACACAAACATAGCCAAAAAAGGGGAAACAAATCTGACAAGGAATGATTATTGTCAATCATCAAATGTCTTTCTTGTGATTCATATTTTTACTTTTCCAGGCGATTACGTGCTACGGGATCCAGCCGGGGCTCCCCGGGGCACGGTCAGGGTCCTGATTAAATGGAAATATCCCTTTCAACCACCAGCAGAAAGCATAGGAGATACTGCGTGGAGGCGAGAAGACACACAATGTTCTCCGAGGCCCATCGCCAAGCCCAGACTCAAAGTAGTGGTCGTTTGTTTTCACGATTAACAACCAATTAGCTGTGATCGTTCATTCTATTTATTCTTCTTTGACCCCAGACGCAGCAAGCAGGGCCAGGAGAACCAAAACCAAGACAGAAGAAGACAAAAGCTTTTGTAAGGATTTCTAAGCGTCAGGTAATTTAAAGCTAAATTATTGCTCATGTTCTGAATGCTATTGTGTCGACAGCCTCCACCCGACACCGTAAAACTGGTCGGCCCAAACACGACTACACGTGAAAAGGGATCCTCGGTTTTGCAGAACGCGTCATCTGATTTACCAATGACAAAGTAAGCTAAACCTATAACAAGCCAATACAAAAGAAACATCCTTGAGAATGTTTGAATTTTGATATTTGGTTTCCATGGATTGAAAAGTGCTTGAATTTTGGGTAAAGCAACATTTTTGGTCAGTAATGACAATGATTTAAACGAAGGGTGTCCAAACTTTTCAGAAAGCGGGCCAGAATTGGTGAGATGAAATTGTGTGAAGCCCTCCTATTAAGCCTGGCATTCTTTGACAGTATTTGATAAATTCACCCTCTGTGAACGGTTTGCAGTGATTTGAGATCAGTAGCGTGACCTCGTAGCTCGCCTCGTAGCATTTTAATTTGACGCGCAGGGTCTTGAGAAAAAGCGCTGAACTGCCATTAAAGTTGCTTCCAGTTGCTTCACCTTTTCATAGCGTTCGAATCCAGTTACCTTTTACTAGTCAGCATGTTTTGTTTGGAAGTCCCTTTTGATATTATATTTTTTTAAAACAGCCACTGAGTATTTGTAAATTAAGCAGACGCAGTTGTTTCGGATTTCAGTGAAGAAATATTCCAATTTCCATCCGAAGCGGCGGCCCTCACAGTCAACTTTCTTTTTTTTTCATTTACAGTCGCCATGTTGGAAATGGGGTGGGCTAAAATTCTCACAGAAAGCCAAGGGCAAGGTGGATAAATGACTACTGCCATTATCTGGTGATATGACAATTTTTTTTTTTTATGGAGCAAATTCATTTTATACTGCCACCAACGATACTGGCAGGCCACATATTATTAAGTTTATGACAGAGGCCGCAGGCCAGTAAGAATTTAATCACAGGCCGTAACTGGCTCCCGGGCCGGACATTGGACATGACGGATGTAAACTGTCCATAATAGTAAAAACAAAAAACAACAGTGAGGAATAATCCTAAGAGTGAACAACTTAGACATCATATGGCCTCTCCCTTGGTAGTGTTCCATATTATAAACCGAAAAAGAAGAATGAACTTATCAATCTTGAACTGGAAGAAAACAAACTCTTTATGTTCGACACCCCACCTTCTTCAAATGCAGCATGAGTAGTTTAAATGGCTGCAATGGATAAAAACAGATGTTTTTTTTTGTAATTCTGCAAATGCATTACTGATTAGAATGACAAACCAAGGTCGAGGCGTTAGTAGCTCGTCTTGGGACCTAGACGTCACAGGTTTGATTCCCAACCGCCTGAGTTAAATGTCGAAGTGTCTTTGGGTAAGACACTGAACCCCTAATGCCTCCGATATGCAGGTGTGTGAGCGTGTGTGTGTGAATGGGTAAGTGTGAACCACAATATAAAGCACTTTGGGAGGTCTTTAGTGACTGAAAAGCACTACATAAAAGGAGACCATTTATAAACTGCGGTAAATACAATGTAAATGCAATTAGAATGACTTTCCCCTTCAAAAATATCAATACACGTGCAGCCTTTACATGACACAAATTTCTCTTTGAACTTTTAAGATCTCTGGAAACTCCTTGCAGAAAGTCCTTTTTGAAAAAAAGCTCAACTAGTGATGGTGGTACTCTGGTAGGCAATCACAGAAATTTGGACAACTGCTGTATGATTGAGGCGGTTTCTAAAAACAATTGTTTGCGCCGTGTTTTTCCGTTTTTCAGAATATTCTATCAGTGGATGAAGTAGAGGAGCTGGAAGAGGATAAACAACAGGACAGAATCAAAAGTGGTAGGAAGAGTGGGACTTTGCGAATTGATCTCTTCAACGGAATCAATAGCTAGTGATTTTTTTTAAACTGTCGAGCAGATGATGAAGCATCAGAGTCTTCAGATACATCGACCAGCGACCTCCTGGTCATACCTCACAGACCAAAGAAAAAACAGGTCAGATTACTATTTTCATTATCAAGCATGCGGGATTACAATGCGCACCTTCAAAAATAGTCTATTTTTGTTAAAGATTTTCATATAAGGTTCACCAGATTATAGGGCACACTTTCAAAAGCAATCCTTCGTGAAATATTTTTTATATATAAGGCACACTTGCTATAAGGCGCATTAAATGTGCTTTATGGAATTTAAAATTTTGTTAACTGTTACTTTGTTACTCTGCTGCCATCTCTTGGTTAAGAATCATGATCACAGACGTGGTCAGCTCATTTATGAGTACTGTACGTGCTCTTCTTGGATGCGCACTACTTCTTTTCGGCTTTTTAGGGGTTTCTCTTTCTTTGACCATTTTCATGCTACACTGAACGAACGAACAGACGAACGAACGAAACAAAACTTTATTTCGAACATCCATCCAGCCATCCGTTATCTGCACCGCTTATCCTCAGTAGGGTCACGGGGGAGCTGGAGCCCATCCCAGCCATCTTCGGGCAGTGGGCAGGGGACACCCTGAACAGGTTGCCTGCCAGTCGCATGGCACACAGAGACAGACAACCATTCACTCGTTCATTCACACTTTGAACAGGCTACTTAACCTGACATGCATGCTTTTGGAAAGTGGGAGGGAACCGGAGTAACCGGAGGAAACCCACGCAAGCACGGGGAGAACATGCAAAATCCACACCGGCAGGTTCGATCTCATGACCTCAGAACCTTCCTTCTGCCTAATATGTAGCGTGTCCCAAGCAGCATTGCTAAAGATAAAAGCAGACAGGCGCAGTGGAAAAATAATCTTAAAGACTCTTTGAACTCAGTTAAAAACGCATCAAACTATGAAATACAACTGCTGTAAAAATTGATATTGTCTCCAAAAAGAAAAAAAGAACATATAACAAAGATTAATCGTTTTTATAACCACTAAAATAAATTGATATTGTATGTTATAGCATTGCATTGTAATTATTCAATTCCAATTGAATTTACCTTTTTGCAATAAATAATTCTCACCAGATTATTTATGGCAAATTTGGGGATTTTAGGTGCGCCTTATAGTCCGAAATATACGGTATTTAATAGAAGCACGTGGAAAAATCATCTTCTTCTCACAGGGAAACAAATTGAGAGTGGAGATCCTATCTTTGACATTTGAACCTTCCTCGAACGTGACGCTGGACGACTCGGTGCAGCGCGTCTATGTGGAATATCGGCTGCTGGGCGTCCCCATGGAGACCACCGAGACCCCCATGTCCCTCCGCAAGCCCACATCCGGGGAGGAGATTTATTATAACTTCAGTCGAGGTGGGAAGAAAATACGAGTGTGTGGCTTCAGTGTTATTCGATGTGAAAAATACTTAAAAGATACTAGTTACTTGATTTCAAAAGCAATTGCGTTACTCTCCAGACTCACGGTTCACGGATCCTTTACCCTCTAGGGTCGTCGGGGCACTACTTCCAGTTGTGTGTCTCGGGCAAGTACAGCCTGGCGGTGCCCACCCATCCCGGGTGTGCTCCCCCACATGAAACACTTTACCACATATATTCACATTAAAGCCGACTCCCAAAGCCTGCTTAACAATAGCCATAAAATAAGATAAATAAGAGAAAGTGTGTACACCAACCAGTGGAAGCAGTGACGCTTTCATATTTCTTTGCTGGTGCAATCTTTATAGCTTGCAAACAAACACAGCCGAGGCAGTCCATATCCATTTTGTCTTCGAACCACTCAAAGATTTCCTTCTCCATTTCTAGGTAATCTCAAGATGTTTTCTTGTTTCTCCACGCATGGTGTATTATTATGAATTTAATTATTATAATTTTACAAGTAAAAAGACCAAAAATCAGCACCCCTTTACCGAAAATTCTGTGCTCCCCATTGATTTTTTTGTTCCTGTATAAACCTTGCCCCCCTCACCACGCGCTGCCTACCATTCACTACTGCTGACAAACAACCAAATATCCGCATATAAACTGCCCTTCTGATTTCACTATTTAAAATTATTGTTGGAGATGCGGCTTGGATGTGAGTATACAGTATACGGCAGGAAAAATACCACCGTAACTGTATACTGTGGTATTTTGTAGGTACAGACGCTGCCCTACTTACAAACAAGTTAGGTTCCGGACGGTCGTTCCTAAGTTAAATTTGTCGTAAGTTGATTCGGTGCTATATTTTGTATGTTTAAGGTTTATATAAGTCTTTTTAAGGCTTGTATGAGTAACCTGTATTGTTTTGTATTAAAAAATAAACATTTCAGAAAACAATATAAAGATAAATAAAGTGAAGTTTAACTTACTTTTGGAAGATGAGCTTCAACAGTTAGGGGACTTCCTCCTCCGTGGTTAAAAAGTGGCCAAAAAAAGCACCCCACCGTTTTCTCAACAGCATCAATCTTCCATATTCCACTTTCATTTCAAAAGAAACGGCTTGCCTCTTCTTTACACTTTACACCTACCATATTGAATGGATGCACGAGAAATCAAACAGTAAAAATGTGCGCTGGAGATACAGTATAGAATGTTTATACACAAACTAGAAAGAGGAAGCCGAATATCTTCTCCTGGGTGAATGCTGGGTGAGTTTTCAGAGCGCCACACGCCAATAGCGGCGTAAAGAAGCACTACAGTACTGTCCTGTACTCTGAAAAAGGCGCACACAATACAAAATCTAACTTACAGCATAGTCCGGATATTTTTCGACATCCTGAAAAAATGTTCGTATCTACAGTTTTTCAGAAGTCGAATGGTCGTAAATAGAGGAGCGTCTGCAGATATAAATATGCCCAACCCTCTCAAATGTTGTTTTTAGAGTTTTGTTGCTGGTGGATTGAAAATTGCTTATTTCTTTATGAGCAAGGGACAAACTGTTGAAGATCATAAGTAAATGTAATCGTGGTCTATTTTAAAAGGTAGCAGTGTAATGTACCATGTTGTTACAAAATTGTATTCACGCGTTACAGTACCTGGAATGCATTCCTATGTAACGGGTTTCTCCCAACACTGGTGGCATTTAAATGTTTGTTTTTGATCCTTACCTTCTTTTGCTCTGCAAGTCATCTATGTGGACGGCTCACAGTCAGCTCCCCTCCGACAGCATTTGTACGCCATGTTGGAGGGCAGTGACCCCGATCGGCGCCGGTATCGTATATCAAGTTGAGAATTCTGCATTCTCTCTGCTTGCCACCGACGAATTCCCCTCGTTTGCATAGGTTGAAGTTCACGGTGGTCAGCGAGCCGATGGACGACGATGAGGAATGCGTGGATGTCGGCCACGCTTTTCTGGATCTGCAGGAGCTCCTGCTGACAGGAAACGATTTCAGCGAACGGCAAATCGAAAGTAGGGGTTTTGTCAGCGCCGCCGATTTGTCATCGATCTATTGGCAAGGCCTTATCGTTTGCTTTTCCTCCGCACGATTTCTTCAGTTGTGCGTGTGGACGACGAGCGGGAGGTAATCGGATTCTTGAAAGTGTCTCTGGAGGCGGCCGAAGCCCTCAGCGGCATTTACAAGGAGTTCCATCTGCAACAAGAGGATGCCGAGGACGACAGCGAAGGTGAAGAACAGGAAGATGAGGAAGAAGAACAGAGCAAGAAAGATCAGATTAAAATCATAGAATATGATGACAATGACTTTTAAAGAGACATAAAAAGGTGTTTGATTCTTTTTGCGTGGTTTGTTATGACTGAACAGTAATAAACTGTTTAATACTTTATGTTAGCCATTCGTCTTTGTCTTTTTTGTACATATACATACATCTATATATATATATATATATATATATATATATATATATATATATATATATACAGGACTGTCTCAGAAAATTAGAATATTGTGATAAAGTTCTTTATTTTCTGTAATGCAATTAAAAAAACAAAAATGTCATACATTCTGGATTCATTACACATCAACTGAACTATTTCAAGCCTTTTATTATTTGAATATTGCTGATTTTGGCTTACAGCTGAAAAAAACTCAAAAATCCTATCTCAAAATATTAGAATACTTCCTCAGACCAAGTAAAAAAATAATTTTATAACAGCAAAACTAAATCAAACATTTGAAAATGTCCATTGATGCACTCAGTACTTGGTTGGGAATCCTTTTGCACGGATTACTGCATCAATCCGGCGTGGCATGGAGGCAATCAGCCTGTGGCATTGCTGAGGTGTTATTGATGCCCAGGATGCTTCGATAGCGGCCTTCAGCTCATTTGCATTTGTAGGTCTGGTGTCTTTCATCTTCTTCTTAACTATACCCCACAAATTCTCGATGGGGTTCAGGTCAGGGGAATTAGCAGGCCAATCAAGGACAGTGATGCCATGGTCAGTGCACCAGTTACTGGTGGTTTTGGCACTGTGGGCAGGTGCCAGATCATGCTGGAAAATGAAATCCTCATCTCCATAGAGCTTTTCAGCAGATGGAAGCATGTAGTGCTCTAAAATCTCTTGGTACACAGTTGCATTTACTCTGGACTTGATGAAACACAGTGGACCAACACCAGCAGCTGACATGGCTCCCCAAATCATTGCTGACTGTGGGAACTTCACACTGGATTTCAAGCAACTTGGATTTTGCTCCTCTCCAGCCTTTCTCCAGACTCTGGCGCCTTGACTTTCAAATGAAATGCAAAACTTGCTTTCGTCTGAAAAGAGGACTTTGGACCACTTTGCAACTGTCCAGTGCTTCTTCTCCATAGCCCAAGTCAGACGCTTCTTCCGTTGTCTTGAGTTCAGAAGTGGCTTAAACATGGGAATACGGCTATTGTAGCCCATTTCCCTGACACGTCTGTGAACTGTGGCTTTTGATACCTGGACTCCAGCCTCAGCCCACTGTCTTTGAAGCTCCCCCAAATTCTGGAAGCGGCTCTTCTTCACAATTTTGTTAAGGCTGCGGTCATCTCTCTTGGTTGTGCAGCGTTTCCGGCCACATTTTTCCCTTCCAACAGACTTTTTGTGGATATGCTTTGAAACTGCACTCTGTGAACAGCCTGCTCTTTGAGAAATTTCTTTTTGTGTCTTACCCTCCTGATGGAGGGTATCAATGATGGTCCACTGGACAGCAGTCAGATCAGCAGTCCTCCCCATACTTGTGATTTAGTTTACTGAACCAAGCTGAGTGTTTTTAAGGCTCAGGAAACCCTCGCAAGGTGTTTCGAGTTAATTAGATGATTCAGGTGATTAGTTGAATAGCCTACCTGTATACTTTTTCATGATATTCTAATATTTTGAGATTTTTGAGTTTTCTTAAGCTGTAAGCCAAATTCAGCAATATTAAAATAATAAAAGGCTTGAAATAGTTTAGTTGATGTGTAATGAATCCAGAATGTATGACATTTTTGTTTTTTTAATTGCATTACAGAAAATAAAGAACTTTATCACAATATTCTAATTTTCTGTATATATATATATATATATATATATATATATATATATATATATATATATATATATATATATATAAAACGTGTAATAACGTGTAACGACCCTCAATCATGCGCGACACAAGGTTTCACAGTCACTTGGTTTATTGCCTTCATTCAGTAAACAAAACAATACAAAAGTCAGGGCATCTGTTCACGACTGCAATAATCTTCAGCGCGATGCAAATTAGCTGAAGCTACGGCAAGCGGACAACATGCGAGTACATTAATAGTGAAACTTTAATAATAACAATGAACATAACTTTCCCACATACCTGCATTCAGTAAACAAAACAATACAAAAGTCAGGGCATCCGTTCACGACTGCAATAATCAAAAACATTAAAGATACAAAAAACGGGTCATCACTCAACAGGCCGCATCTCGTTGCGTGTTTGCATCAAAACATGTTGCATCATCGTTTCAAGCTGTATTACTTTACTTCTTATTTAGTGTTTTTTTAATATACATCATTTAGCACAACTTATATATCTTTATATACAAAAATAATTTGTGAAAGCAGATCCTATATCTAGCAAAATATGCATTTTTTATCCAACTGATACTGGGCACATCTTACCTTCAGCGCGATGCAAATTAGCTGAAGCTACGGCTAGCGCTGACGCCCACAAAGTGCCAAACGAAAAAGACAGTCGCAGACGCCCATGACTTAACAATTGAATGAGGTACCGGGATATTAACAGTAATACAACAAAAACACAGATTTTGTGAGAATTCAAAAAAACATTCAAAACAATCAAATTTCAACTCTCTTACACATGATGAGAAATCCCCAGGCGGCAGACGCATGCGCACAGTAGCATCAAACCGCTCGCTTCGATTGCAACGGAAAAAACGATACAGAGATAGAGGCTACCGCGGCGAACTCGTTAGACTTGATTGATTTGCCGTTTCGTGATAGTCGGTGTATACCGGATGGTACCCATCATTGACAAATTTGCGTTTTTCCGTACAGATTTTCTTGTACGTCGTACACGTCTTACAATGCATAATAAACGTACTTTGTACGGAAAAAAACGTACAGGTTGACAGGTATGTAGTGATGTCATTTCTTTTTTAATTTTTTATCTTTTAAAGAAAAACTACAGTATTTTAAAAAGTATGTTTCCCAATGACCCCGAACGTGCAAATTTTTGCAAAATTCGATGTCAATTTAAGAATGAAATGACACAAATGCTCGTTTATGGTTTTGACAAAACAAAATCAAATCAACTAATAAAACTACGGAATTTCCTTAAATATATTTTCCAATGACAATGAACGCCTCATTAGTTTACACCTTTTTCAAATCCTGTGCACATCTGTTCTGCTTTTTCCGGTAAATGATGGCACGATTTAGTGCACATTTGCACATTTTTATGAAGGCTGGGCTCAATTGAATGGTCAAGCAAGACAAAGGGCTCTTCTGTGGTTTGGAAAAACGAACAAAAATTGAATAAAATAAAACTACGGAATTTCGAAACGGATGTTTTCCAAAAACCGCAAACGCCTCCTTTGATAAAGTATTTCTCATATTACATTGGCACCTGCTGTGTTACTTCTCCAGTTTAAGGATAATTTGACTGAATTGGGTGTATTTTCGCAAGTTTGATGAAAGTTAAGGTCGATATAAGAGTGAAGCAACACAAAACCCTAGTTTCTGGTTTTGATAAAACAGGACTGAAATAAAAAAACGCTACCTAAACTGTCTGAGCGGTAAGTCGATATGCTATACAGTTATACACGATGTTAGCATGATGCTAACGGCACCGGAATCGTGTTTATCAATGTATGCTAGCACAGATTCACATTTTCAGTGTTTCTGTGGTTTACTATGCCCGTCTATAACAAATGACCAAAAACGCATGTTAACTGAAAACAAAAAAAAAACAAAAAAATAAAAATAAATAATTGCTTATTTTCGAATCGAGAATGTTGATTGTTGTTAAGGTATATTAGTGCCTTCTGCTGGACACTTGCAGTAACAGCAAATTTCATGTGCGGTTTCTGAAAATAGAGAACTACAGTTTTTTGGACTTATAAATGTCACTCATAAATGCTACTACAAAAAAAAGCTAATTCTCATTTGTCTTTTTCAGCGTTTAGCAGTTCTGCTTTTTAAAAACCGAAGATGGAGGAAACTGACTTTGTGGGGCAACAGCATGTCAGTGGGCTTTTCCACAATAAGTTTATTGTTGTGATTGGTGACTCTAGTAAGTATCGTTTTACAAATCATTTGCAATCTGCAAAGCTAAGGGTCTGGCTTATTAACTGCAAAAAAAAAACCAAAAAACAAACCTGAATGTGTTCTGTGTATCAGTTCAACGGGCGGTTTACAAAGACCTCGTCAAACTTTTACAAAAGGATGATTTCCTCCGTGTGGCTGAACTTAAGAGAAAGGTATGTGATGGATTGAATTTGTCATGGCTCCTTTTCCTTTCTTACAAGGCCCAATCTGCAGGGTGAGATGAGCTTTGAACAGGACTGCTTGGTGGAAGGAGGTTGCCTGGGTGAAATGCACAACGGGACACGATACACAGAAGTTCGGCAGTACCAGTCGCCGCATCACCTGGTTCGCTTTTACTTTGCTACACGCGTTTACTCCAACTACATGAAGAGCATCATGGATGACTTCCGCCGAGGATTGAAACCCGATTTGGTCATTGTCAACTCTTGTATTTGGGACATTTCCAGGTAACTCATTTTGATTCTGGGTAGCGAGAGGATGGGTTTTCAAAATAGTCCATAGATTATAAGCAGTTCTTTGAAAGGTTCTATTTTGTTTACAGAATATTCTGGGCAGAAATGAGCTACAGGCAATGGCTGTAGGAATTCACAAATGCAAGCTAAGGTGGTTTACCATCATTGCATAAACTGATTGTAAACCTATTACAAAGGTAAACATCAGTCATTGAAGAGTTGAATGTAGCACGTCCCTTCTTACAATAGCCTTGTCATCCTTGGAGAAATCTTACTGTAACTGCTCCATATTCGCCTGAGGAAATCAACCGCATTTAATTAACAAGAACAATAGCTTGACTTGATGTGATTTTCTGCACTGGTAATCTTGGGCTGATTACATATTTCATGAGCTGAAATTAATATTTATTTGTCTCAATCTTGTGTTCCACTCAAAGTAGTAATGTGATAGAGCTAACATTATCAATTTAGGGCACTTGTGAATATATAGAAGGAGAAGTTTTAAGAAGATATCCATTCATTATCTGCACCGCTTATCCTCAGTAGGGTTGCAGGGGTGCTGGAGCCCATGCCAGCTATCTCCGGGCAGTGGGCAGGGGACACACTGAACTGGTTGCCAGCCACTCGCAGGCCACACATAGATGGACAGCTCACTCGCTCATTCACACCTAGGGACAATTTGGACTGGCCAATTAACCTAACATGCATGTTTTTTTGAATGTGGGAGGAAACCAGAATGCCTAGAGGAAACCCACGCAAGCACGGGGAGAACATGCAAGCTCCACACAGGAGGTTCAAACTCATGACCTCAGAATTGTGCCGCACACGTGCTAACCACTGTGACGCCGTGCTGCCCCGTAATAAAAGGATATACATATAATATATATATTTTTGATTTATTATTTCTCATTCACTCTTTCCCTCCCATTGCCTTGCCACCTCTTCCTCATTTTGGAACATTTTGTCTCAGATTTGTTGATACCAGAAAAGCAAAGAGAAAACAAATCAAAACAAGCCAATATACCTGTCAAGCTGGTTTCTCAGTCATAATATGGACCAAAATGTCTCTTCTTACGTATTCTGAATCGGCGATCTTGCTCCTTTCATAACTCAAAACAATGTGTGTTTGACTGAAGGACTTGATGCTAAGCCAACTGATGTGACACAATGCTTTGTTTCCGCGGTCATGTGATCTGCCACTGGATACAGGGAGACATAAGCGCATGATATCTAGTAATACTTCTGCTTCGAGCGCTGGACATCTGTACGTGTAATGGTGCATTTTACCCCCTATTTGAGTTCATCTCAACCATGCTTTCTTTTTACACCATAGGTACAGTTCAAAATGGACGACAACATACAAGGAGAACCTTAAAAGCTTCTTTAAAGAACTGCATGATATCCTGCCCACAGAAAGCTTGGTCATATGGACCCTCACAATGCCTCCAGGAGCACGGATCAAAGGGGGGTTCATGGTCCCTGAGGTATTCCTCTAGCCTTGATAATTCCGAGCAATAAACATCTACATGTACCGTAATTTTTGGACTATAAGGGTCACGTCAAACCCCAATTTGGCCAGAAAATTGAACGTGCATTTTGCAAGGGTAAGCCCTGAAATCTAACCACCAGACCGTTGGGTGGTTGTTCACAATAGGATAACATTGGATGCAACAGGAATCAAACCCAAATCACGGTGGGGAGAGTATCAGATCCTATCCACTAGACCAATGTGTATACTGATGCCACATTAAAAGGCTCTAGGTCTTATGTTAATATCACACCATTTTTAGTCATGTTATCAGATAGGTTCAAGAAATGAGAAAACTAAAAGTGATTAAAACTGTGTATATAATTTAATTTAATCTCAAACTTAGTATTGTTAGTGCTAATGTAAAAACGGTCAGCCATGTGTCAAATTACATCATTCAGGATGATTGAATTACTTCCCACCATTCCCAAATGTCGAAATTACTTCCTACAATGCATTTTCCATCATTCAGTTCAAAATCTCGTAAGGGCTTTGTGAGTTGGCGATACAAAACAGTATTTCAGTGGCCCCCAACCGTTTTCTTACCACAGATCGGTCCAATAATAACATTAACTATTTGGTACCATGACTCAAAATCAATTTCATCTCATTGTCGCACCAATTCATTTTCATGTGTCGTCTATGGTCTAGTGACTAGTATCTGGAGCACTCCCTGCTGTGATTCGGGTTCAATTCCCATTGTTTCCAACTGTTATTTGATATATTCTGACTTCTCAATAAACGCACAAGAGAAAGAGAAAGGGAGGAAGAGAGAGAGAGAACATTAGAGACAAAAGAGATAAAAAAGAATAGTGAGAGGGGGGAAATGAAAGAAATCCAAAGAGAGAAGGAGAGAAAAGAGAAGAAGAGAAACAGAAAGGGAAAAAAAGGAAGGGAAAGCAAGGGAGAAAGAGAAAAGGAAGAGAGCAAAATAAGGTAAAAAGACCGAGAGGGAAAGAGACAAAGAGGACCAAAGAAAAAGAAAGAGCAGGGATGTGATTTTTCCGCTAATTCGCGGAATTCCGCTTTTTTTTATCTCCAAAAATAAAATTTTAAAATTTCCGGTGTTTTAATTGGTAAAAAAAAACGATTTCGTCTCGACAGCATGCCATTTGAGTGTTTCCGTAACTGAAATGAAACGTACTTGCGATTGGTTGAAGTCTCGTGTTGACCAATAAACGCGCTTGTTATAGGAGTGTGCCATTGTTCATTTCTCACACGTTTTTGCCGGGTGTTTAAAGAAAGATGTCCGTGATCGAACGCAAAGATGCTCCGCGAGCTAAAGAAATTGATAAGATTGTAAAAAACAAGTTTCGATGGGACTGGTTGGAGAAGGAATTATCTACGAATGTTGGAAAGAAGACTGTGACGAATTTGTTCAATGACTTTATTCGGAAGATCGATCGTGCCGGGAAAGCACTTTGCATTTGGTGTCATGATACCATCGACTATGGTGGGAGAGGTTTCAAAGCTCTTGAAAGTCACGCAAAGAGCAAAAAACACGTGAAAGAACTCCAGTCAAGAACGACAAATTATTCCATCGCTGGAAGTTTCGGTGCCCAAACGAAAACTCCAAAACTTTACGGCCTCCATCCCTTATTGACATCACAATCGGAAGCGGTAATAAAGAGACGTGATCCACCCCAACAACCTGTACCAGTTGCTGATAGAGTCGTGAATTTTGAGGTAGGTGGTAAACTTTTCAAATTTATTTGACAGTTTTCCCATTTTTTTCGAAAATATTATAACGTAATAAAAATGGCCATAAATATTTAACAATTACAATAATAGATTTTCATGTGTACATTACACCAACACTTTACTGTAGGGCCTATACTTATTGTACTTTCATTTATCAAATACTTGGATACGCTGCTATTAAAGAAATAAATTATTACATTTAAAATATGATTTAGGAAATTTAAAAATATTATTAAGCCTAATAGTAATCAAAACTATTGTCAGTATTTATATTTTTTAAATTAAGTACTTGTATGATATTCTACCATTGATTTTCTTAATGGCCACGATATTATTATGGTACATAATTTACTTAATATTAATAACATGGTTAATCATTGACACAAACTCAAATGAATGCTGCATGTTTGCACTTTTTAGGTTTCAAGATGTTGAGTGTCTTGATGTATGCAGTTACAGAGATGATCTTAGTCGAATGCATGATTGTGTTTTTATCAGAGCTTGCTGCATGAGGTATTTTATGTTTTTGTTATCCATTATGTATTAAGAATGATTGATTAAATGATTTATTGCATGGTAAATATTATTTCCAATGGTTTGTAGCTAATTTTCAACATTTTTTTGTCACCATAATAAATACTCTGACATGTGAATGTGCATGAAAGTTTAGACTAAATCCTTTTTTATTTACTTTGGTCGCATGACATTTTGGATTATAATTCAAATAATTATTTAAATTATTTAATTGTTTACTGATTATTGTTAAATTTCTTTTATTCTTCAGGCAATGCTGTGGTCCTACCTGGTTTCCCCCCCCCCCCCCAGCTAGCAATCACCCCCCCCCCCGCTAATTTTCAGATAATTTCACTTTGGTCAAATCACATCCCTGGAAAGAGACAGAGAGTAAAAGAGAGAGACAGAGAGTAAGAGAAAAAGAGGAAAGGAAAGAGAGAGAGAGAGAGAGAGAGAGAGAGAGAGAGAGAAATACAACTACAGCGTCTTTGTGAGAGGCACCTGGCTTTGGCAACATCCAGTGGACATATTTCAAACTGCAGCTCGTTCTTCTCTTGCACTTCCCTCAGCGTTGTCTAGCGGGCCGGATTCAATCCCTTAGTGGGCCTGATCAAGCCCGCAGGCCGCCTGTTTGACACCCCTGTTTTAATATCATGTGCCTTATACGAGAGAAAAAAAATCACATAAGACTCATTTTTTTGTAGGTGCGCCTGTTTGCATCCAATGTTATGCAGTTATGAACAACCATCCATTGTCCTTATCAGCCTGGTGGTTAGGATTCAGAGCTTTTATCCATGCACAGCACACATTCAAATTTATGGCCTATTTTAGGGGTTTTCGTGGGCCTCTTAGTGAGAAAAATATGGTAAATATAATTTCGAATGGCTGTCGGGAGCCTTTATCATCTTTCTCCTCTGATGCAGATCTCTCACAAGGAAGCCAGTCTGCCGTGCAAAGTGATTGAAGCCAACTTTTACAGTGGGGTCCTGGCCCATACCTACAAAGTGGACGTTCTGGACCTTCATCTCCACTTTCGCTTCTCCATGCAGCATCGCGCCAACGACGGCATCCACTGGAGCGCCCTGGCCCACCGTCGCATCAGCACCTTACTGACGCTGCATGTTGCTGATGCTTGGGGCGTGGAGCTGCCGCCTCTTCATCCCGGTGACTGTAAAAACATTTTTTGTTGTCGGACATTCTCCTTCATCCTGACTCATTTAACTTTGTTCTCTTAGCGGACTTTTTTGCTTCTTTACCGGTGCAAAGCGTAGAAAATAGGAAAAGGGCTGGTAAGATTTCAATCATTTCAGTTTTATTCTATATATGAGTTGAATAATTGTCGTATTTTCCACACTATAAGGCTCACCCTAAAACTCCAAATTGGTCATACATTTGAATATGCGCCTTATACGCGGACAAAATAGGAAATTGCGTTATCATATTTGTGCAGTTATCGCTGACCATAATTGCATATAACAATGGTAGCAACAGGAATCCAACCGGAGAGCAATGGCAAGAACTCTGAATCCCAATCACCAGGTTGCTAGGGACTTGACTGGTTGTTCTCAATTGCATAACATGGACTGCAATGTTAATTGAACCTGGATCACGGGGGAGAGAGCGCCAGTTCCTATCCACTAGACCGCTGGGGATACAGACGATGGCATTACATTGTGTCTCATTATCACACTATGCTTAGTCACAATACCAATTATGTTCGAGAAGTGATGAAACGGAAAGTAATAAAAATTGGGATGAAATTTTATTTTACTTTTTTCAGTTTAATCTAAGCATTTTAAGTGACAAACATTTTAAATACGTGCGGCCATGCGACCTAATTAATTCCCACAGGTGCTTTTTATTATCCGGTGTGTATTCATAGTGCAGAAAATACGGTATACTCAAATGATTTGTTCCTTTCATTTTTTCTTAATTCCCTCATTTTTTAATCCCTTGTGGCACCTATTTTCAGTTTTTTTTTGCTCTATATAAATTGTTCATGTTTTTTTTTACAGTGAGACCTTCAATGTCGATGTCTTGGGGTCACGCTCCACACAGAGGTTACCATCATTTTGGGTTTAACGCAAGACAAAACGGATACGAGCATGTCCCTTATCATGTGCCTCTCGCTCATCATTGGGGCCCTCCAAATGGTAAGTAAAATTTAATCAGGATTAAGTTATTTTTGTTCTAGTAAAATATTACAAATAAAACATAAAATGGACAATTTGGCCAGGCACACAGGTTGAAAAACACCAGCACATTTGCACCTTCAGCCGTGATTGTTTGTTACATAAGCAACTGGATTTTTTTCTCAGTTACTTGTTTGTAATGTGTCTTGTTTTGGAAATCTCATCAAACAAAAGACAACCAAGGTAACAACGTTGCAGTGTTGGGAAACATGAACCATGCCCAAGCTATTTTCAAAGTCCAATCTTCATTGGAAGATTTTCTTTAGTGCATCCAATGTTTCCATTGGTCCATAAATTGGGTCTTCTGTATTGTTATTCGTCCTCTTCATTACAAATAATTCCTCCACAGTGCACACACACTGCTCCATGGTGGGCTGCTCTTGTTTATACCGTAGTCTTCTTATTACTTTTTCACTTGCTGTCAGAAGAACTTTTATCCGGTACTCATTCTTTTTCTGCAATATTTTTTAATTGAATTTCCTATGTCATTGATATTAACTGCGTAACATTGCTTGTAACGAGATTACACATGGCACGGCAGGGTAAACATGTAGTATAGACTTTAAAGGGAAAAAAGATGAGATTGTCAGGATAAATAGGCAAAATATTTACAATGTAGTGCTTAGAGACTGGCCGACTGCAATTAAAAAAATTGCAATCGTAAAAGGAGTGCAATGAAAAGAAGTGCAATAACATTTAGCAGCAACAAAAAACAAAATGGCAATATGTTTTCACACTTGTGTGCGCTCGTTTAGGGTGTAGAAAGGGATTTCTCCTGTTAGATTCACCAAATAGAGCACCTTGAATGTTTTGAGTATCCCACATTTTTCTTTAAATCACTATCCAGTAGTCATGCATTCTTTGACAAAGCCAGAATAAATGCATGTGGTGGACATCTCAAAAATCACTTTATTCATATTAATCAGAACCGTGGGTTTAGGCTAGTGAGGCTGCATAGGGCTTTATATTGTAAAAAAGTTAAAGTAGTTTCAGATCCAATCTTTCTCTTGCTATTCCATTAAAGAATTGCTTTTCACGAAATCCCCTCCTTTTCATTCGAAAAAAATCTTCGTCGCACCTATTTTCAGCTGTTTTTTTTTTTTTTTTTAATTGCATTTTTTACATGGTTGTTTGACAGTGAGACCTCCAGGGTTAATGCCTTGGGGTCATGCTCCAGACAACGGTTGGAATAACTTGGGTTTCAACGAAGGACCAAATGGATATGACTATGCCTCTTATCACGCGCCTTATGCTCATCATCACAGCCCTCCAAATGGTAAGAACTGACCGTGATATGGTGGTGTGGAGAATGTATTTTATTCTGATAAAAATCGATGGGCAGATAAATCTAAAGACCTTACTATTTGTGTTAAGCTTGTCTCTCCTTTTGGAGAACCACAACATTTTTTGATATTTTTATCTGGAAAATTGCTGAAACACATTGGAATCAATCTCATAAGGGGTTGACAAGCCAACATGTTGAAATAGCCTATTGGAAAAAACAAAACAACCCAAAAACATATGTTTGGAACTGTAAACAATAAAAGCTTTAAAAAGCCATCTAAGGAAGGCAAACACAAACTTTGTGTATGCATATATATATATATATATATATATATATATATATATAATGTGATTTTATATATATATATATATATATACAGGGAGTGCAGAATTATTAGGCAAGTTGTATTTTTGAGGATTAATTTTATTATTGAACAACAACCATGTTCTTAATGAACCCAAAAGTCTCATTAATATCAAAGCTGAATATTTTGGAAGTTGGAGTGGGGCTTTTTTAGTTTTAGCTATTTTAGGAGGATATTGTGTGTGCAGGTGACTATTACTGTGCATAATTATTAGGCAACTTAACAAAAAACAAATGTATACCCATTTAAATTATTTATTTTCATCAGGGAAACCAATATAACAGCTCAACATTCACAAATATACATTTCTGACATTCAAAAACAAAACAAAAACAAATCAGTGACCAATATAGCCACCTTTCTTTGCAAGGACACTCAAAAGCCTGCCATCCATGGATTCTGTCAGTGCTTTGATCTGTTCACGATCAACATTGCGTGCAGCAGCAACCACAGCCTCCCAGACACTGTTCAGAGAGGTGTACTGTTTTCCCTCCTTGTAAATCTCACATTTGATGAGGGACAACAGGTTCTCTATGGGGTTCAGATCAGGTGAACAAGGAGGCCATGTCATTAGTTTTTCTTCTTTTAGACCCTTTCTTGCCAGCCACGCTGTGGAGTACTTGGATGCATGTGATGGAGCGTTGTCCTGCATGAAAATCATGTTTTTCTTGAAGGATGCGGACTTCTTCCTGTACCACTGCTTGAAGAAGGTGTCTTCCAGAAACTGGCAGTAGGACTGGGAGTTGAGCTTGAGTCCATCCTCAACCCGAAAAGGCCCCACAAGCTCATCTTTGATGATACCAGCCCATACCAGTACCCCACCTCCACCTTGCTGGCGTCTGAGGCGGACTGGAGCTCTCTGCCCTTTACCGATCCAGCCACGGGCCCATCCATCTGGCCCATCAAGACTCACTCTCATTTCATCAGTCCATAAAACCTTAGAAAAATCCGTCTTGAGATTTTTCTTGGCCCAGTCTTGACGTTTCAGCTTGTGTGTCTTGTTCAGTGGTGGTCGTTTTTCAGCCTTTCTTACCTTGGCCATGTCTCTGAGTATTACACACCTTGTGCTTTTGGGCACTCCAGTGATGTTGCAGCTCTGAAATATGGCAAAACTGGTGGCAAGTGGCATCTTGGCAGCTGTACGCTTGACTTTTCTCAGTTCACGGGCAGTTATTTTGCGCCTTGGTTTTTCTACACGCTTCTTGCGACCCTGTTGACTATTTTGAATGTAACGCTTGATTGTTCGATGATCACGCTTCAGAAGCTTGGCAATTTTAAGAGTGCTGCATCCCTCTGCAAGATATCTCACTATTTTTGACTTTTCAGAGCCTGTCAAGTCCCTCTTCTGACCCATTTTGCCAAAGGAAAGGAAGTTGCCTAATAATTATGCACACCTGATATAGGGTGTTGATGTCATTAGACCACACCCCTTCTCATTACAGAGATGCACATCACCTGATATGCTTAATTGGTAGTAGGCTTTCGAGCCTATACAGCTTGGAGTAAGACAACATGCATAAAGAGGATGATGTGGTCAAAATACTCATTTGCCTAATAATTCTGCACTCCCTGTATGGAGAAGAGGACGACGAGGTGAGCGGAGAAGATGAGGTAAAATTTTGGACTATTTGATAAAGTTTCAGGAGCGAGCAGAGAGAGTGGGAAAGGTGAGATGGCACAACATTCATTTGGACAGGTAACTTAAAATTAGTTTTACCTGGTTACATCAGTATCAGAAATTATTTTCCCCCCATTTTATTAACACTCCACTTATTGAAACATAAATATTTTGTTTGTTTGTTGTACATGATTCAATTGTTTGTTTGTTTGTACATGATTCAGATTGAATCGTTTCTTGTACATGATTCAATTGTTTGTTTGTTTGTACATGATTCAAATTGAATCGTTTCTCCGGCGCCGTCACGAATGGCAGCCACTCCAGCAGCTCCCGTGTTATTTTCGATTGTTCTCAGTTATTTCGATTGTTCTCAGCTTAGGGATGCTGCTGGAAAAGTGAATTTCCCTTCGGGGATGAATAAAGTATCTATCTATCTATAAAATCACATTTTTCTCATTAGAAAATGTTTTTGTCACGATTATCCTAGAGAAACGCTATGCTTTTCCATTATCAAACATTTTTTGAAAATGCGCTAGGGAGCCACTAGGCAGCGCCAAAGAGCTGCATGTGATTCCATGGCTACCTGTTGCTGACACCACAGGCACATACAAATCTACCGGGACTTTTGTTCCGTTTAGGGGTTATTCTAAACAACACACACATATATTTAAATACTCAAGAGAATTTGTTTACTACTAATCTACAGAAGAAAATTGAAAAAAACACGACACTTGGGACTAAATAAGCATTTGATTGTAATTTAGCGCAATGTTAAAACTATCAGAGAAGATCTGACTTAAAATTCACCCAGTCACTGAAAATAGATGGTTCAGTCATTTGCAGCTTTAGATTGATGCAATCGTTTGACACAATTATCAAGGAAAATTGTCATTATTCATCAGTTTGGCAGATCAACACACAAGATGTTAAAACATTCCATTGCTAAAACGTTAAGTTTACTCTGTAAGGAACTTGAGTCCCATGATTTTTCATTTTGCACTTGTTCAATGGTCCAATAGTATCGAACCTAACGCCTTTTTCCTCCGTGTCCTCTGAAATCCAGCAGGGGAGGAAGGTAATGAGGGTAGGGGGTTGGGGGACATTCTTGTCCTCAGGAGGCATTGTTTGCGTGTGTCTCCTCTCCATCCTTTGAAAAGCGTGTAGTGTAGAGTTGGCCCTTACCACTCACTTGTTTTCTGCTCAATATAATGTTTTCTATGTTTTGCAGCTTACTATGGGCCCAACCCACACGTGATGAGGAACAAGCACGATAGATACCAGCACTTACCGTACGATATTCATAATCCTTTTCAGCATCTAAGGGGTGGGCCATTTTATGGTTATCAATATTAAGTATTGTTTCGTAAATGGAGCAAAGAATGTTGTTATTGAACATTTCTTCATTTGTGTTGATTTTTCATATACTTCAAATGTTCATCATCTTAATGCACTTGTTATATTAAAGATAGCTTTTCATCTTGAATGGACAGTGTGCAATATTTAGTGGCTTTAGGCTGACAGGGGGACCCAAAGCGACAAAAATTGACTGTTTTGAATTTTCAAAAATAACTGCGCAAAGCTCCCGAATTGTCTGCAATGGCAACAAATGGCAAGACAAAGACAATGTAGAAGTCCTTCCGGTCCGCTCCAAGAGAATTTAAAAGTAGCATGCGATCGTAGAAAACAAATATTTTCAGGCCTTGCTCAGTGCATTTAGGAGTGTGCATGAACAGCTCTAATTAATGGTAGATAAACAGATAGGTGTGGTGGATTTTATTTGATAAAGCCGCTTTGATCATAGATGGGCATTGTTAACACATTGTAGAGCAAATAAGTTCAGCAAATAAAAGACTTCCACTTTTTTCACTGTTTCAAATGACTCACTTTGGAATGGATGGAACGACCGTCCGGGTCCTACTAATTCACCATGCACCATAATGAAATAACAAAGCTTTAAATGTAGTTAAAACATCCAAGGCTATGTATTGATAAAATAATGTTTTCACCGTACGGAATTATGTCGATTGGAGGGGCATTCTTAAGTATAGAACATTACACAAATTTCTCACTTTGGCTGGCTTTGTAACAAGTTTAAGCAACTTCAAACACCGCCCCCTGATACTGTATCTGATATCTAAGACCATGTTCAAAGAGGCATGATCTGGTCAAGCGTCCCTGGTCCATATAAAATGAGGAGCTGATCGATAGCTCGTCCTATTTTCTACTGCAGCGCATGAAGGCTGCAAGCGGCCGTGCGGGCCTGCACTGCGGCCTTGGGTCAAGCCCATTGGCCACACGTTGAGACCATATGGAGTACAAGACCATATGTCTCCGCAACAACAAGAGGACGGTTTCAAATTCAACACCATGTTTGCTGGTTCTTGGGAATGAGCGTTTTTTTTTGTGTACAAGGGAATCTCCCCAAATCAACTAGCATTATAGCGGGAAACTTTCTTTTTGTGCAATTAACTCCAAGATTTCGAAAACTCTCATAATCTCCGGCGCTATCCCCTCCTTTTTTGTTTTCCTATCATTAATTCTCAGTGTTAATAAATTGTGTGCTATTTCCTGGTTAATTAAATCAATTTTCTTGGGATTAGTAATGCATAACAGAACTCATAAGAACTTAAAGTAAAAACATAATTTTTTTTTTTTAATCAGTGTAGGAAATTCTACCATCCTTTAGATACTTTTTTTTGGGTGGCGCACAAGCAACACCTGGAGGCAAATTTGTTTACTGCTTGCAGTAAAGAATAAATGATTTTTTTTAAAGAACTTGATAAGATAGGCTTGTTTTAAAGCTGAGCAGGAGTAAAATAAAAGACCAAAAAGCTTTATCAAGAGTTTGCATTTTATTAAAGGGTTCGTACATATCGTACAAGCAGGGGAGTGTATCTGGTGCAAAAAGATAATAATTGGTCCCCTTATAAAGTGAAAGATTGAAAAAGTTGACATGTTTTCAGCTTTTTCATTGTCTTTAGTGCTAAACCTGTTTTAATAGAAAACATTGAAGAAAAATAAGCAGTAAGCGCCGTCCTCAACCCATGAGGAGGTGGTGCACTTGTTGCAGTTGCTGCTGGGAGAGGACCAGACGGTGGACTTGTTCTTGTCCGCGACTACAAGGAATGGCCACGCGACCAACAAACACTGAACCGCCTCTTTTCTCTTCCTTTGCCTAAAAGTAAAAACCATGATGAATCGTTTACGTCTGCGAGGATATTTAGTTTTTCATCTCACCTTGACGAAAGAAGAAACTGGGAAGGTGGCGAAGTCAGAAACAACTTTTGCTCCGGGTTGATGAGCCACGACATGTTGAGCTACTTCGCCCTTGGAGAAAAGAAATATTCAGATGCACTTTCAGCGATTTTTCACTGTAATGTTTTTACCTTGAGTTTGGATAGGGCGTCGCTTAGGTTTTGCAGTCGGGCAGTCTGCTCCAATAGCTGGGCGCTGGCGCTGACTGGAAGTAGATGGGAGATGTCAAAGTTGCAGATTTTTTTAAAAAAAAGACTTCTCCACACACCTGACGTCTTCCCAGTGATGTCCACTACTTTGACTCCTGCGCTCAGCTTGAGAAGGGTCGACAGCATCTGATCCGTCCGGCGGTATATACCCACATTCAGTCCCTCTGGTTTCACAGAGCTTTTGTTCGACACCTGTCGCAGTTTGGCAGGGCACAGTGGAGGCAGGGAGGCCAGCTGGGCACTCATCTTCTCGGCCTGAGTGGCAAATACACTCGTGGTCATGCAAAGAGATCTACAGTAATACCTCCCTACTTGGCGCTTCGGTTATCGCTGGTTCACTGCTTCGCGGACTTTAAATTGAATTGCCTTTACTGTCATTGATATCGACGTAGCAAGCATTGGGATCACAGTTGTCTTTGAGCGACTGTAGTGGGCTAGTGTATATTTCAGTCTGACAGCGGGCTGGGCACAAAAAGTGTGTCCACCTAAATCAAGCTCGGCAACAGCTAGCATATTATTACACTGAAAATAAATTCTTCGATTGAATCACACTCAGAGTAAATTCAGAAGCGAGCAAAGAAATGGTGATCACCAGCGGGTGCTCTGGATTGTTATAGGGTCTGATGTCTGGGAAGGGGCTGAGGTGGCGTCGCTACTTTGCTGATTTTCACTTTTCGTGGATGGCTCTGCACCCCATTACCCGGGATAACGCAGTATTACTGTATTATCAATTATTATCAGTTTCCCCAGGTCACCTTAAGTCTGATGTTTTCGGTCTTAAGGTGTTTGATGCACAGTCTCTGAGCATCAAGCTGCTGTTGGAGAAGAGGAGAGTCCACCACTTGCATCGGTCCGGCCAGTGAATGGGACAAACCCGCTGAAGGAGGATACAGTCAAATTGAAATCTTCTTGCATTCATCTCAAACTTTTCAAACATACCCCCAGCTTGTCCTTGAACAACTGAAGACATTCCGGTTCCTGGCATGCCTCGCAGGCCCTCGATGGTCATCTTTGATTGATTATTGATGCGCTGTCTCAGCTCAGCGTTCTCAGATTCCAGCTGGTCATTGTCGGCTTGCAGGGCATCCATTGTCTCCTCAAATTCCCTGTTTTGTAAAAGAGTGAGTTAACTGGATTATAAGAGCAGTCTAGTAAAAATCTCAGCTCACTTTTGTTTTTTCTTCAACAGGTCTAGGTTCTTGTCCAGTTTGGTCTGGATTTTCTCGACACGTTCATCTGCATCCTTGGTGGACGTGTCAAGCTTCTTCTCTAACAGGCTTAGACGGACATTGGCCTCGCTCAGCTCTTCTCCCTGCAAGAAAAATGATTATTATTGAACTTCTGCACAAGTGGGCCTCCATCTATCATGCCCCACCTTGATCTTGAGGGACTTCTTCAGCTCTCTCATGGCTTCTTCTCTGTCCTCCAGCTTCACTCCAAGACCTTCTGCATCAGTCATCTCGGCTCTGACGGTGGCTGCTCTAATTTCCACTGGAGGACTCTGAGGTTGGAATCAGAAATAAAACAAGATGAACAATGTGTCCTGTATGGAAACATTGCAACTCCCTTTTGGTGGCTGCGTGAGTATGATCGGATAACTTCCACTAATAGTTCCTAAGTTGTTTCGATTTCAATTATAATGCTCCCCCCTACGCAAAGGTGAAGGAGCGGTTGCGCGGTGACAGAGAGAAAAGTTACTCACGCTCAAGTTTTATCAGGGGAACCGAGAATGAGAAAGGCTTCTTGGGGTGTGTGCCTTTTTTGAAATACCTTCCTCCTTTTTTGATTAATTTTTCATAAATAATTCCCAAGGTGCGGACAGCTAATGCATGCTGCCAGAAAGCGTCTTGCAAAACAATAACTACAAAAGGGACTGCCCTTTGTTTTATCCGACAGGCGCGTTCTGCAAGCATGTTCATGGGACGCCATAATTGCTACCAGCAGTCTTGCAACCAGAAAAGTAATCATCTTTCCAGCTTGAAATGGTCTCCTGTTTTTGGTTGGATTTTTTGTTTTACTTCCAGCATGTTTGTGAAATGCACATACAGAGGCTGCAATGATAACTTCAGCCAGAAAATGGCATCAGCGTTGTACAACATTTCCAAATTCCGGACAGCACCTTAAAGTTCAATTCTACAAATTAACTGCAATCAATTCATTATTAAAAGGATTTATTGATATACTTAATTCGCTAGCCCCGATAAAAGAAAGTAAGACATAAGTACCTGGCCCTGTGGTTTGTCTGCATCGTATTCTCCCTCCTGCATGGCGGTAGCCATCTTGTTCATTGTAGCAATAATATCGCTGCACGATTGACGCAGGCACTCGGTACCATTAAGACCATGAGCACCATACACCTGCGTAGAAAAAAGTACACCTTTTTATTCTTGCTACTAGCTTTCAAATGACCCAAATTGAGCATTGTATCCAATAGCCTACCTGCTCCACAACCTGGTACATGGTATCCTCCAGTTTGAGCGCGTTCAGTCCTTCCTGCTCAGGCAGCGGTGCAACCATCTGCGCTCCGGCTGCTGCAACCTCCTGAAGAACAGCCACCACACGGGTCAGCTGCCTTCTGCAATCATTTAGCCCCTCCGACACCTGATGGGCATAGAGCAGCACGCACTTCAGCTTAATTTGTCTCTGTGACAAAGCCACATTTGAAAATCTTTTTTTACCGGTGGTCCAAAATTGAGAGCAGCCGGCGCCCCAGTGGACTCAGTTCCAGGCATTCGGCGGCGGATCTTCTTACAAAACTGCCTGATATCTGAGCAGGATGTGTCTAAGTCCTTCAGGAGAGTACTGAATGTGGAGTTCTGCTGGTCTGTTGCCAGGAATCCACGCAGACGAGCTACTTCCACTCCCATACTGTCTAAGGCACTCTGGGTGAACTAAAGATGAGAATGTGAATTTAGTTTGAATGCTTTCGGCACCCTTGCGTGACGTTTCTTCAAGATAAACCATTTAAGTGTACCTTAATGTGGTCAGATAGTTGCACAGTGCAGTCCTCCTTGTTGTCGGTCAGATGAACACTGTACAATTGCTAGATTGCACAGTGAAACTTATAAGATTCTATTGCAGTATAACACAATGCTTCTGAGACACAGAGCAAAATCTTTTACCTGGTAATACTTGATGGCCTTTGTCAATGTTTCAACCTGGACCGTCTCATCCAACTGATCTTTGTGCAATAGGTCGATAAAATAATCCAGAGAGCGCTCGTGAAAGCTCATTTCAGAGTAGAGCGTGCCCATGCGCTTAAAGACGTCTACTGGGCACATATTCAAAGCTCTGGAACCAGACAGGAGAGACTCCATTGCTAAATGGTCAATTGATAATGTACTTTGCAAATTAGAGATTCTTGGCTTACTGTTCATATTTGTGCAGAGTGGACTGCAGCAAGCTAAGGGAGTACACGAGTCCAGAAGCAAAACTGCGTTGTTCTCCTGGAGGCCCTCTGAGAGCTGAACCCTGGGCCAGGTTCCCGTTCAAATCAAATTTTTCCTTCGCCTGTTTGCTGATTAGCTCAGCCTGTTGAAAATAAAGCGCCAATGTTATGTTTATGGAACAGACATGGAAACTGGCTTACGATTGCCTACCTTGCAAATGATCCTGGGGATGAGCAGAAGCACAAGGATGCAGTCATGATCGCCACCGTGACGGAGGAAAGAGTCTGGCATGAAAGATTTAAGCATGGACACCTCTCTGTTCAGCTGAGCCACTTCCATTTTCCTCAGCTCCATCTCGATGGCCTTAAAATGCACAGGATTATTTAGCACAAGCCAGATTTAAGAATTGGAGCCTTTCACCAACCTTGGCGTACGCCTTTGTCTCTGCAAACTTGATTTTAAAGTCGAACAGCTCCGCGGGAGGTTGCTGCACTTGTTCGCTGCTTTCACTTTGCTGGGCCGTGAGCTCTCTGTTGGCCTCCTGGTGTACAAAACCAAATAAAGAGATCATCATCCAAGGTCAAGCAATTGTGCTGATGCGATGCTCACCCACCTGCAATCTGTTAGTGAGCTCTCTATATTTGTTGATGGTGTTCTGGTAATCAGCCACAGTCTCCTGGGCGGCCTCCACCCTCTTGTCCGCCTCTCGGACCTTCGCGCCACTCAGGTCGAGCTGCTCCCTCAGCTCCATTTCCGTTTCCCTGGCGTTCTCTTGGAGCTCGTCATTCATGTCATTGATTGCCTCCTATCCAAGCAGAAAGATGACTTTTTACTGAACGGAAGTGGCCGCGGACAATGTTTGTAAAGCCAGACAGACCAGATCGGTAACAGTTTCTTTCAGCTCTCTGACTTTCTCTTCCAAGTCGAGGTTTCTCTCAGTGAGAGTCTCAACCATCTCTTCTGATCCCAGGGCGGCATCCACCTGGTAAATAACACAAACCCTCAAAGAGAGTTGACATTTAGGAATCTCTCTAAGAGCTTCACCTGCTCTTTCAGCTCATCGACTGTGGCCTCGGCCTCCTTGAGCTCCTCTTGCAGCTTTTCCTTTTGAGTCCTTAAGGTCTCCATCTCTGTATTTTTCTTCTCCATCTGCTTCTGTAATTTCACATGCTCTTGTTTCTCCGAGGCAGACAAGTCACGCATCCTAAGGAGGGAAGATTTTTTTTAAATCAAACCCCCAGCCCTGCAAAGGTTCTTCTAAACTGTTGTTTTTATATACACTCACCTGACTAAGGCCTCCTTTAGTTTGCTGTTCTGTTCCTCTAACTGTTTGACATGGTAACTGGAGGCAGCGCCATCAGAGCCTTGCAGGAAAATAATTAAGGAATTAAGGCTGCATCAATCTGTATGATGAAACATCTGAGACAGGCTTCTTTCCATAGTAACCTTTCTCTGAGATGTCGTGTCGAAGGATCTCCAGGTCCATGGAAAGCTCCTCCACTCGCTCCTTTAGCGTATCCACCTCGACCTGCAGGGACTCTGCTCGCTCCTCAGCCATCTCTTTATCCAGAGTGGCCATCTCGATCGCATCTGCTGTGTCAGACATCTCTTCCATGTAACGGTCCTTTGCCTCCTGAGCATCACGTGCTTCCTGGAGGGACACAAGAACATTTAGCAATTCGCATTTCCATCTTCACACGAGTTTAACCAAGAATGGGCAAATTACAACACGTGGGCCATACAGTATGTCATATGTTTGTATACAAATTTATGTATCAAATGTTTTTGTATTGAGCACGGTCACGTGAATGTACCTTACAGGCAGCCGTACCTGTCAGTATGAAAGGAAGTGCCGTAAGGCCTCTAAGGACGACACGAACACGGTCTGTAAACGCTGCACTACCAAATAATAAATACAAGCCATACGCCTCATCAAGATATTACACAGTATACTGCCTCCATTAGGCTTTGAACCTAAGCTGCTAAAGGAAAATAGCAAAGATATAATGTTAAAAAGTTCTTCTAAGGTTTTCACTTGGCGTAATGATCACATTACCCTTAAAGAATGTGCACTCAAGTAATATTGTTGGAAGTACTCCTAGCTGCATGATTGGTGACCTGAACAACTGGAGAGGCCTCAGCACATGGCACCAATAGTATTATTCCAGCTTTTCTTCTTAGTTTTTTCCCCCCCAATCTATTTGGAGTTTATATATGAGCCCTTTATTAAGAATAAGTGGACAAAGGAAAATAAAAAATGGACAGTGCAAGGACAAGATTAGAGAGGTGACATAACACACATGCTCATTGCTTTAAATTAGTTTTAAACGAGTGCTAATTATTAGATGAAAAAGTAACTGTCGCGTTTTTAGCAAACTCAAGCCTTTTAAAATCCGTGTGTCACTCAAGGACCCCTTGTGAAGTCCCCCCTGATAAAAAAAAAAGATTTATAAAGCATTATAGCTGCACATTAAATGAGCTGTACGGAATTTGAAACTTTGACTTGTAGCCGCTATCTCCTGGCTTGTCATCATTGCAGTCTCTATCAGCTCGTTTATAATGCGCAAGCAAAGAACACGCATCTCTTAGATGCCTCATCTTTTTGTTATCTTTCTTAGAATTTAAGTTGGCGTTTGGGCTATTAAAGCAGGCCTCTTCTTACTTTCACCATTTTCATGCTAACAAATACAGGCAACAAAAAAACCCGCAAGGGTGAGTATGACGTCGCTCTCCAGCACGCGCCCTAACCCCCCCCTTTCCTCCTACCTAATGTATTCCTCCCGGAATAGCTTTGCTAAGCGTAAGATAAAAGCAAATAAACCCAGGTGAAAAAGCATAAGGGCTCTTTGAACTCAGTTGGCCATTGTTGACACATACTTATTAGAGAAAATATTAAACCTCCAACTTTTTTAAGGACATCTTAAATGATGCACCTTACCTTTTAAATGTTACAAGACGAACATTAAAATGGTCTGAATATCATGGCTAGATTTTTCTGAATTACCTTCTGTATACATTTTATTTATCAAGTATAATAAAACCCACCTCGTGTTCTGCAACAATAATCAAATGTCGAGCAAAAAAAAAATACCATCTTTTGATCTAATTAAACATATGATCTAATTTATTGCTTAAAAAATGGATATAATTTTATTTTGCTTCAAGCTGTTTAAAAACACTGTAATGGCATATATCGAATCCATACACGGCAGATTCATAAAATCAAATCAGCCAGCTCTTTAAAATTTTACCACCCGATAAGTTTGCCCACTCCGGTTTTAATTCATGATTACAATTATTGATATCACCTTCTTGGCTTCTTTGAGATTTTTCTGTAGCTCTGCCTGCTGCTCCTGCATTTTGGTCTTCCACTCATGAAGCTGCTCCAATTGGATCTTGTGCTTCTCCTGCTCTTTCAGCTTGGCCTTGTCCTCTGTGCGCTTCATTTTCAGTGTCTCCAGCTTCTCCTCCAAATCCTTGACTTTTGCACGCAGTGATTCTTCCTCCTTGGAGCAGAGGGAAGGGAAGAAGATGATTATGCCAGATTTTGTGACAATAAATGGTGTTTTTGGAAGATCTAAATTAAAATGCATCAATTTAAAAACTGCATGTAGAGCAATCCCTTGCTATATCCCGGTTTACTTATCACGGTTTCGTTACTTTGTGGATTTTCATTGTGCATTGTGTTCTGCATTCTGATTGGCTAAACAGTCACCCTGCCCCTTTTCTGCCAGTGTTTGCCTGTGCGTCAATGATGTTGCGGTCCAAGTTTTAAATGTGCGTAAAACCCTTCGACGAAATCATTCAATTTCAAGTTTCTCTAAAATGGCTCACGACCGGCTAAACTGGCTTTGGAGCTGCGTGCGGCTCTTTGACACTCCATAGTGAATCCCTAATGCTTTTTTAAAAACGTTTGATAATGGAAAAATGTATGGTTTCCGTAGGCACATAAACAGGACAGTTTTCCTGTGAATATAAATAGCTTTTTTCCTTACAAAGGTTAAGGTTCACAGATCCCCAACCGCCATGGTCGTCAGGGCACCACTTCATTTGGTGTTTTGTGCAAGTACAGCATGGCGGTGCCCATCCCTCCTTTTTGGTAGGGGCTTACTTCCCCCAAATGAAACACGTAGTACTATTTTCCATGGTTACCACTAGGAGAGTAGGCCTCCTTTGAAAATACTGATACCAGATCCTATATCACTGGGGAAATACTATTTCCTTCCGAAATTTTGAATATCAAATATTTTTGTTGAGAAATAAAATTGTGGTGATGACCTTAGTCTGTTGCTTTTGGTACATATTAAAGGCACAGGCTTATGTCTTTTATTACAGCTCCTCAAGGTAATGTATTGTAAATAACTTCATCATATCCATCTTTTAGGTCTCCACACAAACTTTAATCCTTATTAAAGCAGCCGTGTATTACGCTTGCTTGTAATAAACTTTATAATCATGTAAATAAAATTATTCTCACTGTTAGAACAATAAGGCTGGATGTATATAATTCTTTTACATTTCTTCCAACTCCAGACATTTTCTTTTTCTCTAATTTGGCCCTCTCAACATTAGTTTGCCAACCCGTCCAAGGAAAATAAATGCAGTTTTCCATATTATCCACATGATAGCGACCAAGTATGTGAGGTAAAAACGTGTGTCCTGAAATCCAAATATTTTAAAAAATAATAATTCAACAGTACAGAGGTTATTTGGAAAAGTAATAATAACTTAAGTACAGTAATTTTATTCGTTAAACAAGTGCTTGGGCCTGCACAATGTGTTTGTTTTTATGACAATATACATGAAAGAAAATTAAGTACTACTAATAAAAAAATATTTTTGGGTGCCAACTTTGCCCCATTGTCCCTCTGTATGTCGATAACAAAAATACTAAATATTCAGTCATTAAAAACAGGGACCTAAAATATTATTTTGAGTTATTTCTGAAAAGAAACGTATAGTAATACTATCGTAGTAATAATATTAATACTATAATGCAGAAATACTACAAACATAAAACAGGAGAACAATTAGAACAATATTAAGTAAATACTGCAAATGTATTATAGAAATTCTACAAAAAAACTACAGTAATACTATTGTACAAAAATACTACTACAGAAATACTGCAAAATACAACTACGGAAATGTTACAATACTAAAGATTAACTACAAAAATACAAATATGGAAATAATACAAAAATACTATAACCACTACCACAGTAATTCTACAAAACAAAATATCAAATTTAGAGCCTAAAACGGGGACCTGATATGTTATTTAACACCAATTTGATAAAACTTATCCATTTAGAAAAAAAAAAATCAAAAATAAATAAATATAACATGTACATCTCTGCTTGTATCTTTCTTCCTGAATGAAAAAAAAATGAAAAAAGCTAGGTCTCAAGGATTGGCCCCTAGGTCAAATTGCTTAACCCAAATGCTACTCCAAGTAGTTGCCCACCTTTGTTCAACATAGTATTTAATAAATAAATACAAGTTTTTACTTTGACTATCGCAGGACTTTTTTGAAATGCAACTCCTGCGAAAAACGGGGGATTAACGTATATATCTTTTGACTGAGTCTGTATCTCTTATTAGGGACTCACCTTGCTTGGGGTAACTGGAGCAGAAGTCACGGTTATCTCAGTCAGCGACCGGCCAAGTTGAGGTGTAGGAGAAGATCCCAGAGCCCCCTGGTGAGGAGATTGGCCACCTTCACTGCCATCACCGGATGACAGATTTTCGCGAGAAGCCTGACAAATGAAGAAGGTGTGTTGAAAGTTCTTAGCATTCGTAATGTCATTTGACTGGATCACCATCCCAACGGGCTCTTTACATACAGTGCCTTGCAAAAGTATTGGCCCCGACAACTTCGCGACATATTGCCATATTTCAGGCTTCAACCGTATCGATAAAAACTCAACATTTTTTCTAAGAATCAACAAAATGTGAGCCAATTGTGAATTGAAACCAAATTTAGTCAACATTTTATATTGCGCTAACAAATAAAAAAATGAAACGTGGGCATTGCAAAAATATTGGCCCCTTTGAGTTAATACTTTGTACTACCTCCTTTTGCTAGTCGTTTGCTAGCTCAAGTTCATTTAGGTTTGATGGTGAATCCGCACAGCATTTGTCAGATCTTTACACAAATGCTCTATAGGATTGAGTTCTGGACTTTGGCTTGGCCATTTTAACACCTTTTAAACCATTTCATTGTAGATTTTGCTTTATGTTTAGGGTTGTTGTCCTGTTGGAAGGTGAACCAGTGCCCGATTCTCAGTTCTCTTGCAGACTCCGACGGATTTTCTCACAGAATCGTCCTGTATTTGGCCCCATCCATCTTCAACTCTAACGATCAATGGTGTACCACCATGATTGACAGTGGGGATGGTGTTTTCAGGACCGTGTGCTGTGTTACACTAACGCCAAATAAAACACTTTGCAATTAGCCCATCAAGTTCAATTTTGATCTCAATGCTTTCGCCAGGCACTGTAAATAAATCCCATCCTTAGGTAAGAACCACCAGTGTTTATTAACCAAACGCTTCACCAATCCCTGTGCTCGGTCACATGACGGAGCATACCATGAGCGGCAGGCGGGAGTGACTTGGGGGTTGAACCAAAAGGGAAGGGAGGGAGATTGCTGATGCCAGACGCTTTGGTGTGGTCCACTGCCACAATCCGATCAAAAGAGTGTACATAAATACACACATACTGTATTTCAAAAACCTCCCTTTGTTTGTCATAGACCGCTTTTTTAATCGGTGGCCTATCCTGGCCTCAGACAAAATTCTACAAGTGAAAAATCTCAGGAGAGGGGATTTTGTGGCTGATGTCACAAAAGTGCCAATTTGTTTTGCCCCAATGTGGAAATAAAATTGCATATTCTCTCTGGTGAAGCATTGTCACCTTTTTTTTATTTTTATAATTCAAACAACAATTTGCATTTTCTATGTAAAATTTAGGTCATTATTTGGAGTTCACTTCAATAGGGTTGACAACCTTTACATGCTGGTCACAAAGCTCTATAAACAAATAATAACAAAAACATATGGACCAACCAAATTCTTCAGTGCATTTTATTTCACTGTGTGACGATTGGAGAGTCAAACAAATCTATGAAGTAATAATAATGCCAGAGCCTGTGTCCCACCCATATCAACAAATATCCCACCGTCTCTATACAACTGTCTCCCTCTTGCAGTCACTTGAGACCATTGAGGGTCATTTTGAACGTAATGTTTTAAATAATCGTTTCAAAACAAGGTGCGAGCAAAGTTTTTTTTGTGAAAATGTCACAAAATGCTGCAAACAAAAAGTATACTGCTTTATTTACCTTCCGCACAGAGGGCACTGGGCCGCTACTCGTCCACCCCTACCGCTCACCCAATCAAATTGCTCTAGGTGCTTGGCTGGCATTTTCGAGTGTTTACAATTTGTTCTGTAAAGTTTATTAACAGTTAACTTAGATTGTTTATTGAACTTATACATACACGATTCCGTAAAGACGTACATCCAAAACGGGCTCTGTTGGTGTAACACTGTGACTGTAGTTAAAACTGTGCTATATATAATTATGAACTTAAACTTTCACTTCTGATGTTGCTTAGGCTTTGCTTGGATTAAAATTGAAATGACAAAAGATATGCACGGGTTGTATTTTATCTCCAAGCCAGATGTACTAAGAGCCTCAACTGGCTTGCAAGCAATAGGTCCGCGACCCATGGTTTACAGAAATAATATTATACAATTTCTCATTACATTTCTTTATTTTATATGTAAATCGTACGTTTAAAATCCAACTGACTTTCTAGATGTTCAGAATTCTACTTGATCGTTTTTGAATAAGATTCTATTTTCTTTAAAATATTTTTATGTCAATAGTATTTGTTATACAGGAAGTCCAAACCCCTTTTAAAAAAAAAAATAAAAAAAAAATCCATACTTTTTCAATTTTTATGATGAAAATGTACGTCAAATAAAGTATTTAATGCCATTCATCAATTTTGTGTTGAGGTGATGTTCTCAGCTGCTGAACATCGTAAATAAAAATGTTGCTTGTAATATAAACCAGCTACTGTGAAAACCAAGCAATTGAGTTAAGTTAAAAAGAACGTAATCAGTGGAGTAACTTTCACTATGATCTCACCTTGGCAGAATGACGGGTAGAGGACTGGAGAAGGGAACGCACAAGCACGAGCAGCGCCACAAGGTAAGAGATTAGCAGCACAGATATTAAGCAAACCACAGGAACGAACACTGAAGTTTTTTTGTTAAATTCGAACATTCAAAGAATTGTAACGTCACCTCATGCAATTGTGCATGCATTCACAAAAATACAAGAAACAAGATCATGCCAAAACAGTCCCAAGTTCTGTGAGTGACACCAACTATTGTTACTTAATTTGTTGTTAGAAGGAGTTCAACAATGTTAATAGTTGATATATTTTCACAAAGCCAAAAAACACTTAATAACAAAAATAATACTTGTAAGTATTTTTGTACCTTTTTAGCACTTGTGGGTGCCTGGTAATAAAGGTATGTGGGGAAAAAAAGGTTTTTAAATGACTACGCTTTTAATCTTGTTTTAAATAAGGTTTACGTACCTGTTTAGCTGTGGTGGGGGTCTCTGGTATATCTGGTAAGAGAAACATTTCATTAGATGCTTGCTATTATCATTTCAAGCCTCTGTGAATGAATATCAGTACTGCATGTGTAAAGTGGTGCCCTTCTCTACTTTGACATACTTTTTCTAGGGTTCGAACACAATTTTTGAGGAATTTCAAAGCCAATTTCCAATTTCTCCAGTACCATTAAAGGAAGAAATCTGATGTGAATCATGTATTTTGCAGGGCCATCAATATATTTGCAATTTACAATTTTTACTCAAGTCAAGTCATGTTTATCTGTGACGCCCTTAATTACAAAGAGTCTCAAAGGGCTGCATGGATCACAAATTGTTGCAAACCAGACTTATTACACCATCCCCTCCCTGATCTAAAGCCTACATGACAGCAGGGAAAAACTCAAAAACCTCAGGATGAATCAAGTCATGTTTATTTGTGACACCCTTATTCACAGGGAGTCTCAAAGGGCTGCACAGACCACAATTACAAATTGCAGCCTATTATTACACCATCCCCTGATCCAAAAACTAGATGAGGGCAAGGAAAAACTCAAAAACCTCAACATGAGGAACAATTTCTTAGTATAAATCAAGAATATAGACACAATTTTTCACTTTCAAGTGTCTTGATTATTGATCTTAAATTGATTTAACTCTGTCTATTGTGTTTTTGACTGAATTAGTAATTCCATTATCAAGTCAACAAACTCAAATATGAACTGATAAATGTAGCGGCTTAAAGAATAATGAGACTGATTGTTAGATTCAGATTCAGATTCAGATCTACTTTATTGTCATTCTAGTACACGTGTATACAGAACGAAATGTCGATACATCTGACCCGCACAGTTTCCTTGAATGTACAGATATAAGTAAAAGTTGTATTGTATTATGGCTACGTATAGTATTTTACCATAGTGCCGATAGTGCAAGAGGAGTAGCTAACCGGATGTGCAAAATGGGCAGTCAGGTTAACAAGTCAGGTAAACAGTAACATTAACACTGTAACAATAACGCTGTAAGTACAATAGTGCAGAGAGCAAATGTGCAAGGAGTGGCAAGCTATAAAGAACTGCCAGTAGTGCAAAAAGTCAGATTAGCAGCCTTTTAGATTTAGGTTAACTATATGTTAGATTGACCATTTAACAGTCTAATGGCCAGGGGGACTAGACTACTGCGGAACCTGGTGGTCCTGCACCGCACACTGCAGTACCTCTTCCCAGATGAGGTTTATCCTCTGTACCTCAAAACAGAATTGGTGCCCCATCTTTTGGACATCTGGGGTAGCTACATTCTGCCAGGTCCAGTAATCTGCCTAGAGGTTGTGAGACATAACACTGGTGATAAAGCTGTTGGTTTAGCCAATCAGATTCCTAGTGGGCGTTTGAGGGCCTGATAGCAGGCCTTGGGAAATTTTTACCAGTTTCACAAACTATCATTGGCTAGGTGGCTGTAGTTTAAGCTTCACAACGAAAATGTGAAGACAAATTCCTGTCTCCACTGCTTTTGTCAGGCGCATATTTGAACCCCTAGCTCAGATAAAAACATATGCCAAATATATGACAGGACAGGCTTAACTTTTAGCATTAGCTTCAGTGGCAGTAAAAAAAAGAACTTAGGGATGGGCCTGAAATGCAGAGATTCTTTGCGACAGAGTAATTAAAATCTTCGTGAGGAAAAGAGACTGGCAGATGTAACAGCAGTAAAGGTTTTATAGCCACAAAATAGTTATTGTGGGCTGGATGGATTCATCCCATTGAAGGCCTAGGTAAGAAATGCATGGCCTGTTACCAATGAATACACTAACACAAAACGGCCACCTTTTTGTCTTGGGATCCTGGAAGTGCCAAACTCAGGAGTGGTAACGAGAGACGTTGCACTCGAGCCGTCATCGACAACCTGGATCTGTAAGCGAGACACAAAAAGATGCGAATAACTGCATTTCAATCCAAATGATCACTTTTCAAAAGAAAAAACGTAAACGTCATCCAAACCTGCGTCTGTCTGACAAATATTCCATGGTTTTCCTCGCAGGTGAAGTAGCGTTTCCCCTGCACGGTGCCATCATTCTTGCCCTTGGGTTCATTGAGGATGACGCCCACCCATTTCCCAGAGGCAAATAAGGTTGCTCCAATAAACGCAACTGTGCCACGTTGACCCTTTCCTATCACCTCCACTACAGAACCAATCTGGGAAAAGAAAGCAAGTAACGTTAGATGAAGTGCTTGATTTACCAGTCATTGATTTTTTTCCCCCGTGTCAATTTTTGCAACCTTTGGAGGTTTTCCACTTTCCACAGTTCCGCCGCTGCTCATTCTGCTTATAAAAGGGCTGGTTACCTGGTGGGTGGAAATGGAGAAAACAGAGAAAAATGTTTATTTCTATTTTGCATCTCAACAAATACCACATTAATACCATTACTAGATGTACTTTGTAGCATATAAAGTATTTCATTTTGCTTAGAACAATCTGCAAACCTCACTCTCTAGTCACATGTTACATACTGCATAAAGTAGTCTTCTACTTGCCAGAAATCACACAAAGACCCCATTCAAAACAAAGCAGGTCATGATAACACATGGTGCCGAATGGTTTTAGCCACAAGGAAGAAATGAAGGGAGCAGGAAAGAAAGAACCGTACTTCGTACAAGTAGACCTAAAATATAGATTTAAGTTTAAATCATAGACTTTTTAATGACACTGGTGCTTCTTTTTTACCCAGAATAACCAGAACTACATTTTACAGCATGAAGAAAACATGAAAACCAAGGTGAGTCATGATTGAATACGAGATAAAAAATTTAAATTGCAAACAATGAATATGCGTCCAGTTAGTCAGATCTGATATCATGTATTTAGTAGATTCACGGCAACAAATCTTACCTGGGGCGTATAAGAATGTCTCCTGTTCATAGTTATGGTTAATAAAATCAAACACAATAACAAAATGGTTTCTAGTTCAATAAAATAAAAAATAAATACTTTCACTGCTTATAACGATTTCCTTTCAAAGGAAAAAAAGTCGAGAAAAAGTGTTTGAAGGAGGGGCCCCACTGATGCATATAAACGTCACAATTTAGACACTGATGGAAGGGAGGGGTCAAAGTGATACATACATAACGTCACAGTTGAGATGATCAGAAAGGGAGGGCGAGGTATTTACTCAAGATTCTCTTTCTTGTTATTAACATAAAATGTTAATGGTATTTTCTCTACAACCCTGGTGCACAACATTTATAAAAGAAGTTTAAGACAGGATATTAATAAAATCAGATATGTATTTACAAAAAGGAAAATAATATTTAGTATGCACATATAGCCTATGTTGTGAATACACTTTAAAGTGCAGCTGAGTAAAAAAAGTTGATGTATTATTTGTATAACGCCAACCCACAAAGTGTATTTGGGGGATCACATTAAGGTCATGAAGATAATTGTTATTTGTTTTTTTGCTCAGCCTCGCTTGGTGGGCATTTTTGTACTTTGATCGTTGTTTACTGACAGCGCTTGAAGGAAACAAAATACGTGGGAAGATTTGGCAATCTCATATAAACCTGTAATGAAGGTTGCCTTTGAAAAAATACATCTGTCTGCAGACTTTACGAGGAATTACTGCTGATCTGTCAGTCTCAGTTTGTCATGCTAATGTTACGATATTCCATTGAACAGGTTTTCTTTTGTCCATCAACTAATAAACTGGGGCACTCAAGAGATTAGCAGTTTTAGATTATAGTTCTTCACACTTACCCCAAAAATCAAACTTTTGGGTTTATCTCCTCGGGATGTTAATTGAAAGTTGTTGTGGCTATTTCCTTTGGCTTTTTTTTCCTGCGTGTCTTCTTCGTCTGTATGATTAGTTGTCATGGTTTGCCATGCACTACTGCCACCCTTAGGTAGGCGGGGGACTCGTGACGCTGGTGGGGCACTATTAAGCTAAATTTGCGAGGTGACATTTTATTTTTATAAATACAGTAGTTGTGTATAGCAGTGAAATTAACCTTTACTGAAATTGAAATTATTATTTATTTTTTATGTTCAAACCCATTCCTGTTAGTGGCCGGGCGAAGTAAAAACGATTTGAAACAGCGCTTCCTGGCAGTGAGTAGAGGTACTGCTCATTATTTTTAAGAGGTATAAAATATTTCGTCCTGTTCATTTTGTTTTATTATTTTCTATGTTGAGTTGATAAAAAAATACAAGCGCAAACAAGCAAATAAATGTGACTGCTTTCCTAAAAGGTTATTTTCGTCAGTTATCACGTCGATTTGATGTGATCCCGAGGTCCAGACTGAGCTGACCAATAAGGCTGCGGGGGAGATGGGAATTCCGGCTATCCCTAATGACCCGGCTTTTTTGGCTCATCTCACTAAAAGAACTCTTAGGGCTTGCAAACAGCTCTTCATGGTTTTTCTTTTTGTTATTAATCATATATTACAAGTAATAATGAAACATTACGCAACAAATTATTCAATTCTCGAAAATGTAGTATGACATTAAAACATAAGAACATTTATTGTTGCAATATTCATTGAACTTTTTACCTAATTTAAGCTTTCAAATATTTTATACTAAGCAGACAAAAAAGATGATGCCACTTAAATTAACCAGTCACGAGTGTCTTTGAGAGAGGGGGGTAGAAAGAAAAAGATAAAGAGGGAAAAAATGAGACAGTGAGAGAGATAAAGAGAAAGAGAGAGTGAAAAGAAAGAGAAATGGATGGCGACAGAGAGCAAAATATAGGAGAAAGAAAGAAAAAAGAGAGAGAGTATGAGGAGAGAGAGAGAAAAGAGAGAGAGAGGTAGAGACAAAGACTGAAAGATGAAATATATATAGAGGTGAAAGGAGTTAGAGAAAGAGGGTTTGAAAAGCAAAATGTGAAGATGGAGAGATGAAAAGAGAGAGAGACAAAGAATGAGAGAAAGAGAAGTCGAAAAAGATTGAAAAGTGTGGAGCCAAAGAGCAAAAAAGAGATAGGGGAGAAGAAGATGGAGAAAGAGACAGATAGGGATAGAAATAGAAAGAAAAAGGGGAAGATAAAGGGATAGGGGATAGTTAGAAAGCGAGAGGGGGATAATGTGAGAGTGAGAAGGCGAGAAATTGAGATGAACACAAAGAGAGAGAGAGAGATTGTGGGAAAAGGTGAGAGAGAAACGGAAAGATAGTGTTAGAAAAAGAGAAAGCGAGAGAGAGAGGGAGACAGTTAGAAAAAGGTAAAGCGAGAGTGAGAAAAACAGAGAGAGAGAGAGAGAGAGGATGGGATGGGTAGAAAGAAGAAGAAAGAGGGAGAGAATGAGAGACAGTGATAGAGAGAAAGAGAGAGTGAAGTAGGGACAAAGACTGAAAGATATATAGAGGGAAAATGAGTCAGAGAAAGAGAGTTTGAAAATCAGAATGTTAAGAGGGAGAGATAGAAAAAGAGAGAGGGACAAAGAACAAGAGGAGAGGTAGAGAAAAATCAAAAGGTGTGGAGACAAAGAGCAAAATAGGGATAGGGGAGAAGAAGACAGAGAAAGAGACAGATAGGGATGTAAATCGAAAGAAAAGAGGGAAAGATAAAGGGATAGGGGAGAGTTAGAAAGAGAGAGGGAGAAAATGTGAAAGTGAGAAAGCGAGAAATTTAGATAAAGACAAAGAGAGAGAGAGAGAGGGATTGTGGGGAAAGGTGAGAGAGAGAGACAGAGAGATAAGAATTAGAAAAAGTTAAAGAAAAAGTAAGAGAGCGAGAGAGGGAGAGATTGTGGGAAAGTTGAGAGAGTGTCAGAGAGAGAGTTTGAAAAAGATAAAGATAAAATGAGAGAAAGAAAGACAGGGGAGGAAGGGAGAGAGAGAGAGAGAGAAAGGGAGAGGAGAGAGAGAGAGAGAGAGAGAGAGAGAGGGGGGGGCAGTTGAAGGGGGCAGCTCTGTATTGATGATAGAATACCGGCTCTCGTCGCACACTCCGAAGAGTCGGCTCTTACAATCCGTTCGTTCGCGAGCGACACTTCACCAGTCCCCAGCCGGCTTCGTAGCTCCAGACAGAGCTCTAGCAATCCTGCAGCCGACAGTTTTGGAGTGTTGACAACGCGTCAAAACTGCACCTGGATCTGAAACGGTCAAAATCGGAAAAACCTTCAAGGTGAATCATGAGAACTTTTACGAAACTTTTGCGTTCTTAGTTGATTATTTTTCCAGCATCACCTAAAAGTAAAATAGCAGAATTGAAACAATTTTCCTGTTTTACTTCAAAATAAAATTTGAGTGTATTATAAGATGGTATAAAAATTCAACATATCAAGCTTTATGTTGAAAGGTAAATTAGCCTGGTTTCCGGTTATATGAGCAACTCCCGAAGCAGCTTTCCTTTTCCATTGGTGGCAGGAATTTCAATAATTTGTACTTATGCGGTATACAATTTTTAGTATTGCATTAATTTTATCAACAAAACGTCCCAAAAACAAATATACGCAAATAATTTCACTTGTTTGAAGGAGTTGAAATAGTTTTGTGAGGACTCACGGGTGTGAAGCGAAAGAGAAACGCGTAACGTCATTCTTTTTTTTTAAGTTTCATTTTTGGGGAAAATATGGGTACAAATCTATTCGTTTCTGCCTCTAAATTGCATTTATAAAGCACGAGTTTAGCGTGAAATACTAGATTTCCAGTCCACGTTTCTATTTTGAGGAAAAAAAGCTTCACCACATAAAGGCAACCGATTATTATACATGCATAACTTACAAATTATACGTTTCCCCCACATTTTATTATCATTACAAATTGTGCACGCTATTTCACATTTTGTTGTATTATTTCTTTTTAATTTTCGTTTTTTTGTTGTTGTACAGATTTTGTTTTGCCCATTTTGGTATCATTACAAATTGTGCACGCTATTTCACATTTTTTGTATTTTTTCTTTTAATTTTTTTAATTTTTTTTTTGTTATACAGATTTTGTTTGCCCATTTTGGTTCTAATCTGGATCGTCTCAGTTACTGGTAGTAGACGACAACTTCATTTTAGATCGCTAATATCGTCGCATTGCACTAGCGAAAGTCATCCCCGAGCAAGCATTAATCTGATACATAAAACAAACTTGTTTACACAAATTATCTATTTTGTGTGTTACATAGTTTGTCTTGTGGGTAAATAGATGCTGCGCTGTGTTCAGTAAGTATACATGTGATAAACAAAGATACATGAATATTGAAATGATATACAGTCAACTTGTCACCTTATTAATGATTGCAATTTATCTTATGAAGCGATTATAAACCTTACAAACACAGTGCGGCACCTAATTACTTACAGGAAGACTGAATATGTAGAGTAAAATGAATCTAATTTGTGTAAATACGTTTATTTGACTTACCAGATAAACGACACAAACATTCATTTCAGCACCTTTTTTAGTTCTTTCCCCAGGATAACATTTTCTAGTGTATCACGGTAATCGTAGGAATCTGCGATTGTCATCTGCTACCAGTGACAGAGACAATCTTGTTATATGGCGTACACAATTTGAAATAATCAAGTTGACAGGTATGTTTTCCCCTCTCAAGCTAAGAAACGCCACTTTTAAGGGAGTATCTATCTAATGTATAGCCAAGCACTAAACTACTTTATAAATCCAGGTTTCTGTGTGTTTGTATGTGACTTATAGGCTCGGAAACAGCTGTACTGATTTTTGTGAAAATTCACTCAGCTGTACTTTAAGCCCCCGTGAGCGTCTTTAGCTAGGTTTTGTGTCAAGGCACTCCCGTGAATACCAACAAAATGGATACACATCTGATTCTGTGTGGTCCCTTTTTGTGGTGACTTTTGATTGTTTTCATCCTCATTTCTCCCCATTTTCTGTTTGCATATTTTTGATCTTGCTAATTTAGACCATGTCTGACCGCGAGCTGGTCAAGAAAATGCTGAGGGTCATCCTCCAAGCCAACAAAGGCGGACTGACCCTGTCCCGTCTTCAGTCGGAGTACAAGAGGCTGACCGGTGAACAGATTCCACACAATCAACAAATGGGATACAAAAATCTGGATGATCTGCTGACCAGCATTCCTTCAGTGGTCCGTGTGGAGCGTCGTCGGTCTGGTGATTTTGAGGTAGATTGCAAACCTTCTAATTCATTCCAAACTTTTAATAGATTGAGGAACCTCAGCCTTCACCATTGTGGGGCGCGTTACTGAACCCCCCCCCAAAAAAAACTCGTTATAGTTACGTCCGTTTAAAAAGTCAACACCCAAAAGTCGTCATGTTGATTTGTGACGTCCTTAATCACAAGGAGTCTCAAAGGGCTGCGCAGACCAAAGATTATTGCAAACCACAGACTATTATTACACTACCCCCTGATCTAAAACCCACATAAGGGCAAGGAAAAACTCAAAAACCTCAGGAGGAGTCAAGTTAAGTCATGTTTATTTGTGAAGCCCTTAATCACGAGGAGTCTCAAAGGACTGCACAAACCACAGATTATTGCAAACCACAGACTACTATTACACCATGCCCTGATCTAAAACCTACATGAGGGCAAGGAAAAACTCAAAAACCTCGGTATGAGAAAAATGAAGAAACTCTGAAAGTAATTATCTAGTTACGAATTACAGTATACACTCGCATTGAAGCCGACCACCAAAAACTGAAATAGCCACGTAGTAAAAGAAACAGAATAACATTTGTACACCAACCTGTGGAAGCCTTCATATTTCCCTTGTAATCTTGAGAGATAATTTTTTCTTTTTTCTTTTCTTCTTTTTTCTTTCGATTAAACAATGAATTGGATTTTAACGAAAAAAACCCAACATTCTTACTCCTTTTATATTTATATATTTAAGTTTTGGACCAATAGAAAAATATATTATGTAATATAGAATAACAAAATCCAAGTGTTTGTAAAAAAAGGCTACCAATAATAAAAAATACATACAAATATATGCTATACACCAGGGCTGCACGATTAACTAAAATCTAATCAATATTGCAATGTTATAGTGCGATTGTGTAATTGCAAGACACTGCGTGTTTTTTTAAGGATTTATAGTGCCATGTTTGTGAGTGATCGATTGGTTGGCCAACCAGAATTGTCACGGTTCTGCTTTTAACGGCACTTGCCAAGAAAGGCCCTCCGAAGTATAAGTCACACCAGCCAAGAAAATGCATAATTGAGGAAAAACCATGAATGAGTCGCACTGGAGTACAAGTTGCATTTTTGGGGGAAATGTATTTGATAAAACCCAACACTTAAACATACATGTCCTCTTGAAAAGCAATCTAAAATATAAGAGAACAATAGCCTGAATATATAGTATGGTACACGAACATAACGTTACATGATTGAAAGGCAATAATTCTATCTCATCATTGCTCTTTTTCCCTTTTGTTATTGTATTATTAAAAGTTGTCAATAATCTCTAAAGCCCTTTGAGATTTCTTGTGATTAAGTGCTATACAAATAAAAATGATTGACTTGACTTGAGAGATGGCTAGAGATAAGATTGAACAGGCGTAAACAAACCAACTCAACCAAACCCGACCCCAGGGTATAAAAGCCGAACCCAACAGATTAACTTTGAGTGACCTGGCCCGACAAAAACCTGAATTTTCACATCTTATTTGTGTTAAGAAAGATGATTTTGGCCGATGTGCGCAGCATGCAAGCTACCCTGACGACCTCACAATAGTGATTTTTGCCGTCTCTGACATCAAACAGGTTGGCTACACTGAGTACCTTGACATGTGATATTTGCCGTTTCTAACAATGAAAAAAATCACTCTTCCGGGGTAGTCAGGGTAGTTTGCATGCTGTGCAGTTCCTCCATTAAGAAGAAGGAACATAGAACACATGACGAGTAGATGATTAAAAAAAACAAAAACAGCGAGAAAGAGAAGCCTTCATGATTGACATTGTATACCCGAAACCGGAACAAAATTTGGGCCAGGTTTGGGTCCGGGCCCAAGAGCACTCCATATCCATTTTGTCTATGGGCTTCAAACTGCCCGGATATTTCCCACTTCGTTCCTGAGTACTGTCGAATACTTTTTTCCATTACCAGGCATGGTATATTTCAAAAATCATTTGAAAAATATAAAAATCAAAATTTAGAATATGTTTACCCATATATTCTGGGCTTACATATGCCCCATTGAATTCCCGTTAGTTTGTTGTTCTTCCCCACACGTTGCCTATTGGTTCTGAACTGATGCCACACAACCAAACTTGTGCATTTAAGCTGTAACTTTGATTTCAGTGTTTTGTAGCTGTTAATACAGCTTAGATCTGAGTGTATATGGTAGGGAGAATACCAGTATGGAGAAATTCTTGCACTGTGCTTGAGAAGGTGCCACTTCAACTGAATTGAGTTCTACTTTGTAGGGCCATATAAAAATGGCAACTCCATTTGGGCAATGGTGCTGGGAGAATAAGGCTTCATTAATTCATCCTGAGGGAGGATGGAACAGGTACAGTACAGGCGCTGAAATTTGTGAACTGTTTAATAAATAGCGGAGTAACACACCATGTTGTAACAACGTTTGAGTTACACATTTTTATTAGTGGCATGTTGCAGTACAGTACTTGAAAAGTTATTGTGTTACAGAAACACGTTACTTTGGAACACGGTACTCTCAACAGTGGCCTTGAGTTTATGGCACATACTTACTGATAAAAGTAGCTAGCTAATATGTCCACTAATATGTCTCCAGACCATTTATGTTGCGTCGGTGGATGATGATACAGCCCATGTCGCCAAGGTGATGGCTCGTCAGCGAGGTTCCAGGAAAAGCCCCCGACCCCGCGTAGTGAACACCCAGATGAGAGTCAAACCAACTGGACCATTGCTTGTCTTTAATGGTACATGGATTCAAGCTTTTTATATTACCATGTTTTTTGCACTATTAAGCGCACTGGATTATTATGCACACCTCCAAAAATTAGTCTTTTGTAATTTTTTTTCTCATATACAATGCGCACCTGACTATAAGGCGCATAGAATTAAAACTACTGTAAGAGCTAGGGTTTTAATAAGAAAAAATAATTACCATATTTGTGCATTGATTGATCACAAATTTAAAAATGGGATGCTAAAATTGTGTGCGACGGGAATCACACCCAGATCATGGCAGGGAGAGCGCCGAATACTAAAGTCACGGGCAAGCCGCTTTATGGGCCACCATGCCAAGTACAACATGGGCCAAAAACTAGTTCACACCATCGAACAACTGTACGCCAACGCCAACAGTGCGGTACTGATCAATGGTAACATTAGAGCTCTGTTTCAAACCACAGTTGGTTTGAGACAAGGCTGCATACTCTCTCCAACTTTATTCTACATTTTCCTGAAGAAAATCATGTCCAAAGGTCTGGAGCAACATGAAAGTACAGTCAGTATTCTGGGACACAACATTACTAACCTCCGTTTTGCTGATCATATTGCCGGATTGGCAGGAGACGAACAGGAACTCAGAGATCTGGTCAATTTCCTGGACAGAACATCAAGCCAGTATGGGATGGAAATCAGCACAGAAGAAAACAAAGTAATGACCAACAACCCCCAAGTTATCACCGCAAACATCACCATCAACCACAGAGAGCTAGAACCTGTCACCAAATTTAAATTTCTTGGAGCTTTCATGTCAGAAGAGGGATCAGAACCAGAAATCATGCCTAGGATAGCTCAAACCACAGCTGCACTTGGCAGACTTAAACCTATCTGGATGGACAAGAACCCAGCAGTGAAATCAAAGAGATGCTTCGAGAACATTCTAGGCACCAGCTAGCCTATGTGACAAACGCAACGATGCGCAACACCATCAGAGGGCACATTGGACCCTACGAAGGACTGATGTCAACAGTGCGTGGACGTAACTTCTATAGTATGGTCACGTCACAAGATCATCAGGACTGACCAAGATAATTCTCCATGGCACAGTACAAGGGGAAGGAGATGAGGAAGACCAAAAAAATAACTGGGCCGACAAAATTAAAGAATGGACTGGTGCCAACTTTGCCACCACCCAAAAACAGGCCAGGAACGGTCAACAGTGGAAAAAGCTGTCCAGAGTTGCATTCTCATTTGTGCCCCAATCACCCATGCGGTTAAGGGATCCGTGAACTGTCAATTGGGAACCATGTTGTTGAGATTGTTATTGGGCCGGGCTTCCAGAATTTGTCAGACACTTTGCCGCTCTGCCGCATAGAAAGGTTGGGGACCACTAAAATACAGTTTTGTATCGCCTACTCGCAAAATCTTTTCAAAGTGCACAAGATACTGAACTGAATTAAGAGAAAGCCATTGTAGGAAGTAATACAGTCGTCCCGAAGGATACAATAAAACGCATGGTTGCACGTGTTAAACAACATTTGTCATTCACAATGCTTAGTCTAAGCTAAGAAAAAATGATATACATTTGTGTACGGTACCGATCTTCATATTTTTCTAGCGTTTGTATCTGGTTTGATAATCAGATAAGACCCATTGCCTTTTCTTACTCCACTCTTGTCCCTAGCGGCCTGCTGATAAGGGTTCAGGGCTCGTACTGTCGCTGTCCGGGTTCGATCCCCGTTGCAACTATTGTTATTGTGGTCAGTGATAAATATCGATTGGTCAATTATAGCACACATATGATAATCCACTGGTATGCATTTTACATTTTTATCTGTACACTTGGCACACTCATTCAAATTTCTGGCAATTTTTTTTTTTGGGTGGGCCTTATGGTCAGGAAAATAAGGTGTATTATTATATTGTTATGCTTTGTTTATTTCAAATACCAGGTCCTTTGTTTCGTATTTCTACACAGCACTACAGGCTTTAGAAAAAGTGATCTCCGAAATTTGTGTTTGTGGCTTCCCCCTACAAACACTCCTTTGTAGTGCTTCCACTAGAGAGTGTGAGTCTGCAGAATATTTTCAAAGCCAGGGAAGGTGGTGGTGGAGAAATTTGTATGAGGATGAGACGGCACTTTAGGAGAAAAAAGATACTGATGTAAGGCAGGGGCTAGAAAGAGAGCCATTGAGAAAGAATGATAGCGAGGTTACTCGGCTGAGAACTAACCATCAGACACGTCAGCTGATTCCTGCCTTTAGCATCGGCATCCGCACCTGGGAATTTGATATTCCGGTAGGGTAAAACATCATGCTTGTCTCCGGGATTTATTATTTGCTGTATATACGCATGCATGTATGATTTACTGGGTCTTGTAGCATTTGGAAAGTATGTTAAATGAGAGGAGAAAATAGGAGGTGAAGCAGAATATTTATTGGCGACTATTGATTCTGTGTGAAAGGCAGACTACATGCGAGTTAAGCTCTTAAGCCCGACCTAAAATGTCAATCATTACGTTCGGTCGGGCCGGGCTTCTCTCTCGCTGCCTTTTTTTTTTAAATTATACATCCGTCATAGTTCTTCTTAGTCTCTCTGCCTCTCTTTCTTAAAGCGCCACAATAGATTCTTACAGACGTACTGCTGCTGTGGTTAATGGTCCCATTTTCTACCTGTCCAAATGACGGACGACCTATTCTCGGTTCATATGACCTCTGCAGATACGGAAATATGAAATATGTACATGTTTATACAGTCTTGTTTAACTTAGATTTCAGTACAAAAGACCTGCTTTAATTTGTTATCATAAATCACTTCTCCTCGTCCCGAGTCCTCACCAACAAAACATGAAATTCCCGGTTTGCTCCAGTTCGGTCCTGCAAATCAAGTTAAAAAGTAAGGCTTGGGCTTCAATACTTGTGGGGCTTTTTTAAAGTCTGATCTTACATCTGGACTACATCCTGGAGTGCTCGAATAGGACTTGCAGGCACACTTACAGTCACTGAACAAGGGGACATATATCAGGACTCCTGGTGATGAGTTTAGTGACTCCCAATCCCAGTCCCAGAATCCTTTCTTTTCCCCCCAACACAGCAAAACCTCAAACGTCCTTGAGACAGCCGGGCCACCGTGGGCGAGGCGGGGGCAGAGGCATTGGCGGCCGGGGAGCTGGACATGGCGACTCCAGACGTTCCAAGGACATGAGAGACGGACAGTCAGTAGGAAGGACGGGAGCACAGCAGCTGAAGACGTCTAACCAGAACACAGCCAACAGGTAAACAAAAACGTGACCCACTGGAACAGGCTGCCGCCGCAGGTGCCTATTCACTCGGAAAACAACTGACATCACCACGGCTATGGGTAGCACAATGGGCATCCTGAATTTTGCCCCGTCTGTTGGCGGGCGCTTGTGAGCTCTGAGTAGGGGCCGTGCAAACGTTCCTAATCCCCTTCTATTCTCTGGTGGACTAAAGCATTTAAACCACTAAAGAGTGAATCAGCACATTGAATGGATCCCTCTCGATCTTTCGTTGGTGTAACAGGCTTGCTGTATGTATGTGTGGATCCCTATTTTGTTAGTCCTCATGGAAACTCAAAAAACATTATTTTCTATTCAATAAGCCATAATTTGGTTTTAGCTGCTCACCGTGTAACCCAAAACCTAGCCAATATAAGGCTATGGCTCAATCCCATTACTCCCTCTTTACCTCAATTTTACTCTTTACTCTTTATTTTAGCAAAGCATGTTCTGGATGAGGGGACAAAATCCATATCCTCCACAAATATGAAGTAATTTGAAAGAGTGAGGGACACAATCCTTATTTAATAAAGATTGCTCGGGAGCGCCCTAGCCTCTCTATAGCCACGCTGTAGGACAAGGATAAGCACTGACAGGTAGGAGAGGTGCTTGCGGGTAAGACTAGGAAGACTACTTATACATATCTCGTTTACAAGTCAAATAATATAGTTTATAGTAGTAACAAGTTTCAATGTTAAAGTTCTGTAGTGAGTGACATTTGAAAAATGAAACAAAAATGAATATATGTCGAATTTGTTGCATCCTAACATTGGCAGTCCAAGTGGCAAGCAGAAAGTATGATCCCAATTCTTAGAGAAATACCTCTCTTGCCCTCACCAAAGAAGCAAAAGGGGGGAGGAAAAATATAAATAAGACTAAGTGGGTAGGTGAAAGGGGAAGTAATGGGATTGAGCCTAAATCTAAGACTTAAGTCCCGTGTTTAGGTCAGAAAAGAGGATGACGCTCCCATTGCGCTTTCAGAAGGAGGTTGAGGCTCACCTTTCCAAAAACATTCAGCAAACCAGTCGTAAGTCCGATCATTTTCTTTATCCGTCTGTAAACTGAGCAAAACATTCTCTGCTTGAATTGATTGTAATTAATATGTCTTTTCTACCTGATTTTTTTTTTTAAGCCCCCTCACGATTCAAAGACAATTTGGATACTGGCAAAGTCTACAATCCCCAGCAGGTCCAGACATGCATCAAGGAGATCCTTTCTCAGTACAGCAATGGCTTTTGGGTGTCTAAGCTGCCTCAGATCTACAAAGAGCGTTATAAACAGGACTTGCCAACCGAGGCCCTCCAAGATCTAGAGACCTGGAAACACATATGCACAGTACGTCCTCCTGCATTAACCCCGTTCGGAAAACACTAGGTGGCGATGTAATCGACACTTTTGCAGGTGGAGCGAACTTGCAGCAGCAATCCATCTGAGCTGCTTCTCTACCCTGCCAAGGACCAGTCAGGCGCTTCTGCCCCCACTTCAGCTCGTGTCCCGTCTTTCAGCCCCTCATCGGACAATCCAGACCGGCAAAAACCCCAACTTCAACGCTCCGGCTCAAACCCCGCTCAATCAATGTCCTCGTCTTCACCCAGCCCGCCTTCTTCGCCGGCTTCCCTGAACCCTGAGCTGAAGCAGAAGCTGGAGGAACTCTTGATCAAGTATTCCAGTGGCCTGTGGGCCCATGCACTTGCCAAGCTTTTCCAGGATACCTATAAAGTATGTCAGAAAAAGAAAACCCTCGAAGCTTTTCAATCATGTTTTTTTTTCTACTTTTGTTCAATTAGACAAAACTCCCCAACCATGTCCTCGATAACCTCCAACTCCTGTCCGACATCTGCACCATCGACTACCCAATGCCCGACAATCCCAAGAGGGCCATCATGTACTGGAGGAGCCAAGGAGGCGAAGACGAGAAGTCTAACAGGAGAAACTCGTCGGCCAGTGAGGACGAACAAAGAGCGAAGTCGGAAGCTGGTCAGAGACCATGCGAACAGACGGTGCCTCCACTGCAGATTCCCAAGGAGGAGTACCCTTCCGTACTGGTGGTGGAAGCAGCAAACACGAACAAAGTCGTTTTGAGGTACAAGGGATGGTTTGATGCACATTGAATTGATAAATGAGTCAGGTGGCTTTTGTGTTGGAAGGTACATTGGTGAAAACTACTCGCAGGCTCAGGAGAGCATGGAGGACGAAATGAGAGAATTTTACAGCCAGCACAAGACCACGCCTTGCTCGTCTCCATCAGTAGGCCAAGTCGTGGCTGTCAAGAGCGAGGAGGAGGAAGTTCTCAGGGCTCAGGTCTGCGAAATATCACCGGGTAAAGTGAAGGTGAGAGACTCTATATAGACTGCTGTTCAAGGCACATGTGTCAAACTCAACATTTATGTGGCTCACCAGACAAATTTGAGAGAAGCACAAGAAAAAAATGAGCAACAACGACCTACAGTTTTAAATATGTCCACAGTATGTCTCCTGGCACCACTCCCAAAGCACCCATTGTTGCTGTCTTTACAGACTACCATTAATCAAACAGCAGAGCAGAAAATACTTTCACATAATTATAATTAATCTTTTAAATTAGTGTTTGAATGATGTTCTTAGCACTTTCTGGTCTGCATTAGTGTCCCCAAATTAAATAAACTATTGGAAACTTAAGAGTTTAGCTTTTTTTTAAATGATTCACAGTTTATAGACACTGTAATCAGCACGGTTGCCATGGCTCCCAATTGGCCCTGCCCATGTGGCGCCAGCAGCAACTTGTTGACAGATTGGCTCCCTTTCAGTATTTAAACTCTATCCTGTCAGTCCCCTTTTGTCGGTCCGTCTGCGAATCTGTTTTGACACGGCAAGCCCTTTTTCGCCTGTCCCGTTTTTTTTCTTCTCCTGTTTGTCTCCCGCTACGATCTGTTTTGATCTCGAACACGTCTGCTCTCCCGTCCCGAATTACGACCTGTTTTGATCTCGACCACGTCTGTTCTCCGGTCCCGAATAACGATCCGTTTTTGATCTCTACCGCGTCTACTTCCCTCTCCTGGCTTTCGACTTGTTTCCGATCCCGACCACGTTTTTGCTCTTCTATACTGGCTACTGACCCGTTATTTTCCGTTTCCGACACTGCCATCGCTCAGAAGTCCCACTTCCGCTTTCGGAGCGACCTGCTTCCCGCGTCCATCAATCCCCGGCTCGTGGGCGCAACCCTCTCCCTTTCTTCTAATAAAACTTGTGAGAAACGTTATGCGAGTGGGTCCTGTTTCCGTTCTGATCCTGACAGTAATACATTAAATCTTAATAAAGAAAAAACATTTATGAGGAATAAAAATAACACTCAACAATGATTTTACAATCAAATCTTACATTCTCAAATCATAATTGAATTGTGAGCCTCTGAAAAGACCACTAGCCCCCCAGCTAAGGCACACGTTCTATGCTATTAATTTACGGTGTTAATGTTTCTTTCTACTAGCTTGTTTGACACCTCTGATTTAAGACATTGGTGTGAATTTTGACAATGCTCACTTTCTTTCACTTTCTTATTGCCTTCTTGGCTTTCTAGGTACACTTTGTGGATCACGGCTTCTCAGAAGTGGTTAGCGAAACCAAACTTTTTGAGCTGAATGGGAAGTTCTTAAAATTACCTTTCCAGGCCACTGTGGGCAAACTGGCAGGTGAGAAACAAAATAACTCGACTGGTTCAAAAACTGACATTTCTGGGTTTTTGGGTGCACAATGGGGTGGGTTTGAACAAATGACTATTTTTTTAGAGTTGTTCTCTTTGTAATGACTGCTAAGGAAACCAAAACATGATTTAAGGGGGTTTCAAAAATGACCCAACTATATTTAAAAGACAAATGACCCTTTTGTGGGGGAAGGCGGGTTTGGAGGTTATCGTTTCCAGAATTTTTTTTTAAACAGAATGCCAGAGTAATTTTGTCTTTAGCACATCATTCCATCCAATTGTTGCCTAAACCATTTTTGTGGTTTTGTTTAACAGACATTTTAATTTATTTAGTTATTTTATTACAGTACATTCATTTATACATTTCCATGTATTTATTTATATTTTGAAATTGTATTTTTCAACGATCCAAGGCGTATTGAAAGATTTTTTTTCCATAAAGGAACAGTCTGTAGTATTTGTGTCAAGACCAGAATAGAGACAGGACCCACTTGCGTACGTTTCTCTCAGTTTTATTGGGAAGAAGGGAAAGGATTGCACACACGATCCGGTGATCGCTTGTCGCGGGGAGCAGGTTGCTCTGAACGCGGGAGTGGTACTTCCGTGGCGAGCGATGGCGGTGTCGGGAGCGGAAAAAACAGGTCAGTAGCCGGGACAGGAGACCAAAAACGTGGTCGAGATTAGAAAACGGGAAACAGACGGGAGCCAAAACAGGAGTGAGTCAGGGTCGAAAAGCTTGCCTAGCGTAAACTGAGATTCGCAGACGGACTGACAACAGGTGACAGAGAGAAGAGGGTTTAAATAGTGACAGGGAGCCAATCAGAGTCCGAGGCAGTTGGCGCCAAAGGAGCGGGCACAGGTGCATTTCATCAGTAATCATGACAATTTGACCTGTAGATGTTGCTATACAGTGCTGTGCTACTGAAAATGAGTGCTGAAAAGCACAAGAAGGAATACAAACTTAAAGTGACTAAACTGCACCATTTTTCTAATCTTTTTTTTGAATCAGTATCCATTTTAGCTCTCTCTAGTGATGCTCACTCATATTATGTTGAAAACAAACGTGAATTTCCCAAAACTACAAGTATTTACGGAATAAAAGTTTCCCTGGTATTTGCGTGTTTTTGAATCCATATCATTATTTTTTAATTACGTTTTATTTTCTTCCCTGTATATGGGGCTACATAACACACACTCTCCGTCTCATTTTTAATGCAGCTGATTATAGAGTGCAACATTTTCAATGAAATAGCTGCATTCATTATGGAATTTTCCTGAATTCAGGACTGGAACCCTTCAGTCATGAGCCCGCTGTACTGAAAACGTTGGAAGCGATGGCGAGCAGCCGCATCCTTTTGGCCGAAATCTTGCAAAGAGGCAAAACGCCTTTGATGGTGTTGTATGACACAACCCAGGATGATGATGTCAACATCAACGCCGCCTGCATGAAGGCTTTGCAGGACAAGAGCCTCTCTAGTCCCTTGCAGGTATCCTGTTTTTCTTTTTCACCTTATTTTATTCTTATATTACATGTCAAGTCAAGTCATGTTTATTAGTATAGCACTTAATCACAAAGAGTCTCAAAAGGCTGCACAGACCACAGATTATTGCAAACCACAGACCATTATTCAGGGTTGGGTAGGTTAACTTTAACTGGATTACTTTCAATTACTTTTGGATTACTCCAATACCAAATATGCTAATAAAAGACAAAAGAAACTAAATATGAATAAAATTATGACTCACAACACGTGGTAAGCTTTCTCTCCTGGCTTTGATCTCCGGCAAAACTAACATAAAATGCGACAGAAACAAAATGAAAATAAATCCAAACAGCTTGCCAACATAGGCAGCACGGCGGCGCAGTGGTTAGCGCTTGTGTGGCACAGTTCATGTCATGGGAACCTGTCATGGGTTCAAATCCAGCTCCAGACTTCCTGTGCGGAGTTTGTATGTTCTCCCCGTGCTTGCGTGGGTTTCCTCCGGGCACTCCGGTTTCCTCCCACATTCCAAAAACATGCATTTCAGGTGAATTGGCTGGTCCAAATTGTCCCTAGGTGTGAATGAGCGAATGAGTTGTCTGTCCCTCCCTGTGTGCCCTGCGATTGGTTGGCAACCAGTTCAGGGTGTCCCCTGCCCACTGCCTGGAGATGGCTGGGATGGGCTCCAGCCCCCCCCCGCGACCCTAATGAGGATAAGCGGTACGGCTAATGAGATGAGATGAGCTTGCCAACATCATTTTTGCCGTTCCATGTATTCCGTTACTCCCCAAGCCTGCACAAAATTTACTAATTTTATTCATATTTAATTTCTTTTGTCTTTTATTAGCATATTTGGTATTGGAGTAATCCAAAAGTAATTGAAAGTAATCCAGTTAAAGTAACCCTACCCAACCCTGCTATTATTACACCACCCCTTGATCTAAACTCACTGTTATATATATAATATATAATATGGTATTACTCTAAAACCTTTTCAGGTAACGCATACCTATAATTATTGTCTGCCGTATTCTGCGGTATAAGAGGTTCACTTTCAAATTTTTGGCAAAATTTGGGTTTTTAGGTGCACCTTATAGAAAATACGGTACAAAGGTTTTGTTTGTATTTGTCAGGTTAATAGCGTTTACATGAATGTGAGCATCACAAGCGTCTGCTCTGATGGGACCATCTACTGTCAACTCCCTTCCAGAGGTCTGGCCAAACTCAATGAGGTCCTTGAGAACATCGAGACCTACTTCCACTCGCAGGTTAGCATCTAAGGGACATATAAGTATACTTTCATAGCACATTCCCCTTGAATTTCTTTATTTATTCTTAGTGGTGTTTTTGTATAGTGTGAAAAAATTGTGACCAGCAAAGATTTATTTTTCATTATATTTACATTTATTTAACTATACTTGCATCGGTAAGTACATTGTTATAAATTAACTTTTTGCTCTGCCTTTGTTTGTTTTTTTTAAGTCCTGTGTTCCTAAACTCAAGGGCTTCCCTGCCTTTAAGTGTTGTCATCTCATGGTTTCGCCTCACCTTGTCTTTTTTTAATTCTCTGGGTTCTTGGTGCGAGTGGCTGGCAGTTTTTATTTTATTCAACGGTTTGAATTGGGATGCAGGTATGAAAGCCAATTACTAGATAAACACCGGTGGTAGTTTAAATGACCAATTGATTGATTTGGGAACACAGACGCTGCCCTACTTACAAACGAGTTGATCATTGGTAAGTTAAATTTGTTCGTAAATTGCTTCAGTGCCCTATTTTATGTACATGTTTAAGGCGTCTCTAAGTAACCTGTATTGTTTTTTTTCTAAAAAATAAACATTTCATAATATAATATGCTCTATAAAGATAAATAAAGTTGAGTTTCACTTACTTTTGGAAGATGCTCTTCAAGAGGTCCTCCTCCATGGTGGGGAGTGGACGAAAAAAAAGCGTTCAAACCATTTTCTCAACCGCATCAAGCTTTCTTATTCCACTTTCATTTCAAAAGATACGTCTCGCCTCTCCTTTGAACTTTACACAAACAATATTGAATGGATGCGTGAGATATTAAGTCAAAGTTCCTAGCGCGCTGGAGATACTGTATAGAATGTTTACACACGAACTAGCAATAGGAAGCGGATTTCTTCTTCGGAGTGTATGCTGGGTGACCTCTCACAGCGCCACACGCCAGTAGCGGCGGAAAGAAGCACTACAGTACTGTCCTGTATTCGGAAAAAAGGTGCAACCAATATAAAATCTAACACACAGCAATGTCTGGATATTTTTCGACATCCCGAAAAAAACCCTTCTTATCTACTGTTTTTCCTAAGTTGAATTATCGTAAGGGGCAGCACGGCGGCGCAGTGGTTAGCGTGTGTGCGGCACAGTTCTGAGGTCGTGAGATCAAACCTCCTGTGTGGAGTTTGTATGTTCTCCCCGTGTTTGCGTGGGTTTCCTCCGGGCACTCTGGTTTCCCACGTTCCAAAATCATGCATGTCAGATTAATTGGCTGGTCCAAATTGACCCTAGGTATAAATGAGCGAGCGAATTGTCTGTCCCTGTGTGCCCTGTGACTGGCCGGCAACCAGTTCAGGGTGTCCCCTGCCCACTGCCCGAAGGCAGCTGGGATGGGCTCCAGCACCCCCGTGACCCTATTGAGGACAAGAGGTGCAGATAATGGATGGATGGATGGATGGATGGATGGAACTATTGTAAGTAGGTGAGCGTCTGTAGTTGCAAAAATGTTCAATTGTTGTTTACTACAAATGCTAAACACATTTAAATGATCCCCCAATATTCACACATACATTTTAAGAACAAATAAAAACAACAACGACTTTTTTCTTCCTAATAATAGTCCAAAACTGTTTAAAAACCAAGCACACATTATTATTTGGTAATTATAACAAATACATCTTGTCTGTGGTATGCAGTATCCATTGAGTATTTTTTCCCATGGTGACACTGACTGTAGTTTAAAACCACTTGCATATTTATATCAAATTAGTTTCAAAATTGTCACAGATATTAATGCATTCCTGTCATTTTATCCCTTTATGTTTTTTGATCAATCTTTTTTTGTAAAATAACTTTTTGTTAGACTGATCTTGTTTTCCCTGTTTGGGCTCTAATTCAGATCACTGAATATTGTCGCAGTATTCTGCATTGTCGGTGTTGCTATGAGTTATTAGGTAAAGCATTGTGTTTGCAAGGTTTATTAATGTTTAATAAGGGGGATTTCAATCATTAATTCAGGGTTCATACGGGTGCTTGACATTTTTGAAAACGCTGGAATTTTAATATTGCGTTTTCAATGTTTGAAAAATGTTTTTATTTTGGGTGAAGTGCTTGTAAGTGCTTGAAATTAATGCTGTGTTCCCTGGCACACTGACCTGATCACACATTAAATGATGAAGAACAAATCATGTCTGCTCAAAGATGACACAGATGTGCCCTAGGGCTTCCTTTTTCATTGCATCTCTTCTTTCCTTGTGAATAACGGCAGCTGGCATTGCTATGTATAACTTTGTCATATGAAGCGTTATTGACCCCTACGCGCCCATGAGAACAGGTGAAGATACCGGGTACTGTAGAAACAGGAAAAATGGCTTTACGAGTGCTTAAAAGTGCTTGAATTTGGCCATGAAAAGGGTGTACCAACCCTGATTAATAAGGGGGGCAATTGGCTGACGGTAACAGGTATGTGGACGCCAGATTTTCAGTTCCATGCTTCCGCCACAGAAGTCTTTAGCGAAGGCGTTCTTTGCTGTCTCGAATCAGTGGACAGATTGAGATTAAGTTGCTAATCTGGATTTGATGCTTGGCCAAGCCACTTAGGATGTGAGCGCTATGCCAACGCTCTCCTTTAAAGCTTTATGTCAGTGTTTAGGTAAACATGCCTTTAATTGAGTAAAGGCATTGCTGGGAAAACACTGGATTACTTCTACATTTCCTGTAATTTACAACAAGTGTTTGTGAACTAGTGTGTCACGAGGCCTTGTCTAATGTGCTGCAGAAAATGTCTTCTTAATTGGTGGCAACATATTTAAGAAACTAGGCACCCCGGTGAATGACTGGGTTGCATGTATCCTTGGCTCAATTTGCAATTGCATGTTCTCCCTGTACCAAATACGGTACATGCAGTAGGTCAATTCACTGGAAATAAGATCAGGGTTTCCCCCGTCCCCCCTCTAAAATGTAATAATATTTTGTATCACTAGGTGGCTGCAGATCGCTATTTTTATAGCTATCCGTTTAGGAATATTTGATAAAATTGCATTGGGGCCGGGCTAGAGACAAATAAATGGCTGATTTATGTTTAAATTGTTTTGTTTATGTCAATAAAGAGTCTTAAATTCAATATCTCGGCAATGCATAATGAAATGGCAATAGCAAATAAATTTTTTCCTCGTTTGCATTTACCTGCTTGAGTTATGTTTTTGCCTATTTGTATACAAAAGGATCATTTCATCTCATTTGTTTTGAAACTCTCAAGATATATCAAAAAATCTATATTTACAAAAAAAAAACCCAAATAAAAGCATTGTAATATCTTCCATTTTAAAGGTGCAGTGTGTAATATCTGACCAACATATGTGTATGCTGTCATGCAACCAAAAACAAGTGCTAAGGGCCCGGTCACACAGCCGTTTGCGTCTGTATTGCGGGTAAAATTTTGCGGGTTTTTTTTGCCCGTGGTTGCCCGCAATGGAAAATGCGCAAAATTGGCCAACCCGCTGTTCATCGGTGGTATGCCCGCAAAACAGACGCCGGCGACTGTTCCACTTCCTCATCGCGTCATTTCCGCGTCATTTTCTCGTGTGGACCACAGATATAAAAGCTGCCGAGCCGGGGTTATGCCGAGAAATGCATCCTTGCCGAGATTTGCATCCCCTCGCTACTACAACCACTTTTACCTCGTTTTATCTAACTTTTATATCACTTTTAGGGAATTTAATGGCGAACATATAACCAAAACCACTTCGTCTTGCATTTGTTGGGAATGTAATACAACTTAAACCATTCCGTCTTTGTATTTGTTGTGAATGTAATCGAACGGTAATGCACGCCGTATACAAATCACTTTTGAGCAGGTAACATGTTTTTTTTGCCTTTTTCTATTCAAATCGCTCGTATTGAAACTGTTATGCACTCTACCATAAAGCTTATTTCTGCATAATAAGCTTCACGGTAGAGTGCATAACAGTTCTCAAATGCAAGAAGAAGTGGATTTGGTTTTATACCAGCTCAGTAGCCTAGATGGTAGTGTGCCCGCTTTGAGACTGGGAGGTCGCTGGTTCGCGCCTCGGCCGAGACATACCTAATTGGTATAATGGCGGCGCCCTCTGGCTGCGGCTGCATCGACTCGGGTCAGGTGTATCGACATTTCGTTCTGTGTACATTGTTACAAAGAATGACAATACAAAGGAAATTATTATTATTATTATTATTATGTTCGCCATTACATTCCCTAAAAGTGATATAAAAGTGAGATAAAACGAGGTAAAAGTGGTTGTAGTAGCGAGGGGATGCAAATCTCGGCATATGGCATAACACCGGGCTGTACAAATCATAACCGCTCAAGACACAGTCCCGTGAAGATCAAGATTTCAAGCTATGGCACCGAAGAAGCCAATATGTTATTATTGTAATAGTTTTTCATTTTTATTTTATTATCTTGTTATGAAATGAAAATAAATGTCAAGAAATAAAAATGGATTAAGACAAGGTCACTATGGTGACGGGGATCCATGTCCACCCCTTGACGTCTCGAGCACAACTGACGTGTGCTCGGCAAATCGCGCTGTATATACGCGGAGAAAGGCGTTTGACCGTCACACGCGTAACACGCTAATTTCACGTAATAACACCGCGATACAGGCGCAGAACATGCTATGACCGTGCTCCACCCACGATTACCCGCTGAAATTTCGCGTCCTACCCACGTGTAACTACGCCCTGGCCGCGGCCATAGCACGTCGTTCCGCATCATTTCCGCGTCATTACCTCGTGTGCCGCCCGCGGTTAACACGTGGTCTAAAGTTTTTAGCAGCGCAAAACTTTTTCGCGCGGCCAACCGCGTGTAAATTTCCGACCGCGAGTAAAGCACTGCTGTATCTCGTCTATATGGCGATCTCAAAGCGTCCAACAGCGTCTGCTTCACGAGCGGAAATTTCTGGCCGTGATTCAGCCTCGATACGCCCGTGAAAGGTCACCGTGAAAGGCTGTGTGACCGGGCCCTAATGTTTTGAGCAGCGCAAAACTTTTTCGCGCTGCCAACCGCGTGTGTATTTCCGACCGCGAGTAAAGCACTGCTGTATCTCGTCTGTATGGCGATCTCAAAGCGTTCAATAGCGTCCGCTTCACAGGCAGAAATTTCTGGCCGTGATTCAGCCTCGATACAGACGCAAACGGCTGTGTGATCGGGCCCTAAAAGGCATCAGGAAGAATACAAAGGATCTTCTTATGTCAAATCGATGCTAACCTTTCGACAGCCGAGTATTTAAAATAATGCATGTTTAACTTAATAATTCATATATTTTTGCTTCTAATTTAAATTCATATTGTTTTTGTTCATTCAAATCAAGCTTTTTTTACTACCAAAAGGTTCTAAATAATACACACTGTACCTTTAAGCAATCAATTTGATAATGGGCCACGTCAGAAGTGTTTCATTGCATGAAATTTTATACCTTGATAAATAAAATTGATTAAAAAAATTAAGTTCAGGTAAAATTTAGCCAGCTATGAATTTTGGCCATGAGCGCAACAAAAAAGATACACAAAGTACACAAAGGGATACATGATAAGACACCAACATATAAATACATGTTTATTAGTACTACTATTTTCAACATAATATGTTAGAAATATATCAAATTATAGTTTAATTATTAAACATATTTTTCTGCTTTTTATTTTGGGAACTTATGATAGAAAGGAGCTAAAGCTTCTTTAAAATTTTGCAATCACACACAGGTCCCATTTTTTAATTGTGTATTTGAATCCAGGTGATCTGTTTTGTATTATTTGTGACATTTAATTAAGTCTATTTATAAGTTCTTATTTTAGAAATGAATATCAAACTGGTAGCCCTTTTTCTAATTAGTAACAGAAAAATAACTCTTCAAAAAGGTTTGTGAACCCTGATATTTAATTTTTTTTATTTTATATTTAATAAATATTTTTTTTATATTATTAAAAGAAAAACTTTTTTTCTTTTAGGTAACGTCAGAGTTCCTGGTGTCCAGGCCGTTCTGTGGCAAAGTATGCGTGGCTCGATACAAAGGCAAATGGTCCCGTGTAGAAGTAAGAAAACATAGAAAAAAGCAAGTATGCACATTGCAAACACAAGATCCGGATGCCATTTATTCATTTATTTATTTTCTAGATTACAAATCTACATGGCAGCAGGGTGTTAGACATCATCTTCCTTGACATTGGGGTCCAGGCTTCCGTTGAAGTATTTGAACTCAGGGAAATTCCACAGAAGTTCCTCCGAGACCTCATGGCCATCCCACCGCAGGTTAACATTTTAAAACACAAGATCACTTGAGTGATTAGAAATATTATCAAACGTGATTTATTTAGGCTGTCAAGTGCTGCCTGGCAGACCTTTCCCTCACCGTTGGATCCTGGACTCCAGATTCTGTCCAGTGGCTTCGGGACAAAGTTCTCAACACCACTGACTGCAGCATGAAGGTCATTTTCTTCTCAGGGGTCGGGAATGTAAGGCTCGTGAGCCAGGTATCGATCATATCATGAGTAGATCTGGCTCAGTAAAAGAAGTGCTACACCAATCTTCTCTGTACCGTTGTGGGATCTAAACCTCTATTGCTTTGGTTCTGTCCGCCCACATGTGAAATGAAAAGAAAGAAGTCTGAGTTCGGATTGGAGGGACACTTTATTTAGCTTCTTGCAAAAAGGACACGGTCAGAATGCAGCCTGCCGAAGTGTGACTAGTCACCGTTTGTCCCGACTTTCTATGCAGTTCCAGTCGTGACAGTGCGAAACAGGATATGATTTGAAACTTAACTGAGCAATCAATCCATGAAGAGAGCTGAATCGTGAGCTTAAACACAATGAACAATGGTGAAATTCAAATTCAGTGCGAAACCGGATATGACTTAAAAGGAAGCCAGCTTCTCTCAGACAATTATATTAGGATATATCTGTTTGAGAACAACTCAACTCATTTAAACTCAAGCACAAATAGCTAGATGCTGTTTTGCTCTCTTGAAGAAACTTAACTTTTTTTTGGTTTGAACAAATTTATTGACACTAAAAACAGAAAACAATCATAACTACAGTAGACAATTAATCATTGAAGACCGCAGGATATGTTTGGGACATTGGGTTTTATCAGCAGAAGTGCAGTGAGACCATACATTGTTCTTATGGGTTGAACATAAGGTCTCATTACCCTCAGCAAATCTGAATTGATAACATAAAAATACACTCATTTATAGTTTAATTTACCCTTCAACGGTTTTAATAGAAGTATAAGCAAAGCTGAAGCAACACAACATAAGCATTGTTTGGTCAAAAATATATAGGGCACAATCCCAAGTACAGTTAACAGTCAAGGTGTAACACCAACAAACGCCATTATCGGGTAAATGGAAACTCATTAAACAATGTATGTTCTCTGTTGAAACATGTAATGATGAAAACCCACCGAACAAACTATAAACACCCAAAAACGATTGGGTGTGCGGTAAGGGTGTATTTCTGCACACATAGCGCAATCCTCTCACTCTCTTCGCCCAGCGCCCTTTCGCGCAGAAGGTAAAAACATCCGTAACCTTCTCATTTACAGTATTTTGTGACATTTTTACAAAAGAGCTCTGCTCGCATCTTGTTTTGAAGCCATTATTTATGACAAAAATGACCGTCAAAATGAGCCTCAACGATTTTAAGTAACTGTGGGAGGGAGACCAATTTTACGTGGTATATATGTTGAAATGGGACACAGGCTCTGGCATTATTATTATTTCGTAGATTTGATCAAATCATCTAAGCGAATCACAGTGAAATACAATGCGTGGAGGAATTTGCTTTTGATTGGAAAGCAGGTTTGCTGGTTTTGTTGAATTTGTCCTAAAATATTTTGTCTGGCTCTTAAAAAGGAATCCCCAAACTTTGAGTCCACTAGGTTCCCAACCCCTCCCTTAAGATTGACATGCCTTATCATTTTGTCTCTAAAGTCTTTCAAATTTACACCTCAAGGTGGCCAGAGTGGACGCAAGCAACCAATGTGTCTACATTCACCTTTTCACCAATAAGAACTTCCACGACCCAACCTGCAGCCTGAACCAACAGATGGCCCAGTCGGACATGTTCAAACAACAACCCGATGTCTACCTGACAAGCCACAGGTCACTATAAACAGAAAAGAAAAGAAAAAAAACCCAACTTGAAGTCAATTCTGCTTTATTTTTTTAATCTCAAATCACAGTCCCATCAAAACCTCCCCGCTCGACGCACCCACCCAAACTTCGAGCGGCAGTGATATAATCAGCAATAGTTCCAAGTCGGCCCAAGTCACAGCCAAGCCAACTGTAAGGACGCTTCCATCTGCATCCATCTGCAGCACCCCGGGGGCTCAGTCAGTCCCCTCATCTGCTTTCAAGCTACCTCCGTTATTAATGCTACCACCTGCAGGTCAGAATCATCCATTATTTCTGGGGTGTTATACTCCATCCATCCATCCATTATCTGCACCGCTCATCCTCAGTAGGGTCACGGGGGTGCTGGAGCTCAACCCAGCCATCTTCAGGCAGTGGGCTGGGGACACCCTCAACTGGTTGCCAGCCAGTTGCAGGGCACACAGGGACAGACAATTCACTTGCTCATTCACACCTAGGGACAATTTGGACCGGCCAATTAACCTGACACGCATGTTTTTGAAAATGTGGGGGAGAACATGCATACTCCACACAGGAGGTTCGATCTCATGACCTCAGAACTGTGCCGCACATTTACTTGAAGTGGACAAAAACAATTTTATGAAGGCTGGATTATTAAATTAAGGCCATCAAAAGTGTGCCTTAGCTGTAGGGCTAGGGATCTTTTTGGAGTCTCGCAATTAAACTACAATTAAGATTCATGGGCATAAAATTCGATCATGAAAATATTCTTTTTTCCCCCCTCAATATATATATATATATATATATATATATATATTTTTTTTTTTTTTTTTTCAAAATTTGTGAAAGAATAAGAAATAAAAACAACCGACTTCATTTCCACTACAGTTTATAAACTCAAGGAAACTGAAAGGTGACAAAAATATCACCAACACTAGTTTAAAGGTTGGGTGCGTCGTTTGAGGAGTCTTTAAAAAGTTGAAAGGTAAATATTTTCCCTACTTAGTATTATTTAATTCTATTTTATTGAAGAGCAACTTCAGCAACAGACTGCTGTCACAGTCTTCTTCCAAGGACAGACTGAAGAGATAATTTCTTCCTCATGCCATGAGGCTCTTTAACTCCACCCGGGGGAGTAAAAGCCCACATTAAACCCCACCCCCTCATTTGCATATTACCCTATCTTTATTACAGTTGTTATTTTCTGTAAGACTATTTAAACACTCTATAGCAAAATGTTATATTGGGTATTTTTGTATTCTATATCTTTATTTTATTTTTCAACACAAGGATACTGCTGGAAGTGTGAATTTCCCTATGGCGATGGATAAAGTATCTATCTATCTATCTATCTATCTATCTATCTACCTATGTCTAACTGAGTTCAAAGAGCCCTTATGCTTTAGTTTACACCTTGCCTATCTTACTTTTAGCAGAGCTGTTCAGGGCGGAACACATTGGGTTTGAGGTTTGATGAGCTGTTAGATGGTGAAGTCATGCTCGTTCCTGCTGTTTATTCTATTTATTTTTATTTTCAGTATAGCATGAAAATAGGTAAAGTAAGAAAAGGCCTGTCTCAAGTAGAGTCAAAACACCAACCTAAACCCCTACAAAAATGGGAAAAAAATTTGAGCGCATTCAAGAAATGCACGTACTTGCACGTGCATCATGAATGAGCTGACTGAGGTTGCTAGAATGATGACAAAGCCAGGAGATGGCAGCAGAGAGTAATAAAGTTCCAAATTCCATACAGCTCCTCTAAGTGCAAATGATTAAAATGTTTGAACTAATGATTTAAAAGTATTTCTCTGCTTTATTTTAAATTAAATGTTTTCCTAAATTTCGGAACTTTGCTGTCAGATTTTACGTTCGTTTTTTTTTTTTTTTTTAATTTCCAGTGCTTACCAACAATTTTCAATTACTGGGGATAGAAAGTGTAGTTTTAAAGCAAATATTGCGGTCATGAGAAACATCCTGTACCACATTTGGGCGCACCTGTGACTTTAATTTCAAGTAAATAACATTGGGATTAATATTTCCTCAAATGTTCTGTTTGATGAATGTCGCTTGCAAATACAGTGTTTTGGGAGTTGTGCCTAGGTTTGGCGACATCTGGTGGACATAATAAAAAACTGCAGGTGATTGTTTCACAGGATGTTGCTAATTTTTCTCTTGTGCTTCTTTCAGCATTGTCTCACGAGTCAGATTAAATCGGTTGGCGGGCTTTATCTGCAGGGTGTATGCTTAACACCCCTGCACTATTTATTCCTTTCTTTTTTGATCCCACTTGCAGGAAACAACATGGACGTGTATGTGTCGGTGGCGTGTCATCCAGGCCACTTTGTTCTCCAGCCCTGGCAGGACATGTACAAACTGGTGGTTCTGATGGGGGAGATGATCCTATTTTACAACCAAAACGACCAAGGACCTTTGAACGTGCAAAAAGGTCACGTCTATGCCGCCAAGGTGGAGAACAAGTGAGTGAAGGACATCACAAGCCAGGATTTAAAGGCATTCTCTCTAAATGTACATGGCTCCTCCCTTCTCTGCCCAGTTGGTATCGGGTTTTAGTGAAGGGCGTTCTCACCAACGGGCTGGTGTCCGTTTACCTATTGGACTACGGTAAGCACGAGTTGGTCAGTTGCGCACAAATTCGAGCTCTCAACAAGGAGTTCCGGCAACTGCCTTTCCAGGGAATCACCGCCCAGCTCGCCGGTGAGTCTCCAAACCCAAAACCCAACTTGAGCGCGACTTGTTCTTTACCTCAAAGGTTCATCTGGGCCAGCACCCAATCGTGTTAAGCGGAGCTCGCTAGTAGCTCCTTGGCGCTTTTTTAAAATTGTTATGGTCTCTGTTGAAACAAATATTCCTAATGTTTTCCAATTAACATAGATATACACATATATCAGAGGCGGCCCGTGCATTTCACACCTACGCTTTCAGTAGTGCTATGGCTGATTCAATTCAACCCCCAATAACTATTTTATGTCTGTACAACATTTTCTGTAGCAACAGATGAGATACATAAAAAAATCAATAAGAACCTCATAAAATTCCAATATGATCTTCACTGTGGTGCCCATGGGCACCAGGATGCCCCTTAAAGGATACCCAAATTCTAAAGCACACAAAATGTGAGAATAAAATCTATATATTTATACATCTTAATGCTGTATTCCAATTATTTTCAGAGATAATGTATTTTGAAGACAGTCTGTCTTGTTTTAGACTTCCTGAGCTCCGACGTCACGTGAAAAAGACCAGCACCCTAGCAAGCCGGTCACCATATTGGTTAACATGAAAAGGTTTTAAGCCGAGTTTTGGTAGTTTTTGAGAAGAATGACTAGGCGTTATGTTGCAAGAGGGTGCAGCAATGGTATAACAAATGGCGAGCAGCCGGAATGGGACAAACTGGCAAAAATAACACACAGAGAGCTAACAAGGGCTAAATCAGCTGGGACACAGCAGGCTACCCGGCTGCTTAAAATGTCTAACTAGGAACAGAAAAGACTGCAGGCTGGCCAACCAAAAACATGTAGTAAGCAGCCAGGATAACCCGGAGCCAACAACAAAAAACGATTATGTCAACAAACACGAACCCGGCCGTGAATATATCAAAGGATCACAGCAGGCTAGCCGCATACTATAGAGGGCGAACAGCGACCGATCGGCCCAAAAAAACGGGAGGCTGGCTGGACAAAACATGCAGTAAGCAGCCAGGATAACTGGGGAGTCAACAACAAAAAATGTTTACGGTAACAAGAACCCAGACGGGGAAAAGACAATATGCACGGCAGGCTAGCCAGCCAGCCAGCCAACTGCTAACGGAGCCAACCTGGAAGCCTTCGGGATTCCGCACGCTAACCGGGTAGCTATCTGAACATTTCTATTTTAATTGCAATACACGCGCCAAAAACGCAAAAGAAGTCACAATCGCATACCTAAAAGGGGGCAAGGGCAGAAAAGGATCGCACGCTGTACAAGAAGGCAGGTAAACGTACCCCAAGCAGCTTTTGATGATCAAACCACACTACTCGGACAAAACAAAGATCCAATTACTCCAAGCTGAAATGAGCGCTATTTATTCGCTGACTACTACAGTTGCTGTTTTTAATGGGACGCGCCATTTTTTTTTATTTTCGTCGTCATCCAATGTCGTCACAGTTTTTGGGGGTATGAGGTCTACTTTGAAAATTAATCTCTCGAGATCCATGGCGCGTGGAATATTTTTGAATATATTTGCATGTTTGTCGGGACGAGCACTACACGTTCCGTGCCTAATTAAAAAAAAGGTCTTTTGTGATCCCTTTAACGATAAGTGAGTTGCCCGCGGACCCGTTTGTTATTACCATGTTAGATATTTGAATTAGAGTTAATTAGACAGCCACTAAACTTTTACTAGAAAATCACAATGACTCAGCACTGGTGAGCCATTGTGATTTTAAGTAAAATTATTTTTCTGGTGGTTGACTAACTCTATTTAACCCCTCTTCAAATAATTAACCTGGTAATAACATCGTAACAACATAGTAATAACACAAAAAGTTGTTATTTTAGAAATGCATATCAAACTGTGTGCCCTTTGCGCAACTAAATAACTAAAAGTATCTCTCAGCTTGACAAAGGTTAGTGACCCCCGATTTTGGAATATACCTTAGCCAAATAACCAAAAACCTTTTTATCTGTGCACATAATCCATTCTATATTTCCTCCAGAAAATATCAACGGCTGTCATACAGATTATCCGTGTGTTTTCAGTATTTTTGTAACATCCTTAAACCTAAAGCTAAAAGTCGATCCTGTCCTATAGTGTTTTTTTTAATTTAAGGCTGAAAGTGTCAGTTCAACGGAAGCAGTGGACATGGGGTTATGTTTTTTCACCTTTTTGTTCTGATACTTCCACTACTGCCCCCACTGCCAATCGTACGTAGTGAAACATCTGAAGTTTCCATGGGCCAGCTAGAAGGCCACAGCTCTGCCAACTCAGAATCTGATTGGCTAAGCCAAAACCAGGGGAAAATGACTGAAAGGATTCTGACAGACAATTTGGAATTATTTAATAAGTAATCATGGCCAAAATATAATTAACAAACCAACACACAATAACAACATTCACATTAACAACATTTTGGGTGACCAACCCCTGGTCTGGGCCCGCAGGAGTGAAGGAAAGGCAGTGGTCCGGGGAAGCTTCCATCGTCTTCAGGAACCACGTGGAAAAGAAGCCCCTCGTGGCGCAACTGGAGGCGGTGCAGGAATCGGACAACGCTTGGGAAAGGAAGCTGACCGTCTTCCTGGTCGACACCTCACAGCAAGACAACGACATTTGGGTACACGACATCATGGCTGAGTTTGCCGATGAAAGCGAGGGACAGTCGTAAAATGGACCATTTGTTTCAAACAATTCCCCTGGACTGACCGAGAACAATGGCATAATACATGGTGTCAAGGTTAAAACTTGAGATTGTATTAGGATGAAGAAAGAACACACTCTGAGTCGGAGATGAGGTTTTTGATAGCCCTTCCATCGGAGTCGCATCCCACACAGGCTTAAAACAACACATCTGATTGGCTTAAGCGATATCACATAAATACTTGAAACAAATCTGATTGGTTTAGACACAAATCACATGTTTAAATAAAGCGAATAATGCTGGTCGCTAGAAAAGAAAAGCTCTTGAGCAGACTTCCCGGCGCTAAAGTGAAGGCCATCTTGATTAATAGTTAGCGGGCCCCAAGAGGATATAATTGTTGCAGGAATACAAACAGCACATGGATAAAATCTTTGGCATCGTTAAGGTACTTTTGAGGATAGAATCATACAAAGGCACATGCAAACTACATTCAAACTATATAATATAATAATATATGTATTTCTCTGTACTAATTTCAAAATAGAAATAAAAACAAATAGTAGTTTGTTGGAGATGGATTGCCGACTTGATATTTGCCGTGTCTCGAGCCGAGCTCATATTAAACATTTGTGAAATCATTCACATAATCCACCTCACCCATAGACAAAATAATAATTATTTTGATCTTCAGCGTTAATACTTTCTACTTTTATTTGCCTTAATCACGGACTTTCTGTGATATTTACATCTCGAAAGATATACATTTATTTTGAAACACCCTGTCCATAAAGCATTGATGAAATGCTGCTTTCTGGTGGCTATTTTTAAAACTACACCCAGGACTAAAAAGGCTAAATTTGAATAATTGCAGTGCCAGAAAAAGTGTCAAACGCAAGGACGTAGACTTGGCTTGGACGGAGGGGTCATGTACCCACCAATATTAGAGCTATAATTGGTTTGTCCCTAACAATATTATGTGATCACTTGATCAATGTCTTGTTCATCTAGCAGCGTAGAACGGTGTACCGTATTTTCTGCACTATAAGCCGGGATACAATTTTCAAACATAAGGCCCACTGGACTTTAGGACACATGGAATTTAAACTACATTAGAAGCTAGGTTTGCATAAAAAATCGTTTAATAGAAAACCATTTGGTTCGCAGAGCATAAATTACCATTATGACATCTGGTTTCACCGCTAAAGTCTATTAATTCCTTCATAAAGGCTAACTGTGCTATACTCACTCTGAAAAATCCCCCTTTTCGCCAGCTAGACAGCTTGTGAACAAGGTCCTCAATAAAGAGACTTATTTTCTTTAGCTTTTTTTTCCAGACAATGGGCTCAATCGTTAACTTTATAAGGTTGCCATAAAACTATAAACCAAGCACAAGAGAGTTCCCAATTCAAACGAGAGCACCGTATTTTCACGACCATAATGCGCACGTGAGAGTCTCGGATTCTCTTAGAAATTGTGCAGCCTGTAGAAATCGGCACTCTGACTGGGAGGTCACAGATTCCAGCCAGCCAACTGCTAATGGAGCCAACCTGGAAGCCTTCGGGATTCCGCACGCTAACCGGGTAGCTATCTGAACATTTCTATTTTAATTGCAATACACGTGGCAAAAAACTCAAAAGGAAAAGTCACAATCGCATACCTAAAAGGAGGCAAAGGCAGAAAAGGAACACACGCTGTACAAGACGGCAGGTAAAATTACCCCAAGCAGCTCTTGATGACTTACATCTTTTTTTAGTGAAATCTGATGTTTTTTGTGAGATTGTTCACATTTCTAACTAAATGCGACTTGTGACCAAATGCGATCTCTTGTGACTTTTATACAGTTAGTGGAAGTACTCATGGATGCTAACGCCGTAGCGTGTCTAGCAACTTTTAAATTATTGTTCTTCTGGAGGCCGAACAGAGGTGTCTCCTCAAATATGATTTAAATCAAAAACCTCACTTTCCCACCATTGAATGCTTACCATCTGCTATGCTGATTTCTACGCTACATGGAATATCATGGAAACCGAGATGTGCCCAAATTCGACTCCTCTGCAAAATCTCTTCTCCCCTTGGCGTTAACCCGCACTATGCTTCCAACAGGACTTGTGTCGCGATCGAAGTCCGTATAATGTGTTTATTAAGACGTATGCAGAAGTCACAAATCACTGTACAGAGGTCCTGAGAAGCATAGTTCATGCAAAGGGGAGTGGGATTTAAGCACAACAGCAGCGTCCGCAACAGGAGGCACCAACACCCAATCGTGTTAAATACAAAAATAGAAATCGCTACAGAGTAGCTGAGGTGGTAAAGCGCTTGTCTTGGGATCAAGAGGTCTTAGGTCCGATTCCCGGCTCCTCCGTGTTATACGTCAAAGTGTCCTTGGGCAAGACACTGAATCCCTAATGCCCCCGATAAGCAGTTGTTGCCTTGCATGGCTGACACTGCTATTGGTGTATGAGTGTGTGTGAATGGGTAAGTGTGAAGCACATTGCAAAGCACTTGGGGAGGTCTTCATTGACTTGAAAAGTGCGATATAAACGCAGACCATTTACATTTTATGCACCTTATGGTCATGAAAATATGGTAAGTAATTTTTGTACACAAATATCGGCGTCGAAGTTATCACGATACGTTTCATACTTGCAGTTATTGTCCAAAGGAACAACAAAAGAGGATTTGCAAGGAGCGTTAGAAAGTTGGCGTTTGAGCTGCCATCAAAGTTCTGCACTTATATTTTTTCCTTTTAGCAACAATGAATAAAAGGGCACTCAAAGACCACTCTGTATGTTTCTCAAAGGCAGAACAGTTAATGTATGCAGTAGAGACGCGGCCCCACTTACAAACGATATCATTCGCAAGTTAAATTTGTTGGTAAGTTGCTTCAGTCCTATATTTTGTATGTTAGAGGTTTATATAAGTCTGACTTGTATAAGTAACCTCTATTGTTTTTTATTAAAAAATAAACATTTCATAAAATAATATGCGCTATAAAAATAAATAAAGTTAAATTTAACTTACTTTGGAAGATGAGCTTCAAAATTTAGGCCACTTCCTCCTCCACGGAAGAAAGTGGCCAAAAAAAACCCGCATCAAGCTTTCTTATTCCAATTTAATTTCAAAAGAAACAGCTCGCCTCTTTACATTTTACACCAACCATAATGAATGGATGCACGAGATATTGAACAGTGAAAACGTCAAAGTTCTTAGCGTGCTGGAGATATTATAGACATAGACAGTATAGAATGTTTACACACGAACTAGGAAGTAGAAGCCGGATTTCTTCTTCGCGGTGGATGCTGGGTGACCTCTCACAGCGCCGGTAGCGGCAGAAAGAAGCACGACAGTTATGTCCTGTACTCGGAAAAAGGTGTACAATACAAAATCTCACTTACAGCCATGTTCAGATATTTTTCGACATCTCGAAATAAATGTTCGTATCTACCGTTTTTCGTAACTCGAATGGTCGTAAGTAGGGGAGCTTATTAAATTGTAAGTATGCGTTTTCAATTTTAGCCACCCTATTTTCCTGTATATATATACGGGATTTCAGGGCGCCCTCCCAAATTTCTGGCCGATTTGGGGTTTTTAGTTGAGCGTTTTAGTCCTGAAAATACGGTAAATCATGTTCTCTGCTGAAGTGCTGATGCATATGATCAATTCCTATTTCAGGTGAGACTTATGTTTGCTTATGTTTCGATCCCCGCCAGTGCTAACATATATATGTTTTTTTTTTTTATAGAAAGAGAACAACTTGTGGAATAAAACTAATGTGAGTGAAGTTCTTTCTCATAAAAACAAAACAAATCACTTTTGATTTCTTTATTAAAATAGCAAAACAATATAAACCATGTATCATTTTTTTCACATATAGCATTGAATTGGTTCCAATCCTTCTCATTAGGCACACAATGTTATGTATGTTGCACTACTGCTGTGTCGCGCTTTACTTTTCACGGGTTTGCTACTTCCTTAGGTTTTCATCGTCCATTGTGTTCTGCATTCTGATTGGCTAAACAGTCACCCAGCCCCTTTTCTGCCTGTGTCTGCCTGTGCTTAAATGTCTTTGCGGTGTAAATTGCACACGGACGTAAAACAGCCTAACAAGCCTACATAATGTACGCACGATGTTTTTCAATTTATGTCAACAAAACGCCCCATCACCAAAATTGGGCATTTTTACGCCACATTTTTGTTTTCCAATAACATCAACAAGGTGGCGACTCAATATCATTGCAGAAGATATGTGTAAAAAGTGTTAATAAAGTAGAGTCTTATTATTTGTTTCGTTGATTATTTGTTCCGTACATGCCACATTTTGGAGAGAGATTTCATGCACGTCTGTTTTTTTTGTTAGCGTAGCTGTTTCTAATACAATCCAAACGCCAACCGAAAACCCCCCAAAAGGATGAAAAAAAAAGAAAAAAATGGTACTTGTGGAATGAGCTGACTAAAGCTGCGATCATGACTGAGTTGAAGTTGTGTACACATTTTTAAACAAATGCTTGACCCTGTAAATAGGGTTTGTTCTTTGGTTTTGATGTATAATAGAGTATTTAATAAATAAATAAATTCGATTTTGACTTATTGCAAATCATTTTTGGAACGCAACCCCCTCAAAAAAACGGGGGTTTACTGTTTTTCTAATATTGCAGAAGTTGATGCCTCTCTGGCTCTTAACGGATGGAGAGCATCATAACGAACTCTGAGGAGAAGCAGAGAATTCAAAATGAGTACAGTTTCTTTGTAAAAAAAATATTTCAGCTCACGTTCACCTTCAAAGTCAATGTTTCCATCGGCGTTAATGTCCAATTCTTTCAAGATCTCCTCCAGCTCTCCTTTCTTCAGCTTCTCCCCTAGCAAGCTCTTGGCTGCCTCTTTCATCTCGTCCTGAGTAATGTTCCCGTCGCCGTCCAGGTCGAACTTGACATAAAAAAGAAGAATCAAGGTACAGTATATATCAGGAACCCCCTTTAAAAAGCAAGTTAGAAATAAATACAAGATTCTATAGCGTCTGCCGATAGCTGGTCTTTTGTCATGGTTCACCGTGGGCAGAACATGCATGCCAGAGTAGACGAAAGACAGAACCGGTGATTAATCATTATCCATCTATTACCTGCCCTGCTTATCATCAGTAGGGTTGCAGGTGTGCTGGAGCTCATCCCAGCTGACAGGGGACACCCTGAACTGGTTGCCAGCCAGTCACAGGGCACACAGAGGCAGAGAACTCTCTCGGTCACACCTAGGGACAAGTTGGACTGGCCAATTAACCTGACACGCATGTTTTTGGACTGTGGGAGGAAACCAGAGCACCAGAGGGAAACCCACGCAGGCTCGGGGAGAACATGCAAACTCCGGACAGGAAAGCTGGTAGTAGTATTTGATCCCAAGACTTCAGGAACAGTGCCATGGATGCGCTAACCCTTCAGCCGCTGTGCCGCCAGAACCGGTGATTATGGTAGCTACAATTAGTACGACATTGCTTGGAATTGGAAATCCAAATCTCTTCTTCGTTGACTCCACTGTTGATGGTGTGATTCATAAAAGATGATAAACTCGATCTAGACAAGTTTTGGCCGAGTTCTTTTTCCTTCCGGGAAAATTCCTCGCTCCCTTGGACGATTGGATATTGATATTGGAAACAAGCAAGGATCTGATTCACCATCGAGTTCAAGGTGGCGGTAGGAATAAGATTATTCCTTTGATCTTGACTTTGGATTTATAAACTTTGAGAAACCAGCAAGACCAAAGAATTTGGGATTCCCTGAATTGGAAAACATTGAAATTGTTTTTATATTGCTTATTTGATAAACCCTGTTGTCTTCCTTTGCTTACTTGATGAACCTTCTCCTCATTCCTCCATCCATTATCTGCACCACTTATCCTCAGTAGGGTCGCAGGGGTGCTGGAGCCCATCCCAGCTATCTTCGGGCAGTGGGGAGGGGACACTCTGAACTGGTTGCCAAACAGTCGCAGGGCACACAGGGACCGAAACTTGGCTCGCTCATTCACGCCTAGGGACAATTTGGACCGGCCAATTAACCTGACATGCATGTTTTTGGGATGTGGGAGGAAACTGGAGTGCCCGCAAGCATGGGGAGAACGTGCAAACTCCACACAGGAGTTTTGATCTCATGACCTCAGAATTGTGCCGCACATGCGCTAACCACTGCTCCGCCGTGCTGCCCTACTGTATTATTGTGAGACTTTAAATTGTGACAAAAAACACATTTAGGTAAAATCAAAAACCCTGTAATTGTGCATAAAGGTAAGTTTTGCAACTAATCGTAGGTTATCAACCTAAATTAGAGCGGATGACCTGTCATCAAACTGAAATAGAAGTAAAACAGGGCTAGTAAACCAAACTTATGATATCCCATCTAAGACCTTAAATAACATAAGAGTATAATTGTTCATTTATGTTCAATGCTGTCCATTGTTAATTGAATTGTCAGATTTTCTTTACATTTTTTGTTAATTTGACCACTCACCAAAACTAGAACTAGTCCAGGAGCATCTCTTCCTTCTAACTAACAGCACAGGTGCTACATAGCTTATTGCCTCTTGTGTAGAAAACAGTGGCCCACCTGTAAGAACGCTGATTGTAGCTCTTTGAGTCCTAGCATGTCTGCCGTCTCGCCCATCATCCTCGGTCTCATCAGTTCGGTGAAGTCTTCAAAGTCCATGAGCCCGCCCACTAACGGAAAATAATTGGACGTTGAAAAATAATGTCAAGAAAATCTGGGTCAAATTTGCGAAATCTTACTCCTCATTTTGATCTGCTGCACTATCTCCAGCAGTTCCATCTCGGTGGGCATGTACCCCATGGTCCTCATGCACTCGGCCACGTCTTTATAATTAAGGTAACCATCTTGGTCATAGTCAAACTCCTTGAACGCTTCTTGCAGCTCTGCCAAAAGACAAAATGACCTTGTGAGAGCGTTTCCAGGAGCGGATCAGCACCGCTAAAACTAATTGGGCCGTGACGAGGACCGAAATACTCAGCTCGGGATAACCTTTCGCAAAACGGATACAAAACAAAATGTGAATTTAGGAGACTTACCATCTAATTCACCTTGTGTTAATTCTCTCTCCTGTTGAAAGACATCAGAAGAATTATTGTTACAACTTATTTGTCTTTATTTTACATGTATAACAATAATAATAACAATAACAGACAGACTTGTATTGTCAAAACCGCTTAACAATTGCTTAATACAAAAATGGTGTGCAAGTGTCTTCCGTTGAAGCCTTGCTGGAAATTACAGTAAATTGTTTATAACTGTAAGCTTTTTACCAGTATTATTCTTTATCATCTTATCTAAATAATCATCAATGTTCAGGTTCACGCTTTGTTCAATTTTGGGGTAAAAACTTCTTAGATACCAGTCCTTTAAGTCGTTTTGGTTCTGTTGTTCATTTTGTTATTTCTAATGAAAAAAAAGTTAAATATATTTTATTTGTGCTTTGAAATTGAGGGGTGCACACTCTTTTTCAGCATGCAAGCAACTTGGAAAATGAGGAAGTGATTTATTCACCACAAGAACAATTCAAAACATCAACAGCTATTTTTGTTTTGAAGATTCCTTATAGGTTGTTTTTGATGGAACAAAAAAATAACGACATTTGACAGGTTCTGATTGGCTCCCTGTCACTATTTATACCCAGTCCTGTCAATCCCTTGTTGTCAGTCCGTCTGCAAACCTCTGTTTTTTCAAGGCAAGCCTTTTTTGACCCTGACTCCCGCCTGTCCCGTTTTTGCTCCCGTTTCTCTCCGGCTATGACTCGTTTTGATCCCAACCATGTCTGCTCTCCCGTCCCGGCTTACGACCCGTTTCTGACCCCGACCACGTTTTTGCTCCCCTGTCCCAGCTATCGACCTGTTTTTCCGTTCCTGACACCGCCATCGCCCACGACGGGAGATCCACTTCTGTATTCGGATCTCAATCCGAGTGCGAGAGTGACTTCCATCCCGCGTCCAGCAAGCATCGGATCGCGGGCGCTGCCCTTCGTCTTTCAATAAAATTGTGAGAAAATTGGGTCTACCTTCTGTGCTGGTCGTGACATTTAAGGACAATCAGCATTAAATAACGATATAATTTAACTGGGGCTGCAACAACTAATCGATGAAATTGATTAAAATTGATTATAAAAAGCGTTGGCAACTAATTAGATGATCAATTCATTGTATCACGTGATTTATGAGCCACTGAGTATGTTAAATTAATGCAAAAACGTGCATGGGACCTCGTTAAGAAGTTATAGACTGTGGTCCAGTAGAGAGCGCCAAGCCTTTTTTTTATAAGAAAAAGGTATCTTACATCTTTTTATATCGAACATTGCATCATTACAAACAAAACTGGCATGAAAGTTTCACCTTTCTAGTGTTTGACTGTTTCATCATGAAACAAAGGTAACAATTTTCACAGGAAGGACTGCAGAGGTACGGATCAAAACAAAACTGAAAATAAGTTAAAAAATAAATCAAAAAGGAAAATAAAGACATGTTTAACTCTGCATTAAGGGCAGATTCTTAAGCATATAAACTATTTTCATATTGGGAATGTTTATCATATTCAAAGATTTAAACAAAACTAATTTGCTGACATATTAAAAAGCGGTTTTAGATATTTTATATATATTTTTTCATGGCAATTTTTTTTGCTACACACAAAAAAATAATGTATTGATATATATATATATATATATATATATATATATATATATATATATATATATATATATATATATATATATATTTGTATAAGTTCAAATGTTGTATAATGTTTGGATAAGGTGGTCGGAAAAGAGTACCTGACATATTTACAGGTGTATAGCTTAAATTTGTATTATTTTTGCTTATTCTCAAGTTAATTGACAAACACTTGGATTTTATTGTTTTATATTATAGAATAGACTGTTTTTTTGTGCACAATATTTTTCTATTCGTCCTCCCAAAAAATCATTATTTGAATAGAGAGGAGGAAATTGAAAATGCCTTTAAGAAATCCGATTCATCGGAAAAATAATCATCCGATTCATCGATTATGAAACTAAACGTTAGTTGCAGCCCTAAAGTGAACGCTGGCAATACTTCTTAATACACACTTAAATAAATCAAAGATGCTATATGTAAGCTACAGTTTACACATTGCTATTAGCTCTGCCAATCAAATGATACATAAGATGCAGGTTCATTTATTTGTAAATCTGACTGCCAAAGGAGGCCAATCTCACCGCATGTTACTGGTACGTAGTAAGTTTTATAGTCAACAGTAGATAAGTAACATAAGTAATAAATACAAATACATCTAGCAGTGTCTGAAACTCGTGATAAAAAGTTAGCGGACACCAGGGCAGACAACTCTGAAAAGTTGCCTGCCCCATTTTTCACAACTTGAAACACAATAAGACAACTAATCGCAAAAAAAACACATTGTTGCAAAGCATTACGGGTTGATAATGAGATTATATAACAGAACAACACTTTAAAATTAAGTATATTATAAATCTTCTTATAACATTCATTGCATGTATATGACATGGCTGTTTTCCATCTGCCATCAGTGCGTACCTGTATTTACTCATCTTCATTCATGCAATGTTTGCGTTGCGCCGTCTGCTACAAGCCATGTGAACTCCTCTTTCCACGATGCTTTTAATGTACGTTTACGTTTTGGAGCGTCATCAATTTTGTCAGCTTCTTTTGAATCTTTCTTCTGGGGCTGAGGTTTTGGCTTGATTCCTAACCACTTCCCCATTTTTCTTGTGTTCTCTGTGCGTCTACTTTGGAAAATGATATGCAAATGCACGACCTTATAACTAAACGAACCGAAATTCCAAAATTTCCAAACTGAACGAAGATTTTGAAATCGGAACAAAACAAACGTTTGATTTGAAAAACAAAAAACAAACAAAAAAAAGTTATTAAAGACGTTATTTCAAACACTGCATTAAGCTACAAATCACCTTTGACTGAGGTGAACCAAGTGTGGGATTTAGTGTCGACTAGTGATGACCTTAAAAGGATCAGCACGTGTGATCCTTGAGGTCGGAATTTGCTTTGCACATGCTTTAAAAATACTCAAATACAAGAACATGGTTCAAAATGAATGAATAAATAATGCTCAAAACAAAACAATTGTTTGTGTAATCATAAAAACCCTAACGAAGATTTAAAAGCAAAGCACCTAAAACTGTAATAAAGAAGGACTGATGAAAATTGTAGAGTTGCACTCATTTTGGAGGATCTTATTCCAAGTAGTTTGACTTCAAATTTTTCTTCTAATAAGACGAAGCTAAAGCAATTTTTATGTTATCAAAAAAGGTTCTCTCACATAAGTGACCTGCGAAAATGGTGAAATAAAACATAGAAAAAAAAAAACATGAAAAAACATTTACTTAAAGAGACAGCATGTATTATTTGACCAGTGTATTGTGACGGGTAACTGAAAACGAGTGTATTAAAAAGCACAAAAGTAGAGGTAAAATCTTAAGCCCGAGCTTGAGCCCGATCCGAGCCCAACCCGAAACCCCCCTTCTCCCGAGTCCCCACAAATAAAACAAGAAGTCCACACAAATAAAATATGAGTTTTTTTCGGGCTCGGTCCCTTAATTATTGGGCGGGCTTGGGTTGAGTCGGGCTTTAATACCCACGGGCTAGCGTCAGGTTGGATTTTTCTATTTTTAGTTCTAATCTTAACTCAACAACAGAGGCTCAAAGTGATCAAACCTCATATTTTTTCTTCTATTTGTTTTGCCCAGCTTTTCACAAGGTTTTTGGGTACCAGTAGCAGCAAGATGGCTGACAATTATGTCAACTTCCTCAAGGTGAGGCTAATGTTATGCAAAATTAATGCAATTTAAAAAAAAAAAAAATAGTTTTATGTGTTTAAGTCTTTTTGCATATTACTTAAACTGAGGGTCGGCAACAAGTGGCTCTGGACCCGCATGCGAGTCTTCAGCCCTCCCAAGTGTCTCCCTGGCACTTTTTCAAAAATGTTTGATAATGGAAAATCATATTGTTTCTGTTGGAGGACAAACATGACACAAATATTTGCAATGCTTTCAAATTAATATAGATACATATACAGTATGTGATGCCTTCCTTGAGGCCTTTATAAAGATTGTATTCATTTGTGTCCAATATGGCTTTTTTCACTAACTTACATCAATATTCTTTTAATTTATTGAGTGAAGTTTCTTTTTTTACCACTGGATGTGCTAAATATTACCTTAAAAATATAATTTTTGTCCATTATTTTTGCTGCAGGAAAAGCCTGATCCACTCTGCCTGTGTTTTTTTTATTTTTTTTCCTCGTACTGTACTGTAATGTAATGCCTATTGTTTCCTTAAGGGGATCAATATATAAAATCTAATCTTTTAATGTAAAAAGTCAACTTGGTTTTACTCACAGCCCCGAAAACGCTGTTGAGCACCGAGTTGTAGACTTTGTTCATGCTGTCGTTGTTTTTTTTCTTGGACTTTTTGGAGGATTTCTTAGGTGTCTCCGACACTGAGCCCGACGGGGACGGCTGAGTCGAGTCGGCCGGCGTTGCGCTTTTGCTGTATCGAAAAAAAATACGCGTGAGTGCTTCTATTTTATCATCAAGGAAACGTACAAAAAGAAACCTACCCCTCGGTTGAAGCGGAGTCTGCAGAAGTAGTCGATCCATTTCTGTCTGCCGCCTTGGACATGCTAAACAAAGGACAACAAACAATTGTTTGTTTCTTTATTATGTGTGGCTTTGAGTGCAATGTCCTCACCTTCAAATGACCTTTCTCCTTCCCACGGTGAGAAAAGGAAGCAGGAATGAGTCTTTAGTAGCGTACCTTTCGGTGCGCTCTCTGATCTCTTGTGTTGGTCTTTTCCTCTTGACCTGGTTCCATCAGAGAGGCTTAGCCGATAATTAGCGGGCTGTAAGAACGTGCTAGCGAAGGGGTGACGGAATGGCACTAGGCGTGCTCATCAAATGAAGTAGTATGGATATCATGGATCCCTGAACCAGCAGGTTCGCATTTTCCTGTGGTGTGTCTTGGGCAAGCACAGCCTGGCGGGGACCATTCCTTTCCAGGCTGTTTTGTTTTTTTGGGGGTAGGGGTTTGCTCCTCCACATTAAACAAACCGGGTTTCCAGGTTGAGTGGGTACCAGTAGCAGGATAAGCTTGATTGCACTCAGATACAAGACCTTCATCATCTGGTCGCCGTTGTTGTCAGTGTAAAGTGTCCACCCGCTCTTCAGAGATGAGTCAGGCTTCGGCATTTACACTTGACTTTAATGGACGCTTCAATTTTGAAAGGGTGACAAACACCAAACCCGGTTTAGTTAGCGTGCTTTTTTATGCCTCCCTCTGGTGGTCCTTTCATGAAGTGCACATTTTATGGCATTTTCTCAAACTCACATGTTAATGACTTAATAAAAATATATTTATTTACTTACATTGCCGTTCAAAATTTTGCATTCGCATAGGAATTTCTATATTTTAATGAAAGCATTGTTTGGTGATTAAAATTATTTCAATTTAAAATTATTATTTTTAACCTTGTTAGTCAGTGTCTGAGCTATACTTTCTATTTTTTTGCAATTCATTTCATTAATAAAAAACATGACTTTTTCAGGGAAAATTCACAAAATGTTCTAGGTGATCCTTAAACTGTATATATTTATATGTAATTACACACTCATGCCGTATTTTCCAACCTATAAAGTGCACCGCATTATGAAGCGCATTCAGAAAAATATCCTTCAATGAGATACTGTAAAAAAGGCGCATCGGACTATAAGGCGCATGAAATGAAAACTGTACTTGAAACAATGGTACAATTAAAAAAAAAAAAACTATATCATAGAAATATTGTGAAATCTGGTTTCACAAATAAACTATTTTTATTCAGAAATGGTTAACATATGTAGAAGCATTTTATATGTATACACAGTACAGTATATTCCTCCTGTAAGTTTTGTCTTACACATATTTTTACTTTTGCCACAGTTTTCGTTTGCTTAACACTTTTTTTTGCCTTAAATATTTTTACGCCTACACATCATGATCCTTTTCTTGGCCTTAGTATAGATCCATTTTTTGCTGCCCTACTATTCATCTTTTGCTTTATTTTTCTTGCTATAATGTCTTGCACTTGCCCACTCATTCATCAGTTTACTTATTATTCATATATATATATATATATATATATATATATATATATATATATATATATATATATATATATATATTTATATATGTATATTGGTCATAAATACATGCGTGTATGTGTTAATCTCTGTATACCTGAGTACGTTTGTACTCCTGCAAGTGAGTCCGCCTTATATTGTTAAGTAAAAATAGAAACAGACTGCTGCAGAACTTTCTTTCTTTTTTTTAAAAATATGACAACATAGAGCTGTGTGTGGAGGGGTGGAAAACGGCTCCTGGCATTATTTTATATTTTACCTGGCAGTGCAGTGGATGGGTGTTTAGCACGTCCGTCCTCCTGGCAGCTCTGAGGTGCAGGGTTCGATTCCGCCAACCAGCTTTACAGTTTGGAGTTTGCATACCTGCATACTAACCTAGACTGCAGTTTTAGACATTACACTACCACTTTTATTTTCTTAAAACTTCTACCAATTTATATGTTTATATTTATATATATATATTTACACGCTAAAAAATGAGTGTGTAATAACATCTAACACTTTACAATTTCTAAGGCTGTCATGTAAGTACCGGCTTGCGATTCCTCACATATTTTGCAGAGTATGATAAGGGATTTTGTACTTTAAAATTTAATGTACACATAAGCGTGTAGTTCTGTATTCTGTCCATACAGTCTGCTTTCTATCCTTCATCTCCCAACACATCTTGAAAAAAATGATTAACTGGTGGAATGCTCTTCCCCATGAGATTCGATCTGCAATCTCAGTGGAACTGTTTGAATCTAGGCTTAAAACATACTTCTATTCTATAGCTTGACAGTATCTGTGTGTACTATTTGTTATTGCAACATCCATTGCAGCCTGGTCATCCTGGAAGGGGGATTACCTAAAGTGCAGTCCCTTCTCAAGGTTTCTTTGTTTTCCTTATGTTGAGGTTTTTGAGTTTTTCCTTGCCCTCAAGTAGGTTTTAGATCAGGGGATGGTGTAATAATAGTCTGTGGTTTGCAATAACCTGTGGTCTGTGCAGCCCTTTGAGACTCCTTGTGATAAAGGGCATCACAAATAAACACGACTTGACTCATCCAGAGGTTTTAAAGTTTTTCCTTACCCTCATGTAGGTTTTATATCAGGGGATGTTGTCATAGCAGTCTGTAGTTTGCAATAACCCATGGTCTGTGCAGCCCTTTGAGGCTCTTTGTGATTAAGGTCGTCACAAATAAACACGACTTGACTCACCGAGAGGTTTTAAAGTTTTTCCCTACCCTCATGTAGGTTTTAGATCAGGAAATTGTGTCATAATAGTCTGTAGTTTGCAATAACCTGGGGTCTGTGCAGCCCTTTGAGGCTCTTTGTGATTAAGGGCGTCACAAATAAACACCACTTGACTCACCCAGAGGTTTTTGAGTTTTTCCCTACCCTCATGTAGGTTTTAGATCAGGGGATGTTGTCATAGCAGTCTGTAGTTTGCAATAACCTGTGGTCTGTGCAGCCCTTTGAGGCTCTTTGTGATTAAGGGCGTCACAAATAAACACGACTTGACTCACCCAGAGGTTTTGAAGTTTTTCCCTACCCTCATGTAGGTTTTAGATCAGGAAATTGTGTCATAATAGTTTGTAGTTTGCAATAACCTGTGGTCTGTGCAGCCCTTTGAGGCTCTTTGTGATTAAGGGCGTCACAAATAAACACCACTTGACTCACCCAGAGGTTTTTGAGTTTTTCCCTACCCTCATGTAGGTTTTAGATCAGGGGATGTTGTCATAGCAGTCTGTAGTTTGCAATAACCCATGGTCTGTGCAGCCCTTTGAGGCTCTTTGTGATTAAGGTCGTCACAAATAAACACGACTTGACTCACCGAGAGGTTTTAAAGTTTTTCCCTACCCTCATGTAGGTTTTAGATCAGGAAATTGTGTCATAATAGTCTGTAGTTTGCAATAACCTGTGGTCTGTGCAGCCCTTTGAGGCTCTTTGTGATTAAGGGCGTCACAAATAAACACCACTTGACTCACCCAGAGGTTTTGAAGTTTTTCCCTACCCTCATGTAGGTTTTAGATCAGGAAATTGTGTCATAATAGTTTGTAGTTTGCAATAACCTGGGGTCTGTGCAGCCCTTTGAGGCTCTTTGTGATTAAGGGCGTCACAAATAAACACCACTTGACTCACCCAGAGGTTTTTGAGTTTTTCCCTACCCTCATGTAGGTTTTAGATCAGGGGATGTTGTCATAGCAGTCTGTAGTTTGCAATAACCCATGGTCTGTGCAGCCCTTTGAGGCTCTTTGTGATTAAGGTCGTCACAAATAAACACGACTTGACTCACCGAGAGGTTTTAAAGTTTTTCCCTACCCTCATGTAGGTTTTAGATCAGGAAATTGTGTCATAATAGTCTGTAGTTTGCAATAACCTGGGGTCTGTGCAGCCCTTTGAGGCTCTTTGTGATTAAGGGCGTCACAAATAAACACCACTTGACTCACCCAGAGGTTTTGAAGTTTTTCCCTACCCTCATGTAGGTTTTAGATCAGGAAATTGTGTCATAATAGTTTGTAGTTTGCAATAACCTGTGGTCTGTGCAGCCCTTTGAGGCTCTTTGTGATTAAGGGCGTCACAAATAAACACCACTTGACTCACCCAAAGGTTTTTGAGTTTTTCCCTACCCTCATGTAGGTTTTAGATCAGGGGATGTTGTCATAGCAGTCTGTAGTTTGCAATAACCTGTGGTCTGTGCAGCCCTTTGAGGCTCTTTGTGATTAAGGTCGTCACAAATAAACACGACTTGACTCACCGAGAGGTTTTAAAGTTTTTCCCTACCCTCATGTAGGTTTTAGATCAGGAAATTGTGTCATAATAGTCTGTAGTTTGCAATAACCTGGGGTCTGTGCAGCCCTTTGAGGCTCTTTGTGATTAAGGGCGTCACAAATAAACACCACTTGACTCACCCAAAGGTTTTTGAGTTTTTCCCTACCATCATGTAGGTTTTAGATCAGGGGATGTTGTCATAGCAGTCTGTAGTTTGCAATAACCTGTGGTCTGTGCAGCCCTTTGAGGCTCTTTGTGATTAAGGTCGTCACAAATAAACACGACTTGACTCACCGAGAGGTTTTAAAGTTTTTCCCTACCCTCATGTAGGTTTTAGATCAGGAAATTGTGTCATAATAGTCTGTAGTTTGCAATAACCTGGGGTCTGTGCAGCCCTTTGAGGCTCTTTGTGATTAAGGGCGTCACAAATAAACACCACTTGACTCACCCAGAGGTTTTTGAGTTTTTCCCTACCCTCATGTAGGTTTTAGATCAGGGGATGTTGTCATAGCAGTCTGTAGTTTGCAATAACCTGTGGTCTGTGCAGCCCTTTGAGGCTCTTTGTGATTAAAGGCGTCACAATTAAACACGACTTGGCTCATCCAGAGGTTTTTGAGTTTTTCCCTACCCTCATGTAGGTTTTAGATCAGGGGACGGTGTAATAATAGTCTGTGGTTTGCAATAATCTGTGGTCTGTGCAGCCCTTTGAGACTCCTTGTGATAAAGGGCGTCACAAATAAACATGGCTTGACTTGACTTGTGGGGAAGGGTCTAAAGGAGCCTGATAAAATCTTGATTATTTTATTAGGCTGGGTTGGAGGAAAGAAACAGAGAAGATTGGATGAGGGATCTACAGGTTTTAGTAAAAAATAAATTTTTCACTACATAATTTTTTATGTATCCATTCCCAAAATTTAAAGTAACTATTTACAATTCTATAGATTTTATCCTAATATTGTTGATAAATGTAAAGATTTTTACTGTTTACAAAAAAAAAAACAACGAAAAAGCATAGATTTGGGGGAATTTGAAAAATCACAAAAATGAAAAAGTTTATTTTAATTATTCTCTCAAAATGTCACACTCTTTTAAGGGAGTTTTTTGGTGTTAACTTTATGAAATAATTCCCAAGAAATCATTGCGAATATAAGAAAACAATAAAGCTTCAATTTGTGTTTAAATAATTAATTTAAAAGAATAAAAATAACCTTGACTTAATTTACTTTAAAGATGTGTCTAACCGTCAATGGGAGAAAATGAAATATGAGTTGTGTTAGATTTGAGAGTTTCCATTATAGAAATAATCTTGTAAAAATCGTCATTGTTAAATTACCACTGGGAAGCTTTTGTATTGACAGATACTACACCAATGAGTGTAATTTAAAAGATACAACTTTTTTTTCTAACACTGAAGGTTGTGCTGCTTTAACACTGCATGGTGTTAAGATATACATCGTTTGGCTAAAATTAAACACTAGTGTGTTTTTTATATTTGGACACAATTATGAATCTTTTGATTATTCACTCTTGATAGTGTTAAGTGTTTTTCCACTGCACATTTGGTGTAAATAATGTATTTTTGTCACGGTTGCCATGGCGCCCAATTGGCCCCACCCGTGTGGCGCCAGCTGCGGGGCATTGACGGATTGGCTTCCCGTCTATTTAAGCTCAGTGCTCTCATTCTTCCTTTGTCAGTCCGTCAAGGAACCTCTGCCCCGCAAGAAGTGGGTTCTGACTCGGTCCTGTTGGTATTTCCTGTCCAGTATTGTTTATTTTGTCCTGTTTAATATCGGTTTCCAGTTTTGTTCCAGGCTAGGTTTGTCCTGTTATTTATTCTCTCCAGTTTTCGTTCCTGTCTAGTTTGTCCTGTTTAATTTCGATATCCTGTTTCAATATCAGATCCTGTCTGTCCCGACCTCATCTGTCCGATATCTGCACAAGCAATTGGTATCGATCTCGTCGGTCTCTGGCTTCCCTGTCTTTCCATGCCAGACCGCTGCCTAACGTGCATGACTCCCTATTTCCCATAAAATAAAGGCTTGTGTGAGAAACGTCACGCGATTGGGTCCTGTTCCTGTTCTTGACATTTTTTCACATTATATAACATTAATCTTTTCGGACACCTTATAAACCAATTCAGATTGACACTTGAAAAGTATTGAAAACTATTATAAAATATATTTTTGTGTTCACACACACAACAGTGTTGATTTATCACTAAATCCTAACCCAAAGTGTTAGTCTTTTATAACTACTCAACAGTGCACTTGCTTTTGCACGGTAGAGTACTGGAGCAACATCAGCTAACACTTTAAAGTGTTAAATTAACACTTAACGGTGAGCACGCATAAACACTTTAGGTGTTAAATGGGTTGTTTCAAGATACTCTGTTTTGCATCCAAAGAAAAAAAAGACCACACTGCACAGGATGTAAGAAGTATATAACCAAGTGTATTCCCTCTGTTAATGTACACATATTTAGAGTCATCTCACTGGAACACTTTACAATAACATTTAGAAAGAACAGGGAGATATCAGGGGGAGCATGAGGGGAGGCAGAGTGTTAAAAAAAGAAGAAGAAAGAAACAGTGGCTGGAGAATAATGGCGCAAGTCTGTCAGTTTTCAGACACAAAGAGATAGAAAACCAATTTCTAGAAAACAGTCGGGTGGAGAAAAGAGACGTACAATCTGCCATACGGAGGGAAAGGAAAAAAATTGCAGGACGAGAAAAGATGAGTTAGCATGTTGTACAAGTACTTACCCCAATTTTACCAAAGGCAAACCAAGAACAGGAAAAAAACATTTTCGTCATTGCCAAAGGTTAAGGACTTTTTTTCTTTTAGCAAACAGGAATGGTCATCAGGAGGGAACACTTTTTTCTCTTTGTGATGGCAAATATTTAGACGTTTCACAAACTTATTTCGGCTTTGTTTTTTTTTCTTAACTTCTTTTAACAGAGTTGAGAAAGTCGCAACACTAGAGGACTCGGTAAGCGTCGTCTTCGAGGACTAGTCTTCGGTCCAGTCCCAGATCGGAGACTCTCTAGCAGAAATTCTGTTCCGTCCTTTCTCAATGAAGTTGGCTTTCCATGCTGGTTCCTCACCGGCTTGGACAGAGCACCACTACTCGTTTCCGCTACGTCCGTTTTTATAATTCGCGACGCGAACGGAGTTTGGCTTGAATTTTTTTCCCCCAGTTTAATGAGACAGTTTCTCCGCTGACCCACCAGAGGGTGCCAGAAACACAACACAGACATCCGAAGGGAATTTGGCTTTCCAGGTGTGGAGTCTCCAAAGGTGGCATCGCACATAAAATGCTACTATGGTTTAGATTTTTTTTTCTCTGAAAAAGTTTGTCTTTGTCCTGGATGAATACTACATGCTTGTAACACGGCAGAGATTGCGTCACGAGTACCGGGAGGGCGAGTAAGAGAGAGGAGAGAGACACTGGATACTGATGTCGTGGATACTGCTGGCGCTTCTGTACAGTACCGGAGAAATGACTGGACCCGATCGGTTGTTGGCACAGGTAGTGATGTTAGCATCGCCCTCTGGAAAGGTTAGAATAGCTTGTATATATATGACGGTTTTCTGCCTCTCCGGTTCTCTCCCCTCCCTCGGAACACGAGTCCCTTCCGTGCGTAGTAATGCCCCCTCAAACGTAGTACTCCTTGTCTTTGTTCTTCTTGTTCTTAGGCACAGTCTTTGTAGCACTGGGCGGCTTCTCCTTGACCAGGGTGCCGTTGCTCTGCGTGGCCGAGTTGCTAATGTAGTTGCGGCTCTGGTCCACCTGGTAGGATCCCTCGTCCCGGTTGCGGTACTTGTACATAGCGTAGAGCAGGATAAGGATACAGAGGGCAGCGGCTGCCACGATGCCTACCACCATCCCCGTGGTGCTGCTTGACTGCTGCACCTCCACGGCACCTGGTAGGCCTCTCTCAGGGGACGTGGGATCTGGAGCAGGAACGTGGGGGAAATCAGGAGGATAGGTTATTCCTGGAACTCTGCGGCGGTCGGGGTCCGGCGAGGGCTGTGCCGGCGGCAGCAGCACCTGATCCCGAGTGTTCATTTTGCCAGCCGGGACACGATTGCTGCCGCTACCGGCTGCCCCCTCCGCACCGGGGCTGAGCTGATCGGTTGTCGGGACCGAGGGGGACGCGGCTTGGTTGTGGTCGTAGGGAAGGTGCGAAAAACGGTCTTGGGGGTTTCGGTCCTCCGCCCCCGGAGGAGGCGGGAGGACGGTCCTGTCGGTGACCAGGTGGGAGTTTTTATAATAGTCCTCGTCGTCCGACTCGGTCATCTCGCCCGAGCCGTACGCGGAAGCCTCTGCGTTCTCTTCGCAGTCTTCCTGGTCCGTAGGGCAAGGGGGGCGCAGGTTCGGCAAAGGAAGGGACCCTTTGGTGGTTTCGAGTAAAGTGAGGAAGGGGCGGTAAGTGGTAGGGGGAGGAGGGATTACTGGGTAGCTGGTGGCCATGGATTGGGGGTCTATGGAGTCCACTGTTATAATGGGCAAGATTATGTCACCTCCTAGGACAAGAAAGAGAGAGCGGGGAAGGGGAAAAGGACGGGATCATAAACCGAGACACAACTCAAACAGGCCATGAAAACTGTAACAGTATTAGTACAGCACTACAACTTGACATGATGTTAGTTCTAGTCATTAAGGGTAAGATAGCTCATGAATTGACTGACTTCAGTTACAGTAAACTACAAGATGCTAGAACATTTTCTAACCTGAAAATGGGTAACGCTATGTACTATAAGTCAGTCAAATAGGTTAAAGAAAAAAAAGGCACACTACAATTTACACTGAACAATATCAATTTCTAATCTAGACTGACCTAACACAGATGTGTTTGCTGTGATTTGTTGAGAAAGATAGCAAAACCACGAGGTTCAGGTCACTTACATCGACAAATTGGCCGCGTGATTTTTGCATGAAACAAAAAAAATTACAAAAAGAAAACTGTGTAAGATTGTTCTTGGATATTGATCAACATCCCCCCTCCCTTCTTTACCTTCAGAGAACAACGCTTGAGCGCCCCTCTGCCAAATTGTCGTGAAAAATGGGGGCTCAGTGGGGTCTTAGGGCTCGCTCCGGCTCGTTTGACTTGGAACCCATCGATAGCGTGCTAACGTTACTTCGGTCCCCAGAGCAATCGTAAAAAGGGTTTTAGTTATCAATCAGTTTCTTTGTGATCCAATTCAAAAGTCACGTGACTTGAGCTCGACATTAGAAACAGCTTATTTGTTTAGAACACAAGTCAACGTGACAACAGTAGATATTTTTGGGGATACTTCGAGTGGGGCTGGTCATGGGAAGGTGGGGGGGTTGCTCATGTCATAGCAACACATAATTAGAAGAATAAAAAGCATCAAATCCCGTCTTTTTTTTCTTTTCGTTTTTGTTTCTGTTTACTTTGGCTGAATCGGGTGCCGCTCAGAAGGGGAGAAGGGGACGGGACGCCCGGCTCGGGTCAGCTCAGCCCCCGAAAAGAAACATTTTTCAAATGATAAAATCATTCACAGCCACACAAACGTCAACACATAACCACAAAAAAAACCCTCCAGGCCTTGAAGGAAAGAGACATGTGAGTGCTGCAGAGGAAAATACAAACTTCAAGCATATTCTCCACTCGTTTCCATGGCAACCGCGTTCATTTCGTATTGTTTACCCCCTCCCGCCTCCCGGCTCTTGTGTGTTTGCGGGCTGCATTTCACCTTGACGCCTGAAAAGACGGATGATCACCTTGGGGGAATGAAAAAGACGAGCTGCACCAAGTACAATTTGGCTGAATTGGTAAGCATTCATATTTTTTGGGGGGGAGGTGGCACAAATGCTAGGCAGGAAGAGCCGAGCGGAAAATTAGCCCTCTAACACACATAGAGCAAACCTCATACATCCTCCCCTTTTCGGACTCCGCCCCTCAGTCCTAGAAATTTGGACCTGCATCCTTCGCCGTGCAGCTCGGAAACTCCCAATCCCGTATTCACTTGTGTATTCATGAATTTGAGTGCTCATTAAAACAAGGTTTTACGGTAGTTTATCACCATAATTGAGTAATCAGTCAACAATTATCGCTGTCATCATTTGCTAAATATTGGATACAACGGGAATCAAAACTAGATTGCGGAGGTGAAAGTGCTGATGCCTAACAATTAGGATTCTAGATAACAAAGAAAGAGGCATAAAACCATGAATATCAAACATACATCCAGCAGGGCGGATACGGCTTATTGGAGGATTTAATCCAGCCTGCCACAAATTTCCGAGTATGTCAAAAAAAGAAGAGTCATTTCTTTCAAAAGTTAGGATTTTTTTTTAAAATGAATGCAAATGTATTATTATTTCTGGTCAGTAGAAGGCTGTGCTGGGTTTGAAGAGCGTCGTGAGTTGGTTCAGGTGTCAAACTGCATTAACTTAACTGGAGTTACAAAGACCCCTCACTACTTTGCGCTTCTGGTATTGCTGTTTCACTCCTTTGTGGATTTTTAATTGATTTGTCTCTCGTTTCTTTTAATATTAGAAGTTAGATCGGGTCTAACAAACCCAGCCCGACCGGTTCCATGGGTATACAAGCCCAAACCCGCCCGAACTCGACTGATTAACTTGATTTGAAGGACCGAGCCTGAAATAAACCCAAAGCTAGACTTTGGCGGCGTGCGCGCTTTGGGGTTTCTTAGGGCTGAGTCCCTCAAATCAAGCTTTCACTTCAAATTGTATCCTTGAAGTGAACACTTCAAGTCGAAGTGCTTATTTCGGTGAAGTGCAGCGAAATAAAATGAATGAAATGGCACCAAAAAGAAAATCAGATTCTGCAGATTACAAGCTGCAAATAGTGAAATATTTGCCCAGAAAGCAGAAAGAAAGGTTGTAAAGCTTGTAAGCGAGAAGCGAAAATGATGTTTGATGTAAGGGACGTAGAGGTGGAAAGAGGAAGCCGCGCATCTTCTACCAAGGCACCGAGGATGACATTTTTTTGGGATTTAGGGATTTGGAGTTAAACTGGTAAGCATTTTCTTTATGATAGAGTAAGTGCCCATTTTGGCGCCGAACTGCAGCGCCAAAGTGTGTTATTCAAGTAAAAGTAAATAATAATTGTAATAAAAGTGAGTGCATGCTGTGCAGATCATCCCCCCCAAAAAAAGAAAAGAAAAACGACGAGAGACATTTTAAGCCCGAGACCTTACCTCTATTTGAGATCTACGTAAAGTTTATTGTGGCCAAAGAGAGCACACAGAAAGTTCCTTCACGGGGCAAATCGTGTGTGCGTGTATTGGGTGGGCGTGACTATTTGCGCACGCGACTGTGATAGGCTCGTGTATGCTGTCAATCAAACAGCCTGGGTGGGCGTGCGCTCTGTACGTCACCGAATCGAAACAAGCCGGTTCAAATTTTCCCTAGTTGTGACTGAGGAAGTCAAGTTCTCTGTCTCTGTGTGACCAGCAACTGGCTGGCAACCGGTTCAGAGCCCACTGCCCGAAGACAGCTGGGATGGGCTCCAGCACCACCGCGACCCTACTGAGGATAAGCCGTGCAGATAATGGATGGATGGATGGACCTAAAGATGTGCTTCCTTTTTTTTGAATTCTCAGAAGTTTGTGGCAGGCCAGATTAAATGATCGCACAGGCTGGAGGCGTGTTTAAAAATCTTAGTTTACACAGTAAATTTGGGATTAGTATTACTTTTTTAAATTATGTTTTTTTTTGTTTCTTTTCGTTTTTTTTGCTACTTTTATTTCTAGGTCGGACTGCGAGATTATAGTCATCCATTCAACTGTTCCAGGGAACAGAAAGGTTGCTGACACCGAGCTAAGTCTTCTATGAAGATTAATAAATAGCGTGATCGTCTTTGTTCCCTTACTAGCTTGCGAGTGCTAATGCAGGTAAGATGTTGGAATATTGGGCCTGATCGACACGACAAATCGATAAAGGAAATCGTTGATAACACTGTTAATGATTGACTTTAATGGATTCACTGTTGTAGCTTTGATTATTATAACGTTTTATAATACAGTTTTAAAAATAATGTTTGTTATACATCGATTGAAGAGCTGTTTTGCAACCGTCTCTGTCACCTTGCTAGCACACGAGAGCTAAAACAGGTGAGACGTCGGGATATTCGGCCTGATCGATCGGAGCTGACTCCAGCGATTGTTTAGGACCGCCTGATGAGACATCTTCTTTATCTCCGGCCCGCACGGCGATGACTCACTGCTCTTCTATTTACCGAGGCAGATGGGCGCTGATGCGGCCGTGTCGTCTTCCTGACAAACATGGTTAGTCCGCCCGGCGCTAGCGGCACTTTCAAATATTTACAGCCAAAAAGGTTGCTTGGAGTGCCAAGCGCTGGCTAATTCGGCTGCCGATGGAAACACGCGCAATGTCGCCTCTTCAGCTTCTCGTGAGACGTTTACGAATGACACTCGTGTGGCTTCATCGAGGGGCTTCCTGGGTTTATATGTGTGTTTACGCTACTGGCGATGAAAATTTTAGTTCAGAAATGTTGGCCTTCACTCCAAAGGGGTAGCTACTCAAGCAAGTGTAGGGTTTGCCTGAACCGCAGCCCGGTTCTTTTATTTTTATCTCCAGGAGATTGCATAATCACGTTTAACTACCAGTATTATTGGGTAAAAAAATTCAATTTTCTGGGTATAGTCAGTGCTGTCACAGCAGAGCGTGAACCAAATTACCTATTTAGAGCACCTTGTATTCCCAAGGGGTCTCTGTAAAGTTGGCCGTTTTGGGAATGTGCATTTCTCAATGAAAATAACTTGTTTTTATATTCCTAAATATAAAAACAATCTTTCTCTCACACACACACACACACATAAAGTAACGTTTCAATCATCAGAGTAATTACATCTTTTGTACGTTTATTAATCTTATATTCTTTTATTGTGAAGTCGTGCTCATGTGTGTTCCTTTTTTCACTGACGAATAATAAACCACGCCTACCGTTTGGGAGGTCTGTTTGACCAACTGATTCAGCCTCGTGAGTATGTGCAGTTGCTACCAGGATGTAGTTTATAACTTAATATCTGTATTTTACTTGTGTAATACAGCCACCAAAGAGTCTTTATAATGACTAACTTTAACAGTCTCCCATCTGAGTACTGACCAGGCTGGACCTTACTTAGCTTCCTGAGATCGGGCGTTCTCAGGGTGGTATGGGCGTAAATGTTATTCAACACAACACGAATGAAGTCTTTCCTATCCAAGATAGTGCCCAGTCTTATATTGTCTTGGCCGCCCACCCACACAGGGGAATGAACTGGATATGTTCTCTTTTTTTTTTTTAAACATAAAATAGAAATTTTGGGTACACGTTACAAACAAGGTTTTACGGTACTATTAGACCATATTGTGCAATTATTGATCAGTTGAGAAATATCGCTGACCACATTCGCAAATCATTGGATGCAATGGAAATCAAACCCGGGTCGTGACGGTGAGTGTGCTAAATCATAAACACGAGACTGAAAGTGGAATAGATGATTAATTCTTAACAGGTTAGTCGGTACCCAAAAGTGGGTATCGAACCTATTTTCATTGGTTTGCGGGCCTTTGCCTTGGCAAAGTAATGTTAAGGAAAAAACAGACTGTCACTTACACTCTTTAACAGTAGATGGAGATAATGCCCTGTTTCTTCCTGTTCAGTCAATTGTGTTTGGGGGAACCACATTTGCTTTTATTGTGATTTTGTTGGTTTTATTTCCTTTTTCTGCCCATAGTAGGTCCCAAGAAAGTTAGTGAAAAGAGAAAGAAAATCCGGATCGCCTAGGTCACTGGTTGCAGACGACAGCCTCATCATAGATTGTTAATAGTCCACAAAGGTGCCACATTGTGTTTGTAAGGTTTGTTATCGCTCGATAAGGGGAAATAAAATAATTTACTCATTCAATGCCATTACGTATACATATGTTTTCAAAATAATTGTCCTATAGTGCCAAATTATATTTTGGTATTCAGTATAATAAATCACCTTTAGATAACAGGAGTGGCTTTGATCAGGTTTTTGTCCACATATCAAGGAAGCCACTTTCTATATCTGGTGAATGAGTGAGTGTAGGCAGCCTCAAATGAGAAGTAGGTGTAATAAAACCGTGTTGTGACAGTCGTGAGACATCATCATAAACCGGCAGTTAACTCTTCAACAGAGCTTTTTCAGTTCAAAATTACATGACCCATCGTCATCGTCTGGTCAGGGAAAGATGACGTTACACACGAACCTGCAGGTTCATGCGTAATTTTAGTGTGTGCTTCAAATAAATTGTTATTTTGCAGGCAAAGTGCCCTTGTGCTGTTTATGGTAAGCATTGTTTTGAAATTGGAGGTACCACAAATGCAATAAAAAAACAACAACACAGAAATGAAATGAAATGATCTGCATTTATATAGCGCTTTTCAAGTCAAGACTTCCCAAAGCGCTTTACAATGTGCTTCACATTTCCCAATAGCGGCTGTGCAGCCATGCAAGGCGCTAACCTGCTTATTGGGGGTATTAGGGGTTCAGTGTCTTACCCAAGGACACTTCGACATGTAACACGGAGGAGCCGGGAATCGAACCGCGATCTCTTGATCCCAAGATCAAAAATCCTTTCACAAAAAAACGTTTCTTATGAAGTTTACTTGGAAATGCATATTCATTTAAAAAACTAAACTCAACTATTGTTTACCAAACAATAGTAAACGCTAGAAACATATTTTTTTTAAAATTAAAGATGAGGGTTCAAGCTTTTATTGTATATGTTCTATGCCCATACAGCTACAGAACTACATTCTCTCTAGGCCTTCAAAAATGGATAAATATAGCAAAAATTGGCTGGCACCGGCTCTCATAATTTGAGAAAAACATCTGGCATTGAATGAATTATAAAGGAAGGAATTGTCTGAGATTGACAGCTTTCTTGAGCTCTCGTAAACCACCCTGTTTCGAGCAACCAGAGGGAAAATATATCAGTTTGAGTCTACTGGTATTGTGTAGAACAAGCTTTTCTACCTGGAGGTTAACAATCCAGCAGTCAAATCAAAATTGTGGCAGGGTTAATGCAATGTGTTTGAACAAGGTCGGTATCAAGCTTCAGAGGACTTAAGCGCAACTTCTCGTTTGTGTAAAAATAACCAGGGGCCTTGCCGGAAACACTTAAGTCAGCCGACTTCGATTGGGGCCAGCCCTTGCGCGTCGACCTTGACACTTGAACGTACCTACGGGAATGGATCCCATCAGACCGCAGATGGAATATATTAGAACAACCCCGGTTCGGTATTATCGACCTCCGATACACCGGAGCTGGAGAATGATAAAGCACCTCCGCCAAGGGATGTATAAATAAAAATGGTCAAGAAGGTGGAGCGGAATCCCTGATAGTGCCTATCGAAAGTTTAACCCTTCCCCCACCCCAATTTTTCTTCATACTGTCCATTACAGGCCTCAAACTCGGCTAAAAAAATTAAAAAGTAAAACCAAATTATTTCAACATACCATATTATATTTATAACAGAAAAACTAAATATTTAGTGTTGCAAAAATGTTACCACTCCTGTTCTTTCAGCTCAGCAAACTGACTCCAGAAGTTACCTGATGACATTCGAATGATCCAATGTTGACCTAAATGACTGACAATGACTGACAGAGTGTATTAACTCTCTGTTTAAATGTACTTGCTCTGTGATGGGCACAGAGGTAGGTGAAAGGAGACACCGAAGAGCAGACAGCATTATGAAGATTAAAGAACACCAGACATTAGAGCATAAAACCATTGCAAACCTACCAAGACCTAGCCCTCCCATTTAACTTTTAGCGCACCAAAGAAAACAACTAATCAGAGAAGCAACCAAGAGGCCTGTGATCACAGCTGATGTGGGACAATCTGTGCTTAGGATAACTATTAGGCGTACTGTACATAAATCTGCATAAAGAGTGGCAAGAAGAAAGCTCTTTCTGAAAGAATACCATAAAAAAGACAGTTTTGCATTTGCATAGAGACACAAATAATATGTGGAAGAAGTTGCTCTGGTCAGATCAGACCAAAAGTTGAAATTTTGGGGCGGAATGCAAAAAAAGCGTGAGAGAAACACTGCACATCCCTCTGAAAACACTATTTCCACTGCCAAACATGGTGATAGCAGGATCATGCTCTGGAGTTTCTTTTCTTCAGCATAGACTGGGAAGATCGGTAGTTAAAGGAAAAACGGATGGAGCCAAATAAAGGGTGGTCTGGCAGAAAATCTGTTGGAGTATGCAAGAGACCTGAGAACAGGGCGCAGGTTCACCTTCCAACAGGACAATGGCCCTAAAGACATACCCCAAAATAATTGTTGAACATATTACCTAGAAGGGGGACACTATTTTTGCAAGGTCTACCTAAAATAAAATGTTGAATACATACTTCCTCTTAGTTTTTTTTTTATCTGTAAGTTTGAAGTACCGAATTTTCCGCACTATAAGGCGCACGGAGTTATAGGGCGCACCCCGAAAAAATAGTTTTTGGTCCTATTTTTGACATACATAAGGCGCACCGGATTATAAGGCGCTACAATGGGAACGTGGACAAAACAGTCAGATAGTTAAACTTATTACCCCCTTAACATTCCGAAAGCTTGCAAAGACGCAAAGAATGTGTCCGTACGATGTCACTCAAATGCATCGTTCCATCATTCGGAAGGTTAAAGTCTTGGGATTCAAGAAATGCCAACCGTTCCTTAGTTTCTATTTTCTTTTTCGCTCGCAACTTTACTGTGCATATGACAATAATCACTTGGAATTGAGTTTAATTTAAAAATAGACACTCCATTCTATCCATTATCTGCACCGCTTATCACAGAAACATCGAGTTCAGTCTGAAACAAGATACAGGGATAATATATAGCCGGAGTAGCTCACCGAAGGCGTTGTGTTCATAATAATGTGCAGCCAATGTCCTCTTATATCCGTGAGTGTAGTAAATCCAGGAGAATAAAATATTTACAAATACAGTATAGTAAAAAATGCTTTCTGTTTGCCGTCAACCACGTGCTATACACATTCATCCTTTTCGGCCAATTGCAGGCTTTGTTCTGCCGTTTAAGCCAATGCCAGCCTGTAAATGATAAAAAGGATCCGCCCCTTGACCTCCGAATAACTTTAGCCAATAGTGATCGATTCAACTGATGATTGACACATCTTTTTTGGCCAATTGCAGGCTTTGTTTTGCCGTTCAAGCCAATGCCAGCCTGTAAATGATAAAAAGGATCCGCCCCTTGACCTTCGAATAACTTTAGCCAATAGTGATCGATTCAAATGATGATTGACACATTGGTTAGCCAATGAAACGCCGGTAAATAAATCCCAGCATACACTGCGGCGTTCGGGGGAAAATCTAGTCGGCGGCTACAAGTTAGTTGGAAGACTTTGCGACTTAATGTTGATCCATAAATAAGGCGCACTGTATTAAAAGGCGCATGGTCAGCTTTTGAAAAAAATAAAAGCTTATAGTGCGGAAATACGGTAATATGTACAGTACCTTTTGCGTTTGCTTGAGTTGTCCGAGCCCAAGGCGGGCCAGTTCCTTGTAGACTCATGGATTTCATCCTTCATTCCAAGTACTCATTAACATTACTGGGGGGATCCTAGCCAAGGTTTAATTGGCTGATGTAATTACGCCCCCCCAGACAAAGTCAAAGTTTAATTAACCTGCCGGGGAAGAACTGAATTTCCAGCTCTCAGTCTGCCGTCCGAACTCGTATTCTATCCCAAGCGGTGACGCTCAGCAATTAATGAGGCTTAGAGGCTGGCCAGCTAGCGCTTTCTTTGCTTCTCCTCCTCCTTTGCATCGACTTCTTGGACTTATTAGCATCTACTAAGCTTTTTATTTTTTCGAAAATCTTGAACTGTCGATAAATTACTCATAGTACATATTTCCTGGACCGGAGATCGCCAACGGGTTGAATCCTGCCCACCAAGACGATGCTGAGAGAAACTTGAGAAAAAAATGATTTGTTTCTTATCAAAAAGTTACCTGTAGTTTTAAATATGTCCACTAGATGTTGCCAAAAGACATGCGTGACTCCAAACCACCCAGTGTAGTTGTATATGCTGGTCACCAGAGAACGTTTGTGAAAACGTCCATTCTAATGTTATTTTATTTAAAATGTATGGGCCCCATGCATTTCAGATGGGCTCATTCAAATACATTGGGCTATTCATCTTGAATGGGCCCTTTGAAAATGTTAACACACAGTGTAACAACAGTGTTATTACTATGTTATTAACTATAGATGTGATTTTTAAACTTTCCCTGAAGGCATCTCCTCATTGCTAACGACCAGGGTTGGGTAGGGTTACGTTAACTTGATTACTTCCAATTACTTTTGGATTACTCCAATACCAAATATGCTAATAAAAGACAAAATAAACTAAATATGAATAAAATTACTAAATTTTGTGCAGGCTCGGGGAGTAACGGAATACATGGAATGGCAAAAATGATGTTGCCAACTGTTTTGGATTTATTTTCATTTTGTTTCTGTCGCATTTTATGTTAGTTTTGCCGGAGATCAAAGAGATCAAAGCCAGGAGAGAAAGCTTACCACATGTTGTGAGTCATAATTTTATTCATATTTAGTTTCTTTTGTCTTTTATTAGCATATTTGGTATTGGAGTAACCCAAAAGTAATTGAAAGTAATCCAGTTAAAGTAACCCTACCCAACCCTGGTTATTACATGAAATGAAATGAAATGATCTGCATTTATATAGAGCTTTTCAAGTCAATAACTTCCCAAAGCGCTTTACAATGTGCTCCACATTTCCCAATAGCGGCCTTGTATTGCAGCCATGTAAGACGCTAACCTGCTTATTGGGGGTATTAGGGGTTCAGTGTCTTACCCAAGGACACTTTGACATCCGAACTGGGATCCCTTGATCCCAAGACGAGCGCTCTACCTCCTGAGCTACTGGCGCCCCTACACAGTGTTAATACTATGTTATTAACTATAGATGGGATTTTTAAACTTTCCCTGAAGGCATCTCCTTATTGCTAATGACTATATGCTTAAGGTTACATGCTAACAACTTGATGCTACCGGTTTGATGCGAACATCTTCCAGATCCAGCACCAACTCTCACAATTGCCTCGGGAATTCTCTAGTTTTAATTAAAACAGAGGTCCTTTTTCAAGGCAATATGAATGCATTCACATAGATCTCTTAAACTGTGTCCCTTTATGTACCCTCATGAAAACTATATTTTTAATTGTGCTCAAGGCCATTTAAATGCTGGCTCCAAATTTCTGTAAACGCTTTTTAAAAAATCATCGAAATCTGAATTTCATGCATTAAAACCCTTCTGAAGAAGCTCTATTATGTTGAGACTTTCAACGCAAGGGATCAAATTTATTGTTTAACTCCGAAGAAGTATTTTCAAGTCATTTACGATTTTTACCTCTCCTAACGTGAGAAAGAATAATCTATAAATAATATAACTTCTTAGATTTTGTACACTGTAATGTTGAAAAAAAAATCAAAAACAGTATGTGGCAAGCTTGTGAAAAATTGTAAAAATGTCTGCCAGTTGTGTGCTTGTTTTGTCAACGAACAAGTTAAAGAATATTATTTTGGTATTAGGTGCATTATGTTATGTTGCGATCACGCTATTACGTTTCTATTTGTAAATGAATATATTTAGTTGTATATTTTCTACTCACTGCCGCCATTTCTCATTGTCTCATCACTGCGGCCTTAAAAAGCTTGTTCATGATACGCTTGGAAGTACAAGGATTTTTTTAGATGCAATCGAAGAAACTTCTTTTGGCGTTTGGGTGGGTGTTTGAACTCTTTGAAGCAGGCCTTTTCTAACTTTCACCATTTTCATGCTACAATAACAACTAAAATCATTCTCCCCACACCCCTATTCCTCTGATGTGTTCCGCCCTGAACAGCTTTGCCAAAAGTAAAATGAAAGCAGATAGGCGCTATGAAAAAAGTCCAAGGGCTCTTTGAACACTTTATTAGTTGTGATTGCTTCAGCAAGGCACAACTACATTGCCAAGTGCTGTAAGCACAGGGCAATGTAGTTGTGCCTGCGACAACTGGCACAACTAATATAATCCCCTGAGATCTTTTTATGATGACGAAAAAAAAGTCACTATTTACTAAGGCTTGATGAGTTATGCTAATAGATACATGCTAAAAAGTGATGCTAACTGCTATATGCTAACTGTTTCATGCTAAAATTTTTTGGTAATGGCTATATTTTAACGACTTCATATTTACAAATTATTCTAATAAGCTCGTGTTAATGAGTTATGCTAACAGATACGTGCTAAAAAGTGATGCTAACGGCTAAATGCTAACTGCTTCATGCTAAAAAAATATGCTAATGGGCACATGCTAACAAATTAGCTAAATGAATGGGCTCAATGGATTCCGGATGGGCCAACTCGAATCGAACGGCCCGTTCTATTTGAACATGTATATTTTAAAAGTTTTTAAAGTGTAATAACAGTGTTATTACTATGTTTTTACCATGAATGTGAATTTTGGACCTCCACAAGGCATATCCTTGTTGTTAACGATTATGGGCCCATCCAAAACTGGGGGGGCTTGGGGGGGGGGGGATCCCCCCTCAGAACCAAGTAAAAAAATGACAGAAACATCTCTCTGGATTGAAAATTTTATGCTAACTCATAATGCTAACAACCTGGGTTATATATACATGACGGGATCATCTTCCAGATCAATCACAACTCTTGCAATTGCCGCGGGAATTGTCTAGTTTATTTTATTTTCCACTTTCAACTTTTTAAAGACATAATAATCAGCGCACCTTTAAATTTATGTTTTAATCACTGTAATTTCTCTGGAATCCATTTTTTTCCAGCAATATTCCTGCCTTGTTAAAAGGCAGTTTGAAAAGAATCTGTTCACTTTAAATGTTTTTCCGATCCCTTTACCGCTAAGGTTGTAGGGCTACCATTTTCTGTGGTGTGTCTTGGGCAAATACAGCCTGGTGGTGCCCATCCCTCTCCATGCCAACAAATGTTTCCAACCGGTCTTGTGAACTGGGGACCTTTTTCGCCTGATAAGTAGATTTTTAACTTACAGCTTCTGTGTGTGTGTGCGTGTGTTTTGGGGATTTTGTGTTGCTTGAATTTAAAGTTGTTTGAATAAAGAAGTTAAACGTTCAAAATAGATAGAAGAAGAAGAAGAGAAGAAGAAGAAGAGTAAAACTTAACCATAAATTAAAAAAAGGCTATGATTATTAGAGAAGCAACTATTGATTAGTTCAATAATTGATGAATAGTTAATGAATCGTAACCCATTTTCAATTTCCTCCCAAGTTTTGGATGGATAAGAAAATATTGCACTAAACAACTGAATATTTTATAATATAAAACAATAAAAACTTAAATAAAGTGTAATAAAGTGTTTGTTCAAGAGCCTAACAATGAATAAAAACACATACAAATGTACGTTAACACCACCTGACTAAAGTGTTACTACAAGTTTGTTGCCGGGTCAAGATGTCACAGTTACCCAATGCCCCCAATAGGCCCCGCCCGTCTGGCGCCAGCTGCGGCTCAATGACTGAGTGGCTTCCCTCCTATTTAAGCTCAGTGCTCTCACTCACCCTTTGTCAGTCCGTCAAGAAACCTCTACACCAGCAAGATGTGTGTTTTTGACTCTGTCCGGTATCGATCCCGTCTGTCTCGTCCTGTCTGATACCTTGCTACAATCTCCAGTATCTGTATTGTTCCCGTCGATCTCGTCCTGTTTGATATTGGTCTCCAGTCTCAATTGTCTGGTATTGTTCCCGTCTATCTCGTCCTGTTTGATATCGGACTCCAGTCTCCAGTGTCTGGTATCGATCCCATCTGTCTCGCCCTGTCTTATACCTTGTTACAATCTCCAGTATCTGGTATCGCCCCCGTCTACTTCGTCCTGTTTCATATCAAACTCCAGTCTCCAGTGTCTGGTATCAATCCCGTCTGTCTCGTCCTGTCTGATATATGTCTCCAGTCTCTTGTATTTGATATCAATCCTGTCTGTCCTGTCCTGTCCCGTATTGACGCCGTTGGTCTGGTATCTGCTCGTGTATCCTGTATCGATCTCGTCGGCCTCTGGCTTCCTGTTGTTCCACTCCAGACTTCTGCCTTACTTCTTCTGCCAGACTTCTGCCTTACTTCTTCTGCCCAGTGATCACCGTTTCACTGGTGTTTGTGTTAACGTGCATGACTACCCCATTCACGTAAAATAAATCTTGTGTGAGAAACATTACGCATCTGGGTCCTCCTCCTGGCTCTGATACAAGAATGAATTTGCTGCACTCTCTTATCTGCATTGGATTGACATGCTGACTGATACATCTCGCGATTTTAATTATCAATTGTAATCGATTCTTTGTTGCAGCCCTTATTATGATACCGTTCTGTAATACAGTTTTGGAATAAATCTGATAACATAGTAATCCATCTGGGAGCCAAAAGAGAAAAGTTCTCTAAATAGAGCCATCATTTGCAGTGGTAGTTATGGTTTTGTAAATATATTTCATAACAGAAATCTGTGACCTGTAGTCCATTATACTGCATTCCTTTGTTTTTCAAAACAGAATGGGCGCCTTTTATAATCTCAAACTACACTATAGAACCTGGAATAAATTCTTGGAGTTATCCTTGTATTTGGGTCTTACTGGAGACAATGAGTATCCTTGGGCTTTTGTCTATTTTTGCAGGTTCTTGGCATCTGGAGGCCGCGATAGAGAGCCGTTCTGGTACTTTGCCATTAAGAACTCTCAAACACCCACAAAGAGATCATGAAAGAGTGAGACGGTGTAAAAAAGAAATGGTGCAGCCGGTCTGCCAATCATGGTGCGCTTGTGTGGGCATATCAGAGAGTTAGTCGAGCTTCTCCACGGGAGATTAAGCTCGGGTGTAGCATCCACCTCCGACTAGAAAAAAGAGAAGTCTTTCCCGCCTTCGATAAGGAGACAACCCAGTCTCTATTTCGGTCTCAGATACCTACGAAGTTACTGCAGGACAATGCTACAGTTGGGGCTTACCAGATCCCGTTTAGCCTTTGCATACATAACCAAGTGCAAGATAAAGAGATAATTAGCAGAAAAGTTTGTTCATTTCAGGTGTTTGGTTTATTTAAAACATGCTTTTTTTAACTCACCAATAAATTGGTGAGGACGTGGTGCTTTTTCATAGTGAAAATGAAGAAGTTAGTGTGCTCAGAGTTGAGGGAAGATCTTAGGCCTTGAAGGTCAATCATTACGTTTGGGCCAGGCGGGGTTTCTCTCTCGCTAAGTTTTTGAAATTATCCATGCGCTGCTGAGTCAGCCAGAACCCACCCCTCCTCCACCCAAGTCCTCACAAATAAAATGTGAAAATTCGGGTTCGCCTCGGGTTTTGTCCCTCAAATCGAGTTAATTGGTCGGGCTCGGGCTATGTCAGGCTTTAATATGCATGGTCCCGGGTCAGGTTGGGCTTTATTTATTTTAGGCCCATCTTACCTCTAGCTCATAGAAAGTCTAGCGCAGGTTATACTTTTTTCTTAAAGAGACATTGTGTATTATTTTGTGCCTCCTAAATCATCATCAACAAATCATTTCTTTATAATAAGGATATTGAGTAGAATAATGAGCAAAAAGACAGGATCTATCATATAAATGTGCATTTTTTTAAGATACTCGTAGGCCAAAAAAATCAAATTATTTTACATAAAATTAGGCTCACCTAGGAAGAGCTAGATTGTCCGCCATCTTACTGCTAAGGGTACCCCAAAAAAACAAAAAAGTTTGTGAACTGCTCGGCATAAGAACTAGAAGCAAAATCACTGAGTCTTTGAAGTTTGTAACTTTCATTGTGCTTTTTAGCACTCGTTTTTGGATGCACTACACCATACAGTAAAATCTACTTGTCTAGTTGTTGTGAAATTCGAAATAATGCAGTTCAGCAGCTGGAAGCTATCTATTTTTTGTTAAAATTAGCCACATTACTCAAAGTATTATGCAGTGTCCCTTTAAAGATATTTTTCCAACAAAAAGTTAAAAAAAAAAATTCAAACATCCACTATAAAGATTACATCTCTCATTTTTCTTTCTGTAGTCTTACTAGAAAACAATTGTTAAATACTTTTTAAAATGTGCTATATCTGTTCATTTATCCAAAATGAGGATTTTTGAAATGGTGGAAATAATAAGAAGTCCAAACGCCAACCCAAACCCCAAGAAAGATGAAAAAAGAAGAGTATGTATATGAGCTCATTTAAGAAATACATGTACATGCACACGCATCATGAATAAGCGGACTAAGGCTGCAATCATGTCTTTAAGCCAAGAGATGGCAGCATAGAGTAATAAAGTTTTAAATTCCTTACAGCTCCTTCAAAATAGAAAACATACTTAACTTATTCAGTTCCATAACGCATACATACATTTTCAGAAGCAGTGTCGAGTGCCAAAACATAAAAAATATGTTTTTTGTTTTATCTTAAAAACTATTCTAAAGGTGTTGGCACTGTTGATCAGTATCTAGCCTTTGGAAATAATTTCAGTATGACAAATTACCACTAGATAGCTGCAATGGCGTTGGTCCATATATTGAGGAGCCCCCTTTTCTCTGTGTTGCTTTGCTTACTTTATACAGCGATTGAGAGTGTGTGGGCAGCCCCAGACTGCCCAAATTCATGTAACGTCACCAGAAACATTAGGTGGAAATTAATATTTTCAAGAAATCAAGCAATGTTTAACTGTTGTTCACCTAACCATAGTTAAAGCTAGAAAGATCATTTTTTTCCCAATGAAAGATGAGGGTTGAAGCTTTCTTTTGATATGTCCTATGCCCACATAGCTACAGAACTAAATCCCATGTAGGCCTTCAAAAATGAGTCAAAATGGTGAAAAAAATTGTCCGGCACCTACACTTAAACATATGGCATTGAATGAGTTAAACAAAATGTTAGGCCATAGGGAAGGATTTATCTATATATCATTTTTTATTTTTGCAGTACAGACTTAACTGTTCCATTGTTCGCTGCACTGGGTAATAAAATAAGTACTGTTACAAACCGTAGCAGGACACTGAAACTGTTTTTAGACTTAACCACGTTACGCCTAAACAGGCATTGTCCGAAAACTCACAAGCTTTTTTCAGGACCGCTAGTGACCGATCCGAGCTGCACGGCGATGATGGAGAAGTCAGGACCAAGAACTCCCTAGAATCTCGTTTCCTTCCTCATAACCTCACTCAGTAGAACAAGCATCGGAACCCCCCGTTGAGTCGACTCACCGTTTCCGGGTTCGCACTCCTCCAAATCTTCATCGTCGCTCGGACACTCGGCGGAAGCGACCAAAATTTCATCCGCATTCTGCGTAAAAAAATAAACAAGATGAATGAATAAACAGTCATTCCTCACTGTATCCCGGTTTTGCAGATTTTTATCATGTAATGTGTTCTGTATTCCGATAGGCTAAACAGTCACCCCGCCCCTTTTCTGCCAGTGTTTGCCTGTGCATCAATAACGGTGCAGACTAAGTTGTAAATATACTTAAAACAGCTTGCCAAACCTACAATGCCGAGTTTTTCTAAAAGCCATCACGTCAACGAAACGATCTAGACCCACAAAGCACCAAAAAACAGATGAAGAGGCTTTCTATCGCCAAGAAACTTTGACTTCTTGGTCTACTAAACAGGCTCTGGTGTCACGACCAGAATGGAATTAGGACCCAGATGCGTAACGTTAAAGTTTATTGAGATATAGAGGAAAGGCAGCGGAAGTGGATCGTCCGGAGCGGGAGATCGTAGTGTAGTGGACAGAAAAACAGGTCAATAGCCGGGATGGGAGATAAAAACGTGGTCGGGGTCAAAAACAGGGTCGCAGCCGGAGACAAACAGGGAAATCAGGAACGGACGGACGGAAAACGGGTGAAAAAACGGGACTGACGGGAGTCAGAGTCAAAATGCTTGCCTTGTAGAAACAGAGGTTCACTGACAGACTGACAACAGGCGAGTGACGGGACGGAGCTTAAGTAGGACGGGGAACCAATCAGGAAGCCAGTAGTGGCTGGCGCCAAACGAGCGGGCACAGGTGAAATTAATCAGTTATCATGATATCTGGAGTCAAATGCAGCTCTTTGGTACTCCCTAGTGACTCCCCTGCATTTTTACAAAAATGTTATATAATGGAAAAATATATGGTTTAAGGAGAAGAGCAAACTAAACACATTCTTAACGTTTTATAATTACTATAGATGGATACTCTATGTGTTTCTTTCCTTAGAAGGCTTTTATTTATTTTCTTATTTGGGGGGACCAAAACGTGTCTTTAAACAATTTGGGTAGCTAACTGGAAGGTAACATCCACATGATGGCCACAAAGTATTATGTGAAGCGGCATCGTTGCTGTCATGGACTTTTTAGACAATGTTACATATTACCTGTTTTTTTTAATTCATGTTCACTATGTTCTGTGTATTGCAATATCTATTGCAGCCTGGTCATCTGGAAGGAGGATTGTGAGGCCCCTTCTCAAGGTTTCCTATTGTTTTGAGTTTTTCCTTGCCTGCCTGTTGTTTTCAGATTGGTGGCTAGTGTCGTTCTGGTCTGTGCAGTCCTTTGAGACATTTTGTGATTGAGGGCTATACAAATAAATATGACTTAAGGTCAATTGAATTGTGTCATGAATTTAGTTGTGCATAATTTGACAGTACATACCTTATTTGTAAGAAAAAAAAAATCTCAAGTACAGTACTTTTCTTTTTGTAAAACAAATGCTTGAACGTGTAAACAGGGTTTGTTTTTTGGTTTTAATTAGAGGTAAAATCGGGCCTAGAATAATCCAGCCCGACCAGTCCCGTGGATATTAGTGGCAGACCCAGCCCAAGACCGACAAATTAACTTGATTTTTGGGGACTGAGCTTGAAACAAACCCCAAATTTAAGATTTTATATGAGAAGACTTGGGAGGAGTAGGGCTTCCCTCTCGCTGACTTTTTAAAAAAAAATCATCCGTGTGTCACTGTTCTTTGTTTCTTTTCATAATTGGAAGAGCTGCACGATGGATTAGGTCCTCCTCTAGCGCAGCACAGCCTGCGTCCATCCATCAGTACTCTTAAAAAAAGTCAGCGAGAGAGAAGCCTGGCCCACACCTAAACGTCAAGATTCACATTTTTGGCCCGCCCAACTCGAATTTCTGGTTGGGCTTGGGTCGGGCTAATCTCAATGGATACATAAATAAATGTTTCTATTTCGAGGATTTTGACAATCGATGGTTCTTTTTCAAACATAACTCTAGGAAAAAACAGTAATTACTGTATTCTATAAAATAAATTAATAATTAATCATTGTGCATTTACAAGTGAGTGACGGACACACTTAAGTCTTTGTTTAAAAACCTGTTCTTGGTTTTTAGGCTTCTAGTATCATGCTGGTTGCATAATAAAGGCACTGTCAAAAAGCACTTTGAAAGGCACCCCCCTTGTTGCTCGCTTTTGTAACAAATGAGGCCAAAAGGAGCCAAGCTGGCCTCAGAAAGCTCTTGTGACAATCATTTAGATGGAGATCTTATTGCTACGTGGCGCTGATAGCAAATCCAGGTCACATATCTCTCATTTTTATTCAAAGTGTCAAAGCGTATTATTCACCTGCGATCAAAGCTATCAGGCTGGAACGCAGTTTGGAGTCGGCGCAGAAATTGAAATTTGGGTTGGCCCCGATTGAGTTCTCACCGTTTTAACTGCCCAAAAAAATCCACAAATGTATTTATACATGTGGCTATGTATCAAAGAGCATTATAACCGTGACATAAATAGCTCTCCGAATTTTAAAGTCCTAGTAATGCATGTGGTACGTTTTGTATGAAACTGTTGTTGACCCACAGACCTTGGCGAGTGGATTCATGACAACAGCAATAGGTCAATTGAACTGCAGTGAAAGTAATATTATATTTTGCTTTTATTTTGAAGGCACAACTTGGCAGGATGCTAAAATATTGTTGCCACAATAGTTACAATTACCGATGTGAATCACCTGTGCCCGCTCATTTGGCGCCAACCACTGCGGGCTCTGATTGGCTCCCTGTCCCTATTTAAATCCAGTCCTGTCGCTCTCTGGTTGTCAGTCCGTCTGCGAACCTCTGTTGATACAAGGCAAGCCTTTTTTGACCCTGACTCCTGTCTGTCCCGTTTTTGCTCCCGTTTGTCTCCGGCTACGACCTGTTTTGATCTCGACCACGTCTGCTTCCCCCGTCCCGGCTTACGACCCTTTTTTGATCCCGACTACATCTACTCTCCTGTCCTGGCTTACGACTCATTTCCGACCTGACCACCTTTTTGCTCTTTCTGTCCTGGCTACCGACCTGTTTTTCCGTCCCTGACACCGCCATCGCTCACTACAGAAGTTCCACTTCTGTATTCGGATCACAAACCGAATGTCAGGTTAATTGGCCGTTCCAAATTGTCCCTAGGTGTGAATGAGCAAGCGAGTTGTCTGTCTCCGTGTGCCCAGCGACTGGCTGGCAACCAGTTCAGGGTGTCCCTTGCCCACTGCCCGAAGTTGGCTGGGATAGGCTCCAGCACACCCGCGACCCTACTGAGATAAGCGGTGCAGATAATGGATGGATGGATTTCAATATTTGTAGCTTAAAGTCAAGCAGTGACTTCCGAACAACATTCCACCGTAGCAGCTCATCTCTCTCCATTCTCTACCTCTGGGGAACCCACCTGCGTGACACCATCCCGAATGGTAGGCGAGCGCTGTTTGCGGGTTGTTGTGGTGGCCATGGTAGTGGTGGTCTCCATGATAGTGGTGGACATATCAGCCAATGGCGTAGTGGCGGTAGCGTCCGTAGCGAGCACGGACGGCACGTCCCCTACAAGGCGCAGGCTGCCCTGCGTTTGTACATTGGCGTCGCCTTCAGCCGCCAATTTCAGCACCTGCAGGCCATTGTAATACAGGCCCGAGATCTGGCCCTGGAAGTGGCGGCCTTTCTCGCCGCCGCCGATTTTGATGAACGCTTGGCTGTTAAAGATGGTCAGTTGTCGACCTAAAAGATGCAAAGGGCAGGGGTAGACGATGAGAAGGAGAGAGAGTGTCGAGAAGGAGGGAAACAAATGAGTCACACCGATAAACAGAGCAGCAAACACACTCACAGAAGGCGCGAGAACTTTTCCACCAAGCGGCAGGCCTTTTTGTGGCGACCTTGACACGTTAACGCGAGAAAGGATCTCATCAGACCGCAGATGGAATAAATTACAACAACTCCGGCTTTGTGTTATTGACCTCCAGTACGTTGGAGCCGCACAATGATAAAGCACCTCTGCCACAGGTTTTAAAAAAAAAGTCTGTCAGGCCTGTTGTAGGTAATGTTTAATTCAGCAGAGGTTGCTCATTATCCTTAATCACGATGGATTGATGGACGGATGGCGAGGGATGGAGTTTGAATGCTTAACCAGGAACCGGGAGTAACGCCAACTCGAGAAGAGGTGAGGCCAAACTAAGGATTTTCTCTTGTCCCGGGTTTTGAGCCAACAGTTTGTTGAGATGGTCTAATACAGTGGCATTAAAAACACAGTTGAGAAGAGAAACCACTATGGTCGCTCATCAAATACACGCGCTTAATGGAAAACTAAATGTCATCCAATAGCAATGGGGGTCTATCATATTTATAGATGATGCAGACTGTGAAATGAGTCAACCAGGACCACCGACACTCAACACCCCCTGATGATGGCGCGCATTACTCTTTCATAAAGTTTAATTTATCGTCTAAACACTCGTAATATAGTGGATCTGAACGAGCACTGTGGGCCTTCTATTCTCGTTCTGAACCTGATAGCTACATGAGGGAGACAGAAAGACGTAAAATAGAAGCAATTTTGATTTGAGACTCTCAACTCCTTGTTGAGAGGAAAGCTTGGAGGGTCTCCTATTTCACGCAATCAGTACCCGGCGGTCTCCGAGACTCTAGAGTGGACAGCATCCTGAGGCTTGGTTGAAAATGCTCTTCAGTAAAATGAGTTTGGGACCACAGATTTAGTTCTACCTCAAGCTGAGATCAAGCAGTCAATATTGCCAAGAGCTTAAAAATTATGATTCAGTCAAAGGTGGGTTGAGTCAAACCTCAAAATATTGCACATTAATTCGTTCCCTTTTGTTGTTTTAAACGGAACTGCAGTCTCTGCTGGAGTGACCTACTTAAACGGAACGCACAATTGTAGAATCAACGAGCTTAGATGTGCAAGTACGTTCACATGCAGGGAACTGTCATACTGAGATCAGAAGATTGCTGATCTTCAGGTTTTGTAACGGTGCCTGAATGGACAATTTCTGTACTTCCCCGTTTGTTTTTCACAACTTTTTTTTTGCAAAAATATCGTATTGGATACTGACCTAGGTTCACCTTTGGATGACAGTGCCAGAGATTGCGATTGTTTTTCAAAACTGAGAAGTAAATGGAAGGAGACCAAGAGGAAGGCTGCGATTGACGTGATGGATGGTGTTATGAGTGCACTTCAGGGTCTAAATATAGTGGAAGCTAGAGCTCTTGTTGTTGATAGGAGGGAGTGGAGAGGTGTTGTAAAAGAATAGTGGGATGTTTAGACGTGTTCTAAGGGATGGGCAGGGCGCCTGTATGATGCGGCAGGGGTAAACCAGTGAAAACTGTCAGGCCCTGCTGTTGAATAAAAGAGTGTTGTGTCCCCCCGACCTGAGTGACACGGCCACTTTCATGTGTCCCGTTTCAGCTGGAGGGACGAAAGCATGACCGACTTGGGTGCCGAGGTGCTTAACTTGTTTGGGTGTTCGGGCATTTGAGTTGGCTGCTTCTTTGACCATGTCAAGATATCCTTCAGGAAGGTACTGACCCATGAATTGCTTCTGCTTCATCAGGCTAAATGTGTCGTCAAATTCAAAGACTTTTGAGGGCCTTGTTGGTTGGAATATCGCTATTTAAATGAAGTGCTATTTATCATTTATCACATTAGTAGGCCATACCTTCAACCAAGCATGTGTCAGGGAAGCGGCGACAGGACACGTAATGGAGGGCCCTTTAAACGAAAAAAAAACCCCGTTCCCTTTTCGATGCCTCAAATCCCAAATGCAGCCCCTGAGGCATGCCGGAATAATGACATACTTAACCTTGGGGAAATGCGGGAATCGTTTCGTGTCGAAGGAGACTGGAGGCGCATATTGTAAAGGAGTTTTAGATTCATGACACAGGCTACCCGCAATATTAGATACATGGGAACACAATACAAAAGCTGCATCGGATAATGTGGCTCCATCTCAGATATGAGGAATCCGTTTGCCGGGCCGAGCGGGCCGACTTTCCTCGCTAATGCACGGATAGCTTTTCCGTGGATGCGTAATACCGGCTGCAGGGGAGCGCTTGATACTTTTAGCCCTCGTGATCTGGCACGAGGGGATTATTTGCGGGGGTGGGAGAGAGAGGCAGCAAATGGACAAGTTGGTAAAATACTTCATCTCATCCGGAGGGTGTGTCGCGTCTCACGTAAATAGCAGTAAGGAGGTTTTCACTGCCAAATGTTAGCCCCTTAATGGTTTTGTGTTTACTAGGAACACTAAAGCCTGAAGGCGTCCATATAAACAAATGTCAATTTCATCTGTAGTTTAAAAAGACAGTTGGGAAAGAGTGTAATGGAGGTGGGACACAGATCTGACACAACCCATTACGCCTTGCGCAGTGTGCGATGGGCATTTCGTTATTTGGTGTCAGGTGTAACTTTGAAAAGGAATACAGTGCAGTCCCAAAGATGTCGAGTAACAAGTTGAATAAATGTGGTGCTTGCTCCCCAGTTTACTATGATCCCCAGGGCACAGGGGAAAACCACACGCTGTTTTTTTCCAAAACGCAAGCGCTCTAAGTCAAAACACTGCAGTGTCGTCTAAGAACATTTCCGAAGCCCTTCTGGGACGATAAATTAGCTCATGTTTTCACAAACGTTACTCGTATAATTTTTAGCAGGAGCAAAATATGAGTTTTAGGGAATGCTCAAAAATGAAGTCCTCAATTTATACATCTGAATTGAGCGGCCGGGAAGTTATTTATCAACAGGGTTGGGTAGGGTTACTTTAACTTGATTACTTTCAATTACTTTTGGATTACTCCAATACAAAATATGCTAATAAAAGACAAAAGAAGCTAAATATGAATAAAATTAATAAATTTTGTGCAGGCTTGGGGAGTAACGGAATACATGGAACGGCAAAAATGATGTTGGCAAGCAGTTTGGATTTATTTTCATTTTGTTTCTGTCGCATTTTATGTTAGTTTTGCCGGAGATCAAAGAGATCAAAGGCAGGAGAGAAAGCTTACCACATGTTGTGAGTCATAATTTTATTCATATTTAGTTTATTTTGTCTTTTATTAGCATATTTGGTATTGGAGTAATCCAAAAGTAATTGAAAGTAATCAAGTTAAACTAACCCTACCCAACCCTGTCTATCAAACACGCTGTTTCCTTTGCGTATCATCCGAGTCATTGACACTGGAGTTCAATTCGCAAGGAACGATCACAAGTGAATGCAAGGTCTTTCGATATCGTAGCAATCACCGATGACAACAACATTAAAGACGATTTCTTACTTCTGTGTTGCAATCCGGCCCTATTCTACAGCTACAATGAGGGAATTTTAAAGTGGTCTGACACTGTCGTCTAGAAATATAGGGCTTGTACCGCATTTTACGCGACACAGCCCTGATTCGTTTTTTTCCTTCGCCACAAATACTGTACGTGCTTTTCTTCATAATCTCTATCCGACACTCTGGTAGTTGCAATCTTGCATGGTCAAATGATCCGAAAACAACCTAGACAACTTGAAGTAGGGCTGAAAACGGGGGACAGCGCCGTGGGCGTCCTGCAGCCAAAGTTTGTCGATTTCCAAGAGTGTTTACCAGTTACTCTCAAAGGTTGCCCCTCTTTTTGATGACTAGGAATCGTTTATTTTTTTCACCACTCTGAAGAAGTGGGGCAGGTTTGGTGGCAGAGCCCTATGGATAAATTGTATCTGACAATGGTGACAAGCAGCAAAACGCATTTATGTCCAAGAGCCCGACGAGTCTGTGTCTGGTCTCTAAGGGGGCCTTAGAAGAGACGACTGATTCATAAAATGAATCAGGAAAGGAAGGAGTGATTTATCTATTCAACATTGGATATAGCACAAACTGATTAAAAGGGGGTTGAAAAAACTACAGGGAAATATTTGATTTGGTCGGTTATTCCACATTTTATGATGGTAAATGTGGTCCAGGCTGGATGGGCTCAGACAACCACAGATTTTCAATAATATTTAGGTCTGGGGACATAGATGGCCGTTCTAGAACATTGTACTATGTCTGAAAGCCTTAGTAGAACCGAACAGTGTTTAGGGCTGTTTGTGTTGTCACATTTTCCAGCCCTATAACTTCTACTTTCTCGAACATTGTTTATCTTTTTGTTGCCAATACTGACTAGAAAACATGCCGCCTTCAACTTTTAACTGTCATGATTACTGATGTGACTCAGCTGTGCCCGCTCATTTGGCGCCAACTGTCGCGAGTTCTGATTGGTTCCCTGTCGGTATTTGAATCCAGTTCTGTCTGTCCTCTGTTGTCAGTCCGTCTGCGAACCTCAGTGAATACTGGGCAAGCCATTTTTGACCCTGACACCCACCTGTCCCGTTTTTGCTCCCGTCTGTCTCCGGCTACGACCTGTTTTGCTTCTGACCACATCTATTCTCCCTGCCCGGCTTACGATCTCTTTTTGTTCTCCTACTATGTCTACTCTACCGTTCTGGCTTATGACTCGCTTCCGACCCCCACTATGCCTTGCTCTCCCAGTCCCGTCTACAGAACCATTTTTTTCCGTCCCTGACACTGCCATCGCTCGCTACGGAAGATCCACTTCCGTGTTCGGAGCACAATCAGAGTACGAAAACGAATTGCTTCCCCCGTCCAGCGAACACTGTGCGTGGGCGCAGCCCTTTCTCTTTCCTCCGATAAAACTTGAGAGAAACGTAACGCAATTGGGTCCTGTTTCCGTTCTGGTCCTGACATGGAACATATTGCCAGTCCCGGAGCAATGTTCTGGAATGGCCACCTCAGTCCCCAGAACTGAATACTCTTGAAAATCCTTGGTGTAATTGAAATCGGGCTGTCGATGCTCTGAAACTATCATATCTGACTAAATTGGATGTTTTGTATAGAAAAATTGTGAAAAATACCTTAAAATACAATCAATCCCTTCATTGGAACTATAATAAGTGTTTGGAGACTGTTACCAGCATCATCTCTTATCAATTTGATGTCAACCCAACACTGCTTAGCACACTTGGCTTTTCGATACACGCAATTCCTAAAAGAATGCCAATTATTTGCTATTATTGTAATTTCCTCCCCCAGGGAAAACAATGCGGGGAGTGGAGCGGTGATTGTCTGACAGGATCTGAGGAGGAAATGCAGAGGGCAGATGAGGATGACGGCTCCATCTCAGCACCGCGGCGAGATGGCAAAGAAGAAAGGAACGGAAAGTTTCCGGCACAACTTCAGAGACTGATTTGTTCCCTTCATTACTTCCCTGCAATGGCTGCCGCTTTGGATTTAGTCAGCTGGCAGGGAATGGGAAGGAGATGCTCGCTGAGATCTGCATCAGGCTCGACAGGGGTGAGATTGGGGAGACGATGAGGGACTCGGGTGACTTTCCCGGTGGGATTGGCCTTCTTTCTCTCCTAATCGTTTTTTTTTCTCTCCTATTATCGAATACGGCTATTCAGGTATCACCCAAAAAGGAGAAAAAATATAATTTACTTGCTAATAACCAGGCAAATGGGTTTCATTTTGAGATAATCAACATTTTGCTGAAAAATCTGCCTCTGTCCATCGAAGCTATCCCCAAATACTATAACGCTATCTGCTAAACCAGGCGATCTCCTGGTGGATCGCAGAGGTAGCACTGGTAGATCACGGAAAGTGTATCCAGTGCATTATATTCGTTGGGTTACACTGCTATGCAGTGGGCAGATGCAGCATTTGAGCGTGAACATTAAAGTTGCTCATGCTGCAGCGACAAATTAGAGAACTCCAAATTTTGTTGATGAAAGGTGTAATTTATTATAATTATAAATGTCTTTAAAATTGTATTGTTTACATTTATGATTTTATAATGATAAAGAGTTTAATGAAATGTAAAATTTACATTTACAAATATGTATCAGAAACAAATCAAAAATAGTGTTATTAAATTAAATATTTAGGGATGTATTACTAATTTTGATTATCAACCACATATTTAAGTCCTGTTTGTACCTAGATGACAGCACGGCAGCGCAGTGGTTAGTGCATGTGCGGCACAGTTCTGAGGTCATGGGATCAAACCTTCCTGTGTGGAGTTTGCATGTTCTCCCCATGCTTGCGTGGGTTTCCTCCGGGCACTCCGTTTTTCTCCCACATTCCAAAAACATGCATGTCAGGTTAATTGGCTAGTTCAAATTGTCCCTAGGTGTGAATGGACAAGTGAATGGTTGTCTGTCTCTGTGTGCCCTGTGACTGGCTGGCAACCAGTTCAGGGTGTCCCCTGCCCACTGCCTGAAGAAAGCTGGGATGGGCGCCAGCACCCCCGAGACCCTACTGAGGATAAACGGTACGGATAATAGATGGATAGATGGATGTACCTAGATTGAGTTTAATGTTTAATTCTTTTTTGATTATTTGATCTGCACTACAGCAGTATAGTGTTACTTATTTATTGCAATAGTATAATCGGACAAAAACATTAGCAACGAACAATAAAACTGACTTAAATTAAGTGATGGAGTGGACACTTTTTAGAATTTACTACTGTATTATATTTTTTTCAATTTGATCAAACGTATTTGATTTAGGGCAGCACGGCAGCGCAGTGGTTAGCACGTGTGCGGCACAGCTCTGAGGTCATGAGATCGAACCTTCCTGTGTAGAGTTTGCATGTTCTCCCTGTGCTTGCGTGGGTTTCCTCCGGGAACTCCAGTTTCCTCCCACATTCCAAAAACATGCATGTCAGGTTAATTGGCCACCCAATTTTTCCTGAAGTCTGAATAAGCGTGTTGTATGTCTCCTTCTCCCCTGTCCACTGCCCGAAGATAGCTGGGATGGGCTCCAGCATCTTTTGCGACCCGACTGAGGATAAGCGCTGTAGATAATGGATGGATGGGTGGATATTTGATTTATTTAGGCGTGCTTTATGAAACCTTTTGGGCATTCAATTCCACTGATTGGGTGGCTTTTTTTAAAATAGTTGATTCTTCAATTTTTTGAAGTGGGTATACCTGGTTTTTACCTGGTCATTTTATAAGTAGCTCGCATACTGAAAAAGTGCGAGTAACCCTGTGCTAAACATAGCTGTTGCAGCAACAAGGGTAGTCACTAAGCCACTTTTGCTAAATCCAGGCCAAAATATCACCAGCAGCTAGTCATAGCCATACTGCGCCTGATTCATCAAAAGAGAATGGCAGAAGTTACAGAAATGAAGCTATGGGAGTCCATGATGGTGAAACATTCAGCAGCTGGATAGAAGAAAAACAAGCTTGATATCATCATACATTTAATCGTCGTTAATAAAACATTCGAATCTATAAAATTGATAAGTCGTCCAGGCCTACCGGGTGGTTCCAAAACCTGGAACATTTGGAAATGCTTCAAGCTTTGACCAAAAGTTCTAGCGCCATTCACAAAAATTCAAACAATGATACACAACACATGCTTCATTTTCTCAGTGGTGAAAACAATAAACGTTAAAGGGACAGTAGTGAAAAGCCACGGACGAATTCACAACCGCTTTGTTTTAACCCTCTGAGTCTTTGCACGAAGCGCATCGCCACTTGAAAGTTTCTGGTCTTTAGAGTCAGTAAGAACTTGGTTAACTTCTCGGGCTAACTCTGTAGCCCGTTTAAAGGCGTTTATAAGAATTTATAATCGGGTTAAAACTGAGGGGACTCGGGGCATACGGGTCAGATCGCACCGAATCGTCCCCTCAGTGGTTTAGTGTTTGGTGGTTAGATCGAGAATTAACCCCTTTGAGCTCGGCTGTCGCGTTCTATCAAGCCTCTAAAGAAGGCCGATGTCTCATTTCATTTATTCCTTGCCAAATCTTGACGCTATCCTTTAAAGATAAAAGAGAATGATGCATGCGTCTTTGGTGGCGGAAAGTGGGCGAGTCATGTCTTATTGATCGCTGTTCAGCACCACTTTTATCTCTGAACCGCCTCTGATTGGGTTTTGTGTCGGACGTTGCCCGAACGGAGGCGACAAAGACCCGCTTTTGTTTCCGTTATACACACATGTGCAGTAAGTTCATGCATTTTTGTTTTTCCATTTCCAATTCAACAACCCTCAGCACTCAAAGGGTTAAACGACTTTGGACAGTCCCTTTAACTTTTAGTGACTTTCTTGTTCCATTTCCCCTTTGACTGGAGTCACATTCATCCAACAAAAGACACAGTAATTCAACAGAGTGTTTTAAGGAGAGTGGGGTAGGGAAAGGGAAGTTATGTCAGGTTATTTGAAGGTTAGTTCTCTGAAGAGATGCAGTCCAGGTATAAGGATTTGCTCACCTGGGCGTTACTCATTTTAAAAAACCCGATTGGTGGACTCAAAACTTGACTTGTTTAGCTGGGAGGATGGGGAAGGGGTTCAGAGCTCCAGGTCACGTGGTTCTGCATCTCTTCCAGAGTGGTGGTTAGCGGGAGATCATTAGTGGAGTTAAAATGGTTTTATTACCTTTGTCGAGTAGCCACTCGTCAACTACCCGACCGAGGCGGTATGGGATTCTTTGTCTAGCAATAGCCAGGCGCTCATTATCAAAGTTCCCTTTAAGAAATTTGGAGAAAAATTAGGAGAGGTTACAAATAAGACAAAGAAAATCTGGAAGTTCAAAGGTTAGAGGTTAGAAGGGCAACATGGAAAATGTTTAGCATAAAAGTTAAAAATGGTTTTATTGGGGACAGCAAAGAGCTTGAGGACGTTTCGGGCTTTCTTTTTTTAGTCAGCATTTTTTATATGCTTTTAAGTCACGAAGCCTTAAGACAGTTTTATAAATGATTTAGACAGATTGAAGAATCCACTCAGTGTTGTCCCATTTTCAGTACACATTATGCAGTCATGTCAACACAGCCAGGCAACCATTAGCATCGCAGGGTGATTGCAACCGCGGAACACAACAGGATATTAAACAGTCAGTGATAAAACATCTTTCATGGTTGTTTTAAGGAAGACATTGTGGAAACAATTTAGGAATTTCACAAAACATTTTCACAAAATAAGCACCAAAACCCCAAAAATTGTATCTTATTTTTTACTCTTTCCTTACTGAACTCCCCTTGATCAATTTGATTACTCCCAGCAGGCTCTCTACCTCCGTCGGCTTTTCTAACTCACAGTTTTTATTGAGTTTTCAACAATTTCCCATGCCGCCCAAATGGCCCTGCCCGTGTGGCACCAGCTGCGGCTCATTGACGGATTGGCTTTCTGTCTATTTTAAGCTCAGTGCTCTCATTTTTCTTTCGTCAGTCCGTTAACGAACTTCTGCCCCGCAAGACGTGGGTTTCGACTCGGTCCTGTTCCTGTTGGCATTTCCTGTCCGGTATTGTTCCCGTTTCCAGTTTGGTATCAATCTATTTTTGTACTGTTCATTTTCTTCAGTTTTCGTTCCCGTCTAGTATCTCCTGTTTATTTTCGATATCCTGATTCGTTACCTATCCTGTCTGTCCCGTCCTGTCCGGTATTGACCCCATCTGTCCGATATCAACTCGGGCAATTGGAATCGATCTTGTCGGTCTCTGGCTTCCTGTCTTTCCACGCCAGACCGGCTGCCTAACGTGCATGACTCCCCATTTCCCGTAAAAATAAAGGTTTGTGTGAGAACGTCATGGGATTGGGTCCTGATCCTGTTCTGGTTCTTGACACATAAGATACATGTCCATACTTCAAATAAGTCACTCTATGTCCTGATACAGGAAGCTTGTAAAAAGGGTAGCAGGGTTCAAGGTTGTGAAGGTTTGATTTTGAAAGACAAGCCGAAGCTCACAATTGGCAAGGCACAGGAAGTGATCGGAAACCCTGAAAATTGATGCGGTGTCCTGAGTATCTGTAGCGGCTGCCCACAGTTCTCCTTTCGCCAGCCAACTAATTGGGCGTGAATTAATTGTAGCCACGCTCGGTTTGTGCCATACAGTGAAAAAATAAAGTGGCAATTAGGCGACGATTCCAAGGTAACACAGTGACTCGTCTCCACAGCAAATTGGATACTCAAATCTTCTTTGTCAAGTCCCAGCAGAGCAGATGTCTTCCTTCGGCGAGGCTTAAGTCTTGGAATTTTCCTTTTTTAGCTAAATTGAATTTTTCCAAATCTCATTGGTTTTCCCTGGTGGTCCGTTTTTAAATTCCTGGAGTCTTTTTTAGACCTTATTTTTCGAATTGCTTCATCTTTTACTGGAGATAAATAATAGTTATGGGTCGTTTGTGAACGAAACGGATTTATGAGATGGCTCTTTGACGTATACGGCACTGGCTCGCTCACTATCAATGAGGAGCTAGCTCTCTCTCTTTCCCCCTCTCTCCTCCTTCCTCCCCCCCTCTCTCTCCCTCTCTTCCACCTTCTCATTCTCTCTTTTCTTGTTTTTGCTCTCTCTCTTTCTCTCTCGCTCTCTTTCCCTCTCTCTATCTCTCTCTCTCTCTCCCTCTCTCTCTCTCAAGCGTTCTCTCTGTATTTTTATATTTCTTTCTTAATATCTCTCTCCCTCTTTCTCTCTTTTTTCTGTCTATCTCATCTTTTTCTTACTCTCTTGTTCTCTCAATATTTTTGTCTTCTCTCTATCTCTTCTTCACTCTCTCTTTCTTTCTAACTTTTCTTGATCTTCCTTTCTCTTGTACTCTCTCTCTCTTTTTTATCGGTTTCTCTACTATTTTATTGCACTTTTATTTTTTCTTTCTCTTTCTCTCCCTCCTTCTCTCTCAGCCTCTCTCTCTCTGTGTGTCTTCCAACCTCTTGCTCTATCTCTTCTTTTTTTTGCTGTCTCTCACTTTCACTCTTGATCTTTCTTGCTCGTTTCTCTCCCTCTTGACGGGGATGGTGACTGGTCAATATGAGTGGTGTCATCATAGTATTATATAGTAGCATCGTATAGTTTATGCCTTTATAAAATAATTATAAATTATTTGAGAATTACAAACCAAGTCGGAATCCAAAAGATCCGTCTTTTCTTAGTAAGCCGAGCTGAAAAAGGTGAATCTTCCAAAAGTCTACTTTGGTTTCAGGACAAAACCTCAATCATCACCAATCCCAGCGAGTTGTTTGAGGAGTCGGAACTCAAACTGAGATCCTTGCGACCCTACAACATCACTGACCTTCACCAAACCTCCATTTCCCTGCCATTTTGTCACCCGGGGCATTGGCCGAAAGCACCAGGTCGGTGGGAGCCGTGCAGGGCCGATACTTAGACTTACATGCCTGGGAGGCGAGGCAAGGGCATGTTGATTGAAAGGCACCTTGGGGAAGTGCAAAAAAAGCTGAAGATGGGTAAGAGATTTTCTCAAAAGGATGAAATCGCACGCCCCAGGAAAAAGCCATGTCCCTTGTCAAAGTGACAGATGACGATGCGCTAACCCTCAATTATAAGATTGTTGAGCCAATTTCCTTCTCCAGTGCAGGGTTGGGTAGGGTTACTTTAAATGGATTACTTTAAATTACTCTTGGATTACTCCAATACCAAATATCCTAATAAAAGACAAAAGAAACTAAATATGAATACAATGACTAAATTTTGTGCAGGCTTGGGGAGTATCGGAATACATGGAACGGCAAAAATGATGTTGGCAAGCTGTTTGGATTTATTTTAATTTTGTTTCTGTCGCATTTTATGTTAGTTTTGCCAGAGATCAAATAGATCAAAGCCAGGAAAGAAAGCTTACCATGTGTTGTGAGTCATAATTGTATTCATATTTAGTTTTCTCTTTTATTAGCATATTTGGTATTGGAGTAATCCAAAAGTAATTGAAAGTAATCCAGTTAAAGCAACCATTCCCAACCCTGCTCCAGTGTTGGGAGTAACGGGTTAAAACGCAATTACTGTTCTCAGTAACAGTTACTGTAACGTGTTACTAATAACATTTTCTACCTCAGCTGTCGTCACAACGTGGTTCCTTACTCTGCTACCTTTTCAGAGAAAAATAAAAATTACAACATCTACGACTCTTTCATCCTTCGATCACGAACTAATCTACATCACTCAATGCGCCAGCAACGCAACACAGAATTCAAGCTAGGTGTTAATATCTATCTATCAACAAAATACAGTGGATAAGTAATTTTTCTCTACTGATATTCCCCCAACCTTTTAAACTCACACCAAAGTGATACTTGGAACTATGAAATAAATCTCAGACAATTAGTTTAAATGTGCATATTTGGTTGTGTGTCACCAAGTACTTTAATGCTAGTCCGCCTGTGAGGAGGGGGTGTGGCTTATACAGGAAGAACCATATAAATGCGGCGAACGTGAGTACAGAATTTACAATGAAAGAGAGCCGAGTTTTGATCTTTTTAATTGTTAAATCATTCTTGCAGTACACCGTGCTTGGAGAAAAAACAAAAAATCTTGGACATTACCAAGATAGTTTGTGAGATCTCAAGATTGAGCAATCCATGGAATAAAGAGTGTTCATTGCTTCAACATGTTAGTGTACACATTTTCTGATATTTATTTCATTGTGTGCCAGACATGGGACCAAGTCACACATGTGCAAGTCTCAAGTAAGTCTCAAGTCTTCACCTTCAAGTCCCAAGTAAGTCCCAAGTATTTTTTTCTTGGGCAAGTCAAGTCACAAGTCAAGTCCCGAGTCTTAGATTGCCAAGTCCAAGTCAAGTCACAAGTCATAAAAACAGCGACTCGAGTCGACTCGAGTCCAAGTCACTAAGTCTCAAGTCCCCATGTCTGTTGTGTGCTATTCTTAAGCAGTTCCAGCCGGCTTCAATGTGAGTGCATATGGTCATTTGTAACTAGTTACTTTCAGAATAACAGGCTGCTTTTGGGTGTCAGATACCTGTGGCGTTATGCAGCCGCGGGCCATCGCAATGGTTTGTTTTAAAAAAACAGTTAGTTTACCCTTGTCTAGGCTGTTAGGCTGCTAAGGAGATCAGCAGGAATGCCCTTGCGAGCATCCGACTCGCAAAAAAGACAAAATGAAGAGTGGAGATTGATCCTGTTTTTTTGGTAGTGTAGCCTGAAAATTGGTAAAAGTGAGAAAAGGCCTGTTCACCCCATGGAAGAAGAAAAAGGAAAAGAGGAAGGAGCTGGCTGAGGCAGCGAGAAAGACTTTAACCCAGGAGAGGTTTCCAGAGAGTAGCAAAATTCCAAGTTGCGGATACAACCTCAAACAACTCAACACATTTGTTGAAGAAAATGATGCGATTTATGTACAAAACAGGACACTTTTAGGAATTATTCCAAACAAAACATTAAACTTGTGGAGCTGTTTGTGCAAATCTCCCGGGAAATGAAGCCAGATTGACACAATTCTACACTTGTCTTAAATGGGGTTATAGTGACCTACTACTCTTTTGGAGTGTATTGTGAGTGGCAGGTGAAAAAAAAGACCTTGTCAGCATCTTACTAGAAAAGAAAAACAGATGCACCTTTTGTCCCTCTGGGAGACTGAAACTCTCTTCTAATGTGGTCCAAAGAGGGCAAACAATCCCAAGCAGTCACTTTTCAAACGGAGTAACTAATAACAATAACTATATTTTTTCACTAAGACGCCAAACACTGTCCTTCTCACACTTGTATTAACATTCCATAACCTGAGCTTGACTTTGGCCCTTCCTCCCACCAGGTGCACATCCACAGGCCTGCGAGGCTCTCGAAGGAGCCGCCTGTATATCATGTAGCTCTTCAGGCGGCCAGGTGTCCTTGTGCGGGACACCCGCATCGGAAATCCATCAAGTGGGGCGGAGATTACATTGTAGACGATTGGCCGGCGGCCATCCAGCGCTCTCCCTCGCTGTTGTGAGCGAGCTCTCTCCCTGTCAGGCCCGCCTCATTGCCTTCTTGATTTTGCTAACTTTAGATGGATTGCTTTCGGGCGTCGCGACCGGAATAGAGAAGAGGCTGCGGTGCTTTCTCTCTATGGTGGGCCAAAAGGTTCAAAAATAAAAAATTGTGTAAAAAATAGAATGTTACATCAAAAAATTATATCAAATAATTATAATTCGAAATAGATTCATCCATTTACTTTCACTTATCCATGGTTGGGTCGCAGGGGCAGCAGCCTCAGCAGACCTCCCTATCCCCAGCCATCCAATTTACCAGACGGGATCTTGAGGCGTTCCCAGGCTGGCCTAGAGATGTAGTCTTTAAAGTGTGTCCAGGGTCGTCTCCAGGGTCTTCAGGCTGGTGCGACATGCCTGGAACACCTCAAGGGAGGACTACAGTACGCATCCTAATCAGATCCCCGAGCCCCCTCAACTGGCTCCTCTCAATGTGGAGGAGCAGCAGCTCTACACTGAGTCCCTCCGGGATGAATGAGCTTCTCACCCTATCTCTAAGGCAGACCCCAGCCACCCTGGGGAGGAAATTCATTTCAGTATCTTGTTCTTTTGGTCATGACCCACAGTTCATGACAATAGGTAAGGGTTGGAACGTAGCTCGTCCGGGGAATTGAGAACTTTGCTTTTCAGCTCAGCTCCATCTTCACCAAGACGCACCGGTACAGAATCTGCATGACAGCAAACGCTGCACCGATCCGTCTGTAGATCTCCTGTTCAATCCTAATCTCGCTCGTGAACTAGATCTTGGGATAACTGAACTCCTCCACTTGGGGCAGAATCTCATCCCGTACCCGGAAAGAGCATGCCACCCTTTTCATGCTGAGAACCGTAGCATCGGACTTTGAAGTGCCAATCTACATTTCGGCTGCTTCACACTCAGCTGCGAACCGTTTCAGTGAGAGGTGAAGATCCAACAGCAGGACATCATTTGCATAAGCAGAGATGCAATTTTGAGACCTCCAAACTGGATCCCTTTCCCACCGGGCTTCGCCTAAAATTCTGTCCATAAAAGTTAAGAACAGAATCGGGGACAAAGTGCAGCTTTGGCGGAGTCCAAATCCCACAGGAAACGAGACAGATTTACTGCTGGCAATGCGGACCCAAACTCATGGACTAGGCATACAGGGACTAATCCCGAAGCACACGCCACAGAGCTGAGTTAGGAACACAGTTGAATGCCTTCTCCAAGTCCACAAAACACATGTAGACCGCATAGGAAAACTCCGATGCACCCTTTAGGACCCTGCAGAGTGGGTAGAGCTGGTCCACTGTTCCACGGCCCGGGACGAAAACAACACTGCTACTCCTTGAATCCGAAATTCGATGTCCCGACAGGCCCTTCTCTGAGTACCCCCAAAAAGGCCTTACCAGGAAGACTGAGAAGTGTGATTCCCCTTTAGTTGAAACACACTCTACAGTCCCCCGTCTTCAAAAGAGGGACCACCACCCCAGTCTGCACTATTTTTGCACGATCATGGATTTACTTCTGGAAAGAGAAGTCAAACATTCACAACTCTGTTACGATGTCTAAAAATCGGGCAAAATAAAATACTTGGTTGCAAGGTTTTTAGGGCTGTAACTGGTTGTCTCCAAATGGCCGCCTTTGGAAAAGCCTAGACCTACCATTAGAAAAATGTGTCAAACACAATGTTTACTTTTTCAGATTGTGATCAAATTTGACAAGGTACTGGGTAACGCTTCAAACTGTTTTTCAGCTAAGATGCTCATGTTGCACTCATCTGCCGCATTTGATTCAAAGGAGAATAAAAATCTTCCATTTTAGTGCGTTCCAACTCGGATTACTCAATTTTAGTAGCACTTGATTTAGGGTTTGGGACAAAACTTCAGAGCGTTACCTTACAAAAAACGTCCTTATGCTCCAAATGGTTCAAGAACAGCACGCAATTTACTTTGGGCATGTCTTGGATTGGGATTTCAGGTGGATTTTACAAGAACCATAAAGGGTTAAACAAATGCCACACAACATAAAAAATCCATTATTAATGTAAAAAAAATATCAATCAGGCTATTATTTGGAGACTTTTCTATTGAATGTGTAAGCGCTCATCAGATACTGAAAAAAAAGTCAAAATCTTGTCCCCTTCCCAAAAAAACAACGTTAAAATTTTAAACACAGGTATATTAGGTATATTTACAGGGATACTAGATATATTTGAAGACATGCACATCAATTGATCAGATATTGCAGGTCACTCTGGACAAGCTCATTTTTCTTTTTCAAGTTAGCTGGAAAACTGGTTATCAGTGATCCCCAAAGAAATGTTCTCTTGCTTTTTTGTGAAAGAATCTTTAAAAAAAAAAGTCGAAACAACCTTTTCCTGTTCTCTAAAAATCCACTATTGTGTTGTCACTACACACATTGAAGTGCTTTTACGTTGTTATGTAAGAAAGGAAGTATATCCTCAGGGATGCCTCATAAGTAAGACAGCTTGTGAGAGCATAATAGAAGGAAAAATAAAACAAATATTAACATGTATATGGGCGAAAATATAGGATGAGCACCGTCTTTCAACAGATTTCCAATTTTCATGAAAAATTAAAGGAACAGTGGGTATCAGATCTTGCTGTCCTGTGTAGTGCAGCGGAAAGTGAATGCTTAAAATAAAAAATAAACTATGGAGACTGAAAGTGACCAAATTGTACAATCTTTCTTATTATATAAGAAAATCTTTTGTTTAGGTTTTTGGTTACCCATAGCAACAAGATGGCTGACAATTACGTCAATTATATGAACCTGGGTGAGGCTCATGCTATGTAAGATTTTTTAATAATAGTTAAATAATTTTGCTTATTACTTTATTATCTATATTTTTTAAATGAATTATGTTTTTTTTTTTCAACTGGGAGGTGCTGAATAATACACACTGCCTCTTTAAAAGTGTGTTAAGATGTTAAATATTTTCTCTGTAGGCATGTTTTAATGCCCAACCGAGTTTAAACAGCCCTATGCTTCATTGTACATCGCACCTATCTGCTTTTATCTCACTTTTATCGAAGCAGCTTGGGGCAGAAAACATCAGGTTAGAGGAAAAGGGGCTGGAGGAGTTTTGGATAATGACTTCATGCTTGTCCCCGCAGGTTTTTTTTTTTTTAGTGTAGCGTAAAAAGGGTAAGAAAATGCCTGTTTCTTGTAAAGTCCAAACACCAACCTAAACCCCAAGAAAGATAAATAAAGAAGAGTTTGTACGAGCGCGTTGAATAAATGCACGTACTTGCACGTGCATTATGAACAAGCTGATTAAGGCTGCAACATGACTTTAAGATAGGAGATGGCGGCAGGAAGGAACAAAGTTTGGAATTCCGTACTACTCTTTTAAGGTCAAAATCGGATGCAGCCTTGTTGGCAAAGAGAGTAGCGCCACTTAGAGTTGTCCTCTGTCACTTTTGGTTTGCAGGGGTCTAGAAAATAAAAAGACCCAGCGAAGGAACCGCCCATGACACCTGACACACTGGATTAACTGGCCCGCCGCTCCTGTGACACTTTTTGTCTGCTTTCTGTCCCAGATAAATGTCGACACACATAAGGTTGGGTGCGGGGAGAGTTGAGGGGGGTGATAGTCGGCTGTCATCATCCTTTCTGTCCCTTCAAATAATCGCCTCTGTGCAATTTTTGAAATAACGTGTATTCAAATAAGGCAATTTGACTTAACTTGTGTTGTTAACCCAATAACAACAATCCCAATTTGATGGAGCTTCAAACTAAACTAGATACCATACTTTTTTTTGAAAGCTGGGGCGTTTAATACAATGCGGCTTCTTCTTCTTCTTTTTTTTTTCTTTTGCAAAGAAGATGGAGTCAGCGGGCCCTTACTGCAGATCTCCTAGCTGTGGTGCCCATTCGGGCACCACCGAGAATGACTTGATCTGCTCCTAGCAGCTGGCTTACAGCTGGAGTGGACCAGGGATTGCTAGGGTTTAATTAAAACAAAGCATGCAATTTCTGCCAAGACCTTTAAATATCAAAGTGAAGAATTTTAGTGAAGTGCGTGTAAACGGCAGGAGTTACTGTGATTGCCTTCGGGAGCCAAATTTCTTGTTATCACTTGGTGACACGCATGAATAGATGAATGATATTCTCAGTTTCAATATGGACCACATTTTTGGCATAATCAGCAGGGAAATGTCTAGTACAGAAAAGTAACACAATGTGCCACAATTAAGACACTCCTTTGCCGACTGTAAATCGTAATCAACTAGCGCAGTAGTTAATACTAATTACATTATATTACATTATTACTACATTGTGAATTTCCCTGCGGGGAGGAATAAAGTATCTATCTATCTATCTATCTATCTATCTATCTATCTATCTATCTATCTATCTATCTATCTATCTATCTATCTATATTAACATTAAGGTAAACACAGGAATTCGCATAAAGCTTTCTCAAGACAAAACACAATGTACTTACTGGCTAAAATTAGGAAGCCCAATTTAATTTTTTATTGTATTGGCAGCAATACCTGGTCTCCTCTCTATAACTTTGTCATGTGAAAGGTATTGGAGATCACCCGCATGAAAAGACTTGTGAATTTTAGTCATTACAGTACACATGTGCGGTACTGATCAATGGTACCATTGGAGCATGGTTTCAAACCACAGTCAGTGTGAGAGACAAAGTTGCATTCTCTCTCCAATTTTATTCAACATTTTCCTTGAGAGGATCATGTCCGGAGCTCCAGCGAAACATAAAGGTACAGTCTGAACTGGGGAACACAGCATCTCTAACCTCTGGTTTGCTGATGATATTGCCGGATTTGCAGGAGACGAACAGGAACTTTTGGTAAATCTCTTGAACAAAGCATCAACCCAGTATGGGATGGAAATCAGCACAGAAAAAAACTAAAGTAATAACCAACAATCCCTTAAGTGTCCCCACTAACATCACCATCAACCCAAGAGAGCCAGAACCTGTCACCAAATTTAAATATCTTGAAGCTGTCAGATCAGAAGAGGGGTCAGAACCAGGATAGCTGGAACCACAGCCGCACTTGCCAGACTTAAACCCGTCTGGAGGGACAAGAACATTAGTAATGAAATCAAACATCAGACACATGCAAGGGCTGGTGACTTTCTTCTTCCCCTTCCATGAGAGGAAAATCCAGGACTTGGAGATTCAATGCAATAGGAAACTTCCAGGCAGCAGCTACTTAGCCCATGTGTCAAACGAATTGGTGCGTAACGAAGAACTGTCGTCAACTGCGCGGAAACTTGAGTGGTATGGTCACGTCACAAAATGATCATGACTAACGAAGGAAAATCTCCAGGGAACAGTCCATGGGGCAGGAGGAGAGGAAGACCGAAAAAGAACTGGGCCACCAACATTATTGAATGGACTGGTGCCACCTTTGCCATGACCCAAGAACAGGACAGGAAGGCTGCCCAGAGTTGCACCCTCCTTGGTGCCAAGACGAGCCATTCGGTTAAGGGATCCGTGAACCGTGAACAGTACACATAATTTTGTTACAAGAATGTTTTTGTCGCCCTCCTGCTAAATGCTAAAGCCAATTTAATTAGTATTGAATGCTGTGCTAGTTGATTAAGATTGAAGGCTGCGGAAACAGTTAGAAATTACATCACGTCACCAGCAGCCACGGGCCATGCTTTCTTTTAAAAAAACTGTTCGATTACCCTTGTCTGGACTAAGTTCTAGGCTGTTACGCTGCTAAGGAGATCTGCAGGAATGGCCTGGTGCACGTCCGAAGTCCCCGTCGGAACCCTCGCGACCATCCGACTCGCAAAAAAGAAAAAATGAAGAGTGGAGAGTGATCCCGTTTTTTTCGGTAGTGCAGCCTGAAAATGGCAAAAGTGAGAAAAGGCCTGTTCACCCCCCGAAATAAGAAAAAAGAAAAGTCTATTAGTATTTGAGGAATGAGCTGGCTGAGGCAGCGAGAATGACTTCAACCCAGAAGAGGGTTCCAGAGAGTACCAAAATTCCAAGTTGCGGATACAACCTCAAACAATTCAATGCATTTTTTAAAGAAAATGACCTGATTTACGTACAAAACAGGACACTTTTAGGAATGATTTTAGTAACAAAACACTCTAAACTTGTGGAGCTGTTTGTGCAGAACTCCCGGGAAATTAAGCCAGATTGACACAAGTCTACACTTGGCTTAAATGGGGTTATAGTGACCTACTACTCTTTTGGAGTGTATTGTGAGTGGCAGTTGAAAAAAAAGACCTTGTCAGCATCTTACTAGAAAAGAAAAACAGATGCACCTTTTGTCCCACTGGGAGACTGAAACACTCTTCTAAGGTGGTCCAAAGAGGGCAGACAATCCCAAAAGTGACTTCCTGAAAGGGCCAGGCGGCCAACTACCGCCAGCGGGTCGGGAGAGTCCGGAGGGAGGCACAATTCTGCGCAACTTTTGCTGTGATTGACAGGAACAGTCATACCCGGTGGCAGCATGGCACACTCCATCCGCCATAGGCGGCCATTTTGAATCGGGCGTCCCACCAGGACAGAAAATGATCAAGACGGAGTAAATTCAAACAGTTGGTGTGTGTTCCCAGAAGTGTCGGCATCGAGTGTTTTGTTCCACTTAGAGAATCAAATGATCCGATGTGGGTCACAGGAAACTTGTTTCATTCGCGCGTTTCCCGTCGCGGCGACAAGCCTTCATCCGCCCCTCGTCTTCTTCCGCACTTTCGGCGCGAGGTGTTGTCTTCGTTGCATTTCAAGCAGTGGCCCGGAAATAGATTAGCATTTGAAAGAGGGAACCAACCTCGCCCTTTTGTCGTCTTCTTTTCGAGTGATTGGTTGATCGATTGAATTGTCTTTATTGTCACTGATATGAACATTGTATGCAACAAGATTGGACATGTTATAAAGACTTTAAAATAGAAAAAAAATGAGATAAGATAAGATTATCAGGATAAAACGAAGAAAAAATATATATTTTGAAACATAGTGTTTAGAGCTGGGATGTCCAAACTTAAAAAGCGTGTCAGGTTTGGTAATTTGAAAATGTGTGCAGGCCGACTATTCAGCCTGGCATTCGTTGAACAGGCTTTGATAAATTTGCCTTCCGTGAAATGTTTGCAAGGCTTGGCAATAAGCGTTGTGACCTCGTAGCTCGCCTTTGGAACATTTTCATTTTAATCACAGGGTGTCGTGAAAAAGCGCTGCTGTGCCGTTAAAACAGCATCCAGTTGCTTCTACTTTTCACAGTGTTCGTTCCCTGTTAGCTTTTTGTAGTCAGAATGTTTCCTCTGGCAGTACCTCTTAATATTATATTCTTTGAAAAAAGCCAGAGACTCTTGGAAAATTAGGCAGACGCAGTCGTTTTGGATTTTAATGAAAAAAATCCACTAATTTCCACTTGTCCCGGAAGCGGCAGCTCTCACAGTCAACTTTCCTTCATTTATTAACAGTCGTTATGTCGGAAATGTGGTGGGCTAAAATTCTCACAGAAATCTAAGGGCAATAATAATAGTGCATCATCACCATATTTCAATGAAAAAAAAGTGAAATAACATTTACCAGGAACAAAAAAAAAGTACGTAACAAGGTATTCATTTTCATAGTTTCGTACAGTAACATTCAGCAAAAAAAAAACAAAAAACAAAATAAATCGCCAGATATGTTGTTACAGTTTTGTGTGCTCGTTTAGGGTGGTGATAACCCTGGGGAAGAAACTGTCTCTGACCCTGTTTGTCCTTGTTTTGAGAGATCTGTAGCGCCTACCAGAGGGTAACAGGTCAAAGAGGTAGTGGAAAGTGTCTTTTATAATGTTGATGGCTCTGCTATGGTATCACAAGCCAACAATGTCTTCTTAACTGGGCATAGAGAATCTGATGATTATTTGGGCCATGGTGATGATGATGTATGTTTTTCCTGTCCGCCGCTGTGCTTCCAGCATACTACACGGTGATGCCGTATGCCAAAATCATCTCAACTGTGGCTTTGTAGGACACCAGCAGTTTCTGTTCCAGGTTATTCTTCCCAAGAACCCTCAAGAAGTGAAGTCGCTGCTGGGCCTTCCCCACCACAGCCCTGGTGCTGGCAGCCTCGGAGAGGTGGTCAGTTGTGTGCACAACCAGGAGTTTGAATAAATTGACTCTCTTCACTCGTTTTCATTGATGATGAGTGGTGTCTGTGATTTCCCTCCTGAAGTCAAGTTTGACTTCCTTGGATTTTGTGGTGTTAAGTATTAGTTTTTTTTCTCTCCACGTCATCAACATCCCCACCTTCTTCCTCTATGCCGTCTAATCCCTCATCAGAGACGAGTTAGTGTCGTCAGCAAACTTCACCATCGTGTTCCCGTTTTGTTTCCTCTAATCCTCTGAAAGCTTCATTCGCCTTCTCACCAACCAAACAGGAGGCGGTGACCCAAAGTGGCAACCGACAAAGGTTACTGTTCCATTACTAAAAACAACCGAAAACCAGTGAGCCGTCTTGGTCTTGTCGGGCCTCGCAGGGCTGATGGACGAGCGAGGCTCAGTGGTTTTGTCAAAGTCAAACCAAAAGCTAAAAATACTGGGTCGCTGGCGTGATGGAGAATATTGCGTCCTGCTCACGCTGTAATCTAGATGACTAATTGCACTACATGATGCAAAGTAGGTCCACATTCTGGTACAAGATGGTCAAACTTTTTAAGGCACTTAAACACAAACTTGATAACAATGTCGATTATGGATGCCCATTAGAAGTTCTGTCTGTCTGTCTGTCTGTCTGTCTGTCTGTCTGTCTGTCTGTCTGTGTCTGACTGTCTAAATAACATTGGCAGAAGATAATAGGAATACTTTTGCCTAATTCAGGCAATATTTATTTGACATGGTAAAAGCTAAAAAAAAGCTTCCAATAATCAACATTGGTGGCTATCAGTAATAATTTTGAATTTAAAAAAATAATGTTTAAGATTTATGTATACTATATTAAAAATAATATCTCAACATTATGACCCCAATCTGTCTTTTCAAACACACATTAAGAATATTACTAGAACAGCTGTTTTCCAACTTCGCAATATGGCTAAAATTCTCCCTATGCTGTCTCAGTCGGATGCAGAGATTATAATTCATGCGTTTGTTACCTCCTGCCTCGATTACTGTAATGCACTACTCTCCGGTCTCGCAAAGTCCAAAATCAACAGCCTTCAGCTAGCACAAAATGCTGCAGCGAGGCTTTTAACTAAGACAAGAAAGTTTGATCACATTACCCCAATTTTAACTAACCTGCATTGGCTCCCTGTTGGTGTTATACAAAATCATGCATGGACTTGCTCCCTCATATTTTTCATCTTTAATTTCCCCCTATGTTCCAGTCCGGAGCCTTTGCTCTGAAAATGCTGGTCTACTAGTGATCCCAAGAGCCAAGAAGAGATCGTCAGGCTCAAGGGCGTTCTCCATTCGGGCCCTGGTGCTGTGGAATGCTCTTTCCCCTGAGATTCGATCTGCAACCTAACTGGAAATGTTTAAATCTAAGCTTAAAACACAGTTCTACTCTACAGTATAGCATATGGATAACCTATATATTATGTTGATAATATGTGTGTTATTTGCCCTCATGTAGGTTTTAGATGAGGGGATAGTGTCATAATAGTCTGTAGTTTGCAACAGTCTTTGATCTGTGCAGCCCTTTGAGACTCTGTGACTAAGGGCTATACAAATAAACATGACTTTACTTGACTTGGCATGAAAAATATATTTTTGTAGTTGGGTGAAAAGTGTAAACTTTTAGCGAATTACAAAAGCCAATAAAACACATTCTGAATATACTGTCATTTATTATGACTGTCTTTACATTTTCAACAGAAAAACAAGGAGTATCAGCTCCAATATGACCCAAATTCTTGTTTTCTTTCTTTTCTTCTGATTATTTATCCCTTATGTCAATGTTTGCTGATAAGTGTTAAATTAGCAAACTAGCTTCCACTTGTCCTTTGTGTTACTCCCACTTTACAGGTAAAAGAACCGGCAACACACAAAGTCTTCCTTGAAACAACCATGATTGCTGAGTTTAACACAAAAGTGGGAGAAATAACCCAAAATAGCCTTGCGAGTGAAGCTGAAATAGGAAAAGCGCAGCTCGTAGTGACTCATCATGGTAGCAAAGGGATCTGCTTTAACCGCGCACGTGCCTGAAAGCGTCATTTGCATCCCCTCCAGGTGCACCAAAAACCGGGCACGTGCACAAACTCTGAATTTCGAAGCCGGCCGAGAGCGACATATCCTTGGCCAAAAAAGGGATGGTGCTCGCCGGCCTCGAGAGAACTGTTGGCTTCTCTTTAAACTTGGGATGCAAGCATGACCCGGATACGAACATCTCACGTGGGTTGACTTCAGTCAAAGCAGAATCATCAATCGATTTCTCCTGGTGGGTCCTAGCAAGCTTTGAAAAATAATCTTCGAGGCTTCATTCGCTAAGGCTAAGTGGGTGAACTTTCAATTAGAGTTCAACCATTTCTCTCCGATTGTGTTTTTTTACTTAGTGCTGTATTCTCCGGACTATAAGGCGCATCTATAAACCCCAGAAATTTGAAATTGCACTTGTGAACTTCATATACTGCAGAATACAGTTGGATACTATTGGAAATGCATATAGCATTTATAACTGTGCATAACTACACAAGGGTTTACGAAAAATGTGAGTGAAGAATCTCCAAGTCGCAGTACAATGACATCAAACCCGGGTCTTTGCGATGAGGGCGGGGGGATTTTGTAGAGGGTTATTGTTCTATATTCTTTATCAATTATCCATTATCCGTTATCAGTCAAATCATAATACACTACAAAGCTAAGAGGCCGAGACACTTGCTCCCAGCCAAGAGGCTGAGTCAAGGTCCTAGCCACAGGGCCAAGCAGCGATCAGTGCGAATGCACCGTTCCCGGGGGCGCTGACACTTTTTCATTAGGGCTCCAGTCGTACAGATGACAGACAACAAGGCATTCAGGTTTATCGCATTATCACACATCTTTTACTTGCGGTGTCAGAAACTCTGACGCCAACCGCGTGGAGAATCTGGTGTTGACGCATATGGCTCCAGAAAGTTGTTTAGGTTGCATCTTTTCGAATCAAAATAGCGATTACCATATAGTTAGATAGTGATTTAGAATATAGTATTTACTACTGCCTTTGGAGTGGATGAAGGGAGCTGGATACCCACTCATCAAGAGATGGTTACTCTTGGAGAGGCTATGTGCTGTTGAAATTGTTTTGTATTTTATCATTTTCTTTGTAGATTTTAATATTCCACTTTATATTTCCTGTGTTTTTCAGTGTTGCAGTTTAAGTGTTAAAATGCTTTAATTCTTTAGTAATTTTTAAGTCTTTATAGGTCATTCATGATAATACATAATAAATAGCAATATATTGATTAAACAACTTGAAGAGCCGTTTGGGAGCTGAAAGAGCCAGCTTTTTTACTATGCAATACTTTTTAATACTATGCAAACTCTTTTACGTATGTATACATATAATTTGAGAGGTAATTTACCCACAGGAGATCAAAGCTGTTGATCTTAAATGCATAACCTTGTATTTAAGAAAGTCTCTACATACGAAAGTTTTAGGTTACTAAGTACCTGAGTGGGAAAATATTGCCTCTAGTTATGAAGATTGCCTCTAGTTACGAAGTCAAAACTACAGTACAGTACGCACCACTTTCTTAGTCTCCCCAATGTAAACAAATGCTTACTATCGCTTAAAATCTGCCTGGCAACCCGGTACACATGCATGCTCCCAGCATGCTCTTTGTCTCACCGTCACAGTTCAGAATCCAGAGACGAGGAGGAGGAGGAGTTCCGGCAAGATAGCGGGGAGGAAGCCACAGCCATCGATCAATCAGCCCAAATTTAAGATATTTTAGCAAAATTCCGCTAAGTCACGGAATTTGTGGAATCAAACAGGAAAAAGTGATGACAAATCGGGCTATTGCTGCATCTGCCTCGCTTATTTCCGATAGATTGTCAAAAGCCTCCAAAAGCAGACGTCATTGGATCAGTTTTTAAAGAAACGCGAGGCAAATAATTAAGTTCTTTTTTCTTAGCTTTTTTTTTTACATTACGTGCCTCTTGTTTTATGTTTATTGCGCGGTAAACTCATTTTAACATGTATTTTTTTTGTGTTGTGATGCTCTTTTACGATTTTTAAAACAAATATCTTACTGTACTTTTGCGGCGCTTGGAACAGATTAGCGCATTTAGATTCAAAATGCATCTTTTTCTGAAGTTTTCAGGTTACAAGGCTACTTTCGGAACAAAACTCATTCGTAAGTAGAGGTATCACTGATGAATAGTGGATGCAAATAAAAATGTCAACCAGCCAAACTAACAATTAAAAGTGTGTCTCAAACCTCTCTTAAAATATCAAGGGTATAATGCCTTTCTGTTCATCATCTGTACCACTAGTGGTCTAGCTGTAAAGTGTCGGCACCCTCACCTCCGCGTTCCAAGTTTGATTCCCATTTAAAACAATGTTTTGCGAATTTTAATCAGCGCCACTTATCCACTGATTAATTATTGCTCTATTAAATGCCATAAGTGTATAAAGTGGCGATAATTACACGTGCCTTATAGTCCGGTGCACCTTCTTTATGAAAAACGTAAGAAAGAGACTCTTTTTCGGGGATTCGCCTTACAATCCGATGCGCCTTATACAGTGGAAAGTACGGTATTCTTTCAGGTGCATAATTACAGTAATGAAGGGGAAGTTGCCTTACCTGAGGGGAAGCGTTCAATGACGGGCTGGTTGTCCACCTGTAGCGTTGCGTTCCCACCGCTGCGCGTGAAGCGCACCACGTGGTACTTGCCGTCGCTCACCATCACTGCGCTCTCTTCGATGGCGATGTCGTCCGTCCCCACATTGAAGATAACGCCCACCCTTCCCCTTTCCTGTGGAAAAGGAGAACACATGAAGAACTGCAGAAGAGCCTTGGTTTCATACCAGTGTTCATTTTACCTCTGAAAAGTGATGGGTCAAATTATTCATTCAGTTTCTGCATTAAATTATTGTTGTTAATATACTGATTAAAAGGGATCACCACAAACTTGTCTTTTTTCATTTTCTCCTTTTATACTTCCTTTTTTTCTTAACTTCTTTATACAACATAATTATTCGTAATATAATGCATCAAAGAAAGTGAGCCGTTTGAGAGCCGGCTCTCTTTAATGAGTTGAGCTAAAAAAGCCGGTTCTCTAAAAAGAAACGGACTTTCACTACACAACTCGAACTGGAGATCGGCGTGCAGACGAAAACGCGAACCGCGAGACCAAAACAACAATGGCGGATCTGCCTCACGAAAAGTTTGGAGTGCCGTAAATGATAATGACAATTTCGTGTCAAAAAAGTTGCGTCCAAGGGACCACGTTGATTTGACACGATGCGTCCCCAGAAAAAATAATGCGTCTAGGACGCAGGGACGCGGGCAAATGAGAACACTGCATACCAGTCTTGATATTGCATTTTCACTAGGTCTTGTCTCCTTCTTAGATAGAGGGAGCTCACACGTTCTGATCGAGACCAGACTGTAAGTGAAATATAGTTAAGTACCACATTTATCCGTGTATAACGTGCACTCGAGTATATCGTGCACTCCTAAATTTTGCTAAAAAATCAGGATATAATTTTGTTCCACCTTTTCTCAACTCGAACTTTGCAATCAAAAAATTCTCATGAGTTATATTTCCTCACTGTCAAGTTAAATTGTTTTGGTTTGTTCTATATTTGGTTTATTAGAGGTATTTAAAAGAACACTGTGTAATATTTGAGCATTAAATGTCACCACGTTGTGTAGTAAAACCGAAACGAGTGCTACCAGGAAGAATACAAACTATGGAGTGACAATGTGACCAAACCACCCAATTAATCATCTCTTCTTTTTTTCTTTTTTTGCTCAAAAGGTTTTTGTTTTTTGCGGGTATCCGTACAAGCAATATGGTAGAAAATCATGTAAAAAAGATAATTATGTAAGAAAAATACACATTTCTCGACCTACACGTATTTAAAATAGCAGATTTGCCTCATAGTTTGTATGCTTTTGATTGTAATTCAAATATATCTTGTTTTTTTTTAACTCATTCACTATCAATGACAACTAAATACTCAGTTCTGAATTAAGTGTCATTGACTGATTTAGACGTCAACCCCCCACTTAATTACGCTGGCTAAGCTCTGCATGAAGTCAATGAATAATTTAGGTTTAGTATTTAAAATGAATCAAATGTTTTAATGTTCTTTAACTTATTCACTACCATTGACGTCAAAAATCCGTTCTGAATTAAGTGCCATTGACGGATTTAGGGGTCAACCCTCCACTTAAGTAGGCTGAGTAAGAAGGAACTGTGCATGAAGTTAATGAGTTATTGAGGTTTAGTATTGAAAATTAATCAAATTTTTTGAGTGCTTTAACTCATTTGATACCAATGACGACTAGAGACATCAAAAATCTGTTCTAATTAAGTGCCATTGACGGATTTAAACGTCAACCCTCCTCTTAAGTAGGCTGGCTAAGAAGAAGCTCTGAATAAAGTCAACAAGTTATTCAGGTTTAGTATTGGAAATTAATCTAATGTTTTAATGTTCTTTAAGTTATTTGATACCATTGAAAACAAAATACATCAAAAATCTGTTCTAATTAAGTGCCATTGACGGATTTAAACGTCAACCTTCCTCTTAAGTAGGTTGGCTAAGAGGAAGCTCTGCATGAAGTCAATGAGTTATTGAGGTTTAGTATAAAAATTAATCAAATGTTTTATATTCTTTAACTCATTTGATACCATTGACGACTAAAGACGTCAAAATACTGTTCCAAATTGGGAGCATTGAAGGTTTTAGATGTCAAACCTTCACTTTCCATTTAAAAAGATGGAATAAAGACTTTTGTGGCAATATCCTATGTGTTCATCAAGTATTTACCTTTTATTCATGAGGAAAAACATATGAATAATATATAGGATGGTGCCACTGAAGCCTTTATTCAACCTTTAGTCTTTAGTCGTCTTTGGTAGTAAATGAGTTCAATAATGACTTTTTCTAACCACTCTTAGGCGCTAAATAACACACAATGCCCCTACAAATAGAATTAGTTTTCTAAATCTGAAAATATCTGAAAATAAATATATCGTTGCTTTTAGTTGAAAAATAAAATGTCCGAAATATTTTTTTTGTTCAATGATCGTGTTTTCTCATCTAAAATATGATTCATGTGGAAGCATCAAAATTCCAAAATAACCATTCGAACCAATTAGGTTTTAAAATACAGACGCAAACCGATTCACATGTGTCCGTCCGGTGGCCGACCCTCCTCATCTATTCGCATATACGGCTGCCGGCTGCTTTGATCCGCTTGCGGCTAAATGCATATATCACCTCCCCGTCATCATTTCATGTCGCGAGCAAGACCAAAGGTCGGAGCAATTTACAGAACTGCAGAAGCGGAACAGCGTCTCGGTTGCACGCGTGTAAAATCCCGTGCCGCATTAGCGCTCTTTTGCACGCTTAAGGTCGAACTGGAATGCAGATGGGGTCATCACCCAGAAGCCATCCCACATCATTGATTGCATGTAGCACATACTTGTACGTTTGCCGCCTTCATATTCAAAGTAAATTATATGGCTGCTCATTCATTGCACTTTCATAATTCAGAGCTAATAATAGAGTCAAAATCCCCTTAAAAAACAGCCTGAGAGAGGATGGGCACTACCAGGCTGTACTTGCCCAAGACACACCGCAGATAATGGTGCTCGGACGACCAGAGCGGTTAAGGGATCTGTGAACTGTGAAATACATTTTAAAACGATACATTTTTGGGAGTGGTTTTAACTTCCCTTCATTCAGTAGCCTAGATGGTAAGGCGCCCGCTTTGAGACTGGGAGGTCGGTGGTTCGCGCCCCGGCCGAGTCATTCCTAAGACTTAAAAAGTGGTCGGCGGCGCCCTCTGTTGGCTGCGGCTGCATCGGCTCGCTACAACGGGTCAGGTGCAATCGACATTTCGTTCTGTGTACATTGTTACACAGAATGACAATACAAGGAAATTATTATTATTATTATTATTATTATTCAAAGGATTCATGAACGTGAAGATATATATATATTTTTTACAACTAACTTCTTTACTGACATATTATCCATCCATTATCTGCAATGCCTGGAGGAAACCCACACAAGCACGGGGAGAATATGCAAACTCCACAAAGTCAAGTCACTTTTATTTGTATAGCCCTTAATCACAAAGAGTCTCAAAGAGCTGCACAGGTTATTGCACAGACCGTTATTACAGACGATTATTACACCATCCCCTGATCTGAAACCAACATGAGGGCAAGAAAAAACTCAAAGGCTGGTAGCTGGATTTGAAACCATGACCTCAGAACTGTGGCACGGACGCACTAACAACTCAGCAGCCGATATTTACGTCCATCCCTTATCTGCATCACTTATCCTCAGTAGGGTCGTGGGGGTCCTGGAGCTTATCCCAGCTATCCTCGGGCTGTGGGCAGGGGACACCCTGAACTGGTCGCCAGCCAGTCGCAGGGCACACAGAGAAAGACAACTCACTCGCTCATTCACACCTAGGGACAAGTTGGACCGGCCAATTAACCTGACATGCATGTTTTTTGAATGTGGGAGGAAACCAGCGTGCCTGGAGGAAACCCACGCAAGCACAGGGAGAACATGCAAACTCTGCACAGAAAGGCTGGTAGCTGGATTTGAACCCATGACCTCAGAACTGTGTCATGGACAAGCTAACAACTCAGCAGTTTTAAATACATGTATAACTTAGACCGCGAGGTAGTCAACGCACAGGCAGGCACAGGTAGAAAAGGGGCGGTGCGACTGTTTAGCCAATCAGAATGCAGAACACAATGCACAATGGAAAGTATTGTAACTGCAAAAAGTAAAGCGCCATACAGAAGGGGATTAAAATATAAACCAATGTTGCTAGAGAATTTTAGAATATATGGAAAAAAAGATTCCATTGTAAGATGATTTTTAGTAGTAGTAGTAGTAGTAGTAAGTAGTTTTTTGGGGTTATTATTTTTTTTCCTGTTTTTTTTCATTTTTTTTCTTGCTTTCATTTTTTTTTTACCTTTTTTTTAACTTTTTATATTTTCCTTTATCTTTTTTTTCTGGGTTTTTATCCATTTTCTTTACAATTTTTCAAATTTTCCCTTTTCCCCCTACCATTTATTTATTTATTTTCCTTTCTTTTTTTTTAACATTTTCCCACAAATGTTTTCATACTTTTTTCTTTATTCCCATTTTTTTATTATTTCCTTTCCTTTTCTCTTTTACTATTTTCTTTCTTAGCCAAAACAAGGGGGGAAGTTAGGGAAAACTTTGTATTGTTCGTTTTGCTGTTTAGCTTTGGTTTTTAGTTGCTCGGCACCATACTCATACACTGTACCTTTAAGTGCATACGATTTGACTGTGAATTAATGGAGAGAGAGATCGCAATTGGAATTTAGGACGCTAATCCCAATTTTCTGCTTAAAGAGTTTATGGAGTATTATTGAGCCAAGGACAAAGTACGGAAAAAGATGCAGGGGCAATTTCCCATGACAGTAGTGTATGGATCCTTTTAAGAAGAACGGCGTCAATGAGTCCACTTCATTCCTAAGAGCAATCTATGATGGAGAGATTAAGGGCTTTCCGTCCATTTTCTTCTTCAAAAAGGAGCTGGCGAGCAGGCGAAAGATTATTCGGATGAGCTGAATTCAACGTCTTGGGTTGTTTTGAACAAAATAATGACGAGGTTGTTTCAAACAGCCCTTTTAGTGAGCAAAACCAGGACGGTGATAATGTTTTTGTTTGGATCCAAGCATGTGTACAGGTATCTATCTATCTATCTATTTGAGTAAAAATATATATTTCTATCCATCTATCTGAGTATACATATATATTTCTCTCCATCTATCTAAGAATAGATATATATTTATATCTATCTATCTAAGTATAGATAAATATTTCTAGCCCTCTAGTTATCTAAGTATAGGTATATATTTATATCTGTCTAAGTATAGATATATATTTCTATCTTAGTATAGATATATATTTCTATCTAAGTATAGATATATATTTCTATCTAAGTATAGATATATATTTATATCTCTCTATGTTTCTAAGTATGAATACATATTTCTATCCATCTATCCAAGTATAGATACATATTTCTATCTATCTATCTATCTATCTATCTATCTATCCAAGTATAGATACATATTTCTATCCGTCTATCCAAGTATAGATACATATTTCTATCCATCCATCCTTCCAAGTATAGATACATATTTCTATCTATCTAAGAATAGATATATATTTTTATCTTACATCTCTCTCTTTCTCTCTCTATAGCGCGTGTGCGGCACAGTTCTGAGGTCATGAGATCGAACCTCCTGTGTGGAGTTTGCATGTTCTCCCCATGCTTGCGTAGGTTTCCTCTGGGCACTCCGGTTTTCTCCCACATTCCAAAAAACATGCTTGTCAGGTTACATGGCCGGTTCAAATTGTCCCTAGGTGTGAATGAGCGAGTGACTCTGTCTCTGTGTGCCCTGCGATTGGCTGGCAACCAGTTCAAGGTGTCTCCTGCCCACTGCCCGAAGATAGCTGGGACGGGCCCCAGCGCCCCCGTGACCCTACTGAGGAAAAGTGGTGCAGATAATGGATGGATGTTTAGTATTAAACCAGCATTTATACGCTTGAGGTCATCAGACAATTTTGTTTTTTCCAGGAAAGATCAAAGGTTTTTTGGAATCAAATTAGTAAATTGAAAGTAAAGTATAGTCGAAACCATGAGAAGGTTATATATTATAATTTCTTTTTTGTTCAAAGGAACAATTTTATCCTTCAAACTTTGCTTTCATCAAAAAATTGAATTTTCCAAGCAACTTCAAACCAATAAACATAAGCGTATTAATATAATTTGTTTGTTTGTATGTCTGTCGACTCAAGTAGAAAGAGGGATGGGTTTGGATATGACCACTATCTTTCTCAGTTAACCCGAGTTTGAAAAAATGCCGCAAAAAAGCTGACTCAGCACGCTTGGTTTTGTTGACTCTGCATTTTTCACCAAACGACATTCCACTCTCCCAGACCAGAAGACCATTGGATATCAACACCTTTTCAGGATTTAAGTCACCATCTGGACTCTGTCTTCCCCTTTTCTATTCTCACGTGCCAAAGAGCCTCCCAATCAGGGTTGGGTAGGGTTACTTTAACTGGATTACTTTCATTTACTTTTGGATTACTCCAATACCAAATATGCTAATAAAAGACAAAATAAACTAAATATGAATAAAATGACTAAATTTTGTGCAGGCTTGGGGAGTAACGGAATACATGGAAAGGCAAAAATAATGTTGGCAAGCTGTTTGGATTTATTTTCATTTTGTTTCTGTCGCATTTTATGTTAGTTTTGCCGGAGATCAAAGAGATCACAGCCAGGAGAGAAAGCTTACCACGTGTTGTGAGTCATAATTTTATTCATATTTAGTTTCTTTTGTCTTTTATTAGCATATTTGGTATTGGAGTAATCCAAAAGTAATTGAAAGTAATCAAGTTAAAGTAACCCTTCCCAACCCTGCTCCCAATATAGGAAATTCCATCCAAAAATGGTTTTGTGTTTCAACAAAGGTTTTTTCCACTTTTACCCGACATGTTTTTCAAGTTTTGGAATGAAACTGAAATTTTCCTTGGTAGAAGCACATCTTCTGATGGAGCCCGCACTCAATGGACAAGGAATCAATTCTTCAAGCTAAAATGGCTCCATTTCCACGCACCGATCTCGCTCATAGATGACGGCCCGAAACGTCTCGAATGGCAAAGTGCTCTCGGCTTACAGTCGCTATTCGCTTAATCAATAGACCCGTGTTATGAACTCGCCAGTCGCAGTTCTCTCCGTCCATGCGCTCAGAAACCCAATACCGATCCCGGGACATGAATATGAATGCTATGAACGACGGGGGAGGAGGATTCACAATTTAATCGCTGCTATCGATACCCTTTTAGATGCACGGACAAAAACCTACAAGGAGCGGGAATACCGCGGGATCATCTTCTTTCAGACCCGCATGCTAGGAGCTTAGGATAATCACAACACCTTTTGGCAGAAGAATTAGTTCAACCCTAGCTATTAAAACTGTAAACATCAGTCAAGCCGTCGCTCCCGTCGGCTTTGAGGCAGATGAGCATTTGTGTTCTGTCACATTAGCGCTGATCTCGGCATGGTGGCAGGGGGACCGCTACGCTATGTGTCAAACATTCTATTCTTATTTTATTCTATTCTACTTAGAAGGGATGTAGACATCACCGCTACATATGATAAAGCAATTATGTTGACTATTTTTTTGCACTATGATGACTATTTTTGCACCAAATGCATAATTGCACAAACCCTTACGATACCAAACTGTATTACGATACCAAACTGTATGTAACATCCTACATGCCGACATTCCTTGTGGAAATATTGTGTAAATTATAACTATAACCTCATCCTCCTTGTTTTATAACCTTATCTTCTCTTTTCCTTTATCTTCTTGGCTTTTTTACCTCACTGTGAATGTGTGAAACTGGAGTGTCATGCCCAATTTCGTTGTCACAATATGTTAACCCATTTTGTAACAATGACAATAAAGGTCTATTGTATTCTGTTCTATTCTATTCTAAAGAAACCACCCCAATATCTTCTTAACACAATACTAAAATGTGGCACATAATATTATTATTATATGTTCGGTTTGTACAGTTCTAATGATTTAGCACAGTTTCATTTGACACAGGCACATTTTGGCCACTGATGGTTACATACATGCTATTCTTTTGACATTGACACATTTAATGCCAAACGTTTATCTCAAATGGGACGTGCAGTTGCCAGCCAATTTTTGCCATATTGACTCGATTTTGAAGGTCTACAGAACATTCTGTCCTGTAGCTATAAATGTCACGCCCGGAAAAAACAGTGGAACCAAATGTGTAATGTTTTACTCAACACTTTATTAAGGGATCGGGGGATCAGGGAGAGAGGAAAAAAACAGCGATCTGGTGCTCGCTGGGTTGGTGGAACAGGAAGCCCGGTGACATGTGGCGAGGAGGACAGCTGGGGCCGGAGAGCAGAGCGTGATGGTGGATCAGAGCAAGTCGGGAAGCCGGGACAGGAGAACGGAGCGTGGTTATTGATCGTAACAAGTCGGGTAGCCGGGACATGAGAACAGAGCGTGATCGTGGATTGGCATAAGTCGGGTAGCCAGGACATGAGAACAAAGCGTGGTCGGCGATCAGAATAAGTTCAGGTAGCCGGGACAGGAGAACGAAGCGTGGTCTCGGATCCGAAGCAAGTCAAGGAACCCGAGATGATCGGGAAGCCAGGATGAAAACTGCTTGCTTTGCATGAGTTGAAGTACACTGGGCAGGTGAAGCTCCCGCAGGCGGTGACAGGTAGTGAGGCAGACAGTTTGGTGACGGACTGACAAAGAGTGACTGGAGAGGAAGCACTTAAATGGGGATAGGGGTAATTAGGACACGAGTGGCAGCTGGGGCTGAAGGAGTGACCACAGGTGAGGGTAATTAGAGGGTAACTGAGAGGATCGTGACAATAAAGGCATAGGACATATCAAGAGAAAGCTTGAGCACTCATCTTTTATTTTAGAAAGAGTGTTACTATATTATGGCGTTTCGGTTTCGGTCTTTGTTTCTGGTTTGGACTTGATTTTCTTTGAACATGCCGTTTGTTTTGTATTCATTTGTTACTCCGTTCCTGGTTTTGTTTATAAATACAGTACCATTCTTATTTTGATCACCCCGGCCTCAGTTTCAGCACCCCCTCTCTTGGGTTCATCATCCCCAAAACTTTGCAATTTGAATCAAGAGATTAGCTTTGATAACTCAGAATTAGAAAGGAGCGAGACACACGTCCCAAAACAATTCTTTGAAACATCGGGCTAACTTTTGATTCTGAATCTGGCTTGCAGAAGAAACACAAACTAACACAACTCATGTATATATCATATATTACAATTTTTGCTTTCTGCAGTCTTCCTCGCATCTTTTCCATCAAAATTGTTCCTTTGCGACCTTGCAAAAAACGCTGGTAAAGTTAGACACAAGAAAGAGAAGGCTGTCGGCCTTTGTATGCCTCCTCAGAGATTTTTCACTGATTGTACCAAGCTGGTGAAGCAAAGGTTAGGTAAAAACATGTTATGATTAAAAGGATGTACCGAAACCTTGATGATCCTTCAGGGCTTTTTGCTTTGTTGGGAAAAACTAAGCCAGTGGGGAAATGATGATATTCTAGAGCCTCTTGAGTTTTGCAAGGTCAAAAAGGAATCTTGGTTTTATTGTTGTGGGGATGTGATTTCATTCATCAAATCTGACTGAGCGGCAAAACAATCAAATTAGAAAAAATACTAACCCAGAAGAAGACTGACAATTGTTCAGTCAATTTTAAAAAACAAGTATCAACCGATGGCAATTTTAAAAAAATAAATGCTGTTCTTAGTCTGGAATAAATACTTATCTCACAAGCAGTATGAAGCCATCTCATGATCTCGAACGTTACGTGAGAAGCACTGTTGCTATTACCCAGTGTCGCGCAATGGAAAGACCTGACATATCCTCGTTAGTACAAAAATGCATGCTTAATTTCCACTTCAGGTTCAATTTTTCATGCAAACTGTCACATTTGTACAAGGCAGTCATGTTGACGCTGCACAACATCAGCAAATCTTAAAAAGCCGCTCACTTTTCCACTAGCTTGTTAACACCGTCCACGTGTTAAAATCACAAATTTCTATTTTATTCTAACACGTAGATAGTCATGAGTCATTAAAAAATGAAACAACTAAGGCAACCATTGCATTTAAAACAGTCGCAGTCTTACTAAGACCTTGTTGGGATTCGGTATGATGCTGTACAATGAAAAACAACGGCGACCTGATGATGAAGGTGCTGTATCTGAGACAGATAAGGAGGATTCTCCTGCTACTGGTAACCATGGAAAACAGTGCTTTCTGTTTCATGTGGGGGAGCAAATCACTACCTCAAAAAAAAACTTGGAAAGGGATGGGTGCCTGTAGGCAAAACATCTCCAAGTTACACCGGAGGAGGTGATGCCAGAACAACACCGCCGATTAACCGATCCTTCTGTGAGTGGTGAAAGTGTTGGTAAAGTATACATCTATTTTCATTGATGCAATGATTTAAATTCTGGATGTAGTTACTTTTACTCGTTTTGGCATCAAAAGGTGCAGGTTCAATTCCCGACTTTACGTGTTATATGTTGAAGTGTCCTTGGGCAAGACACTGAATGCCTGCTATCGGAATGGTTAAGTAAGTGTGAAGCACATTCTAAAGAGCTTTGGGAGGTCTTCAGTGACTTAAAAATATATAAATTGCAGACGATTTGCTACCTCCCTGTGCGGAATTTGCATGTTCTCCCGGTGTCTGCATGCAATTCCTTCTACATTCTCAAAACATGCATTTCAGGTTAATTGGTGACTTAGGTGTGAATAAGCGAGTGTCTCCCTGTGCCCTGGCTGGCAACCGGTTCACCCCTGCGACCCTGGTGAGTATAAGCGGCACAGGTAATAGATAATTAGAGAACTGGATATTTTCTTGTGTCAGGTTCTGTCCCTTGTGACCGGACAAAGAAACCCCCATAGACACAAAAAAGGTTAATTGGAAGCCAAGAGTTGACAAGGTTCCATAAAGGCTGAGGTCATCAAAGTCATCAGAGATCCTCTATATAAGAGTCTTGATGCCGCACTACAAGGTCCTTAAACAGCACGAACGAAATATAAGTGGAAAGCATTCACACTTGGAATAAATAAAAAAAAAAGATAGCGACAAATCCGTTAAGTACACAGTATTTTAACGAACCGCGGGCCAGCCTCAGAGAAATAAGCCGACAAAGCAGTGAAAGTGCTAAGCGCCCTTGATATCTTACGTGACATCACACGGCACACTGCAGGGAGACCATGGAACGCTGAAACAGACATTTAGTGGTCACAGTGACTTTTTTTCCAAACAGAGGCCTGTATTAACCATCCCCCCCAAATTCTACAAATGTTAGTATGCTTTTTTAATGACAAAATGGCTAAAAAAAAAACCCACAAATTTCATGTACTTTGTATGTTAAGTAGCACACTGGAGAAAGCCCCTATGTTCAACTGGTCACCTGTCAAACTCATGGCCATTGAGCCAAACGTGTCCCACGTCATCATTTTATGTGGCTTGCGAGACAAAGCTGAGAGAAGCCCAAGAGAAAAATGAGCGTCGACCGACTGTCTGCAGTTTTAAATATGCCCACTGGACGCCACCAAAGACAGGGGCCATTCAAATACCACTCACCGTAGTTGTATTTCCTGGCTACCATTAATCAACCAGAGAACATTGAACATTTACAAAACACATTCGTTCCCGTCTATCTCACCCTGTTTGATATCGGACTCCAGTCTCCAGTGTCTGGTATTGATCCCGTCTGTCTCGCCCTGTTTGATACCTTGCTACAATCACCAGTATCGGGTATTGTCCCCAACTATTTCGTCCTGTTTGATATTGAACTCCAGTCTCTAGTGTCTGTTACTTTACTTAAATTGAAAGTAGGAAGGCACTGTTTGATGCATTACAAAAAATATACCATTTAAAAAAAATAGCACCTGGGTTTTTTTGCAGATAATTTAGCTCATTTCTATAAAAGCTATGAAACCTAACAACACAGTTCCCATCTTCAGGAAAACCTCCATCCATTATCTCAACCGCTTAGCCTCAGCAGGGTCGCGGGGGTGATGGAGCCTATCCCAGCCATCATCTGGCAGGGGGCTGGGGACACCCAGAACTGCTTGCCAGTCAGTCACACCTAGTGACAATTTAGACTGGACAATTAACCTGACATGCCCCTGACATCAACCTGAGTGCCTGGAAAGAATCCACGCAAGCACAGGAAGAACATGCAAACTCACACAGGAAGGCTGGTAGATAGATTTGATCCCATGACCTCAGAACTGTGCTACGGACGAGCTAACCACCGTGCCACCCTTCAGGTGAACATATTTATTAAAAAAATAAAATAACATAAAATAATTAAGTTAACCATTTAAATAAGTTTGAGATATGTCTATAATTACATAGGTTTTCAGGGTAAAGTTCAGGTCATTTGAAGTTTAATAACAGTAGACTTAAAAGCTAATGGAACAACACCAGAAGAAAGCGATATGTTGATAATATCTCATCTCTCATCTCATTAGCTGCACCGCTTATCCTCAGTAGGGTCGCGGGGGTGCTGGAGCCCATCCCAGCAATCATCAAGCAGTGGGCAGGGAACACCCTGAACTGGTTGCCAGCCAATCGCAGGGCACACAGGGACAGACAACTCGCCCGCTTATTCACACCTAAGGACAATTTGAACCGGCCAATCTTTGGAATGTGGGAGGAAACCGGAGTGCTCGGAGGAAACCCACGCAAGCACGGGGAGAACATACAAACTCCGCACAGGAAGTCCGGTAGCTGGATTTGAACCCACACAGGAGGTTCCCAAGACCTTAGAACTGTGCCGCACAAGCGCTAACCACTGCGCTGCCATGCTGCCCCATGTTGATAATCTTTCTAAATAAAATGTTTAAAAATATAGTGTCACTTTTTAAGTGTTATGCACAGGATAAATAATATGTGTTGCTATTGTCCATTTGTAGAGACTTTTGAGATGACTAATGTGGATTTTAGCATGAGACAAATTGTTGACTCAGATCTGGAATGGACCGAAGACTCCACAGGTGCACCAGCAGTTACACGGGAGACAACTATACACACACAAATGCACGCCTCCGGCGTCCACTCCTTTTATCTTGTTCGTAATCCTGTGTAATTAATTTGGAGTTCAAAACTCAACAGCCTCAGCGAGCAAGTGATCCCGTATTCCAATTGCGAGCCCCGCCAAGAGTCGGTTCTATCTTCGGGTTGTGTACAATTGGGGCTTCAATAATTAGCAGACAATTTAGCCGATGTGAGCGTGTGTACGCAACTTGCATTTGTTCCTCTCAAAATTTAACACAAGAACAAGTTACGATTGCGTTTTTTGTTTTTGGGGAGAACAGTACATGCTTCCGTCCTTGTAGGAATGGGATGTACTGGTACTGGTATTTCTTGATATCGAACCGGTACAAGTACATACAGAATAGAATTAATTGATACCGATCTGATACTGATACCTGATCATTAAATCATTGGAATCCTACCCCTTGAGTTACTTACAATGCAAACTTTAACAGTAAAACACATTTTAATGTTTGCACTACAACTGGTTCAGAACATAAGTCAAGAGTTTTGAACCCAAAAAAGCAGAAATGTAATGAAAATACAAATGTAACAAGGCCAACATGACTCTTATAATACCGCCTACGTCACAATATTTTGAAAATCCAGTGCAAACAGTGTAAAAGTTACGAACCTTTAACAGTATAAAAAAATACAATATTTTTTACGATTGTTTTCGAACAGAAGTCAAGAGAGTCAAACCAAAAATACAGCAATGTAACAAATACTGCATAACAATGTCAAGAAGACAACTAAAATACGAGTTTCAAAAGAGAGCATTATAATCCAGTGTGCCCTCATAAAGCCAAAAATCAGAAAATATGTTCGTAAATCTATCGAGAGAACAGTGGAAAAGATCATTGGTTGTCCTCTTGACATCATCCCAGGACAATTACAACTCACGCCTTACCCTCAAATCCATCAGGATTTTTACAACCTGCTGGCATTAGGAAAAAGACTGCAGAGTTTTAGAGCCAGAACCAGAAGGCTCAAGGTCAGCTTCTTCATTATCCTGTCATGAGTATGAACTCTCCCCCCAGTGGAATATTTTTGAATGTGAATCTTATAATCAGGTGCGCCTTATTGTCATGATTACCGATGCGATTCCCCTGTGCCCGCTCATTTGGCGCCAACTGCCACGGGTTCTGATTGGCTCCTTTTCACTATTTGAACCCTGTCCTGTCAATCCCTTGTTGTCGGTCCGTCTGCGAATCTCCGTGATACAAGGCAAGCTTTTTTTCTTTTTTTTACCCTGACTCTCGCCTGTCCCGTTTCTGCTCCCGTTTATCTCTGGCTACGGCCCATTTTGATCTCGACCACGTCTGCTCTCCCGTCCCGACTTACGACCCGTTTTTGATCCCGACCACGTCTGCTCTCCCATTCTGGCTGACGACTCGCTTCCGACCCCGACCACGTTTTTGCTCTTCTTTCCTGGCCACCGACCCGTTTTTTTCCCGTCCCCGCCACTTCCGTGTTCGGGTCACAAGCCTAGTACGAGAGCAAACACCGAATCGTCGACGCAGCCCTTCCTCTCGTTCCTTCAATAATACATGTGGTAAACGTTTCGTAAGTGGATCCTGTTTCCGTTCTGGTCCTGACACTTAAAGTCCGGAAAACACGGTGCGGTAAAATATCTCAACTAGAACCACTCCATTGTGAATTCAGATTTACAGTTTCACACAACTGTTGAAGACCATTTTTCCTAAAATTAGATCTAAATCCATTTAAATTGATATTCTTCAAAAGGAGACATTAAGCCAGCTATATTTTACATTTTATTTCTGAAATAATTTAACAAAATAGATCATTGAATTGCCTGTCTACTAGCATCAGTAAAATGAACCAATTTAAATCAATCACCAAATATCAATGTAAAATGCAAATGAGCACCTTGTACATGGCTATGTCAGTATTTTAATTATCATTTCTAAGTTCTGATTACACAATAGTAAACTCACACGACTTACACAGGGGCCTCCCATAGACACACAATGAAGACCAACATTTTTTACCTTAATAGGGAAAATACCCATTTTGTTTACTGGTAGTCATATTTAAAATATACCACACTATCATATCACAAAGTTTTGAAAATAAAATCAAAAGCGCAAATAATGGCAACTAAAATTGGATCAAATGTTAAAATTATAATGTATGAACTGTATAATCTTACGACACACTAACAACATTAACAAAGGGATAGTTGTGAAATGGGATGACCACACTGGTTTTAAGCCAATAGTATTGATCCAATCCAAGTATTCACTCAATTTCAATAATATTGAGATTTGGATCAATCTGCCCACCCTTACTCCCTTGTCATGATTCATCTAGTCAAGTCAAGTCATTTTTATTTGTATAGCCCTTAATCACAAAGAGTCTCAAAGGGCTGCACAGGTTATTGCACAGACTATTATTTCAGACTATTATTACACCATCCCCTGATCTGGAAACAACATGAGGGCAGGGAAAAACTAAAAAACCCTTAACATGAGTAAAATGAAGAAAGCTTGAGAAGGGACATATCAAGTTTGTGTGCAGCAAATCTATACAGCAAATGAAAAGTAATTTGAAATTATAATGTATGTGCAATATTACGAAACATGAACAAAATTATTATAGTGATAGTTAAAGTGGGAAGACTGTATTGATCTTAGGACAATGATATTTGCTCAGTATCGATATTATCGATATTCGGTTAGATTCGCACACCTTACTTCCTGTTTCATCTCCAGTTTGCCCGTCAGGCAGAGGGGGGGGGGGGGGGGGGGGGGTTGTTGCATGTTAGGGGAATTAAAAAAACTTCAACTTGAAACTACCTCCTTGATTTTTCCTTTTTTTTGCTTTGATGTTTTTACACTTTAGCGCAACAGCACGAGTAGCTTGAGGCCAACAGCGTGTTTTCAACTCCGGCTCGCACGGAAAAAGGGAACGACCGTGACCTTTCTAGAAAATCGAGAGTAAAGTGTTTCCTGTCCCAATTGTTTTACGCTGCTCGCCTCATTTCCCTTCGCCCGCTCCGTCTCCCTCCCTGTCATCCCACCAAAACAACACGAATCCTTTTAAACCTTGAAAACTTTCCTCTTCGTTAAATGTGATTCGAAACGGAGAGCTTCATCCAAACAAGAATTGTGGTAGGGATCCACATGCACTGGTCTCCGTTTTGCACCATGACGGGTATTCGCCTTTTCATCACCGCGGTTGACACCGCTGGAGAAGCGGCCCGACCAAAAAGGTTCGGCTAATATTTGCACTGGCTAAACTGTGCAAATACGGATAAGGGGAAAACAATCGCTGGCAATCGCCTGTTGTGTTGTCCTTTCATTTCTCCCGACGACCTCACACAGGAATAGGGATGAGGTAGGCCTGGTCGTTCCGATATCCATCCAATATCTGCACCGCTTATCCTCAGTAGGGTCGCGGGAGTGCTGGAGCCCATCTCAGCTATCTTTGGGGAGTGGGCAGGAGACACCAGCCAGTAGCAGGGCACACAGAGAAAGATAACTCACTCGCTCATTCACACCTAGGCACAATTTGGACCGGCCAATTACCCTGAGATGCATGTTCTTGAAATATGGGAGGAAACCGGATTGCCTGCAGGAAGCCCACGCAAGCACGGGGAGAACATGCAATCTTCGCACAGAAAGGCTGGTAACTGGATTTGATCCCATGACCTCAGAACTGTGCTGAGCGTCTGCAGATGAAAAGTGAGGCACGCAATTCTCTTGCCTCGTGACAGAGGGCAATATTGAGACAAATAATTGTGAAATGGCGCACACTTCAGCCCCAACAATAGACTTATTCTTAATAATAGCAAGTTTACAGCTACTCAAGTCATACAGTATTTATTTTTCTGTTTGCATGGATTTTTTTTCACAATGCTGTTGATATTTTTATTCAAAATGACCAGCACAAGTAATGTATTGATAAGTTAAGGTAAGATAATAAAACTTTTTTCCAATTAAATGATGAACACAAAGTAGGTTCATATATCCTTAAATCTGATTGTGCCTCACATAACACAAAGCTCATTTTGCATCCAAATTTGCAAAATCATCTGGTAAAACAGATCATTTTACTCGATTTTAGTCAATTTTGTCTCATTAACCTAACCATAACTAATAAACTAAATAATAATATAAGACAAATATTGAAATTAACAGTATTCTAAGGTTATTCATTTTCTAGAATATTTAGTTATTAATCTAGATTCAATTGGTTTATCCAAAACCGCTCTTTTAAAACTAGTGGGCAGGTCTTCTGAGCTGTGATTTTATCCACTCATTTCCTAAATGTAAGAATAAGAATACGATTCCGGATAGCAAAGTTTCTTGATCTGTGGGTCAGGACCAAAAATTGGGTCAGGGACAACATTTCAGTGTGTCATGAGCCTTTGATTAGGGATAATGGATCAAGACCAAAACAGTGGAGTTCATTCAAAGATGGCCGGATTGGCTCCCTGTTAGTATTTAAACTCTGTCCTGTCAGTCCCCTTTTGTCGGTCCGTCTGCGAATCAATGTTTTTGCATGGCAAAAACCTTTTCGCCTGTTTTTTTCTCCTGTTTGTCTCCCGTTGCGATCCGTTTTTGTTCTCGACCACGCCTACTCTCCTCTCCTGGCTTTCGATTTGTTTCCGACCCCGATCACGTTTTTGCTCTTCTATCCCGGCTACTGACCATTTTTTTCCATTCCCGACACCGCCATCGCTCGCCACGGAAGTCCCACTTCTATGTCTGAGTAACCTATACTCCGCGACCAGCGATCTCGTGTGCATTCCTTTCCCTTCTTCACAAAAAAACTGTGACAAACGTTACGCAAGTGGGTCCTGTCTCTGTTCTGGTCCTGACACTATATTGTATTATCATTGGTTTGAACTGCAAAATCCTTTCATTCAATACATATCAGAAGTGGACATTTTTATTCTATTCAGGCCCCAGCTTGTAACTAAAGTGGGGTGCTGAGTCCCGGACGCAGACTAGTTGAGAACCATTGCCCTACAGCAGTTCTTATCTAAAAGTGTAAAATCTAAATTAACAAAAAAAAACTGAATATTCCAAATATACGAACAAATGCTAATTGCAACGGTGTCAATTTTCGCACTGGTAAAGTTGATGCGGAGTTGCGATTTGGGTGAGAATAAAGCTAATTGGATAGCATGTCAGGTTGTGCTTGTTCGAGAAAATGTCAACACAGATGGAGCCAAAAAGACGGCGAGCGTCCTTTCTCACATAAGAACGATAAACCCTCCCTCCTCCGAGTTCATTAATCACTTCATTAGACGAGATGCTCTGCAACTCAATTTCCGTGTTGTTTTTTCCAGCAGATCCCGACACTCGCGTCAATTACGGCTTCATTTGCATGTTTTCCCGGCAACAAGTACAAATTGGGCGGGCGCGGTCATCTCCAATTAATGAACCACACCCCCCTGTGTGGGGTCACGTTGTTGCTGTCATCACAAAGAAAAACACAGATTAATTGTTTTCCGTGAGCCGTGCTGATAACGAACGGCTCAAAAGGTCTCCGTTTCTAGTCATGATTGCAAAATCCCAATTAGCATGAATAACAACCCATCTGGCTGTTGTTTGAGTGTTATCTTCTTCCCCGTCTGCAGTTCCGCAGTCATTTTTGTCTCTTCGGCGTCTTTTGCCTCGTGCACCCGCGACGAGATGAGTGACATCCGGTTTGGGTGTATAAATAGCAGCATCGTGGCGGTTAATGGCTCTTCATGCGGCAGATAAACGTCGACGTTTATATCTGTGGCGCCTTCTGTGCAGCTCACGTTTTGCCTGCGTCACATGCAACCCTGAAGCCCGCCTAATAGGTTGTGTTGAAGTATGTCTCTGCCCATATTTAGTTATAATTACCGTAAAATCCGGACTATAGAGCGCACCTGATTATAAGGCGCACCCACCACTTTTTAAGTGATTTTCCACTTTTGTACTTACACAAGCCACACCTGTGTATAAGCCACGTGTGCCCACATTAAAACTTGTCACAATCACAAGTTTAACCGCATTAAAACTTGTGACATGATCACAAGTTTAACCCAGATCAGGCTGTAAGTTCCACGATTGTGATTTTGTTGAGATTCCTTGTTCTATATTCTTTATCAATTGACCATAATCCGTCAAATCACAATACACGACAAAGCCAATAGGCTGAGGTTTTTGAGTTTTTCCTTGCCCTCGTGTAGGTTTTAGATCAGGGGGAAGTGTAATAATAGTCTCTAGTTTGTATTAGTCTGTACTCTTTCGGACTCCTTGTGATTACGGGCATTACAAATAAAGATGACTTGACTTGACTTGACCTGACTTTTCCTGAGGTTTTTGAGTTTTTCTTTGCCCTCATGTAGGTTTTAGATCAGGGGGTGGTGTCTTAATGGTCTATAGTTTGCAATAGTCCGTAGTCTGTGCATCCCTTTGAGACTCCTTGTGATTAAGGGCTATACAAATACACATGACTTAAATTGACTTGACTCATCCTGAGGCTTTTGAGTTTATACTTGCCCTCATGTAGGTTCTAGATCAGGGGATCGTGTCATAATAGTCTGCAGTTTGCAATAGTCTGTGGTCTGTGCGGCCCTTTGAGACACTTTGTGATTACGGGCGTCACAAATAAACATGACTTAAATTGACTTGACTCATCCTGAGGCTTTTGAGTTTATCCTTGCCCTCGTGTAGGCTTTAGATCAGGGGATAGTGTATCAATAGTCTGTGGTCTGTAAAAGTCTGTAGTCTGTGCAGCCCTTTGAGACTCCTTGTGATTAAGGGCATCACAAATAAACATGACTTGACTTGACAACACACTGCCATTTAGTGGTCAAATATTACTCACTAGGGCTTTAAGGGTAAGTAATCAGTAATCTAATTTTGAAAAAAAAAAAAAAATTCCCCATTCGGGATAACTGGGGCAAACTTATTTAAGACCCACGCACAATAAATATGTTTGTGCACCAAGCACTGGAAAATAGAAGATTATCAAGGCAGGCAAAAGCAATAGACAAGAATCTTGAAGAGTTAATGATCCGTATAGTGCTCAGCGTTCAGCCTGCAGGCTGCCAAAACGGGATCATGATTGTGATCACGGCAGTGAAGAGGAACAATTTGCGGTGCGTGTGACGATAACTTGTCGGAGTTGGTGATCTGACAAGGCCGGGCGCACGCCAACAAGACCGACGTTTAAAGAAGAACCCAAAAAAAAAATGGAAAAATCATTTGTTATGTTACTGCAGCCTTCTCCCAAACAGAAAAAAAGGATCATTTAAGGACAATATGACAACCAACAGGGGGATTTCGCCATTTCTGTATCCCTACTCTTGTGTATTCAACAAAGGGTTCCATCATACAGTAATCAACACAGCCCAGAAGATCATCAGTTGCTCTCTGCCCAGTCTAGAAGACATTACCGGCTCGTGATACAGCAGAAGAGCAGTCAACATCATCGAGGAGTCTTCTCACGCCAGCCACTACTTCTTTTGCCCTCTAGTAGGCGCTACACATCCCTCAAAGCAAGGACAAACAGGCTCAGAGACACCACCCTAAACGAGTCCACAAAACAGTGACAAACATATCACATGTGTTCTGTTTGGGGATTTTTGTTGCTGCTAAGTGTTACTGCACTTCTTTTCATGGCATTTTTAATATAACTTAGGCCAAATCTGTAAGCTCAACATTGCAAATATTTTGCCCATTTATCCGACTAATCTTATCATTTTCTCCTTAAAGTAATTTTTGATCACCAGATGGAATTGTGATGTCTGGTACGAGAGAGGGCCAGTGATACACGGCATAGCGTGGCAGCAGGATGCGGGGCAAACATGGCGCCGACTTAAGTGGGAAAATACAATTTCTTGACCTATGTTTTTTTGTTTTTTTTTAAATAAAAATCAACATTGGAAAATTTTTTGCAGTTTTGTCTCTTTTGAGTCTCCATAGTTGTATTTTTCCTTATGTTTTTTAGCACTCTTTTTCAGTGAGATTAAGTGGTTAGGTAATAGACACTGCCCCTTTAAAACATCAACTTTAATGCATATCTGATGGATAGCATTCCGAACGAAATATTTATAGGCAGCTGCATTGGACTAACAGCAATACATGGAATCTGTACTATTTCAAATGATCTTAAAGGGACACTGTGTGTTATTTAGCACCTCCTGGTGGTGAAAACACTGAATTTGTTAATAAATTTGTTTTTGATTTAAAAAATAAGCAAAACACATGACCTTTCGAACTGACATGAATTTCCAAAAATATTTATGGGTCTAAATATTTTATTAATTTATTTTTTGTAACTGGAAGGAGCCGACATATGTGTACGCCATCTTACTGCTACGTTTTTTTTTTCATTTTTTTTTTCTGATTACTTTTGGGTTATTTTCTTTTTCTTTCACCCCTTTTCCCCTCTTTGCTTTTGTTTTTTCTTTCTTTTCCTTTTTCCTTTTATATTTCAACATTCTCTTTCTATAGTTTTCCTATTCTCATTTTCTTATTTCCTTTTTTATTCTTCTTTTTATTTATTTCTTTCTTGCTTTCCTTCTGTTTTCTTGCTTCGTCTTTTTTTCTTCCCTTTTCTTCATTGTTTTTTGTTAGTTTTCTTTTTTTAACTTTCTTTTTTTTCTTTTTCCTTTAATTCTTTTCTTTCCAACATTCTCTTTCTAATTTTCATTTTCTTTTCTTTTTTCCGAATAGCCTTGGCATAATAATGAAAAAAAGTCATTTTCAGTCTCTGTAGTTCATATTCCTCCTTGCGGTTGTTAGCTTTCGTTTTTTGATGCACTACACAATAAGGTGACATCCAGTGGTCAAATATTACAAATTATCCCTTTAAAGGAATACAACCTCATTTTAGTTCAATTATTGATCAAATCAATAATTTTCTAACACTAAATGTTGTCTTAAAAAAGCAAAGAAATATTTCCTGTTGTAAACAAAAAGATGTGAAGTCTAGACAAAAGAGGTAGACGAGGGAAAACACTTTCCAAGAAATATGTCCTGTATTTCTTTTTTGTTTCCTTTGAACTAAAATTATCTCATAAACAAAGAAAGTCATCTCGATTTGGGTCATTCCTCGATGAAATCCAGGTCCACCTCAGCCGGCGAACACACAGGAAGTCCTCCAGCAAAACAAATAAGACAAAAAGCTCGGCGGACTTCCCGCGGAGCTGATTAGCCATTAACGGGAAGATGAATGATTTTTTTTCTCTTTTCTCTTTGCAGGAACATTACGATGCTCACGGGAAGCCCTGGATCCGATGATACGTGAATGTTCACTCGGGGAGCAGTAACGCCGAGGATAACCGTTTTGGTGCCATTATTTGCCATAAAGTACAGGTCAGCGTGTCTCCAGCGCTCGCCTAGCTTGCACTGTGCAATAATAAAATTGAAATGAATGAAAAAGGTTGAAGCATCGTTAAAGCCGGGATGGAGAAGTTGCGGCATCCGCAAGAGAAGGGAAATAAACGCTGACAAACGAATGATAAAGGAGTTGTAAATGTAAATGGTCTGCATTTATACAGCGCTTTTCAAGTCAATGAAGACCTCCCGAAGCGCTTTACAATGTGCTTCACACTTTTCCCGAATACACACTAACCAATAGCAGCGTCAGCCATGCAAGTCGACTACCTGCTATCGGGGGCATTAGGGATTCAGTGTCTTGCCCAAGGACACCTCAACATATAACACGGAGGAACCGGGAATCGAACCTGTGACCTCTTAATCCCAAGACAAGCGCTCTACCTCCTAATGCCACCCCAAGTTAAAAAGTAGGGTTGTTTTTTTCTATGAATAAAAAACCAAAAAGGTACAGGGTTTATACACATTGTCACTGTCAAATGCAATCCATTTCTAAGGACTTTTAATCACAAATTTTCAATTTTTCCAGTATCAATAAAAGAAAAAATCTGGTGTGAATCATGTATTTTGCAGATCCACAAATATATCTGCAATTCACGTACGTGCATTTATCAAGATACATGAATCTTATATCTTGAGCGAATCGCAAATATATTTTCGAGACTAATCCCTCCCGATGGCTAAAACTGAAAGTAATATGTACCTTACATTTTCAGTTGCTGTCATGATCACTGATGTGACTCAGCCATGCCTGCTCATTTGGCGCCAACCGCCGCGGGTTCTGATTGGCTCCCTGTCACCATTTGAACCCTAACCTGTCAATCCCCTGTTGTCAGTCCGTCTGCGAATCTCCGTGTATACTAGGCTAGCCTTTTTTGACCCTGACTCTGTCCTGATTTTGCTCCTGTTTGTCTCCGGCTACGACCTGTTTGGATCCTGACCACGTCCGCCCTCCCGTCCTGGCTTACGACCCCTTTTTGTTACCGACTACGTCTACTCTCCCGTTCTGGCTTACAGCTCGTTTCCGGTATCATCTTGTTCTCCCAGTCCCGGCTACTGACCAGTTTTCTGCCCCTGACACAGCACATCGCTCGTCACGGAAGATCCACTTCCATGTTCGGATCAAAATCTGAGTACAAGAGCGACTTGCTTCCCGCGCCTAGCGAACACCGGATCGTGGGCGCAGCCCTTCCTCTCTCTTTCAATAAAACTTGTGGTAAATGTCACGTATCTGGGTCCTGTTTCCGTTCTGGTCCTGAAAGTTGCAGGAGGTTCTTCCCATTACAATTTACCACTAGGAAACACTACCTTAAATTTTTGCATCCCTTATCGTGAAGGCCTATAATTAATATGTGATCTTTGCACTTATACACAATTCTAGCAGCATGCACCTGTCCTCATAAGTTTGATCCGTAGGACATTGCCATACAAACTAATACCAGCTGTCGTTAATCAAGAGGGTAAAACTGCAATTGCAAAGCGAATCCCCGAAAGACCGGCGTTGGCGTCATTTTTAAGCAGACTTGTTGTGAAACATGACAAGGGCAAAGTTATGCGGCCCTCGCAGGAAAAAGTTTGGGGACACCTGTTTTATAGTCTTGTGGTACAGTATTGAAATATTTGTTGTTGATCACATCAGCATGCAGGAGTGGGTGTTTTCAGGCTGCATAGCACCCCAAACGGCCTTCGATTGTTTCTTCTCTCCGGTTGATGATTGGAGTCCTGACCCCGCGTGTGCAGAAGCGTCTCCATCTCTAGCCGCTTTCCGATACCTCGTAATCAAAGGCGCTGCTGTCTTCACCGGGCCCTCCCGTCTATATTGCGGCCTGCTTCTGCCTACGATCGCTCCACTGAACCTCCGAATGCAATCTGGCCTGAAAACGGGCTCCGCCTAGCTAAAGCGTAAATGAGCCGCCTGCAAGTCGGACAACTGACAGGGGGATGTGACAAGAGCTGGTGGAACTTTGAGTCCATTCCTGTCCATTTTTTGCATCAAAGATGTCAGCTTCTCGCTCGTCTTCTCCCCTTTCTGGAAAAGGAATCACAAATCTTGCCTACAGGACACAGCCGTGATATCATACAGGCATGGCAGCAGAGAAGAAATAATCCACAGCGGGGAAAAAGTACCCACTTATCTTTTATGACGTCTCGTCAGGATTCAGGAAAAAAGACCTATCACTTGCCGGTAGGGCTGCAAAGATTAGTCGAAAAATAGATGATTGAAAGAGTGGACAATGCATTTTATTGTTGGCAATGGTCGCCAGACGCGTTTTTCCCACAGAGTGAGTCATCTCAACATGAATATAATCTCTATTGAGAGTTGCTCACGCGCAATAACGTCTCTGTCTTGACCGGTGTCAACCAAAAATGACGGTGTCGACTCCAAGTACACGTCACTAAACTTCTAAACCATTTGAACCTGGATACGAAATAAAAAGACTACTTGGCAAAGTTCGCGAAGCAGACCTTATGTATCAGGGCAGTACCACGGTGATGCATGAGCAATAAGAGAGAAATTAACAAAACGGAGTCTGACTCGCCTCTGTAAGATTCAATTAACAAGCCGCTGCTGTTTTGTTAACATACATAGTACATTTTATGCGTTGATATTTCTCAGAGGCTCTAAATCTCTGAACCTAAACTCGCCCCTGACCAGGATCATTCAACACTGTTGAGGAGGGTCTCTTTCCATTTGCGAACATCACATTAAACTTCGTGGTTAGCACAAACACTATTTTGAGTACTACGATTCAAAATGAGGACTAATATCTGTTGATCATAACAAAGTCATGTTATTAAGAGGTGAAATAGTTGTTCAAAATAACCACTGTATAAGATACTCGTAATAGACCGGAGCCTCCACAGACTCCGCCGCTATGCCGCAAGTGACACTAGCCGAGTGGAAGAAGAGCAGGGAGGGGGAGAGAGGTGCAAGGAATCAAAGACTGAACCATTTTAAGGCAGTGGAGTATTTCCAACACTGCATTGTTTACATTATTGTTTTGTTTCCCGTATATTTTTAACTCACATTTTTTATTAAATTTAAACCTTTCCTGTCCTGTGAGTTTTTAAAATGCTATAATTTTTGGGGGGACAGTGGTTGAATTTAGGGATGTTTGAGCACCCACAAAAATGTGCTGGTTAGACCCATGTTTTGGCTGCCCTAAACGGTACAGCGACATCTAGTGGTCAAATATTGCACAGTTCAGGAATGTTCGGTTACCACTTTCTGTAGTGTGTCTTGGGCAAGTACAGCCTGGCGGTGCCCATTCCACTCCAGGGTGTTTAGGGGTAGGGGATTTGCTCCCCCACATGAAACAAACTGCTTGTTTTCATCGTTACCAGTAGCATGAGAAGCCTCCTGATATGACTAAATACAGCGCATTCATCATATGGTTGCTGTTGTTTTTTAGTGTAAAGCTCTCCAAAGATGAGCAGGACCTTGACATTGACAGGGTTGGGTAGGGTTACTTTAACTTGATTACTTTCAATTACTTTCGGATTACTCCAATACCAAATATGCTAGTAAAAGACAAAATAAACTAAATAGGAATAAAATTATGACTCACAACACGTGGTAAGCTTTCTCTCCTGGCTTTGATCTCCGGCAAAACTAACATGAAATGCGACAGAAACCAAATGAAAATAAATCCAAACAGCTTGCCAACATCATTTTTGCCGTTCATTGTGTTCCGTTACTCCCCAAGCCTGCACAGAATTTAGTAATTTTATTCATATTTAGATTTTTTTGTCTTTTATTAGCATATTTGGTATTGGAGTAATCCAAAAGTAATCGAAAGTAATCCAGTTAAAGTAACCCTACCCAACCCTGGACATTGACAACACTGATAGTAGATGCTAAATCACTGGGGAAAAACGTTTTTGTTCTAAAATTTGAGTATTATATCGTACGATAGGCGGCATTAGCTCAGGAGGTAGGGCGTCTTGCGATCAAGAGGTCGCAGGTTCGATTCTCCGTGTGTTGAAGTGTCCTTGGGCAAGACACTGAATCCCTAATGCCCCCGATAGCAGGTAGTTGCCTTGCATGGCTGACGCTGCTATCGGTTAGTTATCGGTTGTGTGTATTCGGGAAAAGTGTGAAGCACATTGTAAAGCGCTTTGGTAGGTCTTCATTGACTTGAAAAGCGCTATATAAATGCAGAGAATGGCGGCGCAGTGGTTAGCGCTTGTGCGGGACAGTTCATGTCATGGGAACCTGTCGTAGGTTCAAATCCAGCTCCAGACTTTCTGTGCAGAGTTTGTATGTTCTCCCCGTGCTTGCGTGGGTTTCCTCCGGGCACTCCGGTTTCCTCCCACATTCCAAAAACATGCATTTTCAGGTGAATTGGCCGGTCCAAATTGTCCCTAGGTGTGAATGAGCGAATGAGTTGTCTGTCCCCGTGTGCCCTGCGATTGGCTGGCAACCAGTTCAGGGTGTCCCCTGCCCACTGCCCGAAGATGGCTGCCCCCCCGCGACCCTAATGAGGATAAGCGGTACGGCTAATGAGATGAGATGAGACGTATTACATTACTTATGATACCGAAATCAATGACCTTCCAGGCTTACACTATATGTCCCACATCGATTGGATTTCGTTTTTTTTACGTACTTCAGCTTTGTAAAGTTTCCTCAACGTCGAGCATCTTGTTGCCCGTGACAAAAGAACCGATTTTTTTAGCACTCGCCATTTGAGTCTTGTAGAAACGTTCTGTTACCGTGGCTACAGAGTGACAGCGAGCGTCACGGCCGCCGAATGTCGCCAAGCCTCCACTCAAGTTTTGCTTACGTAATGAGTTTCTGCCACCACTGAAATGCAATCATCATCCAGCCTGACACTCCAACATGTTTTTTTTTCACCTTTGGCCACTTAAGATACTATTTCCGAATGGGGCTGGAAGAGTCTAGAAAAGCAAGACGAAGGGAAACGACGACGAACAAAAACAGAAAATCTTGCTCTATCCGCTGCTGTCCTACTTTTTGGGCGGGTGAAGCAGAAAGAGAGAGAAGAAGAAGAGCTAGACGGAAATGGGCGACGGGGGAGATGGGTGAGAGAGGGAAAGGAGAGAGGTGTCTGCGAGGATGCGATAATGAAGATGGTTAATTCGGAAGGAGGCAGCGATTACGCCCCGGGCGGCGAGATGCATTCGGCTGATTTTCTGCTCTGCATGGCTGTCACCCGAGCTGAGCCGTTCGGGACCTGAGCAGGACAGGAGCGACACTTTTAATTAAGGACGGGAAATTGCGCGCTCTCACTAGTTATTGAATTCTGTTTTTTTAGTTGTTTTAAGGTCACCTTCTGCTGCGTGGGAGCCATAAAAGACAAAACATTGTAGATTGAAATATACTATGGCACGGATTTTTTTCAACCAGTGCGACCTCGTTTAGTATGTGGAATTTTATATTTGCAAGATCAAAAAGACTTAAATAGATGGTCCAGCAATCGACTGGCAAACACAATAGTCCAGGGTATCACCTACTCACTACACCAATACTTAAGGACACAGATTCTGGGGGGCCCGTCTTGGGAAAAGCCTGATCCCCTCTACCATCATGCTTCTAAATGTCAAACCTGTCAGTCTCCCCTCATGGTCCTACTGTCGTGCATGTTTGTTTATCATCATTTATTTATATATTCTTTTTTGTATGACATATATTTTTTTGTATTATAATGTAATCCCTGTTATTTTCCCCTAGAACAGTCAGTGAAAGTGAATTTACTTAAAGAGACTAATAAATTAGAGCTATCTTAAATCAGCCGAGTAACTGTGAGATTCATCCATATCAGTATAAGCCAGTTTATTTTTACAATATAACAATGATCTACTCATTATTTAGTACAATATATTGAATAACTGATTTTTTGTGATGAAGCTGGTTAAGATCAGACTGCAAAAATAATAAAATAAATCAAATAAAGTAAAAATAATACACACAATGTTGCTGATTTTATTATTATTTTATTATTTCATGAAAACAAAACAGTAAAAAAAACTTTTGTTCCACTGGATGATCATTTTTGTTCTGTTTAAGTAGCAATTGGTTCTTTGTGTCTTTTATATATATATATGTATATGTGTATGTGTGTAATTGTTTTGGTTCTCATTTCATCCCAAAGTGTATGGATTTTTTACGGAGATATTAATACAATTTAGGTCCACTCAGAATCTTCCCCATTACATTATTGGGAATACATTTATTTATGAAAGTTTCGACTAAGACCGTATCAAGCAACTTTTTCACCATCTGATTGATTGATCAAAAAATATAAACATGCTTTAGGGAATATAAATGTTCTCTAAAATATAAGATTGTTTCAAACTAACATTTTAGAAAAATGATATAAAAATCTTATCAATCAATAATATCCTTAGTGAGTAATATCGGTTATCCCTCCCAGAAGGATGGACGGCAGCAGACTGTACTTGCCCAAAACACTCCACCAAAAATGGTGACCCTAAAACCATCGTGTTTAAGGAAGCCACCCACCGACCCAGAGAGCCATAGAGAGAAATGAAATGAAATGAAATGAAATGATCTGCATTTCTATAGCGCTTTTCAAGTCAATGACTTCCCAAAGCGCTTACAATGTGCTTCACATTTCCCAATAGCGGCCATGCAGCCATGTAAGGCGCTAACCTGCTTATTGGGGGTCTTAGGGGTTCAGTGTCTTACCCAAGGACACTTCGGCATGTAACACGGACAAGCCGGGATTCGAACTGGGATCCCTTGATCCCAAGACGAGCGCTCTACCTCCTGAGCTACTGCCGCCCCTGAGAAAAATGCTCATACTTCCAAGGCGTTGCCTGACGTTCGCTAAATGTTTGATTTCAGTCAAATGTAGTAGTTATATCATGGAGACAGAGATTTATGAAATTATTTATTCAGAAGGTAATGGATTTTGTTTTTCACACATTTTTTGGGGGGGTCTTTGGGGGCAGCTTTGTGCCTAAATACTGCGCTTTTATCTTTAACTGATTTTCTTTATCCGTCATATAGTAGAGCAAAAGCCGCACCAGAAAACTAGAAATAAGAAGAAAACATCAAGTTATAAAGTCTCACCAATCGGGTCAGATCAATGGATAAGGCTTGGCAGGCAGAGTTAATGGAATGCGGCTAGTGGCCTAGATTAGGATGTTTTCTTTTCAGCTTGGCTGTCCTCACACCACCGGTCGGAATATCAAAGATGAACATTTTTTTTTTTCCGCTTACTTGCCGAGAGTCGACAAACGAGCAGTCTTGACGGCTTTCTAAGGGCCACGCAGGACTCGTTTCGGGACTTGTGCTAAGTTTGAGGTGAAATAGAGGGTTGTTTCTCCAAAGAAATTTCAAGAAACGCTCATCAAATGTTGTCAAACTTAAATTGTGCACGAAATACATCATATAAATTAATACAAATTCCAGAGGACTGTTCAATTTTGGGTTTCTGGAATGGCAGGGACCCTGTCAGTGTCATGTCCTGCACGGTCGTCATGGCACCCAGCTGGCCCCGCCCCTTGACACCGGCTGAGACGCATTGAATTGATTGCTTGTGGAGTACTTAAACGCTCCTTTTGGGACTGCCTGTTGCCAGACCATTGCTTAACCCTGAGGAAAACCTGTTCATGCCTGTTTGTTCTGAGTAAATGCCTAGTTTGTAATTTTGATTACCTTAAAGCCTGTTTTGTTTTGTCTTTGGTCCGTTTTCTTTCCTAAATTAAGGTGACAGATCATCTACGCTTTTGAGTTCACACTTCCCTTCCGGGCCTGTTTCGTGACAGTCAGGACTCATAAAGCTAAATATTATATGAAAACTAGTTCAGCATACCACCAAATACTACACCAATACATCATCCCTCCACAGTCAGGGCGCAGGACGATAATATTTAGGTAGGACCCGCCTCAGGAAAAGCCTGATTCCCTTTCCCCCCCACCTTTCGATACAACAGGTCCCGCTCACCCATCCAATCAGTCTGCCCTAATTGTCCTACTGTTGTACATGTCATTCTGCTGTTTTTGTAATGTAATGCCTGTTGTTTAGCCCAGTACAGTCGGTGGAAGTGAATTACCCTACGGGGACCAATGAATTCAAGGCCAGACAACTGTATTTTCTGGACTATAAGGCGCACCTAAAACCACAAATTAGCTAGAAATTTGAAAACCATGTATGCCGTATTTAACGCAGAATACAGTTGGTGAGATGAAAAACACATTCAGTATTCGTAGGTGTGCATTGCCACCTGGGTCAAGAACCGGAACAGGAGGAGAACCCAAATGTGTGACGTTTCTCTCGCTTTTATTTTGCGGGAAATGCGGCAGTCATGCACGTCAACCCAAACGCCAGTGATTCGGCGATCGTTGGGCGGAAGACGTAAGGCAGCAGGCTTGCGTGGAATGACAGGAAGCCAGAGGCCGGCGAGATCGATACCAATTGCATGAGCATATATCGGACAGATGGAGTCGATACAGGACAGGACAGGACAGCCAGGATTTATATCAAAACTGGATATCGAAATTCAACAGGACAAACTAGACGGGAACGAAACTGGAGATCGATATTAAGCAAGACAAGATAGACGGGGACAATACCGGACAGGAAAGACAAGCAGGAAACCGGACAGAGTCAAAACCCACGTCTTGTAAGTGCAGAGGTTCGTTGAAGGACTGTCAAAGGGTGAGTGAGAGCAATGAGCTGAAATAGAAGGGAAGCCAATCTGTCAACGAGCCGCAGCTGGCGCATCACGGGCGGGGCCAATTGGGCGCAATGGTAACCGAGACAACCTGACGTTTTACGGTACACCAACGTACTAGTGCAAAGATTGAGCAATCGAAAAACATTGCTGACCAATATTGCAAAACATTTTATGGAACAGGATTGGAACCCGGGTACTATTTTTATGGTGCCATAAGGCGCACAGTGTTAGGGCGCAGTTTCCGTAGCTGGTTCTATTTCTGTATTCAACACATACACAGGGCGCACCCCACAATAGGGTGCGGGTGCCCTCTACTGCAACCGTTTAAAACAACACAGACAAGCATACAAGGATGCGTATCAAAATACAGCGGGAGCAAAACTTAGTTTGCTTGTGGTTTATTTAAGTATTGATTACACAGTAAAACACAGGGATAAAAACTGGTCGGAGTTGATTTTTCAGCTTCCTTCTCTCGCGAACCATAGATTCATTAATCTTCAATTCTCTCGCGGCTACTTTTCCATGTCCTTCTATATAGCATATGAATCAACACACCAAGGCGGACAAAAACATAGAAAGTATTCAATGGAGGGAAAGTGAGGTTTTGGATGTAATTAATATTTGGAGGGACAACCTGATTTTAAATCGGACTTTTCTTATTTTATAAGATGAACAAGTTGATTAATTTTAAAATGAATAATAAAAGTCTGCAAATTTTTGACTTCATAAAAGAAAAGAAAATGTATTAAGGGCTGTACAAATAAACTTGACTTGACTTAATACTAATAATTTAAGATCTTAACATTATGTCCAGGACAGAAAATATCTCAGATTTTACAAGAATTATAAACGTGCATTTTTAAAATAATCATAGAAATAAAATAGTGCAGTCTCGAATCTCTGAAGTTTAGATATTTCCTTTTCGCACGTGTGGTTGCTCCACACAACATGTAGTGATCAAAAAATAAAAAATATGTCTCCTTAACATCTCCCCAAATGTACATTCAAGAGCAAAGTAAAACCGCAATCTTAAATCTGATCAGATTCAGAAAAAAAAACTATTTTAGGAGTGTAAGTGCAGAGATTAGCTGCCCAATTTGATCTAAAAAACGACTTATGATCACATATAACGGTGCCTATAAAACAACTCATTAGTGGCGATTAATCACAGTTAATTAGCCGTTATGTAGGTTGATGAGGCTTACGCACCGGAACTCACCGGAAGCCGCTTGACGGATCTGGAGCAGGTTGATGCAGTTTGAGTAAGAATAGAATACAAAAGTACAGAAAAGAAAAGAAATAAAAGAAAAGAAACGAAACAAAAAGGTAAAGAAAATAAAATAAAGGATAATACTACACAGGAGAGTGCTGAGTTATGTTAAATAAGTGGTGGGCAAACTATGGCCCACAGAATTCATACAGCCCATTAGGCTTTTTATTCTGGCCTGCCAAACGGAAATTGTGAAAATAAAATGGTGGTAGATATATATATTTATATATATATATATATATATATACCGTAAATTCCGGACTATAAGCCGCTACTTTTTTCCCTTTCAACCCTGCGGCTTATTCAGTGATGCGGCCAATTTATGAAATTTTTCTAACGGCCGCCAGCGGCACGCGAGTGTTACTACCATTAACTGCCCTGACAAACCTATATTATTATTATTAAAGCTTTAAAAACTCTCTCGGTGTACCGTCTTTCTTTTTCTTTGGAAAAGGAGTAGCGTGAGTAAATGTGTTCATCTGATATATTTTTCCCACTCTTACCTTTGGAAATATTCACTTTTTTCCTTGGATTACTTTCAACGGGACCTGGACTCTGCAGGTCTGCATCAAACCTTAAGTACCGGTATCATTTTCCGTTCATTTTGCCGGCTGTGATTTTTAGACTGTGGACCTTAATGAAGGACATTTAGCCAATCGCGGGACTTGAAGTCGGGTTTGGGTTAATTTTGTGTTTGTGTTACATGTTTAAATGTGGGCGCATGCGGCTTTTATACAGGTGCGGCTTGTGTATGTACAAAATTGGTTTTCCTCTTAAAATGTGGTGGGTGCGGCTTATAATCAGGTGTGCTCTATAGTCTGGAATTTACGGTATATATATATATATATATATATATATATATATATATATATATATATGGATATAATCTTAATGTTTTATCGCCTGTCCAAAAAAGGAGATGAAGGGAGCGAGAACCGCAAGAGAGAGGGACAGAGAGAGCGAAAGAGAGTGAGAAAGAAAGAGATTAGGAACCCACTGAACCCACTAGTTTGGTCCTAGAGACACTATACATTTTTCAATTATCAAACATTTAAATGCAGGGGAGCCACTAGAGAACGCCAAAGATCCGCAGGTGGCTCCGCAGCAAATTTAACAGGTTGTGAGGTCCAAATTTGTTGGCATTAGAAAGCATTTTTTTCTTTTAAGCCAATTAGAATTCAGAACACAATGCACAATGAAAATCTGCAAAGTATCGAAACCACAACAAATAAACTGAAATGCATCAAGGGACTACAGTCATTTGCATTGATTGTACGTCCTCCAAAACTAATTTTATGATAACAATCAATTTATAAACACATATAAAATGAAATTTAACAAATGGTTGTGTCTACATCAGGGGTTTCCAACATAGTGCCCACAAGCATTAAGTAGCCTCCTAAGAACACCTGAATAGTCCTAACAGGTTTTGAAAATCGCTCAACCGGGGATGTGTCATTGTGATTTCCCAGGATATTTGATTTCTTGGTTGATTGAGCCTATCTTAACCCAACTTCTAATAATTTTAGATTCGGTAATAGCATTGTAACAACATAGTAATAACATGTTAATTTTAGAAATGCATAAACTGAGAGGCCTCTGTGCCAATCACTAGCGACAAGTTTTAGCTTAAAATGGATGGGGATTCCTGGTCTACATTATCTATTTTTCTCATGTATTTCTGAGGTATCGAATTCAAAACTATAATCTGATTAAAAAATAAATAACATAACCCCTGCAACATTTCTTCTGTAAAGGTTTTCCCTCCCCTGCGCTAGAATGTTCAATTTCAATGGTTAGGACGTTTTAGCATTTGTGCAAGTCAGACGCTAACCTTTAAAATCAATTCTCTTTACTTGCAGTTGGCTCAAATAAATTATCTCCCTTCAAAGGGAGTTGAGGCATGGTAACCTCACTGGGAGGGTGTCTTTGCAGAGGATAAAAAATATATGATCAAAAATGATTGGATTTTTTTTATAATACTAATCCAAAGGCAGAGTCAATTTATTTGAATTTTCTTATTTGTCACTAAGGAATGTTCTCAACATCCGTGGACTCTTTTGGAGTTGAGACCTGTTCGAAAAATTACTGTAGTTCTACAATACGTGTCAACGGTCATTCAAAGATACATGGACCTGGTGATAGGCGCCGACAGTTACACTTACGAATACGATTGCTCAACCCGTGAAGCCAATGTTTGAGATACAATTGCTAAACCCAAGGAGAGGATGTTTGGGAAATCAATGAGAGCTTGGTCTCCAGCACTTCCAGGTAGGATGTGCAATCTAAGCATTCTTCCTAGCAATAAAGGCTCATCCATCATGGAAAACTCACTTATGACTACGCCACTTCTTCTTCATTCCCTTTACCTGTCAAATCACCTGCGTTTTGTTTACTGATCCCATCTCGGCTTGTTTGAAATCGGAGGAATACAAAAGTAAATGTGTAACAATATCAGTCACAATAAATATTGTCTTCACTGAAAGTAGCGAAAAATGCGTTGCGAGGGCTCAAAATGATTGAACGTACTTCAGATACTTCAGTACAATCCTTCATAGTAAGCTCGTTTTCTATGACAAGCTCTTAATATTCGGTGTTGTATTGTGTTCCTGTGACGCAATTCCATTTCTCGGTAACAAGACTGTAGCGCGTTAACAAAAGTTTTGTTTCCCTGCTGCCGTTACTACAAGTTAATTGTCAGGACCAGTACGGAAACAGGACCCAATTGCGTAGCATTTACCACAAGTTTTATTGAAAGAGGAACGGCTGCGCCCACGATCCGGTGTTCGCTGGGAAAACTGGTCGGTAGCCGGGACTGGGAGAGCAAGGCGTAGTCGGGGTCAGAAACGCGTCGTAAGCCAGAACGGGAGAGTAGACGTAGTCGGGGACAAAAGAGGTCGTAAGCCGGGACGGGAGAGCAGACGTGGTAAGGAGCAAAAAGGGTTGTAGCCGGAGATAGACGGGAGCAAAAATGGTACAGGTGGGAGTCAGGGTCAAAAAAGGCTCGCCTAGTATACACTGAGGTTCGCAGACGGACTGACAACAGGGGACAGACAGGACTGGGTTTAAATAGTGACAGGGAGCCAATCAGAACCCGTGGCGGTCGGTGCCAAATGAGCCGGCACTGCTGAGTCAGATCAGTAATCATGACATTATTAAGTTATTCCATTAAATACTTATATAAGCTTTCCTATGTGTGCATGCATATTCTCGGATGAAAATGGTGAAAGTGAGAGATGAAATGTTTACAATACAGTCCAAATACAGTCCCAAAAAGTTGAAAATAGGATTAAGAATTTATTCAAGCGCATCTAATAGAGTCACGTAATTGCACGCACAAAACAAGAAACTTGACAGAGGCTAAAAGGATCATTTCAGCCAGAAGATGCCTCCAGCAAGTAGAATATTTTGAAGTTATCGACAAGACCTTTAAGAGGCACTTTGATGTCAAATAACTGTAACATAAACCAAATCACACACCAGATCTTTTTCTTTGAATGTATGAAAGTTCAGACAGTGCGCTTGTTCTTTGAATGCACCATGAGACCACTTTGCCATGGAGGGATGTGTTTTTCACAAAACGAGCGACTAATTTTTGGGTGAAAATTTTCTCAACGTGAGGCATTCTTATTTTAGAAGAAAGGAATAAGAATTGTTTCAGAGTTAAGAAATACATTCATTGCTTCATCAATGGTAAAAGATCATTGTGGAAAGGCGAAAAACCGAAGGGTATGTCTCCTTTAACATGGTGACAGCCTGAAAAAAATTGTGGATACAAATATACTGCGACGGTTGAATCCTCACTTGATTCCCCACTCCTGTTCTTACTCTTTTTGACCTTTCCGGTGGTCCGACTCTGAGTGTGCGGAAGAGCAAAATGTCAGATTTTGGTTGGAGCACGATAACAAGAAGCCATTTGACATCTCTGGAGACGGAAGTTCGTGACAAAGCGTCTCGCCATTTTTTCATTGATTCAGTCTGGATGCAGAGTTGCCAAATCCCAAAAGTCATTAGACGAGTTCAAGTGGGCACTTGACTTGTCTCTCTCTTACTCTCTTACTCGGTCTTTGTCTCTTCCTTTTTTCTGTCCCTTCTTTTCTGTCTCTTCTTTTCATGCTCTTTATTTCTCTCTCTCTTTCTATGTTCCACTCTTTCTCTTTCTCTCTCTCTTGCTCCTTTCCCCCTTCTCTCTTCCTTTCACCCTTTCATCTCCCTTTCTCATTTTTCTAAATCTCTCTTTCTTTGATTTTTCCTCTCCTTCCACTCAGTCTTGGATTTGTTCTCTTTTATTTTTCCCTCTCTTTCTTTTTCTGTATTTCTCTCTATTTTTCTTCGTATTCTCTATCTTTATCTCTTATTTTTTATCTCGTATTTATTCCTTATTTCCCGTCGCCCATTCTCTATCTTTCTTTCTCTTCTTTTTTGAGTCTTTCTCGTCGTTCTTGCTATTAGTTTTGTGGTGTTCCTGTCTCTTCCTTCCTCTCTCACCATGTATCTCTTTTTTTTTTCTTTTGTTTTTACCTTTATTGTGCATTCTTTGTTATACCTCTGTCATGAACCGGAACAGGAGGAGAACCCAAATGCGTGACGTTTCTCACACAAGCTTTTATTTCACGGGAAATGGGGCAGTCATAAATGTTAACACAAACGGTGATCGCTGGGCGGTAGAAAAAAGACGGAAGTCTGGCGTGGAACAACAGGAAGCAAAAGACCAACGAGATCGATACCAGTTACATGAGCCGATACTGGACAGATGGTGTTGATAACGGACGGAACGGGACTGACAGGATTGATAACAGATATAGGAGACTGGAGACGGATAACCGACAGGACGAGATACACAGGAACGATACCAGACACTGGACACCGATATCAAAACAGAGTGAAACAGACGGGATCGATACCGGACAGGATATACAAACTCAAAACCGGACAGAGTCAAAACCCGCGTCTTGCGGGTGCTGAGGTTCGTTGACGGACTGACAAAGGGTGAGTGAGAGCACTGAGCCTAAATGGAAGGAAAGCCAATCTGTCAACCCAGCTGGTGCCACACGGATGGCGCCAATTGAGCACCATGGCAACCGTGACAACCTCTCTATCTGTCTCCCTCTATCTTTATTTGTATTTCTGGCTTCGACTTTTTTCCTCATTTTTTTCTTTCCATTATTTCCACTATGGCCCTCTTTATCTTTTTATTTGACTCTCTTTTTCCTGACTTTCACTTTTCCTTTCTTTTATCTCAATTGTCATTTGGTTCGTTCTCATTTTCTCTCTGGCAATAACTCTATATCCCTTTCTCTTACTCTCTTACTCTCTTTTTTTATCTTTCTCTTGCTATCTTATTTCTCTTTCTGTTTTTCTCTCTCTCTCTCTCTCTCTCTCTCTCTCTCTCTCTCTCTCTCTCTCTCTCTCTCTCTCTCTCTCTCTCTCTCTCTCTCTCTCTCTCTCTCTCTCTCTCTCTCTCTCTCATACGTTCTTCCGTAAGGCTGGTGCAAAGTGTCTGAGAACGTCAAAACGAACATATTTGGCTCCACGCCACCCAACATACAATCCAGATGTTCTTGCCAAGAAAGCAAGTCTAAGTACAGTGGCGTCTGTAATTGAAATTCAGGCAACAAGCATCCCAAGACGGAATTTTCACATTAAACGCTGGCAGCGGCAAGATGTCTGGCCGAGACTCTCAATCAGCGGGCCAGATGCACAGCTAATTGTCCATTTTGCTAGCCGGAAAAACACCTGCAACACTCTCCAAGCTGGATATGTCATGCACGGAAATGTAATAGAGGGTATTTATACGCTAGTCGTGCTCCCGACGGTCACGCACATATCTCTTTTATGCAAGAAAAACAGGATTTGTACACCTTTCTTTATGGGCAAATTCAAGCACTTTCTTAGAACTTTCAAAGACAATTTTTCAATTTATCCAGCACCATTAAAAGAAGATATCCGGGATCCACAAATATATCTGTGATCGGGTTTTATCTTGCATGTAAAAGTATTATATCATATGTAGGATCTCTAGATCTTGAGTAAATTCCATCCATCCATCCATCCATTCTCGGCACCGCTTATCCTCAGTAGGATCGCGGGGGTGCCGGAGCCCATCCCCAGCAATCTCCGGGCAGTGGGCAAGGGACACCAAGAGACAATTTGGACCGATCAAGTAACCTAACATGCATGTTTTTGAAATGTGGGAGGAAATTGGAGTGCCCGGAGAAAACCCACGCAAGCACGGGGGGAACATGCAAACTCCACACAGGAGGTTCGATATCATGACCTCAGAAGTGTACCGCACATGCGCAAACCACTGCTCCACCGTGCTGTCATGTGTAAATATATTTCAGACAAATTTCTACCCACATGGGTAAAATGACAGTGATATATAGCTTACATTTTCAGTTGCAGGAAGTTATTCCCATTCCAATTTACCGCTTGGAAATGGTACCATATTTTTTTGCATGAAGCATAATAAATCTCCATAATAGATACATAATCCTTGCACTAACACATATTTCATAGGGTCCTGTTTCGGTGTAGCATGCACCTGTCCTCTTGGGAACACCCAGTAGGGTGTGATGACGCTTCATAGGAAAATGCCATACAAACGAATGCCGGCTGCAGTTAATCTCAAAGGGAGGAATGCAACCGGCAAAATGAAGCCACTAGAGAGCAGTGTCTGAGTAATTGTTAAGCAGTCTTGTTGTGAAACAAAGCAACAATTTCAAGCATTTACAAGCACTCAACCCAAAATTCAAACAGGGTACAGTCCTAAAAAGCATAGCATTTAAGCATTTTCAAGGTATTCAAGCACCCGCATTAACCCTGCAATAAAAAACCTGGTAAAAACATAGTAACGACATAGTAATAACATTGTAGGTTGTTATTTTAGAAATGCATATCAAAATGGTCACCTTCTGTACTAATAGGTAATAATAACAGCTTCAAAAATTATTAGTGACAATGCCGTACAAACGAATGCCAAGAAATGCAATGGCAAAGCGAAGCTCCCAGAGAGCAGTGCATTTTTAAGCAGACTTGTTGTGACACTAAGCAACACTTTCAAGCGTTCACAAGCATGTCAAACAAAATGTAAGCACTTTTCAATCCTTTAAAAAAACAGCTTTAATATTCAAACATTTTCAAGTATTTCAAGCACTCCTTCGAACCATTGAACATCGAACAAGGGAGTTTTACACTGCCGCATTTTGAAGAAACCAAGGCTTTTTTTACGAGACATTTTTGCAAGAACTGTTGTGTCGATGTTGCCTCCGCGGTCATGAAGCTCGGCCTTTTTCTGAACGCTTGCGCCTCAACAACCATTTACGCTGCCGGGCACGCACAGACACTCACACACCGAAATAAGATAAATACATAAAAAAAAGTCAGTTCGCAGAAGATTTATGAGAGCAATACAAGCCGGGCTCCAAGCGAACATTATTTGCACCTTATCGGTCAGCTGATAGCACATGAAAGCTGTAATATTTGTTTTTAAGTGTTATACAAGTTAGAGATAATTGCTGAAGCTGTGTTATAATTGGGATAGTTGAATTCTTATAATTGTTCTTTTTTTACTCTTTCGGTTTTCATGCTATTTGGAGGGGTTGAAATGGCAACCAGCTTGGGTATTAAAAAGAAAAGCTTTCACACTCATCAGCACTCACAGTACTGCAAGTTTACCCTGGATAACTTCATTTAAAAATTCATCTTTGTTTTATTTACACCGTTTGCTGAAGAGTGCCTCATTGTTAGCCCCAAGCATTAAGATTGTCTTTGCTCACAAAATGGTGAATATTGTGTACATTGAGATTAGACGTGGCACTTGGGGATGAACATGTAATAGAGACATAAAGGGGAAAAAAAAATAGAAAAAAGGAAAAATAGGCAACTTGTCACGACCAGAACGGAATCAGGACCCAAATGCCAAAACCCACGTCTTGCTGGTGCAGAGGTTTGTTGACGGACTGACCAAGTGTGAGTGAGAGCAGTGAGCTTAAATAGAAAGGAAGCCAATCTGTCAAAGAGCCACAGCTGGGGCTACACGAGCGGGGCGAATTGGGCGCCATGGGCAACCGTGACACAAGTCAGACATTCCACAGCTGTTACCTTTCTAAAAACAGGAAATCCTAGAAATATTCCCGGCAAAACACCTTGCTATCTCCATTGAAAAAGCAGAAAAATAAAACCTCGGGAAATAGTTCGGTTTGCTTTCAATGGGTGATTATGAGAGTCATGTTTGGACCCTTGTAGTTCTTGTCCGTGACCCTAATAGCTTATTGATCCAGAACCACTTTATCTCAAAAGATATATTGAGGGTTTGAGCAAAGAGAACAGTGACCTACAAATATTTTGTCAAGAAGTATTGTGATGAATTCATTTAATATATAATGTTCATGTCCCATTCCCCTAAAATCCCAATCCAAGACGTACCCACAGTAAATTGAACGCTGTTCTTGAACCATTTGGAGAATATAGACAATTGTCGTAATAAGTGCTTATGGTTAACACATATTTATTTTATTGATATAATGTTTTTTAACTTACTTACTTTATTGTTTTATGTTTAAGTACAATTAGTTGTGTTAGTGACCAGGAAAATGTGTCATATCTATTTAGGGTTCACTTGGATGCTTTTGGTGTCATGATTACTGATGTGAAACACCTGTGCCCGCTCATTTGGCGCCAACCGCCGTGGGTTCTGATTGGATCCCTGTCACTATTTGAACCCTGTTCTGTCAATCCCCTGTTGTCAGTCCGTCTGCAAACCTCAGTGAATACTAGGCAAGCCTTTTTTCGACCCTGACTCCCACCTGTCCCGGCTACGACCTGTTTTTTCCTGACCACGTCTGCTCTCCCGTCCCGACTTACGATCCGTTTCTGACCCCGACCACATTTTTGCTCTCCTGTTAAGGCTATTGACCGTTTTTTCTGTCCTTGACACTGCCATCGCTCGCTTCGGAAGATCCACTTTCGTTTTCGGATCACAATCCGACTACAAGAGCGACTTGCTTCCCGCGCCTAGCGAACTCCGGATCGTGGGCGCACCCCTTTCTCTTTCCTTTAATAAAACTAGTGAGAAAGGTAACGCAATTGGGTCTGGTTTCTGTTCTGGTCCTGACATTTGGGAGGACGGGAATGGAACAGTTAGTATTTAATTATTTCATATCGGGAAAAATGTGCTCTTTAAGGATCCCCTCACATCCTCTTGTAAATTTGAAGGGCTTCCTATTATATGCAGGTTGAACTCAAGTGCAAGTTATGCATCGGTATGCAACGCTTATTGTTGCTGCTACATCAGCAGCAGCTGGAGCTGCCCTTTGCATAAATGGGCGTTTTAATCACGGTGCAGTCTGGCGTCAAAAAAGCTGCTTTCTTTTCAAGGTAAAATGAGGCCGCAATATGCTAAGCGGGCTCGGGAGGACTACTTCACAATTTTTTTAATACAGGTTCTAATTACCAGTTATAAAACAAGACATTAATTGATAGAACATAACAAAAATGATCGAGGCAGGGAAGCAGAATTTCCTGTGTTTTTTTTATCCCTAAAGTAAAACATTCTAGCCGAAGAAAAGGTAGGTTTCAGGGAGGAAAGGAGCACAACAGAATATATTTTAATTTCCGCATCCCGTGTGAGAAGTTACAACTAGACCATATAAACCATTATTGCATCTTTTTGGATATTAAGAAGGTGTTTGACAGAGAAGGGCAAGCCTCCTTTTAGGCCACCATGTGGAAGTACATAGCCAGGAACTAGTTCAGACCATTGAACAGCTGTATGGTAATGCCAACAGTGCTGTACTGATCAATTGAGCGTGGTTTCAAACCAGAGTCTGTGTCAGACAAGGCTGCATTCCCTCTCCAATGTAATTCATCGTCTTCCTGAAAAGGATTATGATCTAAGATCTGGACCACCATGGAGGTACAGTCAGAATTGGGGGACACTATGTCACTATCCTCCGTTTTGTGATGATAGTGCCGGATAGGCAATGAGGAACAGGAACTGAGAGACCTTGTCCATCGCCAGAACAAAGCATCAACCCAGCATGGGATAGAAATCAGCACGGAAAAAAAACATAAGTAAGGACCAGCAATCCCCAAGGTGTCACCACAAACATCACCGTCAACCACAGAAAGCTAGAACCTGTCACCAAATGTATATATCTTGGAGCTGTTATATCAGAAGATGAGTCAGAACCAGAAATAATTGTCAGGACACGGTAACTGACAAAGATCTGTCAAGGTTGCCATGGTGCCCAATTGGTCCCGAAATGTGCCGCCAGCTGCGGCTCGTTGACAGGTTGGCTTTCCCTCTTTTTAGGCTCAGTGCTCTCACTTTTCCTTTGTCAGCCCGTCAACGAACCTCTGCCCCGCAAGACGTGGGTTCTGTCTCGGTCCTGTTTCCTGTTGGTATTTCCTGTTTTGTCCTGTTTATCATTCTCTCCAGTTTTCGTTCCTGTCTAGTTTGTCCTGTTTAATTTCGATATCCTGTTTCAATATCAATCCTGTCTGTCCTGTCCTGTCTGGTATCGACCCCATATGTCCAATATCTGCTTGGACAGTTGGTATCGATCTCGTTGGTCTCTGGCTTCCTGTCTTTCCACGCCAGACCGCTGCCTAACGTACATAACTCCCTATTTTCTGTAAAATAAAAGCTTGTGTGAGAAACGTCACGCATTTCCATCTTCCTCTGTGGACTCTTCACAGTAAAACTGGAGAAAAAAATCAGGCCATGGCGATTGGATGTAATCAAAAACTAGGCGTCAGCTACGTAATCAAACAAAACCGTGCACAACACCATCAGGTGTCACATATTGGACCCTACGAAGAACTGTTGTCAACTATGCGCGGATGAAAACTACAGTGGTCATGTCACAAAATCATCAGGACTGACCAAGATCATTCGCCAGGGCACAGTCCAAGGGGGCAGGAGGAGATGAAGACCGAAAAAAACCTGTGCTGACAACATTAAGAAACAGACTAGTGCCAACTTTGTCACGATTCAAAAACAGGCCAGGAACCGTCAATAGTGGAGAAAGCTGTCAAGATTTGCATCCTCTTTGGTTCCCCAACGACCCAATACCAAATATGCTAATAAAAGACAAAATAAACTAAATATGAATAAAATGACTAAATTTTGTGGAGTCTTGGGGAGTAACGGAACACATGGAACGGCAAAAATGATGTTGGCAAGCTGTTTGGATTTGTTTTCATTTTGTTTCTGTCGCATTTTATGTTAGTTTTGCCGGAGATCAAAGAGATCAAAGCCAGGAGAGAAAGCTTACCACGTGTTGTGAGTCATCATTTTATTCATATTAAGTTTCTTTTGTCTTTTATTAGCATATTTGGTATTAGAGTAATCCAAAAGTAATTTAAAGTAATCAAGTTAAAGTAATTCTACCCAACCCTGAATGTAATACAATTAACGTTTTCAATAAATGGACTTGTGAACTAACATACCGTAAATTCCGGACTATTAGCCGCTACTTTTTCCCCAAACTTTCAACCCTGCGCCTTATTCAGTAATGCGGCCAATTTATGTAAGGTATTCATTTTAAAAACTTGTTCTGATATGTTTTGCACGAGCAAATAAGAAAGAAGGGCGGAGCAAACGCGGGCTGACGGGATATGGAGTAAAAGTGAGATGTGTTTGTGGACGCGGCCGACAATAGTGGATATATATTTTTCCCACCCTTACCTTTGGAAATATACACTTTTTTCCTTGGATTACTTTCAACGGGCACCCAGACTCTGCAGGTCTGCATCAAACCTTAACTACCGGTATCATTTTCCGTTCATTTTGCCGGCTGTGATTTTTGGACTATGTCGGGTATGGGTTAATTTTGTGTTTGTATTGCATTTTTTCAATGTGGGCGCATGCGGCTAATATATAGGTGCGGCTTGTGTATGTACAAAATCGGTTTCCCCCCGAAATGTGGTGGGTGCGGCTTATAATCAGGGGCAATTCACGGTATTTGGAAAAGGATGCATCAAATTCAATTGCCTTTGCTCTCCCACACAGGAAACATCCTTCTCAGGTAGTTGGCTCTTGCTAAAAAAGAGCCCTCGGAATGCCCCTAAAGTAAATAAGAAAAGTGATTGTGCCATTAAGAAACGTAATTGTATTACTGTTGAGAAAAGGAAACAGGCAGAGAAAAACAGAAGAGGCAAAACACACCTGTGCTTTACTCTCGATTTTACTAATGATTATCGATTGAGTGTCCCACTAGCTTGTTGCTACATTCAAAATGAACAATGGGAAGAAAATAAATATCTATTTGGTATTCTTCTTGACTGATTGTTCCTTAGTGAAGAAACATCGGCGGCTCTTAATCAACAATGAGCAGGAAATCGACAGGAAGTGGCGGCGTTACGTATCCGGGCGCTAGCTCTTACCTGCTACACTTCTTTAGGGGCTTTTGATACTACACATAGCAGCTATAAACATAACAATGCCAAGCATGAACATTAGTGGTGGGCTTTGAGAGCCTCCAAGGGCCTTCTCTGCTGACCTAAAATATATTATATTATATTACATTACATTATATCATACAGTGAAACCTCGGTTTTCGAACGCCTCTCAGTTCGAACAAATCGGAGTCCGACCAAAAATTTCGAGAAATTCTTGCTTCGCTGTTCGATCAAAAAATCGGAGTTCGAACGCCGGTAATGCGTGAGTGCGTACGCTAGGGTGCGATGCTGAGCGGCGTACGGGTGTAGACCGCTCTTTTCCTGACCAACTGTTATCGCTTGCGGACGTGCTTTGTTTTGCTTTCGCTTTCAATATAGGTGTATCAAGTGTTTTAGCCCCTAATTATGCCTCCGAAGAAAGTCAGTGCAAGCAGCAAAGTTGCTACAGGTGAAAAAAGAAAAAGTAGTGCGTACAACTATTGCATTTAAGAAAGAAATAATAGCAAAATATGAAGTAGGTGTGCGAGTGTCTGATCTTGCTAGGGAATACCCCACTGTCCACCTGCGCCTTCTGCTGACCACCACAAAGGTAAGAAATCCTATTCATAATTATTTTCTTATCCTTTTTATTTTTATTTTTACACGTTCATGTTAGCGTAATCTTTCGTACGGAAGATTACGATAACGCGAACGTACAATCAGCCTGGGTTAGCTCTATGTTAACCTTGAAGATTTAAGGTAAACATTCAGGGTGTTGGAACGGAGCCCAACTTTCAGGGTGTTGGAACGGACCCCCCTTTCCAATGAACCACTTGTTGTGGAGACCCGGGTGCTAAATGACTTGTAAACGACCTGATTTTTTTATTTTTACACGTTCATGTTCGCGTAATCTTTCGTACGGAAGATTACGATAACGCGGACGTACGATTAGCCTGGGTTAGCTTTATGTTTACGTTAAACATTCAAGGTAAACATTCAGGGTGTTGGAACGGATTAAAACGTTTTACATTATTTTTAATGGGAAAAATGATTTCGGTGATCGAACAAATCGGTTTTCGAATTATGGTCGAGAACCGAGGTTCCACTGTATTATATTCTGTCCATTGCTACTTACTAAATTTTTCCAAATTGTTTGTCAGCATGTTTCATCGCTTCTCTATGGTTGTGCTGCTTCCAGATGTGTGCTTTCATAATTGATCACGTTTCAGCTATTAGATGTTGCTCGGCTCAGAAACCTACCCAGAAGCCTTCACAAAGAATCCTGAAGGACATGTACCTTAACATCAGTTTTCGATAATGCTGTTGGTTTAGCCAATCAGATTCTCAGGTGGCGTTTGGGCACCTGCTAGCGAGTTGAGTAATGCCTGCCACGTCTGGCGCGGTTGCCATGGCACCCAATTGGCCCCGCCCATGGACACCGGCTGAGACGCATTGACTGATTGCTTCTTGGAGTACTTAAACGCGTTTTCTTGAGCTGTGCTTTGCCGAGCTTCTCTTTTGTTGACATGTTATATTATTATCCGCCTGTCATTGTCCTCCTTTTTCTATGGTTATACAGTCTTGTTTTACTTAGATTTAGTTATTATTTAGTTAAGGCGCGTTCGTGCGGGCCCTTTTGCGTAAATCCCAGTCCCCCCTTCTCTTGCGCAGTCTTCTTTAACAACACGTAGACACGTCCAAAAACAAGGCAGGCTAATTCACAAAATGAGATGGCGCTAGCGCCTCGACTTCAACCCCTCCATCAAGCCTTTTAGTAAGTTCACGAGGGTTTCATAAAATGAACGACTGATATTTGCGTCTCCCTTCTATGACTCAACGCGTTATGCATAACAAATAAAGAACACTGGCTGCCCTATTACTTGAAAACAACAAAATAAAGCAGTCCGTGTCAACAGTTCCCCGGCAAGTAGGAACCGCTCATATTAAAAAGCCAGCGCGGCCTATTTATTGCCTATAAGCCAGAAAGCTGTAAACAGGGCCCCCCTGGTAAGCTATTACGTGTATTGTAATAGCTCAGAGTTGTTTATAAACAGCGAGGGGGCTTCGAGTGACTTCTCTAGTAGACCGATTGGAAGCCGAAAATCTTTAAAACTAACAAAAGCTGAAGGCCTCCTCTATACTTACAAACTGCAAGTACTGGATCAGACCACAATACTCTAGTGTTCAAAGGTCTTGAGTCACCCAGAGAATATGGGTTTTCCATAAAAAGTCACACTTCTATTTATCAAATTAATGTCTGTGTTCTTTTGCTCAAATGGAAATCTTCCTTTTGCCAAACTAAGATATCTCTTTTTTCTTTGCCACTCTGCCTTGAAGGCCAGATGGCCTCTTCACTGTAGATCAGGGGTCTCCAACGTGGTGCCCGCGGGCCTGAATGTAACTCACCAGTGCCAGATTATTGTAATTTTGTAGTGAAATGATTTTTTATTGGTTGACTGAGTCTATTTGATGCTATTTCTGATAATTAACCCGTTAATAACAAAGTAACAACATAGTAATAACATAAATTGATATTTTAAAAAAAAAAAATGCATTCCAATTCATTGGCTACCTGACCAAAATTTTTTTACAAGTATTGATGATAATATTTAAGCAAATAATCGAGAGAATAGAATGTATTAATTTATTTATTTATCTTTTATTGGTTTATTTTACAGGAAACGCAACAAATTCCAGTTTATGAGTTTTGTAAATCTACAGTTTTTTAGTAGCTACCTAGCTACCTTTTTAGCTTTGTAGCTAGCTATCTTACGGCCTCTTTAGTTATTTGGCAAACTAACTAGCTAGCTTTTTACATCTTTCCATGGTATCTAGCTAATATTTGATCTTTTTTGCTAAATATCAAGCTAAATTCTGACTTCTTTTCTAGCTAGCTAGCTAGCTAGCTTTATATTATTATTTTTTAATTAACATGAGTTCTAGCTATTTAGTCGGCTTTTAACTATTTTAGCTAGCTATTTGTCTCGCTTTTAAATTTTTTTTTGACTTGTTTATCTTTCCAGTTAACCATCAACCTTTTTAGCCATTTAGCAAACCATCTCGCTAAGTTGCTATTTTAGAAATGTTTATCAAACTAGGTGCCCTTTGCGCTAATTAATAACAAAAAGTAGCTCTCTGCTTGAAAAAGGTTAGAGAAACTTGCTGTAGATGTCAACAATGGTGTTTTGCGGATGTACTTCAACAATGCTGCTAATTGAGGACCTTTAAGGCAGGTATTTCTAAAACTGCAGACACTAATGTACTTGTCCTCTTGCTTGGTTGTTTCTCCCACTTCTATTTCTACTCTGGTAATAGCTTGTTTAATGGAGTAGTACACATCAATGTAGGAGAACTTCAGTTTTCTGAGAATTTCTCACATGGATTAGCTTTATTATTTAGAACAAGACTAGTATGTCGAGTATTACACCAAAGTTCTTTTATTGGCCAGTTTAATCACACTTACTAATATGACACTCCAAGTACTTGACTTGCTTAAATGAGGGTCAGTTTTATAGCTTTTCCATCAAAAAGTTTACAGCTGAGCTAAAATGATTGCACACGAGTTTTCTACTCAACTTGGTAGTCCTGATAGCTGGAAATGGGCCTCTATTTACCTATGTAAATATTGCATTGAAAATAATTTGCATGTTAAGAATGTATGGAGTGTACTTGTGATTAATTTCACGTTATTTTCGTTGAAAAATATTTAACATTTTCAAAAACAAAAAGGGCATTTTCAATCGACACCAAACTTTTGGACAGTTGTGTAAAACCAGTGGTGGGCCTCCAAGGCCTTCTCTGCTGACCTAAAACATACTATATTATATTATATCATATTATATTATATTACATTATACCCTGCGATTGGCTGGCAACCAGTTCAGGGTGTCCCCTGCCCACTGCCCGAAGATAGCTGGGATGGGCTCCAGCACCCCCGCGACCCTATTGAGGATAAGCGGTGCTGATAATGGATGGATGTATTATATTATATTCTGTCCATTGCTACTTACTTAATATTTCCAAATTGTTTGTCAGCTTCGTTTCTTCGCTACTCCCTGGTCGTGTTGCTTCCAGATGTGTGCTTTCATATTTAATCTTGTTTCAGCCATTAGTTGTTGCTAGGCTCCAAAACCTACAAAGAATCCTGAAGGCCATGTATCTTAACATCAGTTTTCGATAATGCTGTTGGTTTAGCCAATGTGATTCACAGGTGGCGTTTGGGCACCTGCTAGCGAGTTGAGTAACGCCATCGGTTTCACAAATTATGATTGGGTGCGGGGCGGCAGTAGCTCAGGAGGTAGAGCGTTCGTCTTGGGATCAAGGGATCCCAGTTCGAATCCCGGCTCGTCCTTGTTACATGTTGAAGTGTCCTTGGGTAAGACACTGAACCCCCCATACCCCCAATAAACAGGTTAGCGTCTTACATGGCTGCAATACAAGGCCGCTATTGGGAAATGTGGAGCACATTGTAAAGCGCTTTGGGAAGTTATTGACTTGAAAAGCGCTATATAAATGCAGATCATTTCATTTCATTTCATTGCACAACAAATTATATCTTGTTGATTTAACATGGCAATGTTGGGCAACTCAGAGCAAGCCTTTTGCAGACGGGGAAGGTTTTGTCAGCAACTATCAACCTAGACGTAAGATCTTAAACCCAAGCTCGAGCCCGGGCCCTAGCCTGACCCGACCTGAATTTCTGGCAAGGTCGTGTGTTGAAGTCTGGTCGAGCTTCTCTTTTGATGACATTTTATTGTTATTATCCGCCTGTCATTGTCCTCCTTTTTCTCTGGTTTTACTTAGTTTTAGTTATAAAAGACAGGCTTTACATGTGGCGCTTTCATGTAGGGCCTTTTGCGTAAATCTTAGCCCCCCCCTTCTCTCGCGTAGTCAGTATTACTGGCTCTCTAAGCGGACTGCTCTTAGTGGCGGTGGCTTCTGGCGCTTTTGCACCCTGACCAGTGGGCGTGCGGCGGAGTCGACCAAAAACACTTCTTCTCCCACGAGTCACAAACACAAAAAGAAATTCCACTCCCAAGAGCTGGCTCATAAAGCCGGTTCTTTCGCAAACGACCCATTAGTAATTCAGACTGGACCTGAAGGCCTAGGTGTCAAATGCACAGCTCGCCACTGTGTAAAACAGTATGCAAACACAAAAAAACTGTTCCAAGTCACCTGACTCACCTATAAATATAACAAGCCCGTTAATTTTACAATAAGCTGTAAAAATGACACCTTTCAAACATGTCAGCCATGTCTCTGAAATTTCGCCAACCCTGGGGCACAAACGTCCACATAGGTTTGCATTTGTAGATTCTCACACCCCGGGCCGGGGAAACGCAAACGACGAGGATAAAATAAACAATTGCGTTTGGATGTGCTGCTTGGCCCGAAGGACCAAGCGCAATGTGCGAAAAGATGTCGCCAAATGAAAATCGGACGGGAATTCTATCACCTCTCGCTTCCTGTTTGACTAACAATGCGGAGTCTCACAAAACGTCTTGGTGCGATCAAGCTAACCTCGTTACGTTTACTCCCACTTGATTCACTGTAACGTGTGTCAAACTCAATGTGAGACAATGGTGAATGAAGCACAAGAGAAAAATAAGCTGTGTCACGTCAAACAATAATAATGTATCTTTACATAAGCAAAATTGGGCAGCACGGCGGCGCAGTGGTTAGCGTTTGTGCGGCACAGTTCATGTCATGGGAACCTGTCGTGGGTTCAAATCCAGCTCCAGACTTCCTGTTCGGAGTTTGTATGTTCTCCCCGTGCTTGCGTGGGTTTCCTCCGGGCACTCCGGTTTCCTCCCACATTCCAAAAACATGCATTTCAGGTGAATTGGCCGGTCCAAATTGTCCCTAGGTATGAATGAGCGAATGAGTTGTCTGTCCCTGTGTGCCCTGCGATTGGCTGGCAACCAGTTCAGGGTGTCCCCTGCCCACTGCCCGGAGATGGCTGGGATGGGCTCCAGCCCCCCCCCCCGCGACCCTAAAGAGGATAAGCGGTACGGCTAATGAGATGAGATGAGACATAAGCAAAATTATTTACCATGCTCTTAAATGTACATCATGTTGTTAATACCAAACATGCTTCTATTATATTCTATTCTATTCCATTCTATTCTATTCTATTGCACACATTAAAGATGACATTTCAAAAATAAAAAATTGAACTGTCCAAATAAAAAAAATACATTATTACATCATTGGTGTATGTTCTCTTATTTTAGAATTTAATGTTATGCTTGTTTTCATAAAATAAGTGAAACATAGATAACTATCTTATCAGGCCAGTGCTAGATTGTTTTGCTTATTAATATATTCAAACCTTACTAAACACTCAAATTGAAGAGAGAAGACATTAATGGATTTTGAACTTGCTAGAAGGAGAAGGAGAGAAGCCTTCTAGATACGAAAGTCCAACCAGTTGTAAAGACCCTCACCTGAGGCGTGTTCAGGAGAGTGAGCGATTGCTATCGCTAGCTATCGCTAGCTTCTGAACGGCCAATGATTATTGAGCGCTCGCGTGCCCGAGTAATCACGGGAGAAAGACCGCTTACTTTGATTTCCAACATGGCGTCGACAGTGCAGAAGATGGAGGATCTCACCCTGACGAGTGCTGTTGGCGATGTAATATATCGTCTTACATTGCCTGGTAATGTTTGTGAACAATGCAAGACAGGTATGACCCTTCCACTGCGTTTAGGATAACCTTAACTGTGTCAATATGCGAACTGTCGCTCATATCAGCCAACTCGCTCAAAGCAAGCTGTAGAACGAAATCCATTGTACTGTCGTCGGCCATTTTGGATCAGTAAGGCAATCACAGTGAGCGATTACAACCGTTCAGCAGTGCGCGGCAAGCGATTAACAAGCGACTACATGTCTGATTACTCTCCTGAACACGCCTCTGGTCCCCTTTTTTTATTACATATCCTAGGTTACAAATGCATTTATTAATATTGAAATCTTTAGAAAATATTGTATCTTATTTGAAAATTGAGCAAAATTATTTTACCAAACAAATACTAGACCATGCTCCTAAAAACAATATTTCAAAGAAATATTGTCTACTTAGATTAGAATAAAATACTTAAAATAAGCCAAATTACCAACCATCTGCTGCATAAGCATGTCCTTTTGTCACAATTGCCCTGGCGCCCAATTGGCCCCACCCATGTGGCGCCAGCTGCGGCTCATTGACAGATTCGCTTTCTGTCCATTTAAACTCGGTGCTCTCATTTTTCCTTTGTCAGTCCGTCAACGAACCTCTGCCCCTCAAGACGTAGGTTTTGACTCAGTCCTGTTTCCTGTTGACATTTGTTGTCCGGTATTGTTCCCATTTATTTTTGTTCTGTTTATTATTCGTTCCAGTTTTCATTCCCGTCTAGTTTGTCCCGTTTATTTTCGATATCCTTTTTCATTATCTATCCTGTCTGTCCCATCCTGTCTGGTATCAACCCCATCTGTCCGATAACAACTTCGGCCTCTGGCTTCCTATCATTTCACGCCAGACTGATCCTGTTCTGGTTCATGACACTTTTATTTTCATGAAATGTCTTTTTTACCAGAAAAAAATACATCATAAAAAAATACATTAAAATAATCAAAATATCCTGCTTTTAGCCGATGAATTCATATCTGTTCATTAGCCAGAGCTGAGGAAATAATGACCCATTGCTTATTATCATTCTTCAAGCATCCAAAATCGATAGCGAGCGTAGCGAGTTATCGTGTCGATAAGGAGAGTTTGCGATTGTCAGTTCCCACCCAATGTGGTCTTTTAGGCTTTCCGCAAACAGGTAAATGGACCAGAAAGATCTTAGCAGAAAATAGGATCAAGCTAAATGAAGCGGGACACATATTGAGAACATGATAAGAAAACGTCTATCGCTGTGTGGTGAGATACCTTATCCCTGCTCAGTTTGTGGCAAAGTAGTGTCATAGTGCCAAAACACACAAAATTGCTGGTGAGAAACACAATCAGACTTCCAATGATTTTGCGTAGTTCCCGTAAGTTTGTGAGCTTAAAAATTGGAATGTACGTCAAGCTGGCTTTTAGCTTTGCCATCTTGTCCTGGGAGGAAGTCAAAGTTGTATTGATTTGTTTAGTCTTCTTATGGCCCGAAAATTATTATTTGTTTTATGACCAGCCCCGGAGGATAATGACTCATTCCTATTATCATTCTTCAGACATCCATGGTCAATAGCGAGCATAGTGAGTCATTGGCTGAGTCCCATTCTTCGCACTTTCACTCGCTATGTGCCCTAGTCACTCGGTTTGCGCGTTCACGTGAAAATGGGGTGTGTCCCGATACTCTCAAGACCGAGGCAGAAGTGCCCTCAAACCATGTCGTAGCCACTTCAAGACCGAGGGGGCTCTCGACCTCACTTGGCGGCGAAGTGACTACCCAGAAGGCTTTGCGAATTCTCAATATCAACAAACATGCCCGGAAAGGAACCGCACAAATGTAAGTAGTTTTCCACAACCACGCATGTATTTGCAACAAAATGTATTGAGATATCTTAGTTAGACGTAAATGCAATAGAAAATCGTATTTTCGCGTTAAAACACGAACATTGCAAAATCGCTACTTTACGAAGTGCACTAATCTACCAAGGGAGCTGGCAAAAAAAATCTTCACGCTACAAACTTTAAAGTAGGATAACTGGGCAGAAAATCACGGTTCAGCCCATCCCTGTTTTTATCTTAAACGAGTCGTCCTTTTACATCTACTGTACATGGCCAGTCGCTAAAGGAGCATAGTCAGAATACCGTTCTGAACATAAGCGCTTGTTTACTGCACACAATTTCGGGTGTCGTGTTTTATTTACAATATGATTCTTTCATGTGAGATCAGAATGCATTAGTTTTCATCATGCATTATGAGTAATGTCTCCGAATTTCACGTGGAAATACAGTTGAAACAAACTACTATCACATAGTCCACTGCCTTCTCTGTAAACACATATTAAGTAAACTAATTACCTTCTCAAAATGTTGTCCAAATGTGGAGACAATTCTAAAGCATATGTGATGCTGGCCAATAGAAGGCTCATACAGCCATAAGAATAACATGTCAATTTTGTGTATCTATTCACTATCAAATAATTATCCAGAACACATCCTATAATTTCCTGTCTCACATCAACTTGCTGAGCATCCTATACTCAGTTGTTTTTGTACAATACATCAGCATTAAGTAATTCTTGTTTTTTCCACCCAACCTAAAGGCCACTGTAGAACGTCCCGTGGAAGAGCTGGTCACCATCACAGCTACCACGCCATCCACACCACCGGGCACGTCGTTGGCACCTTCTAATCCGGCGCCAAACCCCAAATCACCCAGAAAAAAAAGGAAGCACGATACACTCCTTGACTTTTTGAAAGCGGAGTCTGCCGGAGTGAGGAAAAGGCTCGAAGAAACTGTGGCCAAAACTGAGCGGTTCCCGTCCTTTTTGGGAAGCTCGTGGACAAATTTCCAGAACAGTGACATCTCTGCAATGTTTCCCTTTGTTTTATAAAAGGATAATATTGTTTTTTTTATTAAGAACTCAATGAAGTTCCAGTTTGTGTTTTCCAGCTTCATGGAAGTATAGGTATATTTTTGTTAAAATTTGTGACACATTATTTACTATTATGTATTTTGGCCCAATGTGAGTTTGTTTTTCTGAAAGTAAACTATTATTTAAGCTGGAGTGATTTGTAGTTGTTTTCTTTCCAACAGTCACATAGTTCACACACAGTATCTCACATCATTATGAAATAAACCACCAAGGTGTTACTCAAAATGAAGATGTTTATTGAATAGTAATGCAGAAAAGCACATAATGCAAATGTGGGTCTGACTTAAAGAGCCTAAATATGGCTTTTGGGCAATTTATTCCATATTAACTGTGGACAATTCTTTGTACGGTGGACCTGGGAACCCTGAAGACCCGTGACACCACACGGTAGGACAGAGCGTGGGCCAGCCAGTACACGTAGATCAGGACCTCCAGCCACGGCCCTGTTCCCTCTTTAGCAGCTCATGCAGGGCCCACATAACCTAACCTTCTTGCTCAACCTTAAGTCCTGAATGAGTTCTGACTCCACATCCAACCATAAGCACAGGATGGGAACATTCCTGTCCAACCTGTCCACGCTTATGGGACAGCCACTCTGGAACACAATAGATAACAATTTAGACATAAAAGTGGGCATAGAAAAGAAAAAGACCGCTTTAACTGTGATGTAAGCATCATGAAAAAATGTTGAAATGACCTTTTTTATATCCAATGACAACTCTTTTGAATTAAATTCCTTATGAACTAAGGTTTTTGGGTCGTACAGGGAAGTTTGGTGACGATATTATGTCAGCTTAAGGGTCAGGTGGACTGTTCTTGTGTTTGTTTACTTTTCGTCATGTCACACATTCAAAACCCCTACTATATGTCATAAAATGGCATTAAGATACTAATAAGTAGATTGCCATTTATGTCTACACAAACATAGGGTATTATGTGAACGTGCATTGTATGTTAACTCTTACTGTATTTGACCGAACGGGTCATTTTTTTTAATGAGTGTACGTACCTTGTAAAGATGAATCAGCACTACATAGCGCCAAAGCTGTCTTCAGTATAGCACATTTCTCCTCCGTTGATTGGAGACACGGAAAAGATTATGAGCTTTCAGGCAATCGGTAATAACACAGCTGTAGCGGGCATTTTTAACGTTGCACGAACTCTCCAACTGACACACTACGTTGAGACTCGAGTTGTTTACATGTGACGTAGGCCTATACGTCACTAAGGTCTACAGCCAATTAATATTACCGCCATCTCCTGGACAGGGGTGGAACCTTGCAAGTCTTGTCCAAACCTTTTCCACTTTGCACTCCACTCGATGAGGGCACTCCTCTATCGAGGGACCTCACTGGAGGGTTCTCGGGGCCGAGTGAGAGAAATGGGATTGGGCCATTGTGTCAATAAGAAGAGTTTATTATTGTCACTCTCCACCAATGTTCCCTCGAATAATCCCAAGTGTGGCAAGATGATTAATCATCAAACATGTGCAAAACTTGACATCAAGTTAGATTTTGCGGAGTTTCCGGCAATGCAAAATTATTTTTCTCTTTTGAATGAATTGACTCATGTACCAATGCAAAGGTTGTACGGCCTATAAACGTCGTTTGTTCTTACAATTCTTTCACAAGATATCCATTTCTTTTTATTTCCTGACATATTTTGTCGCATCATTTTTGGGGGCTTATTTAATCGGTTGTAGGATACAGAACTGTACTTAATCACATTTTTTAGTGGAAGTACAATGTTGGCAACAAGATTCACTTGATATAATTGGAAATTATTGGAATGCAACACAAACTTGTTTTTTTTCTACTTTATAAAAAATTCCTTTAAAAAAAAATCTCATTGTGTTTATTTTTACCGAGCTGTTACTATTTTCTTTTTGTTCTCTATTTACTTTTTTCCTACATTCCTTTCTTTTGTTTTTTTCTGTTTTTTTTCTAAATTTTTCCTTCTTTTTTTCTCTTCCTTTTGTTTCTTTTTTTCTCAGCTTTTCACTACTTTTTCATTTTGGTATTTTTTTCATTTTTGTTCTATTCCCCCCTTCTTTTAAGTCATTTTGTGCATAATTTTACATAATATTTGGTCATGTGGGCAGCACGGCGGAGCAGTGGTTAGTGCGTGTGCGGCACAGTTCTAAGGTCTTGGGAACTTCCTGTGTGGGTTCAAATCCAGCTACCGGACTTACTGTGCGGAGTTTGTATGTTCTCCCTGTGCTTGCGTGGGTTTCCTCCGGGCACCCCTTTTTCCTCCCACATGACATGCATTTCAGGTGGATTGGTCGGTCCAAATTGTCCCTAAGTGTGAATGAGCAAGCGAGTTGTCTGTCCCTGTGTGCCCTGTGATTGGCTGGCAACCAGTTCAGGGTGTCCCCTGCCCACTGCCCGATGATTGCTGGGATGGGCTCCAGCACCCCCGGGACCCTACTGAGGATAAGTGGTGCAGCTAATGAGATGAGATTTGGTTATGTTAGGATTAGAGAAGCAAAAAAAAAACCTGAAGAGCCATTTAGGACCCGAAAGAGCCGCTTCCTTTTAGTGAGCCGAGCCGAGGAAGCCGGTTCTCGACAAACTCTACTAACTTTACTCAACTTCATTCTACTTCAACTTGACTTCAAAATACTGATTTAGGATACAACGTCGGGGGAACCCGTGTATTTTTACCTTCATGCACAGTAACTTTGACTTAAGTCGCTTCATAATTAGTAATTTTGGCCCTCGTTTTTGTGCAGTGTCTAGATTTTCTTGTGCGCTGAGAATGTGCGAGCAGTGCGCAATTGCATACGCGTGCAGCTTAGAGGGAACACTGCTCTCCACCCATGGTGGTCCTCAACGCCTTCTTCGTCAACCCTAACCCATGATGGTCGCTGTGTCAGGTAAATGGACAACACCAGAAAGAGCGTCGCAGGAAAGAGGATCAAGCTAAAGGAAGCGGGGGCACATAATGAGAACAAGATAAGAGGAATTCTATCGCTGTGGTATGCTACTATCAGCTGTGTGCACCTGCGCTCATATTTCCATCTCGACGGGAAGGGATTCGTCTTGGTGTGAACGCACACTCACTTGACAAGAAGTGGATTGCGGTTATAGGGGAAGTCGACAAATACTGGTTTGACATGTCACATGAATTTAACAATAATCCTGTCACCCTGGTGTTTTCTCAACCCCATAGACTTGTCTATGGCTTCATGTACCGCGTTACATTTTGTCATAAAAATGATGTTTTGCCTCTGAGTTTATGAATAAAAATACAGTCATAACAGTTCTCGAAATTGTCATGATTACCGATGGGATTCACCTGTGCCTGCTCGTTTGGCGCCAACCGCCGCGGGTTCTGATTGGCTCCCTGTCCCTACTTAAATCTAGTCCTGTCAATCCCCAGTTGTCAGTCCATCTGCGAACCTCTGTTTATACACGGCAAGCCTTTTTTTCGACCATGACTCCCGCCTGTCCTGTTCTTGCTCCCGTTTGTCTCCGGCTACGACCTGTTTTGATCCCGACTACGTCTGCTCCCCGATCCCGGCTTAGGACCCATTTTTATCCCGTCTTAGCTTACAACTCGTTTCCGACAAGACCACGTTTTCGCTCTTCCCGTCCCGACTACTGACCTGTTTTTCCATCACTGGCACCGCCATTGCTCTCTACGGAAAATCCACTTCCGTATTCGGATCACAATCCAAGTGCGAGAGCGACTTGCTTCCCGCATCTAGCGAGCATCGGATCGCGAGCGCTGCCCTTCTTCTTTCTTTCAATAAAATTGTGAGAAAACGTTACGCGATTGGGTCTCTCCTGTGTGCTGGTCGTGACAGAAACGAGTTCTGTCAGTTTTCAATTTTTAAGTCAAAATTTGAACCAAAAAATGTTTTTAGTCGTACTGGAAAGTTATGATTCTGGCAGTTTACGTCACATTTGATAATACTGATAACCAGTGTTGGGTTTATAAGAATAGAATAGAATAGAATAGAATAGAATAGAATAGAATATACCTTTATTGTCATTGTTACAAAATGGGTTGAACATATTGTGACAACGAAATTGGGCGTGGCACTCCAGATTCACATTGAACAGTGAGGATAGAAGAAAACAAAGAAGATAAAGGAACGAAGAAGATAAGGTTATAATTTAAACAATATAAATGAACAAAGAAGATAAAGGTTATAATTTACACAATATTTACACAAGAAATGCTGGCTTGTATAATGTTACATACAGTTACAACGTTACAAAGGAAGGCGTTCCTAGAACACAATCACTTTACTCTGTAATTAGTAGTGTAATACGTTACGGGACGGGAGAGTAGACGTGGTCAGGATCAAAAACGGGTGGAAGCCAGCGGACAGACAGGAGCAAAAACAGGTGGGAGTCAGGGTCGAAAAAAGGCTTGCCTAGTGTAAACTGAGGTTTGCAGACGGACTGACAAAAGGGGACACATAGGAGTGGGTTTAAATAGGGACAGAGAGCCAATCAGAATCCGAGGTAGTTGTTGCCAAAGGAGCGGGCACAGGTGATGCATATCGGTAATCATGACAAAAGATGCTGAGATAAGTGTTTGTATTGTTTATTTAGGTAAACAAAATAAACTTGTTTACATAAATTGTTTTTATTCTACATAGTCTCTCTTGCTGTGAGTAAATGTGTGCTCTGTTGTGTTTGTAAGGTTTATTAGCGCTTAATAAAAGAAAATCATTAATAAGGGAAGCAATTGAGGGTGACAGGTATGGAAACTTCCAAAACATACTCAAGCTTACGTATTACTCGTGTAGAAATATTCCTAGAAAATTAATCCCATCCCTAAATTAGGTGAAAGTATTATTTTTCTTCACGAACAGTTGGTCCGCCTTTGCTACGAGTCACTGGTGCTTTTAAGAGAGAAGTGCAGCATTATTAAGAGAATCTAAACACCAGGCACTGGCTGAAAGCCGCCATTTAGGAAGAATGGCCAGTCGGAAAGGCAGCAACAGAAAGGTACGTAATTGTAGTTGAAGCCGGGGAGGCGGGTCCCTTGTTCCGAATGGACGGAGGAATAAAAGAGCCACTGACGTTTGAAGGAGGATGCGCTCTTATAAAACGGGAGGGAGGCCAACGACTAAAGAGAGGATGTAAAAGAGAAGCTCGCCGACAAGTAAATCAGAAGAAAACAAGTTGAGTTCTAAAAAGGCTGCAACAATTAGAAAAATTGACTACGGAATTAGTCGACAATAAGTGAGGCATCTCTACATGAATATAATCTCTGCTGAGAGTCACACATGCGCAACAGCGTCTTGCTAGCATAAACGTAAAGAAATTGAGGAAGTGTTGTGGAATGTGGATAGAAATATAGAATGTGGATAATAATGATAAGTACCATAAATTCCGGACTATAAGCCGCTACATATTTCCCTAGCTTTCAACCCTGCGGTTTATTCAGTGACGCGGCCAATTTATGTAATTTTTCCAACGGCCGCCAGCGGCGCTCGAGTGTTGCTACCATTAACTGCCCTGTCACAACTACCGTTTGGGATGAAAGCTATATTATTATTATTAAAGCTTTGAAAACTCTCTCGGTGTACTGTCTTTCTTTGTAAATATGTGTAACCCATGTAGAATATGTATTTGCAACTGTATATTTTGGTAATGTATCTATTTGTATTTAGTTTAGACACTTATTCTGATATGTTTTGCACAGGTGAACGAAAAATGAGGGGCGGAACAAACGCGGGCTGCCGAGTTTAAGTGGGGACCGCTAAAGGTGAGGGACAAACAAGGAAAGACGAGGGGGTGAAAAGTTGATTAAAGAAAATGGAGTGGCGTGAGTAAATGTGTTCATCTGATATATTTTTCCCACCCTTACCTTTGGAAATATACACTTTTTTCCTTGGATTACTTTCAACGGGACCCGGACTCTGCAGGTCTGCATCAAATCTTAAGTACCGGTATCATTTTCCGTTCATTTTGCCGGCTGTGATTTTTGGACTCTGTACTTTAATGAATGACATTTAGTTTCAATCGCGGGACTTGATGTTGGGTTCGGGTTAATTTTGTGTTTGTATTACATGTTTAAATGTGGGCGCGTGCGGCTTATATACAGGTGCAGGTTATGTATGTACAAATTCGGTCTTCCTTTTAAAATGTGGTGGGTGCGGCTTATAATCAGGTGCGCTCTATAGTCCGGAATTTATGGTATGTAGGCATCTGGTGAAGGTCGTGGGATGACATTGTTGCAATAGGTCACAAGCTGAAATGCTGGGGGAGGACGGCCTTCACGATATATCTTAACTTTATTTGAGAACACAATAAAAGCCAATGTTGAACGTCATGAATTTTGAACGTGTCCCTAATGCAATAAAGCGTGTTCCCTTTTTGCCATATCTCCCCTCTGCCTATTTTTGGGGCAATGCCCAACGATGTTCTCTCCAAAAGGTTCAGAACCAGAAATCATGGCTAGGATAGCGCAAACCACATCCTTACTTGCCAGACTTAAATTCAAGTCAAGTCAAGTCACATTTATTGTCATGTCCTGCACGTTTGCCATGGCGTCCAGCTGGCCCTGCCCCTTGACACCGGCTGACCTGTATTTTCCTGATTACTCCTATGGGTACTTAAACACGCCTTTTGGAACTGCCCTTGGGCAGATCATTGTTTAGTTGTTAAACCTGGTTAAACTCTGTGAGAGTTCTGTTAAAACCTGTTAAATGCCTAGTTCTGTGAATCTGCTCGCATTTGATCCTGTTTTGTTTTTGTTCTGATCCGTTTGTTTGTTTTTGACAACTTGTCTTTTGTTTGGATTTCTAATCCACTCCGCGACCATCGATCCCCGGATCGAGTGTGCGCACCAGCCTCATCCTTCCCCCAATACATTGTGAGTACGTCTACGCAAATGGGTCCTTTTTTCCCGTTTCCCGCTCCGCCCCGTGACATTTATTTGAGTAGTCCTTAATCACAACATGTCTTAAAGGACTGCACACACCATCCTCTGATCTTAAACCCATCTGGAGGGCCAGAAATGTGGCAGTGAAATCAAATATCTGACTCATACAAGCACTAGTCATTTCCATCTTCCTCTTCCGCTTGCGAGACATGGACTTTTACAGTAAAACTGAATAAAATCCAGGCCTCGGAGATAAAATGCTACAGGAAACTTCTAGGCATCAGCAACTTAGCCCATGTGACAAACAAAATGGTCTGCAACACCATCAGAGGGCAAATTGGACAGGCCAGGAACCGTCAAGAGTGGAAAAAGCTGTCCAGAGTCGTGTCCTCATTGGTGCCTCGACGACCCATGCAGTTAAGGGATCCGTGCACCGTGAACTAAATATTTGATTCTCTCCAAAAGCGGCAACATCAAGTACCCAAACCATAATTTTTCAAGTTTGTGAGCATTTTAGCCTGCATATGGCAAATAAAAAGACAACCTGCAAAATTTGCAAAGCAGACCTTGTGTATCATTGTGGTAGCTAAGTGACACATGGACATTAGAGCACGTCAGACAAAACGGAGTCTGACTCGCCTCAGTAAGATTCAAGTAACGTTAAAGTCAATAAAGTTTTGATGACATGCATTGTATATTTTATAGGCGTGTATTTTGCAATAACAGACAGCTTGAGCGGAAGATTCCTGAGAGACATATTTCAAAATAAATACATGCAGTCCAGAGAACATACGACATTTGTTAAAACCTTAAAATCGCCAAACTTCGATTGTTAAAACTGTTGGATTTCAAACTGTTGAGAATCGTTAAGTACTTGTGTTTGCAGATTTCACAGTTCACCAATAAATGTACTTTATTTACTGATCTATTTACTTGGTTTTAATTTATTATTTATTTACCTGTCCATAAAAAATGGAAAGAGGTTTTTTGATGGATGTAGATAGATTGATACTTTATTCATCCCCGTAGGGAAATTCACACTTCCAGCAGTCTCCCTTGTTGTTTATTAACAGATTAACATGATGCCCTCGGGGTGCTTGTTGTAGTTTAGCAGAGTGGATGACATCACATGCTAGTCCAAAAGTTCGACATCCCTGCGGCAGATGGAAATCTTTGTGCCCAGGGATACACCACCTCGTGTTAGCGAGTCCACCTCCTCTCCGTTGGTTTAGCGGAGTGGATTTGTTTCTATTGTATTGTTTTATTGTATTTATTTATTCAGCCAGTATATACCATAAACATGATATATACAAGAAATCATTTGACACGCGAACCTCTCGACGTGACGCGTCGCCTTCGATCGGCGCCGGGTTTTTAGACCCAACTGCTGTCTTGGGAGTCATTAGTTGACCAAACCCCCCAATTTCAACCCTTAATGCCGAGCGCCAAGCAGGGAGGCAAGCAGGGAGGCAATGAGTACCAACGTTGTAAGTCTTAGGTATGACTCGGCCGAGGCTTGAACCAGCGAACTCCCAGTCTCGGAGCGGGCGCCCTACCATCTAGGCTACCGAGCTGGTCGTCACACGCTAGTCCAAAAGTTCGACATCCCTGCGGCAGATGGAAATCTTTGTGCCCTGAGATACACCACCTCGTGTTAGCTAGTGCACCTCCTCTCCGCTGGTTTAGCGGAGTGGAGTTAGCTAGTCCACCTCCTCTCCGCTGGTCTAGCGGAGTGGATGACCTCACACGCTAGTCCAAAAGTTCGACATCCCTGCGGCAGATGGAAATCTTTGTGCCCAGGGATACACCACCTCGTGTTAGCTAGTCCACCTCCTTTCCGCTGGTTTAGCGTACTGGATGACGTCAGACGCTAGTCCAAAAGTTCGACATCCCTGCGGCAGATGGAAATCTTTGTGCCCAGGGTTACACCACCTCGTGTTAGCAAGTCCACCTCCTCTCCGCCTCCCGCAGGCTTTCGTATCTTTGTCTAACAGCGCTGAAGCCGGATAGCTCCGGATAGCTCCGGTCCGGGTAGCTCCGGGTGGCTACACGTTAGCGTCCGGGATGCTAAACGTGAGTTACGTTTCCGTAAAACACAGCAAACTGTGAGCTTAGGTGTTTTTCACCAGCACAGCCAGTTCGTCCGTCTTTTTTGGTATAGAGTTCACATTTATCATGATTACCGACAGTATGCTTCTACTGAACTATCACTGCGCCCTATTGACTTTTATTTAATTTTTGTATGAATCCGCAGTATGTGTAGTTAAATATTTATTTATTATTGCACCCATTTTTCTCATGTTTTTCATAATATTCCACATAACCTATTCAACACCTTGCAAAATTCAAGAATAAAACACATACGATTATTCGACTAATCGTTTCAATAGTCGTGACTAGTAAACTGTTAAAATAATCATTAGTTGCGGCTCTAGTTCTAATAAGGCATCAACTTACTCGAGCTTCAACTTGAATTAACTTTGCCCATTATAGACCATGCTGAGTATTATTCATCATCCGGGATTCAAATTAGCCTTGATGTTCCATTAGGGGTCAAAGTGACAATCAGAACCATTGACAGCGCATTTACTGCGACTATAACCGCCATTTAAAGTTGTCATTAGCGCTGCTTTTTAAACGACCTTTAAGCGTAACATATGAAAGCAATAAGGCCAAATGAACGAGACTAATTGCTGTGCACGGAACGAGGTGTTAATTAGCCTTGGAATCCAGCCAATGTTGCACATCAGGAAGGGATCATCGCCGCTAACGCTACCTTTTTGTTTCAAATTCAATCTGCAATGTATCGTTTAAGTACCATAAATTCCGGGCTACAGAAGACACCTGATTACAAGCCGCATGGACGAGTTTAAACAGCCGTGAAAATGAACTCATCCACGTTAATTTTTTTACATTTGAAAAACAAAAAACAAAAAACTGGAAAACACAGGAAAAGGTTTATCGCAGGAGGGTAACACATTGTGCTGTGATTAAGACCAACATTTGTCTTAATAGACTAGTGCAGCATGCATCTATCCATTATTTGCACTGTTTATCCTCAGTAGGGTCACAAGGGTGCTGGAGCCCATCCCAGGTATCTTCGGGCAGTGGTCAGGGGACACCCTGAACTGGTTGCCAGCCGGTTGGAGGGCACACAGAGCCAGACAACCATTTACTCGCTCATTCACACCTACGGACAATTTGAACCAGCCAATTAACCTGACATGCGTGTTTTTAGAATGTGGGAGGAACCGGACAATCACGGGGGAGAACATGCAAACTCCACAGGGGAAGGTTGCGGTAGTTGGACCCAGCCACCGTGCCGTTGCTTATATACGCAGGAGCGCGACAAAAACATTCTCAAAACAAAACTTGATGTGCTGACTAAAATTCCGGGGCTCGTACAATCATAACAGCTTGTACACAATAAACTGATCTTTAGATCTCCCATCCCTTGCACACATGACCAAGTGATAAAGAGGAAAACAAGTATTGCTTTTGCTACATAAAAATAATTTTAATTACATATTTTGAATCCTTCTAACAAATAGTGTCTGCTGATTGAATATTTTAGTGTGGCAACAGGTGACTATCGGGGGTATATTTTTCCTAACAGGCCAAAAACTGACCTCATATTAGGCTGTCCGATCACGTTTTTTTTCCTTTTGTTTATTGCTCATTTTTTTTATCGTGTACCCCTTAGTTAGTAACTAGTATCAGCATGTATAGAGATTTGTGTTTGTGAATTTTGACTTAAAAAGTGAAAACTAGAGTCTGCAACACTTGGTCTCCTTTCTATCACTTTGTCATGTGTGCAAGGGATGGGAGAGCTTAACCCTTAGGGAGAGAAATAACGATCTACTCTCGAAGTATTTTGACCAAGGAATGTCCTGACTTTGTGGTGTTATAACTTTGTCATTACAGATTTGTTTTGTTTTTTTAAGTTTACTTCGAACCACTCAAAATGTTCAGGGGACCTTTGCTACCCGTACACATATACTTTTTTGATGCCTTCCATGAATTTTTTTTTTGGGGGGGGGGGAATTACTCGATAACTCATCATCATCGTTATTATTATTTGCTTGGCATGTCTACAGGCTGTTGTGATTGTTCAGGCTTTTGAATTTTACTCAGTATAGTAAACTTTGCTTTATTTTGAGAATATTTTTGTCACACTCGTCTTGGGATCAAGAGGTCGCGGGTTCGATTCCCGGCTCCTCCGTGTTATTTGTCAAAGTGTCCTTGGGCAAGACACTGAATCCCTAATGCCCCCAATAAGGAGGTAGGCGCCTTGCATGGCTGACTCCCTATTGGTGTGTGAGTGTGTGAATGGGTGGGTGTGAAGCACATTGTAAAGCGTTTTGGAAGGTCTTCATTGACTTGAAAAGCGCTATATAAATCCAGACCATTTACCATTTACACTCCTGCGTGTATTTTAATGTTTGTTGAATATTATTGACAGCTGCACTGGTTGAATACTGAAAGACTGACAGCTACAGACACGGCCCGCAATTTTCTTAATCCCAACAGAATGTGTTACTTTTCTGTTCTAGACATTTCCCTGCTGATTTTGCCGAGATCGGCATCTTACTTCATAGGGAACGTGGGGATCTCCATTCATGCGCATCACTAATTAGATGACAAGGCATTTAGCTAACAAATTGTCGGTTGCAGAGTTTAAAATGTAGGAAACATGTAGCGTCTCGTCATAGGGAATTTACGGTACATTGTAAAACAAAGCAAACCAAATTAACCCCTCGTCCCCCACAGAAAACACAGGAAAATGGAGGTATGTTCCTACCACGTGCAGCTCCAGGTAGTCGCCCAGTCCTTTGGCGCTTTCAACCCTGACCAAGATGGCCTCCTTCAGTTGCGTGCTAAATCCGACCGCGAGCCGGTCTGCCCGAGTACTCGGCCGGTCGTTGGGTGGCCACGTATATGTGATGAGGGCTCCGCCCCTGCCAAAGATGTATGTCGTCCCAGCTATAAAAAAAGAACACACAGAATGAACATTTACTAATCATGGCAGAATTTTGAATTTCCCCAAAAACAACAACAAAAAAATACTAATAATTGAAATTTCCCAAGCCGTAGAAAATTTGATACATTTAACAGTATGATTCATCTTGCTGTGTCTGTTTCTCTTGTCTCTATTCTTTGGAAACCCAAAGGCATTTCATCTGGTACAGAACTTGAGTGAAACTCATGGCCCGAAAGGCTTAACATTTCTGAGTGTCTAAAATAAAAGAAAAAAACTTCGAAAGAGTTCTTTGACCTAAAACTACATTTCCACAATTCTACAATATCCATGAAGTGTAGGCTCGGTGCTACTACACGGCAGTATTTCCATATAGATGCTAGTGAGTGGAATTGAAAAATAAATTATCCTTATCATTTTATTGTACAGTGACACCACTACATGCAATTTTAAATTGTTCTTAGATTGTGCTTGTATTAAGAGTTGATTGTATCTCGAGCACATTTTCCTAATATGAAATAACTGAAAACCAATTAATTTGTTCCCGGCCTCTCAAAAGCATAAAAAATCTTCCTGATCATTAAAAACACATTCAAATAGTATTGACATGAAAATACAGCAATAAGATGGATAAGATATAATAAATAACTTTAAAGTCCCAGTCTCTATTGGTAACTTCTCGTAAATTGGGTTTTCACTCACATTTCTAATTGCTAGTATAAAGAGATATTACTATATTTATTTTTTTAACATATATAAGTACAGTGACACTATATTGTTTGTGTCATTAATAACTAATGAATTCAGAGTTACTTTACATAAAGAAGTTGTCACATTTATTTTACATATTATTACATTTAGTTATAGCTATGAGTTACATCAGGCCTTTTGAGTAGAGCCATTATTCCAATGTGAAAATGATCCCTTAGTTTGGTGAAAATAAGTGCGCCTGCAGTACACGATTGATGTTTTCGGCCATTGTTTAGATCACAGGTGTCAAACAGGCGGCCCGCGGGCCAGATCAGGCCTGCTAAGGGATTGAATCCGGCCCGCGAGACAACACTCAGAAAAGCGCAAGAGAAAAACAAGCTGCAGGTTGAAATATGTCAACTTGATGTTGCTGAAGCCAGGTGCCTCGAACAAAGACACTGTACTTGTATCTCTCTCTCTCTCTCTCTCTCTCTCTCTTCCACCCCTTTTCTCCCACTCTCTGTCTCTTTCACTCTCTGTGTCTCTCTTTTTCTCTTCCTTTGTTGCTCTTTGTCTCTTTCTCTCTCTGTGTCTTTTAACCTCTTTTGCTCAAACTTCCTTTTTTCTTTTTCTCTCTTTTCACTTTCTCTCTTTATACCCTTCATGCTTTCTTTTCTCTTTTCTCTCCTTTTGTCTTTCCATTTCTCTTTGGATTTCTTTCTTCCTCTTCCTTTCTTTTCCCCCTCTCTCACAACTTTTTATCTTTTGTTTCTCACGCTCTCTCCCTCTCTCTCTTTTTCTCTTTTTGTCCCGCCCTCTCTCCTTTTCCCTCCCTCTTTCTCTTATTTCTTTATCTCTCTTTTTCTTTCTCTTTAATCTACTAGTCTGGCCCCCGACAGAACGTTTGTTCTATCGTGTGGCCCCCGTGTTAAAATGAGTTTGACACACCTGGTTTAGATCATGGAAAGAACATCTGAACGTTAAATGTCAACAACCGATTAAACCTGGTTGACGACTGGATTTGGTGGCTGACCTTCAACTAATCTCTGAAAACCACACAGGCATGACAAGCCGAAAACCATGCAGCCGCGGCAAGCTCAAAACCGCACAGCCGTGACATGCCCAGACTCAGGAGGGACTAAAACCAACAAAATGAGGTTAAACCTAAAAAACAAGAACAAATTGCAACCGGGATATAGAACACTTTCCCAACCTTTATTGGGTCAAAGCACAAAGAGAGAGGGGAAGAGGAAGGAAAACAGAAATAATCCAGATATAAGGTTTGGCAACATAAACTACACTGTGGTCTTAGTGTCTTAAAACCTTTTGACAGCACAGTCACATTTTTTTCATTTCCGACTGTCAATACAGTCTGTAATGTACAGCCTGGAAGACCGGGTTTCTAACCCTATCCCAAAGGCATGGTCTAGACACCCTGCAGTGGAACCTCATTTAAGTCGCTTGTATCAGGGAATCATTTCAATACTTTGAATTTTACTGTTTGATATGTTTATAGTTTAGCGGCTCAGGAGGTAGAGCGCTCGTCCTGAGACGAGAGAACACAGGTTCGATTTCCGGCTCTCCCGAGTTACATGTTAAGTGTCCATGGGCTCGATAAGCCTGATTGACGTCACAATCGGTGTGTGGGTGTGTGTGTGTGAATGGGTTTTTGCAGGAACTGTTGCAGCCTGGTCATCCTGGAAGGGGGATTACCTACCCTCACAAGGTTTCTTCATTTTCTCCATGTTAAGGTTTTTGAGTTTTTCCTTGTCCTCATGTAGGTTTTAGATCAGGGGATGGTGTAATGATAGTCTGTAGTTTGCAATTATCTGTGGTCTGTGCAGCCCTTTGAGACTCCTTGTGATAAAGGGCGTCACAAATAAACATGACTTGACTTGACAAAGTGTAAAGCGCATTTTAACGCGATTCGGGAGGTCTTCAGTGACTTGAAAAGCCGTAAATAAATGCTGACCTTTTTTAAACAAAGATAGATTAATTTTGACTATGAAAAACCCTCAGGTGAGAAACTCCAAACTGTCCTAAAAGGTCCTCCATGAACCCTTTCTTTTTATGAAATCTTATAGGCTACAAAAAGCAGATCAGCCCTAGGGGCTGTGGATATCAAAGAACAGCAGCATGATTAGCAAAAAGTGACACAGATGTAAATACAGTCACCACCATGAACAACAATGAGTCAGAATAACAAACAACCGAACATTATTCAAATTGAATAGTAAAAATGTAAATTATTTTCTTATCAATGTAGTACTTTCAATTAATTTTATACACTTTTAAACCTGTTTTTTTTCTAGCGTTACTAAACGTAAACTAGCAAAATTAGAGCCACTGAAGCAACTTTTGATACTAAATATCATTTACATTTTTTTTCTAGTAAGTATTGGAAAATGATGTGTAAACAAAAACATTAAAATGTCCTGCTCCACACCAGTTTCAAGGTTGATAAGTTTATTCTTTTTCTAATATTTATATTGAATATCAACTGTTTTTTCAGGGATGTGTTGCATAACATTGTATACTTTATTCTCGTATTTCGTAATTTATTCCTTTTTGCACTAAAGTTAATATTTTTTATTGACATTTTATTGTGTCACACAGGGATTCCAGTTGCTTTATTTGAAGTTGCTTGGTATAAAAAGGTTCAAAGTTTACTTGAATGGGAAAAAAAGCGAATATAAATTAGTTGAAGGATATAATAAAAAACAAAATGAATTAGTTTTGTGATTGATACTACATTACACTACCCCTAGATAATTTTTCTTGCTTTTGTCCCATTTTAAAAATTATTATTTTCTCTTCATTTTTTCTTTTTTTGTTTCTTGTTTTCCTTGCTTTTTACTTGGTTTTTGCTATGCTTTTTCTTGTTCTTTTGTTCTCAATTTTCCTTTTTTGTTTCTTGCTTTCTTTCATTTTGTTTCATATTTTACCCCTTTATTTTCTTATTCTATTCTTTTGTTTATGTTTTTCAAGCTTCCCACATATGATTTCTTTCTTGCTTTATGTCTTCTTCTTTTCTCTCTTTTTTCCATTCTTATTTTCTTTTTTTTTCTTTTTTTTCTGCTGTCATTTCCCAAGTCTTTTTGTGCAACGTTTTATAATAATTGGTGATATACAGTTCAAAGCAACAAAAACAATCTGAAGAGCGTGCCGTTTTTAGTCAGCCGAGCCAAAAGAGCAGCTTTTAAAAAAAAAGAGACTTAATTCCCATCACTACGACAAAGGGAGCTGCTCACTTCAGGGGGACTGACGCACACAGTGTGTGCTATAGGAGACAGGAGAGTCCAAGCTAGTGTCCGCTGACTTACACCATATAAATGAGATAGCATATGTGCTTCCCAGACTGCCGTCAACACTACATCCGCGTTTCTTAGGGTTGGCAGAGCATGTCCCGCCTGGGTCTTGCCCGCCCCTTGCACCGCCCCTGTTTGCAATGATTAAAAAGGGGAGTAAGTGGCTGAGGTTTAACTAAATGTCCCGAGTTTTATCGTTTGGAAGAGTTGGAAATTAGCGTGACAATGAGTCAGAGTGTAGCAATACTCGGATATGAAACAACTTAGCAACAGCGCCACAGGGGAATTATTTTGGTGGAATGAAGATATTTATCCATTCTTCCTCGTCTTCCAAGTGCGAGGCGGATTTCGTCAGAAACAGAGCAGCAGGTGTTTTACCAGGAGAGAACCGTGACGCACTAATCCCCCGCCAGGCGCAACTCATTGGGGAAGATGCGCTTCATTAAGGCGAAGGCAACGTAGCGGGTGAAGAATCCTCTGAGCAAAAGCAGGTGCTCGGACGCCGGGACGCCATGGGATTCCGAAAGCCGTTTTGCTCGTACCGAAACGCAGATGCTGAGGAGCAAGAAAAAGCAACATATGGTGCGCGGCGTCCATGCAGGGTGTTAATTGACGAAATTGACTTCCCTGCGGGTGCACAGCATGTTCTAGTGACATGTGAATGAGACCTGCTTTGAATGCAAGAGACTCATCTCAGTTGATATGATCTAGAAAATGGTATGAATGTAACATTTTTCTAAGGAATATTTCTTTTTAGAAAACACAACATGCGTCTAAGTCCCAGATAGCTTAATGCTAACATATTGCATACATTATAGGTTCTGAAATGGTATGTATGCATACATTGATTGTGATCCGAACACGGAAGTGGATCTTCCGTAGCGGGAGGTGGCGGTGTCAGGGACGGAAAACAGGTCGATAGCCGGGACAGGAGAGCAAAAACGTGGTCAGGATCAAAAACGGGTCGTAAGCCGGGACAGGAGAGCAGACTGGGTCGGGATATAAAACAGGTCATAGCCGAAGACAAACGGGGAGGTCAGGAACGGACAGGAGGAAAAACGGGTGCAAAAACGGGACCGGCGGCAGTAAAACATGCTTCCCTGTAACAACAAAGGTTCGCTGACGGACTGACCACAGGCGAGTGACAGGACTGAGGTTGAGAAGGGACAGGGAGCCAATCAGATAGTCTGGAGCGGCTGGCGCCAAATGAGCGGGCAAAGGTGATTCAAATCGGCAATCATGACGGAAAGGTTTTGAATAAGTGTTGCTATGCATTTTATGCCCGACCTAATTACTTCCCACAATGCGTTGGAATTCAATCGATTCAGAATGACCAAATTACTTACCACAATGCCTTTCTCCTTATTCAGTTTAGTTACATGTGCGCCTTATACAGAGTTTGCAAGGCGATCATACAACACTGTATTTTAATTTTTAAGTAAGAATTTTCATAAAAAACATGTGAAAATATAAATTGCCAAAATTATTATAAGATGTTTTTGATTTAGGGCTATTTTTCTCTATTTACATAGTTATTTCTCCTTTTTTTCTGGTGAAAAAAATGTCTTGTTTATTAATTGTCTGCAAATAAGTTTAAGATACGATACATGATATATATAAAAGTAAATAAATATATAATAAGAAAAGTAAACCTTGTGATAAGGTATTTGTCTTACCAACAAAATATATTATATTATAGAAAAATAGCAAAATATACAAATTATAAAAAAGCAAGTGAAAAGTCTGAATTAGGAACAATAAATGAAATCCTCAATTGGCAATGGTGAAGCAAGTACTTGGCTTCTTCAAAGATTGAAGAAAGAAGCATTGGCATGAAGCACACTACTGTTGCAGTTCCAGAATAAAATCCAGTGTGTGCTTTTTGGCATTTCCTCACAAGTAATGTTACTTTTATCAGTCCTTTTTGGACTGGATTGTGTCCTCTTCCCCTCCTTTGTAGTTTCTTTCCCCTTCTGCCCTGCAGTTTGCTTCTCGCACCGTTGCGTCACCATGTCTCGCCCTTTTTGCACCTTGTTCCCTTTCATCATCCTCTCCTGCACCACCGGCCTCCCTTCCCCTCGCCGCTTGCAAGCCCCTGCTGTCACGCTGCGATAATTAGTCACCGCTGAAATAATACAGCCGCCAGAGAATAATGCAAGGCGAGCTGGTGGAGTACAAGGAGGACGGAAGAAAAATAGCTTTCCAGAGATGAGAAGACTTGACAGTGTGTTGCAAATTGTTATCAGACGAACATCGCATCATGAAAGTGTCAGGTAGTCGTGTATGTCGGTGTGTCCGTTGTTAGATGGCTTCCGGGCACTGCGGTAATCGGTGGCTCCTTTGTGCTCTGATTGCGGACCGCCCAGGAGATGACAAGCTTGTGAGTCTTGGATCTTATTTTTTTCTAACAAGTCCAGCAACATACATTAGGAAGCAGAGCTGTGGCAAGCTAGAGCAAATCCGTTATTGGATCGGCACTCAATAAAAATGTTGTCGTTCTCTGAATCAGTTTTTTTTCTAGTGAAGCCAGAGACCATGACTAGTGTATTGGAAAAAAAAAAAAAAACCTCAAAACAATGCCACTAATCATGTCATATATCATTATTTTTCTCCAGCAATCAACCGATAAAGAAGTATTCATCCATTTCAGTAGGTGGAAGCAGATATCTTTTTATATATATGGCCTCTACCATAAATACACCCCCTTTCCAGCTACAGACTCAGTCAAAACATAGGGCTTTCGAAAAACTCACCATTCGTCCCCCGAGTCTCCTCTTTTCTCAGTGTTGGACTACCTAAGCCGCATGATAAAACTACACCCGTAATGGACATAACCACACTCGCCTACTGACGCCATCTTTACCCATGGATCCCCACGCCCATGATGAACTGAACTACTGACCTGGCTCTACAGACATCTCTCTTCTCCCAGGATGAACTGAACTACTGACGTGCCTCTATACATATTTCCCCACGGCCATGATGAACTGAACTACCGAAGCTCCTCCACGCCCGTTTCCCCACGCCCATGATAAACTGAACAACTGACCTGGCTCTAAACACATCTCCCTACTCCCATGATGAACTCAACTACTGACATGCCTCCTTACATATTTCCCCACGCCCATGATGAACTGAACTACCAAAGCTGCTCCACGCCCGTTTCTCCACGCCCATGATGAACTGAACTACTGACCTGGCTCTACGCACATCTCCCTACTCCCATGATGAACTCAACTACTGACGTGCCTCTTTACATATTTCCCCACGCCCATGATGAACTGAACTAGCGAAGCTCCTCCACGCCCGTCTCCCCACGCCCATGATGAACTGAACTACTGACCTGGCTCTACGCACATCTCCCTAAGCCCATGATGAACTGAACTACTGACGTGCCTCTATACATATTTCCCCACGCCCATGATGAACTGAACTACCGAAGCTCATCCACGCCCATCCCCCCACGCCCATGATGAACTGAAGTACTGACCTGGCTCTACGCACATCTCCCTACTCCCATGATGAACTGAACTACTGACATGCCTCTGTACATATTTCCCCACACCCATGATGAACTGAACTACCGAAGTTCCTCCACGCCCATCTCCCCACGCCCCTGATGAAGTGAACCACACTCGCCTACTGACGCTGTCTTTACGCGAGTCTCCCCCACGCCCATGATGAACTGAACTACCGAAGCTCGTCCACGCCCGTCTCCCCACGCCCCTGATGCATTGAACCACACTCGCCTACCGACACTGTCTCTACGCGCGTCTCCCCACACCCATGATGAACTGAACTACTGACGCTCTTCCACGCCTGTCTCTCCACGTCCATGATGAACTGAACTAGAGACCCTCCTCACGCCCGTGACAGCTTCAAAAATGTACGCATTAGGCATCTACAAGTGAGAATCCGGTTTCAAGAGAGCCTTTACAGATTAATAATAAAGATTCGAAAGGTTGTTGATTTGTCTTTGTGAGCTGAGTCACGATCAAGTCTTTTATGGCAGGTTTGATGAAATTGGCACCATTTGTTAAACTTTATTTTGTCAAGGCTGATTTCAGTATCTTGGTAGGAACTCGCGTGGCATGTTCATATGACAGGTTTCCTTCCGATGGTCAATGATGTCAAGAAGGATTTAAAAAGAGGCAACAAAGTCCATCTCATTCTCTTTTCCCATTTCGCCCATTTCCTCTCTCCCTCCATCCTTTGCTCGACTATCACGCTCGTGCCATGCGCTAGAAGCGTCTCCAAGATGTCCTTGCAACCTGAGCCAAAACTCGGCTAAAGGTGAGAGAGACCCAGCTTTCTAGACTATCTCTAAGGTAAAAACAAGAAGAATTGCACAACTGACGTTTTTAGTGCTAGTGTCACATGCTTTGAACACGCCATAGAAAAATCTGCCCATTTCTTTCAGTAGCTGTTTTAATTTTCAAGGTAGATCTACCTGCTTCTACACCACTTTTTCTTTAAACCCACTGAGATTGTCTAGTTGAAGTGCTAGTTTATTAAATAATTGTGTAAATAAATCTAGTAGTGTTGTAGATCAAACAATGTGTGTGTTGGTGTTTTTACACTTCTCTTTGGATTACTAATTCTTGTCAAAATAATGAACTGTGGAGTTGATGTTACTTAGAATAAGGATTAATATACAAAGCTTTTGAAGATGACATTTCGAATAAAAAGCAATTTTTGTGGTGGACTTCTTGCATCCTCTGCTGTTTAATCTGAATAACGGCAACGTAGAGATTCCATTCCTCCAACTTCAATCTGAATGGATTGTATTACCTTTTGAGTAGAAACCCTAGATATACTACATATCTGCTCACTAGATAGTGCAGGGGAATATGTTTATTTCCATATTTTATCTGATGAAGCCGCGTAAAAGAGGGGGAGCATTGTTTGAGGTGTCCTTAACATTTTAAAGTTGAATATTTTCTCAATCAAGTGAGTGTTAACAATTCCCAATTGAGTTCAAAGAGCCTTTATGCTTGATTTTAAACTTAATATATTACTTTGTACTTTTATCAGAGATGTTCGGGATGAAACACATTAAGTTCGAGGAAAGAGCGTTGGGTTAGGTTCAGAAGAGAGGCGTTATGCTCGTCCATACAGGTTTTTAAAAAAAAGTTTTTTTTTTTTCATTGTGGCATACATTTGGTGGAAGTAAAAAGGCCTGTTTCTAGTAAAGTCCAAACGTCAACCCAGACCCTAAAAAAGTTGAAAAAAAAAATAGTTTATTCGAGCGGGGCTAAGGAATGCCTGTACTTGCAAGCGCATCATGAACAGCTGCAAACATGACTTTATACCAGAAGGCAGCAGAGCCTTGCAAATGAAGCAAGTATAGATCCGTCTGACCTTTCGTCTAACCAAGCTGGCCTATTACTCGAATAATGACGCATATTTCCAACCCACCACATCTTCAAATGCCTACGCCTGCTCAAAATGGTCATAATATCCATTGTTCAATTAGCTCTAGCAAAATCGACTCGACCAATTGATTATACCTGTGCTGGAGTCCATCAGATTAATGTCTCCATGACTATTTCACTTTACAGATGGAAAACAATTAAATGCTTTGGTTAAAGTTAAAGACACGTTTATTTCTATAGTCATGTTTATTTATATAGCCCTTAATAACAATAAGTCACAAAGGGCTGAACAGACTACAGACTATTACATACTGAAGACTATTAAAACACCATTACCTGATCTAAAACCTACACAAGGGCAAGGAAAAACTCAAAACCTCAGTATGAGGAAAAAAATGAAACATGATCAAAATCACAAAACTGGCACATTTCAATGTGAATGCAACACAAATATTGATCTGTTTTGTCATCATAAATACAAATCATATGGTTTACTATAACTCATTCAGCAAGCTGACACGCCCACCAAATATCAGCACCAGTTATAATAATAAAAGAATCATAAAGGCAGACTCTTGATCTAATTATATTACATATCTTCCTCTTAGGCAGTATCACCACCAGAATTACATAATGTGCACTCATTTGCGTTATCGTTCAACATGCATGAAAAATATCATCCCTGCGTGTGCTAAAATCTAGTGAACGTGCATTAGTGATAACATGCTACTGGTATTGCATACACTGCGAAGAGGATGTTGAGAGATTGGTGCAATTATAAGCTGCAGACACACACACCCAGACGCACAAACATTTGCAATTAACTCATTGAATAACATGCCAATCAAACGCTGAGCTGGCAACATCTACATAAATTTTTCAGCAGTAAACCGTCGTGGTTTGATTTGTTCATTTAGTTATTTCAGTTCCAACACATCACCTGATCCTACAAGGACTCAATAATTTGTGAAAATCAAAATAGAAATAAACACGATGATATATTTAGGACAGCTTTTGCAATGGACCTTGGGCACAAGTCAACTCTATTGAGTGTGTATGCCAAAGCCTCGCATAATTTGTTTGTCCAAGGTTTTTTTTTGGGTTGAGTCGGAAAAGGAACCCCCTGAGACCGCAGGTCAGAGCGCAGTTTACTCTAAATCTGTTCTGCTTTGATAAAACGAACAGATTGTGCCTCCGAGCGATTGGTAGAATAAGAATTTACAGTGAAGATGAGACGGGAATGCAAAGCGTGGTGTAGGACGCGAGGGATCTAGGCGATACAAGCGAGAACTTGGTTGTGTCTCCCCAGGCCTGTGGTCCACCACATCAAAAAGCGGGAGTGGATCAAGTAGGGAGATTAAAGGCGGACACGTCCGTGGTGGATGTGCCAAGTGAATACATTGTGAGATGAACGCAGCGTCGGATCAGTCGGGTCAGGATTGATGTTGCACAGAGGAACAGGCGACATAATAGATCCATTTCCTCAGGGATGATGGACTTGTAGCAGCAGGTAAGTAAAAACAGCTGTGGGCCCAGCTTCCACCCGTGCCATTCTTTGCCTTGCTGGTTATTGCGCAGTGGACTGCATAACACTTTTGGCGTATGGGGAGACTAGAAAGCGAGTTTTTATGTACTCAGGGGCATAGAAAACCTCTGGGAATTGAAAATGTACGGTGATATGAATTTGAATGTGGATACCAGGCGAAAGCGTTTGTAAACAGGGACTTTGAAATATAGAGAAAGACCAAATGGGTTTGAGCCTTGGAACTCTAAAACGTCTGAATGAATAAAATCCAGTTCATTGTACGGCTTTTATCTCCTCTCGCTCTTTGTACTGACCCCCCCGAGGGATCCCGGATGGCGGTCTGGGTGGCCTGCCACAGCGCTGATAGCTCACAAAAGGGGGGCAGAGACAAGCCCAGTTCCAAATAAATGACTTTTCTTGCTGAGAGCTCTTCATCGAAAAACAACTCAAGCCGAACCGATGATGTGAGGAGACAAAAACCCAAACGCAAGGACAGCCAGGGCAGAAAATTGCTCTGTGCCTTGCACCTCAAATTTTTTGCCCAAAGCCTCGTGTCTGTTTCACTAGCGTCCTAGATCCCTCGCTTCCCTTCGTTTTCACACCTATTTTAACCTTGGCGCAGGCCGAGTGGCTTTGCTATTTTGTCTACTGCTACTGTTATGTAACCGATTATGATGTGAGAGGTGCGAGGGGTGTTATATATCTACAGATAAGGAACACTGACGAGCTGAAAATGACAATCTAAGGATATGCACTCAACTGAAAATTCAGAAGAAATATCGGAAAGGAAAGAGACAAAAAAGTTTTTTCAAGGTTGTAACAATGTTCTATATACTGTCTGCATGACTAAGACTAATGAAAGGAGAGTATCTTTTTATTCTACTTTAATCATACATACAAGCTATACAGGCTCAGGAAATGGGCGTTACATTTAATGTCCCCTGTCAGCACCTACAACTGGGACATTAGTTTCACCTTTGTTCCTACAAATATTCCCACATCTCTCCCTTTAAGCAAGTAAATTACCCTCATCCCACTTCTGACACTTTGTAACAATGCAGTGACCACCTGGACCCAGTTCGAGCCATCATTTCTCAAAAGGTGGAATCGTAGCAGTAGAATAAAAGAAAAGCTCAGAACAATTTACAGTCATGATAGCTCACTTGAGCGCTGGGACAGTATTTGATCATCCTCGAACGAGCGAGTCGGTTGCAATGACATAATATGAAGTCTCATTCATCTACAAAGGAGCTTAGACGCGTTCTCTAAGGAGGATAAGATGCGTGGCGGCGCAGAACGGAAGCATAGCTGAGTTTAATATTCGTGATAGGTAAATAAAGAGCATTGGTATCTATCTCGTCAATGTTAATGAGTGGAGAAGAGAAGAATACAGACGCTCCCCTACTTACGACCTTTCCACTTACGTAAAATGGTAGATACGAACATTTTTTTCGGGATGTCAAAAAATATCCGGACATTGCTGTAAGTTAGATTATGTATTGTGTGCACCGTTTTCCAAGTACAGGACAGTACTGTAAAGCTTCTTTCCACCACCACCGGCATGTGGCGCTGTGAGAGGTCACCCAGCATCCATCCGGACGTAAAAAAAAACAAATCCGCTTCCTCTTCCTGGTTCGTGTTTAAATATTCTATACTGTCTATGTCTTTATCTCCAGCGCACTAAGAACTTTGACATTTCCATTGTTCAATATATTGTGCATCCATTCAATATGGTTGGTGTAAAGTGTAAAGAAAAGGCAAAAGTTTGATGCGGTTGCGAAAATGGTTAGAACGCTATTTTTCGGTCACTTTTCCACACGCATCTTCCAAAAGTAAGTTAAACTCAACTTAGTAGAACATATAATTTTATGAAATGTTATTTTTTAGTACAAAAAAATACAGGTAACTTATACAAACCTTTAACATACTTATATAAGCCTTAAACATACAAAATATAGCACTGAAGCAACTTACGAACAAATTCAACTTACGAACGATCTTGTTCGTAAGTAGGGGCAGCGTCTGTAACGCTTGTCCCAATGCACGCGCAGATGACAAATATCTACGAGGAATCATACATCGTTTTAATGGCAAAATTCAAGCACCTTTTACGAACTTTCAAAGCCAATTTTCCAATTTGTTCAGTACCGGTTTGAATCATGTGCAGTATTTTGCAGAGTCACAAATAAATCTGCAATTTACATATAGTAGTTTTAAACTTAAGACATATGATAGTTTCATCTTGAGTAAATCACGAATACATTGAGGAATCTGAACATTACTTGTGTAAATATTTTTAAGACAACTCTCTCCCCATTTAGGTGTTGGGTAAAAATAACAGAAACAAGTAGCGTAGATTTTCATTTGGAAGGAGATCTTCCTATACAATTTTACCACTGGGAAACGCTACCCCCATTTTTGCCTTGGCCGTAATAAATATCCATAATTGATACATAAACCTTGATTTAATACACAGTGTCCTGTAGCTGTACCTGTCTTCTTAGGTGTGACCCATTGGGGGCGATAGCGCTTCATAGGACAATCCCATAAATATTATTGCCAGCTGCCGTTAACCACAAGAGAAAGAGAAATGCTAAGGCAAAGAGAAGCCACCAGAAATCAGTGTCGGCATAATTTTTAACCAGACTTTTTAAGAAACATGGCAATAACTTCAAGCATTTACAAGCACTTCACCCGTATTCTATTACTTTTTAAATACTTAAAAACACAGGCATTTTCAAGAATTTCAAACACCCATAGGAACCCTGTAACACATTTTATCCATGGCTACCACGATGGTGGACAACACCGTCGTTAACATGAACCAACAAGTTTGGTTAGGATCTCTTCGAATCTAAAATGATTAAGATTGAGTGGTGTGGCATTTCCACACCAGGGGTAAACCAATGAAAGCTGTCGGGCCCTGCTGTTGAACAGAAGAGTGTGTTGTGTCACCCCGACCCGAGTGACATGGCCGCTTTCTTGTGTCCCGTTTCATCTGGAGGGACAAAAGCATGACCAACTTGGGTGCCGAGGTGCTTAACTTGTTTGGGTGTTTGGGCATCTGGGTTGGCCATGGTCCAATACAATTTTTTTTTTGTGTGTTTTTTGCTACTTTTTCCCTTTTTAATTTTCTTTGTTTTTGTGTATGTGTTTGTCTTGCTGTCGGTCACCCCTCTCAAGCGATATGACCAGGGTAGATAGATAGATAGATAGATATGTACTTCCTTGCCTCATTTTTCTTCCCCATCACTTGCAGTCAACAGATTGAGAAAACTTTCACAGATGTCGGGGGGCATTAGCTTCATGTGTGAGGCGATGAAGATGAAGGGGAAGGATTTACTAATCCCTTCTCTTCCCACGGCAATGCTCATTTGGCGCTCCGGCACTGGGCATGTGTGTCGACGAGATGTATGAAAGTATCAGGAAAGAAGAGAAAGAGGCAAGAGAAAATTGAAAAATCAGATGCATGTAGTCATGTGAGTAGGATGGAAGATTATCACAAGTATCGATTACTACGCCCAAGCATCCAAACACAACACTAACTTTCTAGATACCATGGTGTGGGTTTGAAAACAGACAAATAAAACTACTGAAAATCAATAATAAACAGCCTCTATTCCGTTTGTCTATTCACAAGTTAATGGCAAAACAAGATGCATCACAAATCCTATGCATTGTAGAAAAAAGGTAAAACATGCTTGGTTAGAATATCATTGATAACTAAGCCCTAAAATGCCAATGCCAATGGTCCTTTTACAGTATATCACAAAGGTGAGTATACCCCTTGGACTTCTGCAGGAATTTCATTATAATGTTTGATAGAACATCAATGGAGAAACATCACTTTGACACGAAGAAAATAAGTATGTAAACAAAGGGCATCTCTTACTGGAGATATATCCTCTGGTCTAATGAGACAAAGATTAATTTGTTTGGCTTAGATGGTGTGAAGCATAGGTGGCGGCAACTAGGTGAGGAGTACAAACATGTTGGTGTTGGGCCTAAAGTCAAGCATGGAGTTAGGAATGTCATGGTTTGGGGCTGGATGAGTGCAACTGGAGTTGAAGAGTTGCATTTCATTGAGAACAAAATCAATTCAAGCATGTACTGTGAAATACTGGCGCAGGAAATGATCCCCTCCCTCCAAAAACGCAGGGCAAGGTTTCAGCCTGACAATGTTCCCAAATACATTTCTAGGATGACCGAGGCTTTTCTAAAGGGACGAAGGGTAAAGGGGATGAACTGGCCAAGCATGTGTCTAATGTTATACCTTTTTCTGAAAAGATCATCTGTAAATAGTAGCATTATTCTGAATCTGTTTAAACGAGTTATTAGAAATAAATCTCAACTTTGACTGTACTCATTCTAACCATGCACACCAGGGAGGGGAATGACTTTATGCTTGTCACTGCAGTTTTTTGTTAGTGTAGCATGAAAAATGTAATAGCAAGAAGAGGCTGAAACCTATCACAGCTACCTTCAGGGAGTAGGCAGGGGGCACCCTGAACTACTTGCAAGCACGTTTTTTAGAAAGTGGGAGAAAAACGATATGCCCGGAAGAAACCCACGCAAGCACGTGGAGAACATGCACAGAGGAAGGCTGGTATCTGGAATTGAACCCATGACCTCAGAACTGTGGCACACATGCGCTAACCACAGCTTTGAAATCCATGAGTTATTTAAGATAGTAGTGTTTCATTGCAAATTTACAATTTTAGCATCATGATACATCTGTTTTTTTTCTAGCAAAGTTTCAGAAAAGCACACCATGTCATGCAATCCCACATGGAATTAAATAAATAAACAAAGAGGTCTCAAGCTTCATCGCGGTGGACAGCAAGTGTGAAGCTGCTGTTGTTAGAGCAGGCTGACATTTTGCTCCTTATTTCCTCCAACAGCTGTTCCTGACTAGACGGGGAGCAGAGAAGACAGAGGGAAGCTGAGTAGTAGATGTAAACCACGAAGGAGGAGACTGCAAATTGCATCCTTCTTTTTTGTTGAGCATCACCTGACTGCCTTTCTTTTCTGCGAGAGTGGAGAGGGACTATGCTCAGCAATAATGCAAGTGAAGCCCGTTTCCTGATGAATTTTGACCTCTGGAATATCGGCAGCGGCACATTCGGGGAAGTGATTTGCGCAATCAAGATGGCAGAGCAGGAGGGAAGTAGCTAAAAAAAAGAGTTATCTAACACTGAAGAATTGTCTTTTGTGACTATCGACTAAATAGTTACAAATGTCAATTGTGGAGCGGAATAATGCAATGCTTTGTCAACACTGACGGCTCTACATGAAAATAAATTTGACATTTTGTTTGGCATTTATCGGAGGGAGGAATTCGATTTTATTTTTTAGATGAAGGGGTGGGCAATTCCGCCCGAATGAAAAACTATCTGCATTTATTTACGTTTTTACCCTATCCTGCTTTTCAATTTAAGCTTTAAGCAAAAAAAAAAAAAAAAAAAAAAAAAACCCTACCCAAAAAACGACTCAGAACATCCTTAACCGGGGGTCTCCCCATGGCATACTAACGACAGATAGGATGCTCGTGGACCAGCTCTGAAAATAGCTCACCAATGCTGGGTGATTGTGATTTTCTAGTAAAATTATTTTTTTAGTGTTTGACTGAGTCTATTTAACCCTACTTCCAGTAACAGTGTTTGTCCTGTACATCTTTTTAATAGCCAAATTCAAGCACTTTCAAGGACTTTTAAAGCCCAAGTTCTAATATCTCGAGTACCATTATAAGATAGATCGCGGTGTGACTTGTGTATTTTGCAGATCCACTAATATATCTGTGATTTACATAAGCAATTATGAATCTTGCTTGTGCATTAATCAAGACATACGATTTTAAAGTACTGAGACAATCGCAACTATTAATGTGGATCTGAATAATATGTGTATACATAGTTTTCAGAAAAAATCCCCCTGCAAATTGCTGAGTAAAACAACGGTAATATGTAGCTTACATTTTCAATGCAGGAAGTTCTTCCAATTACAATATATCGCTGGGAAACACTACCTTATTTTTTGCACAGCCCATAGGGGTCGATGACACTTGTTAGTACAATGACATACAAATTCATTCCAGGTGCCGTTAATTACGAGGGAAGGCATATGATGGTGAGCAAGCCACCAGAGAGCAGTGCCGGCGTCATTTGTAAGCAGAGTTGTTGTGAAACATGGCAACAATTTCAAACCTTAACAATCCCAAAATGCAAGCACTTTTAAAACAATAAAATTCAAGCATTTTAAAAAAAAAATCGAGCACCTGCAGGAACCCTGCAATAATTAACCGAGCCAAACATAGCAACAACATAGTAATAACGTGGTAAGTTGTTATTTTAGAAATGCATAGAAAACTGGTAGCCTAATTAGAAACAATATGGTAGATCTTAGTTTCAAAAATAATGGGGATCCCTGTCCTTAACTATTTGGATTTTACCAAATACTTAACAAACAAATGTGGAATGGTACTAACTTTATATAGATTTGCTTATTCCTTTGAATACCGCAGCCGAACAAAACAGTTGTAATTTATTGAATAGATCTAAATGTATCCAATATTGTTTTTCTAATCAGATAACCACCAGAAGTATAATGAGTTATGAATACAGTATATTAAATTTTACTTAAGAAACAAAGATTTGGGTTTGTAGTTTTTGCTATTACAACCCTGGTTCCTTCTGGATAGTGCCAATGCTTTCAGTGGCTCATGCTTGCAACTGATTTTTTTAAAACATATCTATTAAATTCACACTTAGTTATAAAAGGCCTCCCCGAATTATGATGATAGCAATAACATTGATTAAAAATGGCCAAAACGTAACTGTTTGGAATAAAAAAAGCTGAATTATATAATAAAACATCCATTCAATTTTCAGGAACGTCCTTGCTACAGTTGTAGGTGTGCTAGAGACCATCCCAGCTGTCTTTGGGCAGTGGGCAGAATTACATGCTCGTTCATATCTAGGGACGATTTGGACTTGTCATTTAACATGCCATGCATGTTTTTGAGACCAACCAGGGAGACACAGGGAGAACATGCAAACTCCTCTAAGATAAACCAGTAGCTCGGAATCTCTGAGATGTGAGGCTGACATGCAAACCACTCCTTCAATGTGCTGCCTTATAATTTAATATTTAGAGTTATATTGTTTCAGACTTTCTGCATTGGTGTTGTGCGATTGTTTGTAAATCAAATGTGCAATGTGGAAAAAAAGGCTTTTTAAATGTTTGGTTTAGCCATTCATCCCCACCAATTATAAATGACAACAATTCCTGCCCACGTGACTTCTCAACCCACTTACAGCTTTTCCTTGGCCCGAAATAAGCGAGTTTTGACACGCGCTACATAAGGCTCCATAACCAAGGCACGGCGGCAACACAAAAGCTTACAAGGCGAACGGCAAAACCGTCGCCTTAATCTCATTAGTTGCCTTTGCCATGGTTAATTGAAGCGGCAACTGTGGCCTAACATGATAACATTTTGAATCGTCCCCGCAGCTTTCTGCTGATTTTCGCCTCTTCGAGATGGAAACAAAAGCGGGCAAAGTTCCTTTAAAGCTTTCTCAATCACAGAAAGATCACAACTCTGGCTTTTCAATTGCATCATTTTTTTCAGAGGGAGTAGAGGAGGAAAGGCAGTGACAAAAAGCTCTTTTAATAAGGACTACAGTGTTGACTCCCACCCAAAATAGCAATTGTGCCGATAAGGATGTCAATCGTAGTGCGAACCACCGAGACAAATTAGGAGAGGAAGGGTAAAAAATGTCATGACTGTATGAGAAAACAAGATTAAGGTCATTTGTTACTGTCTTCTCAGAGATCTCCCAATATGGCACTGTGGCAGCTAATTTGTGCTGGGGTTTGTAGCATTGATCCAAATGTTGATACTAAATAAAATGCTTCGATCGGATCAATATTGTCCTACGGTTAATATTTTGCTCCTCCACCATTTTCCTTAAAGCGTCGATTATTTATAAAGATACCTCATCCCTTCTCTCTCTCTCTCTCTCATCCAGCGGTTTTGGCTGCTCTAGCTTCATGCCTAACTGACAGGCGACCTTTTAGCACATTTCCCAACTTGGCCTGCTAAGGCATCCCGCCTACCAGGGAGAAGAGAGGACAAAATCTATGCAGCCACCTACACCAGAATCTTAACATGACATAGGCAAACATGACTTTTTTTTAAGTACAACAAAATACAATGCCGGGTGTAATTTGCATAGTGAAGTGGTTTGCTACTGAAGCAACATCAGAAGCGTACATGAACACATAAGAAAAGCTCACCCTTCAGAGCTGCAACCAAAATGTATACATGTTACTGATCTTGACCAAAAACCTCTAAATCCGTTGTAATGGAGACAATTTATACTTTTGCATTACTGACTTTTTTTTTAGATATGGTGCAATGGAAATTATTTCACTTTCCCAGTTTACATTGTATACAGTAGTTGTATTTTTGTTACATTGCTGCTTTTTTGTGTGATATATAGTTCCTTGTTTTTTTTTTTAAATACTGCAACATTTTCAATGGAGTTGTTGTTTATTATGAATATAAATAAACTCAAGGGAGTAAGGGTCCAATTCTCCAAAGATCATGATATTTCCAAACAAAAAGTATCAGTATCAGATACTGCCATGTATTTACTTGGATTGGATTTTTTCCCAAATTCCCAGTATCACCCAACCGTCTCTTTTGTGCACCAATTCTCTTTAAAATGGGCCAAATGATGAAATTGAACGTCCCTGCAGTCATAAATAATCTACAATACAGTTCTGTTGTGTTAAAAAATGTCATTTGTATATACATTCAGCACCGCCAGCTACATACATTTTCAACAGGGTTGGGTAGGGTTACTTTAACTTGATTACTTTCAATCACTTTTGGATTACTCAAATACCAAATATGCTAATACAAGACAAAATAAACTAAATATGAATAAAATTATGACTCACAACACGTGGTAAGATTACTCTCCTGGCTTTGATCTCTTTGATCTCCGGCAAAACTAACATAAAATGCGACAGAAACAAAATGAAAATAAATCCAAACAGCTTGCCAACATCATTTTGGCCATTCCATGTATTCCGTTACTCCCCAAGCCTGCACAAAATTTAGTCATTTCATTCATATTTAGTTTCTTTTGTCTTTTATTAGCATATTTGGTATTGGAGTAATCCAAAAGTAATTGAAAGTAATCACGTTAAAGTAACCCTACACAACCCTGATTTTCAAGTACCGGTAGTTGTAGCTCATAGCCTATATTACCGCCACTCTGATTGACAAACGCTGAAACTTTCATGATCAACACAGTCCCGTTCAAACACTTTGAGCAACACGTCTAAAAAATATGCTAAAACACTAAATAAAACATCCCTAAATCTGACTAAGATGCTGTTTGCTGTCTACTTAAGAGCACATGAAAAGGATTCGGGGGGTAGTGGTAAAGTCATGAGATAAAAACTAAAAAAAGGAGAAAATAAAAATGTGATGCTTCTATGTCTAGTGAGCGGCTCACTCAGCTGCTATCAAAAGTTTCAGGGTGAAGACAAGCCTTCAGGAAAGTTAATTAAAAATAAAAAAATCCGTCGGCTGCATTATATGTTTCTCCTCCACTTGCCACCGGCGAAGAGTGAAAAAGCGTAGCGCTAATTTGAAGCTATTGGAGGGTAAGCGGATTGCACAGAGTGAGACTCGGGGCTTAGTGCAGATTTCAGGCCAGTGTGTTTAACGCCAGGGAGATAGCGAGGAAAGCGTCACCCGGACCGGATGTTCAGGCCCCCTGCGGCAAAAGAACCTACCTCCCTCGAAAGTCTTCTTGCCCATCTCAGTAAGGGCGGGAGGATTGATCCAAATAGGAATGTTATCGATAATGAGCGAGTACCGTAAATTTCGGACTATAAGCCGCTACTTTTTTCCCAAATGTTCAGGCCTGCGGCTTATTCAGTGAAGCGGTCAATTTATGTAATTTTTCTAACGGCCTCCAGCGGGGTTGGAGTATAAAAGGTAAGATTAAGACCAGTAGAATATATGCGCCAAAAAAGACTGCAGTTTATGCATACATTGTCTGTAAAGTAAAGGTACGTTCCGATAATGAGAAAGACGCTCTTGATGGCAATAGTTATGAGGAGGAAGTTGAGGACTATCTACCGTGAATTTCACAATTACGGGATGCTTTATTTTGACAGACACGTTTGATGCATTGCGAGCGTGATCCTACTAGCGTGTTGGTGCGTTTCAAAGGCATGGTTTGTGATGAAAGTTATATTATTATTATTAAAGCTTTGAAAACTCTCTCGGTGTATCGTCTTTCTTCGTAAATATGTGTAACCATGTATATGTATTTGCAACTGTATATTTTTGTAATGTATTTATTTTAGAGATTTATTCTGTTATGTGTTCTACGAGCGAATCAAAAAGAAGGGGAGGAGCAAACGCGGGCTGATGGGAAGTGGGGTAAAGCTGAGTTACCTGTAGATCTATCTGTTGTCGCAGCGGACAATAGTGGATATATATTTTTCCCACCCTTAACTTTGGAAATATACATTTTGTTTCCTTGGATTACTTTCAACGAGACCCGGACTTTACAAGTCTGCATCATACGTTAATTACAGGTATCATTATCCATTCACGATGCCAATTGTAGTTTTAAGATTGTATACTATCTATTTAGTTACAAAGCCTGCCAGCCCACCAGTCTCAGCGTCTGCTTCACGGCCAGAAATTTCTGGCGGATGTCGTGTCCCTTTCATTACATTACGTAACGATCGGCATGTGACGATCAGCCGTGATCTTTGATTTTTGCAATCCGGAGATGGAATAAGAGCTTGCTCTGTCCACTCCACGCATCGGCCCGGTATTGCAGTACCTCCGGGAACGGTGCATTCGCAATGATCGCAGCAAGGCTTTAGGGCTAGGACCTTAGCTTAGCCTTTTGGCTGAGAGTAAGTGTCCCGGCTCCTAGGCTTTGTAGCGTATTATGAACTGACCGATAACGGATAATGGATAATGAATAACGAAGATAGAACAATAACCCTTAAAAACCCCACAATCGTGGAACTTACTCCCTGGTTTGGGTTAAACTTGTGATTGTGTCACAAGATTTAATGTGTGCACACGCGGCTTATACAGAGGTGCGGCTTGTGTAAGTACAAAAGTGGCAAATCACTTAAAAAAGGGTGGGTGTGGCTTATAATCAGGTGCGTTCTACAGTCTGGATTTTACGGTACTCGGATCTGATTGTGTAGAGCAAATAAGCCCAGCACAAAAATTACTCCGACATTCTTTGTTTCAAATAACTCACTTTGGAATGGATAGAATGACTGTGGCCTCTTTTGGACAGTTCCCGGATGTACCAATTCACCATTTGCCATAATGAAATCTGGTAACATGAAGTTTGGAATGTAATTAAAACATCCAAAGCAATGTATTGATAAAATAATGTTCTCACCGTACGTAATCATGTCGATTGTAGGGAAATTCTCAAGTACAGAACATTAAGCAAATTTCTCACTTCTTTAGTTTTCTAACTTCAAACACCGTCATCCGATCCTGGTGGTCTCAGATATCTGAGACAACGCCCAAAGAGGCATGATCTGGTCAAGCGTCCCTGGTCCATATAAAAAGAGTAGCTGATCAATAGCTTGTCCTTTTTTCTCTTTTTTCTTCTGCTTGCCTGGCTTGCTTGTTTGTCCCGCACGACGGCCGCATGGCGTGGCCGTGAGGGCCTGCACTGCGGCCTTGAGTTCAGCACGTGCGCCATTTGTTGGCACCAAAACTCCCAATATTGCCCGCCCTTACACCTCGGCACTCTTTCTCCGCTACTAGGAGATTGAACAAAACAGACATTTATGTCAACCTGGGAAAATCAATTGCATTTCAGACGTCGGAGAGAACAGAAAAGAAAGGTTGCTGTTGCACGCCTCAACACAATGTAAAAAAAAAAAAAAACATTCCGGCAGTGATAAGCGTAGTGTTCATTTGTCATACTTAGCCCTGAACTTGCTCTATTTAGAAAAAAATACTCGTGCAAACAAACAAAACCAGGCAAAGAAACAAAGCAGTTGGAGTTTCTGGACACAATAACAGTGCATTGCAAGGTTAGAGTATTCCATGCACGTCCCATGATAAGAGTAGGTGGTTAATGCAGAGTTGCCATGGCAACATTGTTTCAAGGAAAAACAGTCCTTAAAGGGACAGCGTGTATGATTTACAACCTCTAAGTGGTTAAAACAAATCTTCATTCATTGAAAAAAAAAAGTCTTCGTAGTTTGTAATTTTTCTTGCGCTTGGTGGCACTCATTTCCGGTTGCACCTGAATCCTCTAAAATGTCTTTGATAACAACGCAATTAAACATTGCTGCGGGCTCTGATTGGCTCCCTGTCCCTACTTGGACTCAGTCCTGTCAATCCCCTGTTGTCTGTCCGTCTGAGAACCTCTGTGTATACAAGGCAAGCCATTTTCGACCCCGAGTCCCGCCTGTCCCGTTTTTGCCCCCGTTTGTCTCCGGCTATGACCTGTTTTGTCCCCGACCACGTCTTACCTCCCATCCCGGCTTACGACCCATTTTTGATTCTGACTACGTCTAATCTCCCATCATGGCTTACGACTCGTTTCCGACCCCGACCACGCTTTGCTCTGCCAGCCCCGGCTACCGACCAGTTTTTCCGTCCCTGCAGTGTTAAGTTTGTAAGGTTTATTATCACTTGATAAATGGTATTGAAATCATTGGCTGAGGTTGACAGATACGGAAATATGTCAATCTTCTATATAAAAAAAAAATCTTGCCGTTTATTGTTGGAAATGTTTTTTCCCCTTCCTATTGAGTCTGTTTGCGTTTCAGTCGCAACGGATGATGAAGTCCACATGTAACGCTCCCACTTCCCCTCCAGAGTGATGACCTAGTTTAGCAAAACTGGGGTGCTTCCTTCACGCCCCAAATTTTCTTGGATTTTGCAACATGACCAAGAGATCAATGGACCATATCATAGGTTCCCGTCCATTTTAACGGACATCCGATGCGCCCGAACCCTGATAGATTAGCATTGGTATATGCAAATACCCTTTTTTTTAAATTACGTAATGTTTTCCCCCTCATTTATCCCCATTCGTCATTTTCTAGGTCAGCGAGGGAGGACGTCGGGAAGAAGGGAATAAAAAGAAGGGTGGGAGGTTTATAGCCGCTTGTAAGTGCTGATTGCTTCCCATTTTTCTCCCCGCAAAATATGGCAGGTGGTTTGTTGCACATCGCTATTGTTTATTAGAGACCGGCTACAGGATTCTCACATCGAACGTGAGCGCGCTTTGTGATAAAAAGGCTATGGTGCTAAATTTACCAGCTAATTCCAGCAAGTGGGGCGGGGGCCTGTCAGTTCAACAAACATACAATTACATGGCAAAGTAAAAGTTAAACCAAAGACTGACAAAGGCATTCATCTGAACAAAGTGTACAGCCGTTTGAAAAGTAAGAGGCCCAGACATGAAAAATAACAAATAATTTACGTCAGATTTGTCTGTATTCGAGTAACATCCATTAAGATTTTTAAATTAAAGATATTAATTATGAAATTCTGTTCCTACAAAAAAAAAAAATACGTATAGTAGATATGCAAATACAAACTAAGTAATTGGATATTTTACAGAGTTAATGGGGCTGCTTTGCTGCCTCAGCAACAGGACAACTTGCTGTGGTAAAGGGTATAATGAATTCTGGTGTTTGCCAGAAGATTCCGAAGGAGAACGTCCAGCTATCAGTTCGTGCCCTCAAACTCAAGTGGTCTTGGATCATGCAGCAGGACAACGATCCGAAACACACCACCTATGAATGGCTTAAAGCTGTGTCTGAAACTCATGACAAAAAGTTACCGGACACCAGGGCAGACAACTCTGAAAAGTTTCCTGCCCGGCCATAAAGTTTCCTGCCCCATTTTTCACAACTTGAAACACAATAAGACGACTAAACGCAAAGAAAAAAAAAACGTTGTTGCAAAGTATGAAGGATTAATAATCTGGATATATAACAGAAAAACACTTTAAAATTAAGTTCATTATAAATGTACTTATAACATTCATTGCATGTATATAACATCGCTGTTTTCCATCTGCCAACAGTATGTACCTGTATTTACTCATCTTCATTTATGCCATTTTGGGTTGCGTCGTCTGCTACAAGCCACGTGAACTCCCCTTTCCACAATGCTTTTAATGTACGTTTACGTTATAAAGCGTCATAAATGTTGTTAGCTTCTTTTGAATATTTCTTATGGGGCTGAAGTTTTGGCTTGATTCCTAACCACTTATCAATTTTTCCTGTGTTCTCTGCACGACCTTATAACACTCTGGAAAGTCTGGAAGCACGTTATTCGATGCAGGCTTCTGATTGGCTGCCGAGTATGCGAATTGCCAAACGAACTGAAATATACAATCTGAATGAATATTTCGAAATCAGAATAAAGCAAACATTTGATTTGAAAAAAAAGCCTTTTTTTTCTTGAAAAAGTCGTCGGCCACCCGGGCGGAGACATTTTGAAAGTTGTACGCCCGACGTAAAAGATGCACGCCCCGGGCGTCTGGGCAGATGTTATTTCAGACACTGCTTAAAGAAACAAATCAAAATAAAGGTTCTGGAGTGGCCAAGTCAGGATTTAAATCCAACTGAGATGCTGTGGTGTTAAACGGACAGTTCATGCTAGAAAACCCTTCAATATGGAACATTTGAAACAATTTTGCAAAGAAGAGTGGGCCCAAATTCCTCCACACCATTGCGATTACCGGAAACATTTCTGTTGTCACTGGCAAAGGTGGTCCAACTCGTTATTAGGATTAGTGGGCAATCAGTTTTTCACCTAGATCTAAATAGGTTTTGATCTATTTTGTTCCTTAATAAATGAAATCAATATTTCAAAACTGCATTTTGTTTATCCTTGGGTTCTTTCTCGGTGATATTAAAATTGGTTTGATGATCTGAAACCTTTGTGAGTGATACATATGGAAATCAGGAACAGAGGGAATACTTCTTCACAGCATTCTATGTTGGCCATATAATTTGCATTAAAATGAAACTGATGAAAATTACTGCTGCAATATTTTTTTTTACAAGCAGTATAAATTGCTATGATCTAAAGCTTTAACGTGTGATACCGGTGAGTGGCCAAAGCGTGCACACCTGATATCGCTCACAACGGTTTTCAGCACGCTAAGGGCCATTGTATGTTTTATATAAAAAAATAGAGAGAACATTAGCAGGGGGATGTATGGCGTCACTTTAGCTGCGCTCATTGCTAGTCCGGGGCAGACAATTGACATTTTGCAATTCGTCCTGGCTTTTCGCCCCCCCATAAATGTCAGCTGGAGCCTCACGGCGAGTTATAGTGTTTGTAGTCCGGAGACGTAATCATAACCATAAAAACACGACTCTAGACCTTTCAAAAAAATATATATATATTAAAAAAAAACAGTGGTGCTCTCTCGGGGCACTGAAAATACAATTAAATGCTAAATGAGAATAGCAAATAAAGTTATAATTTAGACTCCTCTGCCAAGCTTGGAGGGCTTTATAGGATCTTTGATAAGGCCAATTACCAAAGAATAGCTGCAGTGAGTTTTGCTTCGGGTGCCCTCTTGCTTTATTTGAAAGTCTACAAAAGGATATTCTCTTATATTTTCTTCGGGGGGAAATAAATCATGAGCTTTTCAGCAGATCCTTAAAAGCAGTGGTTCTCAACTGGCTTTGACTTCCACCATAATGAGAACAGGCGGTCATCACCCACATCGCATATAAGCCACCCCCTAAAACTGCTTCAAAATAGCTACAAAATACATTTGAAATATTAATAACACACGTACCTAAACTAAGGTAATCAAAGTTTGTTGCGATAATAAAGATTAGTATACTGGTAAAAAGCCTAAAAATAAACGATTTTTAAACCATGTGCATTGGCAATTCAATGGCACTGTACATAATTTTTATCTTCCACAATCATTTCCTTCTTTGACTAAATCATTGTGTCACGTTTTTTTCCCCACTATTATTTTCCCTAATCATTAATTTTCTTGAGACCCGTTATTATGGGTAGTAAAAAGGAAATAAAACCCACAAAATCACAATCAAATAAGACGTGGTTCCTCGCAAATCCGATTAAGACATTCCCAATCAACTGAACGGAAATAAGAGATGCTCCTAATGGTTTCTTTCTTTCCTCACGTTGAGGTTTTCCTTGCCCCCATGTTGGTTAAATATCAGGCGATGGTGTAATTCTGATCCTGTGTAGTCCTTTGAGACATTTTTGTGATTAAGGGCTATACAAATACATGTAAGTTGACTTGAATTGATCAAGCAGGGCGTTATCAATATCTACTGTAAAGGAGTGTAATTAACACTCCAATATTTATTTTTCTTAGCATTATTTTGAGAACCTGTTGTGCAACATCGCTTTAAAGACACACACCTACAGCATTTAAGATTTTTTTGTAGAATGTTGTGAATACGCTGCTCTCTCCACTTTATTTATAGAGCTCTATAAAAACAACAGACACGGATGTAACAAAGCTGTTCATAATATATTGACCTGATTTTGATTTAATTTTCTTAAGGTGGCACAGTAAAAACAAACATAAACTTGGATGAGGTATATTTTCATGACCTCAAAGTCGAAAACTTTGCAATTTGTCACATGAGTTTAGGAAAGCAAAACAAATATACATGTAAAATGTAAAAAAAATGTGGCAGATTTCACACAAGAAAGAAATCTTTCTGAGCTATCTCTCTTGTATTTTGAGTTTTTTTTAAATGCATATGAATATTTTGTGCTTAAAAACAGGGACCTAATATATTGTTTTGCATTAATTCTGAGCCTTTCAAAACCATCCATCCAATATCTGCACCGCTTATCCACAGTAGGGTTGCGGGGGTACTGGAGCTCATCCCAGCTATATTCGCGCAATGGGCAGGGGACACCCTGAACTGTTTGCCAGCCAGTCGCAGGGCACACAGAAATAACTCACTCGCTCATTCACACCTAGGGACAATTTGGACCGGCCAATTAACCTGGATTGCATGTTTTTGGAATGTGGGAGGAAACCGGAGTGCCCGGTGGAAAGCCACGTAAGCACGGGGAGAACATGCAAACTCCACAGAGGAAGGTTTGATTTCATGACCTCGGACCTGTGCCACACACGCGCTAACCACTGCACCGCCGTGCAGCCCTATTCTATTGTATTCTATTCTTTCCATTCTATTCTATAATCAGTTAAACAAAAATACATTGAAAGTCAGCTCTCTCTGTGAGCGGATCAACTCTTTTTGGAAAAATGTGTGCCCAATGATGGTCATTCTACTTTATGTACAAACAGGACAAAAGCAACTGTGCCATGCATTAAAATTTAAACCCACTGAGTGGCATCAGATTCCAAATTACTTGTATTACCACTGTGTTGCTACAACACAATTCGAGTTGCACTCCAGTTGGGAAAAAATATACAAATATAATAACAATAAATTGACTTATTTGTCTTTCCAAATGAACCCTCCTTGGATCATTTCATACCCCAGGTCCCAAAACAAAAACAATCGTCTTTTGTAGAGACGGACAAAACTTATTTTTGTTTTTAAATTTTCTGTTGTAATCCGATAAATATTTGGTTTACTGGGTATAAATTCACAAGCACAATCCAGACATTATGAATTACTTGCTCTTGAATGAAAAGGACATAGGACTGACATAGTTGATCACGAAGATCCGTCAAGATCTTGTGTGACAGTTGAAAAGGATAGGAAGAATTATTTATTTACACAAAATAACTAATTGACCGGTAGTTGGAAGAAAACGACCAACAATGTTACCCAAAGGCCTCAGTCATCAAAAGTCATCAAAGTCAAACTACACTTAAAACCATCTCTGCTACAAAGTCTTAAAAATCTAATTATCTCAAACTGAAAAAAAGGAAAAAAAAAAAGAGTAGCAGGGAATATAACCCTATACCGAACTTTTTCAAACGTAGGCCGCATTGGGTAGAAAACAATTCGGCAGAGGGGTCGAGCCAGGATTTTCTACCAAGAGTCTCAGATTCTATACATTGGCAACTTACAAGGAAAACAAAAGTACCGTATTTTCCGCACTATAAGGCGCACCGGGTTATAGGGCGCACCCCCAAAAAATAGTTTTTGGTCCTATATCTTCCATACATAAGGCGCACCGGATTATAAGGCGCTACAATGGGAACGTCGACAAAACAGTCAGATAGTTCAGTCAAACTTATCACCCCCTTAACATTCCGAAAGCTTGCAAAGAAGCAAATACGTGTCTCAGACATATACGGAAACAGTGTCTGTACGATGTCACTCAAATGCATCGTTCCAAATATCATTCGGAAGGTTAAAGTCTTGGGAATTAAGAAATGCCAACCATTCCTAAGTTTCTATTTTTTTTTTCGCTCGCAACTTTACTGTGCATATGACAATAAACACTTGGAATTGAGTTTAATTTAAAGACAGACTCATCACAAAAACATCGAGATCAGTATGAAACAAGATACTGGGAAAATATATAGCCAAAGTAGCTCACCGAAGTCGTTGCGTTCAATAATAATGTGCAACCATGGTCCTCTTATATCCGTGAGTGAAGTAAATCCAGGAGAGTAAAACATTTACAAATACAGAATAATAAAACATGTTTTCTCTATGCCGTAGTTCAAGCAAACTTGCTATTCACATTCATCTTTTTCGGCCAATTGCAGGCTTTGTTTTGCCCCTTTAGCCTATGCGAGCCTGTAAATGATAAAAAGGATCCGCCCCGTTTACCTCCGAATAAGTTTGGCCAATAGTGATCGATTCAAATTATGATTGACATATTGGCTGGGAAATGAAACGCCGGCATATGTATCCCAGCATACAACGCGGACCACATCGCCAATGAGGAAAAATCTATTCGGCGGCTGCTTGGCTTTGTTGCGAGACCTTGCGACTTAATATTGATCCATATACAAGGCACACTGTATTATAAGGCGCATGGTCAGCTTTTGAAAAAAATTAAGGCTTTTAGGTGCGCCTTTTAGTGCGGAAAATACGGTAATGTTGGTAATATAGACGTATCAAATGCTTCTCATTTGCATTTATGATTATTCCCCACGACCTTACTGAGGATAAGCGGTGCATGAATGAATGTATATAATATATATATATATATATATATATATTATATTATATATAAAATGAAACTCTGATATCATCACTATAATCAGGTGCAGAGTGAGTAGATTAGAGTGAAGCAGAGTTTTCCCCATCAACATTGATAATCACGATTAAAAAACACCGGCAAATCCCAGTGTGAATCCTCTGATGTTTTTCTCCATCTCACGTTTGATCTACATGCCATCCTGCACGATTCGCCGCAGGAACCACGTGGAGGAAACACGCGGGAATCTTTCCATTAGCCGCGCCACCAATCAGATATGACAAACCCATCCTGCTTTTAATTTGGCGGCCACTGAGGGACATCAAGATGATTGGTTTTTCGCCTGAAATGCAGCTGGAATCTTGAGTGGGTTATTTTTACCACGTCCTGCATCTGATTTGAGGTGTAACCAATCACTGTTGGGAGTAACGCATTTTTCTTGGTAACGAGTTCTTCGATTTGGAACTCAATATGTCGTTGCAACATGGTGAGTTACCCCGCTACAGTTCACAGAGTTCAACGCTATTTATTTTTAGGACCTGTTTCTCCCTCACTCAGGACCGATTAATGGAGCCTTAGTCCGCCAGCATCATACTATCAACTAAATTTATATTGCTCTACAATGACAAAATTAATACAGTTATGGTGGCACTGTTTCAAGCACAGAGTGCAATAATTTCTCCCTACTGATACTCTCGCTACTGATACTGGCATATAATCTGTATTTGCAGCAATAAAATACAACTTGGAATCAAGGGTCATCTTAAAACACAAGTTTGGTTGTTTGTCACTTGTAGCAAGTGGTAAGCATTGCATGGTTCGGGGACGTGGCTTATACAAGAACCCCAACCAAGGGGAACCCAATGAGGTGAACATAAGCACAGAATTGATGGTAAATAGGTTCTGACTTTTGGTTTACATTCTATTTGCAAAACACCATGCCTGAAAAAAAAAACATCGTGGACAGTACTCAGAATTGGAATTGTTTGAGTGGTTTGAAGCCAATAGACAAAATGGATAGTGAGTGTCTCGTCTAAGTGTTCATTTTCAAATCTCAAGATTACACAAGAAATATGAAGGCGGCATCGCTGACACAAGTTGGTGAACACTTTTTATCAATTTATCTTATTATGTGACTATTTTTAACTCATTCTGTGCCACAGACATATTTTTTGTATTTGCATTTTATTTACATTGTAAAAAAAAAAAAAAAATGCTGTTGCAAGAACCCTAAACTTTTGCATGAACGATGCATAACTTTGCGATTGATTCCGAACTTTTTATTGTCAGATGTTTTCGGTGAGTGGTCACTCAGGGCCGCCCACACATTTTCAACCACTGGATAGAGGGAGCAAAGCAAGACTAAGGGGGCCCCTCGATGTATGGACAAAGATTCTGCCATCTAATGGTGATTCATCCTTTTAAAATCATTCCCAGAGGCTTGATACTTACTGATCAGCAGCACCAAAGCCTTTGGATTGTTTTTTTTTAAATAGGAAAAAAAACAAAACATATTTTTACGATTTAGCAATCAGGGACAATGCTTTTGAAAAAGTATATGTATATATATATATATATATATATATTACACGGCACTGAATCAGTCAAGCAGTTTTAGGTGGTCAGCTTCAATGCAAGTAAATACAGTAATATGCAAATAGATAGTTCTGTTCAGGCGTCACGGCGGATGGATGGTTAGCACGCAGCCTCACGATGCGGAGGTTAAAAGCCAGCTACCGCAGCCTCACCGTGTGGAGTTTGCAAGTTCTCCCTGTGCCTGCGTGGGTTTCTTCTGGGCCCTACGGTTTCCTCCCACATTCCCAAAAACATGCAGGTCAGGTTAATTGCCTGGTCCAAATTGTCCCTAAGTGTGAATGAGCGAGTTAGTTGTCTGTCCCCGTGTGCCCTGCAACTGGCTGGCAACCAGTTCAGGGTAACCCAAAGGATAGCAGAATTATTTTTTAAATGTAATAACTATAACGGTAAATATATTTTTTTTTTCAGTAACACATACAAACAGGGCAGCACGGTGGAACAGTGGTTAGCGCGTGTGCAGGCCCAGTTCTAAGGTCTTGGGAACCTCCTGTGTGGGTTCAAATCCAGCTACCAACCTTCCTGTGCGGAGTTTGTATGTTCTCCCCGTGCTTGCGTGGGTTTCCTCCGGGTACTCCGGTTTTCTCCCACATTCCAAAGACATGCATTTCAGGTGGATTGGCCGGTCCAAATTATCCCTAGGTGTGAATGAGCGAACAAGTTGTCTGTCCCTGTGTGCCCTGCGATTGGCTGGCAACCAGTTCAGGGTGTCCCCTGCCCACTGCCCGAGGATTGCTGGGATGGGCTCCAGCACCCCCGCGACCCTACTGAGGATAAGCGGTGCAGCTAATGAGATGAGATGAGAACAAATACAAACACTGTAACCAACGTGCGGTAAAAACAGGCACCGGACTTTGACTTTTCCCCGAATTGAAAGTTGTGCCTGTTTGACATGCACGGCGACATTTTTCCGCTGGCTCTCTTCTCCCTGCTTTCCTTGACTCTGATCTCCATGTGAGCACACATAATCACAGTTAATCTCACCTCTCCACACAATCACTGTGATCTTCTCTGTTTCGACGTGGAGCGTTCCACTCATACGCCAAACCCCCATCCACTCCCTTGTGCTTTTTATTCCAATTTTATCTCCCCACTTGCCCTGCATGTACTCATCTCCGAAATCAGATTCAAGTGACATCTTAATTCATCACTCCGGTTCAAAAGTGTGCTTGAAAAAAATAAAATGAACGCAGGATGACAGGCTAGTGATGTGTGGTTTGCGAACAAAACAGCTCCATGAGTCGGCTGTCAGACGCCTGTTCCCTAAGAGACACTTTTTCCTCTGTTGTGATTGGTCAATGTGCATTTTTAAGGGATTCTGTGTTGTCGACTAGAGCTCATTGAATGCCAGACGTTTCTCTCAAATGGGATGAGCCGGTGCCAGGCAAATTTTGCCATTTTGACTTATTCTGAAGGCTTGCAGAAACGTTTGTTCTGTAGGCCTAGGAACATGCATAAGCTTTGCAAGAAAAAAGCATAAACCTTCGGTCACCGTAGCGATGCCAGTCCCTCGAGTTCCTGCAGACGAGCACGAAACATCATCACTCTCTGACCAAACTATAACGATGGGATCATCTTTTTAAAATTAATAAGCACTGTTGAGGAGTTATAACTGCCTATAACTATTCATCCAAATATTTGCTATCCTCACCACATTACTTCAGTATGCCTACTTAGCCCGAAAAATGAAGCAACCCCAGGAAGGGGAGGCTTCCTCGATGGGTGGACAAATATCTGATCTCAGTCACTGCTGCCATCTAATGGTATTTTTCATACTGAAATCATTCACAGAGGCTTGGTACTTACTGACGAGCAGCGCCAAACCCTGTATAATATTTTTACTTTTTGACACTCTGCGACAATGCTTATGAAAACATATTCAAACGTTATGGTATTGAATGACTTAAATGGCTTTGTAAAGTAAAAAAAAAAGTTATTGTGTACATATTTCCCAATACAACCCTGTAACCAGATAATTAGTAGATGAAACAAAAAAAATGTAATCTATTGACACCTACTGATATGGATAAATGTTACAGTTAATCAGCTCATCAATGGAAGATGGCAAATGTACTGAACAATGGCATAGGGAAAATGGGTAAGACAATTAATGCCCGTGGGCCCACCAACATATTGAAACTGGCCCTCGGGACAGATCTGAGAGGATTACAACATAAGAATAAGCTGTATCACGTCAGACAAGTTTTAAATATATCTATTGGATGTCGCCAATCCCAAGTGAACCGCATACTGTAGATGTTTTTGCTGAATATCATTTATCAACCAGAGAACAATTCGAGTAAGCTCGCCATACCAATGTTTTTTGACGTTAAATATAAGACACAGATTCACTTTTTAGAATAATTTGATTGCACTCAACTTGTTTTCTTAACCTGTGTCTCTTTGTGTATCCCCATAAAAAAACTATTTTCATTGCCGTCATAGCCAAGGTTCAAAAAGCTGGCTACATTTTTCTCTTCTCACTTAAAAGAAAGGATTCGTAAAGATATTATACTTCATGATATCAAGTAGCCCTATTCTATTGGTTTACTAAAAATAATCATTTTTGTGCTTGTGAAAGGGAGATCTTACTTTAGTGTTACTTTCAATTAAAGTTTAAAATACTAAAAAAATATATTTATTTGTATATTTTGAGTATTTCAAAACCAATCAGATGAAATTGTTCCTTTATAAACAAATAGACAATGAGATATAACTTATGGAGGTAATGCAAACGAAAAAATTGCATTGGCTTATATTACCTTTTCCTTACTTGTTGCCGATGTATTGAAGTTAAGACTCTATTGGCATTTACAACAAATTAAATACAGACGCGCCCTTACTTACGACCATTTGACTTACGAAAATTTATACGAAAAAAAAATCGGGATTTTGAAAAATACCTGGACATTGCTGTGAGATAGATTTTGTATGTGTACACCTTTTTCAGAGTACAGGACATTACTGTAGTGCTTCTTTCCGCCGCTACCGGCGTGTGGTGGCGCTGTGAGGGGTCACCCAGCTTCCCCCTTAAGAAGGAATCCGCTTCCTCTTCCTATTTTGTGTGCAAACATTCTATACTGTATCTCCAGCGCGCTAAGAACTTTGACATTTTTATTGTCTAATATCTCGTGCATCTATTCGATATGGTTGGTGTAAAGTGTAAAGAAAAGGCGAGACGTTTCTTTTGAAACAAAAGAGGAACAAGAAAGCTTGATGCGGTTGAAAAAATGATCAGAACGCTTTTTTTTCGGACACTTTTTACCACGGAGAAGGAAGTTGCCCAACTCTTGAAGCTATTTCTTTAGTAAAAAACAATACAGGTTACTTATAAAAGCCCTAAACATACTTAAATAAACCTTATACATACAAAATATAGCACTGAAGCAACTTACGAACAAATTCAACTTATACTTACTAATAGGGCAGCATCTGTGCATCAATGAGACACTTTTTTTCCCAGTCCCCTACGGAAATGTTTTGGGTTATGCAGTTTGCCCTTCCTTGTTCTAACGGCACACTGACGTTCCCTGGCGCACTGGTTCAAAAAACACGGCACTAATTGGCTGCCTCCAAACATATAGCACATTTATCATTTTTGTCAAGAGAATTCACAATATTTTGAGCGCTAAAAATCATTCTCAAATGCAGAAATTGGCAAATCCTGTACGCTGGATAAAGGAGCATCGAGTAGCCACTGGCTAATCTAATGTGGCATTTAGTAAATCCGATCCCCTCTGATGTTGTTATCTGGAGGCTGGCTGCTGTAATTATCATAATCTTATATCATCTTGAGATTTACCCTTCTTTTTTTCGAAGGCTTCCTCAGTGGAGGGATTTCAAGAGCGAACGGATTGAATCGTGAGGGCTGCTTGCTGTCACTGCAGTGGCGAGGCCGATGAAAATGGTGGGAGATAGAATAGTGTGTCCTAAATGATTTGTCGATTGTTTCGTTTTTTGACAAAATGAAAAAAAACCCACATCTTTTTACCCTTTGGCACCCAGGGATAATGCTTCCGAAATAGTATTTATATGTTATGGCACAGAGTGAGTTAAAGTCCGTACAGTTCAGAGAGGTTGTCTTGCATTTTTTAATGGATCATGAGTTTGAGCATGGGCAGCACAGCAGGGCAGTGGTTAATGCGTGTGCGGCACAGTTCTGAGGTCATGAGATCGAACCTCCTGTGTGGAGTTTGCATGTTCTCCCCGTGCTTGCGTGGGTTTCCTCCGGGCATTTTTGGTTTCCTCCCACATTCCAAAAACATGCATGTCAGGTTAATTGGCTGGTCCAAATTGTCCCTAGATGTGAATGAGCGAGCGTATTGTCTGTCCCTGCGTGCCCTGCGACTGGCTGGCAACCAGTTTAGGGTGTCCCCTGCCCACTGCCTGAAGATAGCTGGGATGGGCTCCAGCACCCCCGTGACCCTACTGAGGATAAGTGCCACCATAAACAAACCAAAATCTTCTTATATGAAGCAGTAACTGGAAAAAGCAACTTCATCAGTGAAAGGCAGCAGCAGGTGATAAGACGGGGGAATACTGCGAAGCCACCGTGGCGCTAACCTCATTACCCACCATGCACGGCTTTGACACCCATCGGCGCTTAAAGCCGCTCCTTGTTTGGAAGCCATCTTGGTGCCGCTTTGGGGAGGTGCTTGGCCCTGGGCGAGGGGGCTGGATGCCCAATGGGGGGCTTGCACCGGTAATGACCCCTTTCTGCGTTGGCCTTTTGATGTAAAGCAGATGCAGCGAGCTATACAGTATTTGCTTTTATTTTGCGCTCGCCTCACTGGAGGCAGACTGGCTCGTTTGATATATTAATAATACTGACATTGCTCGCCAGCGTGCCCCTCATCCTCGCCCCCCTCTCACATATATCCATCCACACAGTGGTTACTATCGCAGCGTTTGAATAAGGAATGTCAAACTCAGTTTGGCTCTGATCCAGACTTATTGTTTATTGTGCCAGTAAAATATGTCAACTCCAAAGTTTTAGCTTTGGTTAATTCAGTATTATGCTTCAACAATACTACCCTACACATTGTAATCACAGATGACACGTTTTATGATTTTCAGTGGACCCAAACGCAGGGAAGCAGGTACCGTGACAAGGTGCTCAACAAAGCTGGTATTTGATAACAAAATCATCAGCCAAGTAACAGACAAATGGCCAATGAACTATTATCAAAAATGTCCGCCTGCTTTAGGCCCCTTGCCCTGCCTGCAAGGAGAGCCCCCGGCCACTTCGGCTTCCTGCCCCGGCTGCGGGGAGACCCCCTGGCTGCTTTGGCTCCCTGCCCTGGCTGCGGAGAGAGACCCTGGCCACGTCGGCTCCCTGCCCCGGCTGTGAGGAGAGCCCCCAGCCGCTTTGGCTTCCTACCCGAGCTACGAGGAAAGCCCCCACCCAAATTAGCTCCCTGTTAAATCAAGGAACTTCAGACGTCCTGTTGCTGCAGCCTCCATATATAAAGGTTTGGTGCAATTCCTTCCACCAGAGGGCGTCTAATGGGTTTGGAAATGTGGACAGTTGTGTCCAATCACCACACACATGTCCCTAATTATCTGAAGCCTTCATAAGGATATTTTGGACGGCACACATTGTCAGGTCATCATCAATTTTCACCATCACACTCTTTTTAGTTATGTCCTAGTTTGTGGGGTTTGATTTTTGTTTTCTGGTTTAGTTTTGTTCATTGACCATTTGTTTGTTACTTTGTTGATGTCTTTGTTTTAAATACCATTTTCTTATACACCGTGCCATAGTTCCTGCTTCCCTGCATTTGCTTCTACAACAAATCATACCAAGAACATTTTTTAACACAGTTACACACAAACAATGGGAAACATATTTTCATATTTGGCAGTGAATATATCAACTCCTTTATTTGAACAGTTTTACACCCGAACCAAATCAACACGCTATACAAACTCAACACTGCATTTGTTTTGCATGTATTTAAAAAATCATAACTTTTGAGAAAAAATGACCTAAAGACTTGCTTCTTTTTTGGTATACTCAGAAATTTAGAGCGGTATGGATTAAATCATCATGTTTGACATGTCCACTCTAACACGGATGGATCCTTTTCAGACCAAGCTTCATTCATCAGCTATCAATAATCGATGAAAAGGCACAGCTTTTATGGTGCCAATCGGTGGTTGGGGGGCTATTAACTGAATAGTCTCCGTGCATGCTCCCCTCACAAAGCAGATTGGCGCCTGACGGTAAAATCGATGGCGGCCAGGTGGGCTAGCCGGCTGTTTTGCAACTCGCACGCAGTGTTGTTTTCGTGCAACTCACCCAGCAGAGAGTCCCGATTTGTAAACAGGGCTGGCAAAGGTTTTGCCTCCTCCTTGGAGGCTTTCCTTCATGCACCAGTGGCTGTCCATAAATTACTGTTTGGATTAGAATACAAACGGTACTTCTTACGGCCTTTGAGATACCAGCCACACACCGACACGATAGCGGAGGTAATTGCTAATACACATGCTGCCAGCATATTTATTTATCTTTTTTTTTTTTTTCAAAAACCTGAGTGCGGCATTGATCTGTGCACTAATTAGTAGGATCCATTCACACTCAGGGGCGGGCTTTTGCATTTGGTACCTTGGCCTTCACTGGGGATTTACCGACTTAATACATCTCTTAATACCAAGGTATAATGGCAGTATTACACTGTAGAAGCAAATTGCAAGCGGACCAATAAACTACTTTTGATACATTAAATGATTAATGTGGTTGCTTACTTTGAAAAGATTAAATTTTTTGGGAGGGTTCTAATAAAACAAAAGGACCCAGGTTTTTCGCAATAGTTCTGTATAACACATCATTTAGGGGCGGCAGTCTCTCAGGAGGTAGAGCGCTTGTCTTGGGATCAAGAGATCGCAGTTCAAATCCCGGCTCCTACGTGTTACATGTCGAAGTGTCCTTGGGTAAGACACTGAACCCCTAAATACCCCCAATAAGCAGGTTAGCGCCTTACATGGCTGCACGGCCGCTATTGGGAAATGTGAAGCACACTGTAAAGCGCTTTGGGAAGTCTTGACTTGAAAAGCGCTATATAAATGCAGATCATTTCATTTCATTTAATCATTTTTAGGCTAACCATATTTATTCGTGTATTTATTAGAGTAATTATTCGTGTTCGGCAACCGCCGGACTGCAGAAAAAAAGCTTCATCTTTTGCTCAACATATTTATAGTATTCATGTACAGTATGTACACGTTTTTTTACACCACCTCAAAAAAAAAAGACCCCGCGTCACACAGGGTTTGAGGTACAGTGGGACCTCGGTTATCGCGGTTAATGGGGACCAAAACCACCCGCGATAAGTGAAAATCTGCGAAGTAGCGGCACACCTTAAAAAAAGAATATATATATTATTATTTTTTTGTTAATGGGGACCAAAACCACCCGCGATAAGTGAAAATCCGCAAAGTAGCGGCGCACCTTAAAAAAAAAAAAAAAATATATATATATATATATATATAATATATATATATATATATATTTATATATATAAATATATATATATATTTTTTTTTTAGATCCGGTTAATGGGGACCAAAACCACCCGCGAAAAGTGAAAATCTGCGAAGTAGCGACACCCCTTCAAAAATGCTTAAAAAAAAATAAAAAAAAATTAAACATTTAAATTACTTTATTTGATTATTATTATTTTTTAGGCCCGCGAAGCTCTGAATCCGCGAACGTCAAAGCGCAAAGTAGCGAGGTCCCACTGTACTATAATTGAGCAATGATAGATCATTCAACAAAAAACAATGGTCTTATTTGCAACGGGAATCAAACCGGACGGTGGCCGTATACGAGCCGGATTCTACCCACTAGGCCATTTGGATTGTAGATGATGAGGGAAGGGCTATTCGACTTCATCCCAGCATCACACTATTTTTATGGTGTCACGTTGTACAACGTTGTAATGGAGACAAGAGTGAAGTGGGCAGGCTAGCCCAGTGGTGTAAAGACAACAATCTCCAGTTGAAAGTGGAGGAAACCAAGAAGATTATACAGGAGGGCGCACATCGAGCATGCCCCATTCACGATCGATGGTGCTGCGGTGGAGAGGGTGAGCAGTATCAATTTCTTGGGTGTGCATATCAGTGAGGTCTTGTCCTGGAGCCATAAGATCACATCCCTGGCCAAAAAAGCCCATCAATGCCTGGACTTTCTGTAGCTAACTCAGGAGAGCAAGAGCCCCGACCCCCATCATGCTCTTATTCCACAGAAGCACCATGGAGAGCATCGTGACCAGCTGCATTATCGTGGCCCGCCGCAAGACCCTGCAGTGAATCATGAGAACGGGGGAAAAGGTCATTGGTGTCCCTCTCACATCTGTCCTGGACGTACACAACTCCGGCCTCATCCGAAAAGCCACCAGGATTGCAGGTGACCCCACCAACCCATCTCACAGGGTCTTCAACCAGCTGTTGTCAGGGAAAAGACTGCGGAGTCTCAGAGCCAGGACCAGCAGGCTCAAGGACTGTATCTTCCGTCAGGTTTCAACTTTCAAACCCTCTGTTTTATCAGTTTAATGCTAATTTGTTGCCTATTTCTTGTCACAGCCTTGTTTTTCCAAGTGTACCAAACCCTTGATGCCTTTCCTGACCAGTACCACCTGCCGAACCCTTGGATCGTCACATTTGCATTTGTGAGTTTACCGGATGAGTAACCTCTAGCCTGTCACTTGGACCATGACTGCTGCCTCTGGTGATGCAGATACCGTTTCCCTGATACCCGACACCCCGTTTACTGAAGCATGTCTGAATAATGACATCCATTTCTGCACAAATCTGCGTATCTGCGCTGTGTGTTAACACCACCCTGAGTGGCCCCCTGGCAAAACTGCTTTATTTAAATTCCGACTAAACATAAGTACAATTTTGATATGCATATTTTTTTTTTTTTTTTTTTTTTTTTACCTTGTTGCTATTTGTTGTTTAAATTGTGTCTTATGGGCAGCACGGCGGCGCGGTGGTTAGCGCGTGTGCGGCACAGTTTTAAGGTCTTGGGAACCTCCTGTGTGGGTTCAAATCCAGCTACCGGACTTACTGTGCGGAGTTTGCATGTTCTCCTCGTGCTTGTGCGGGTTTCCTCCGGGCACTCTGGTTTCCTCCCACATTCCAAAGACATTCATTTCAGGTGGATTGGCCGCTCTAAATTGTCCCTAGGTGTGAATGAGCGAGTGAGTTGTCTGTCCCTGTGTGCCCTGCGATTGGCTGGCAACCAGTTCAACCCTATAGAGGATAAGCGGTGCAGCTAATGAGATGAAATGAGATTGTGTCTTATTTATTGCATGTTGGCAGGCAGGAATAAGGACTAATTTCATGTGCACTGTATGTTTAGCATTTTTGACAAAAAAGTTTTAGTTGAGTACAGTTCCGATCAAACAGCGATAACAGAAATGGGTGCCTGGCCCCTTCGACACAATTACAACCGCCAGTTGGGCTTGAGCCGACGATACAAACACTTATGTGGCCGATGAAAACTATCGACGGGCAATTTTGTGTTGCACCGACAGTCATTATGGAGCCCTCACCTCCCATTAGCGATCCGGCGTCCCCACCCAACCCGTCCGGGAGTCATCGCACAATGACCTCCGAAGCACTCAATTATACAATCATAATCCAAGGACTGCTGGGAACGCCTGACTAACTCCTAATTGGTGTTTTTTTTTCTTTTTTTTCCAATGTATGAGGTTGACTTAAAGATGGAGAGATGGCGCTGTGGGGAAATCAAGCCTCTTCTCCAGGACTGTCACTCAAGCACAATTGCTTAGGACTGAATTCATTTCCATCTATAAACAGACCGGGTCATCGCCTCAAAAATCTCGCTTCCGGATTTTACAAACAGGCACTCTGTGGACCGCCAAATTAACGTAATGCACGTGAAGTCACCACAGCTGACAAGCATCATAATGGAGGGGAAAAGTTCCTGCTTTGGCATGCAGACTTATTTCAACTGACGCATCGAGGAATGTTATTTTTTTCTAGGAAAGGTCAGTCTGTGGCATTTCATTTTTAGTGGGTGCTTGTTTTCAGTGTGGTTACTGAAGTTTCCTTCAGTAAAATGTTGTTTTGGTAAATATATATCGGACGGTCTGGAACAGGTCAATCGATTGAGATTATTTCGAACGCATTTAGATTTCATCTTGCTTGCTATTTTTACTTCAATACATACACCAAATAAATGCAGCCCTGGTATAATCTGATAACTAGGTATATCAATGGTTTAAATTCAGTCAATGATTTTCTCTTGTCCGTAAAAATATCCTTAAGAATTTGGATGTACTGTACCTAGGGACATTACAAGTAAAAGAGAACTGTTCTAAAAACAGCTTTCGAATGATCTAAAATATATTAAACATTTTGTGTAGTTTTCTTTTACTTTTACTTTCCAATCGTACATGAGAATGCAAGCACTACTCCAATAATCAACAAAAAGTAAAGGAAAAGAAAATTAATCACCAGTAGTTTTGGAAACACTTTGAATTAAACCTTCACCAAATCCGCCAAATCTAAGCTTCTCAGCCTTTTTAGGGGGGCTCTAAAACGATTGCGAAACATAATAAATAAATTCTGTCGATGTCAGAAACTAAATTCAGAAGTCTCAGTTTTGTGAATCATATTTGGGGTGTCTGTCAGGACCAGAACGGAAACAGGACCTAATTGCGTTACGTTTCTCACAAGTTTTGTTGAAGGAAATAGGATGGGCTGCGCCCACGATCCGGTGTTCGTTGGTTCGCTCTCGTACTTTGATTGTGATCCGAACACGGAAGTGGGTCTTCCGTAGCGAACGATGGCGGTGTCAGGGACGGAACAACGGGTCGGTAGACGGGACTGAGAGAGCAAGACGTGGTCGGGGTTGGAAACGAGTTGTAAGCGAGAACGGGAGAGTAGACGTAGTCGGGGACAAAAAGAGGTCGTAAGTCGGGACCGGGGAGCAGACGTGGTCAGGATCAAAACGGGTCATAGCCGAAGACAGACGGGAGCAAAAACGGGACAGGTGGGAGTCAGGGTCGAAAAGGGCTTGCCTAGTATACACTGAGGTCCCAGACAGACTGACAACAGGGGATTGACAGGACTTGGTTCAAATAGTGACAGGGAGCCAATCAGAACCCGCAGCGGTTGGCGCCAAATCAGTGGACACAGGTGAATCGCATCAGTAATCATGACGGTGTCATTAAGTTGAATTACTTTCAGAGTAAATGTTTTCAGCCTGATTCGAGCAATGTACTTTTTGTTTGAAAATAACGATCAATCTTTGGACACTTTTCCAATTCCCAATCTTCTATGGGGCAATCATCGGTCATTAAATTTAGTTTACTACCATTTTAATTTGGAATAAAGCTTTACAATGGAGTAAAATTGATTAATGGATAAATCAGAAGAGTAATCGTCAAATCAAAAATAAATCATTTGTTTGAGCCCTGCATGTTACTAATGCAGTATTTATCAATGTTTTTGAGCTAAGGCAAACTTTTTCATCCAAAAATCTCAAAGCAAACTGTCCGTCAAAAAATGTTATAAAGATTAACTCAGAATTCTTTTTCATGTTTTTTAAAGCTAAAATTATCATATTGTCTAATCTGAGAGTATACAGTTTTTGTGGTCACAGTGGCTCAGTTTATTCATTTTGGTTAATAATTTTGCTGCATTTTGGGATTTCCCTATATTTGATTTTATCTTTTAAGTTGTACTGTCCTTTCATCTTGTTCTTTTTCTCCAGAAAAACAACAAAAATAATAATAAAATTAACACAAATAAATTGCCATTGGAACACATGTTTAAGTAAGTCCTAACGTTTTGCTTTTTTTTGTAAAATAAGAAAATAAGAAAACGGCATAATGATGTGGTCTGTTTTTACTTTCTTTGATGTATTTAACTGTTTTTAAAATATATTTAATCATACGGAACGTTTTACTTAAAGGGACAGTTTGTAATATTTAGTGTATCCTAGTGGTCCAAACTATTTAATTTAAAAAAATATTTGAATACTAGGCAAAAAAAAAACATGGCTAGTAAATGTTAATTTTCATACATAATTATAAATCAATAAGTGTATTTCTATAACATTGTTAAATCCCTACTTAGTTTACCGCCATGTTTGCTGCATGCTGTGGCACATTAGACAACATTGCCATTAAGTGGTCAACTTATACACACTCGGGCTTTAATATATTTCCCTGTACTACCTGATGAACGGATAATTAAAGGTGGGGTGTGTCCTCTGAAGTGTCTTAAAAAAAAATGAAAGTAGAATATTTTCTCTACTGATATGTGTTATCCACCTCACTTATCTGCTTTTATCCTACATTTAGCAAAGCAGAACACATTAGGAAAAAGGAATAGGGGAACGACAGGGGAAAATGTTGGAGAGGAATTTAATGCTCGTCATGCAGTTTTTTTGTTAGTGCAGCCTTGTAAGAAAATACATGTTGTAAGTGCAGTCCAAACACCCAACTCAAAAATATGAAAAAGGAGTTTATTCTAGTGCGTTTAAGAAATGCACACGCAACGTGCAGAACTTGACAGAAGCTGCAATGATGACACTGGCCAGGAGATGGCAGCAGGGAGTAAAACAGTTCCAATTTCCGTACAGCACCTTTTAAACATATTCAAAGAAAAACAAATCGTAATATGCTGCCGCCTACTGATATGGATGAATATTACAGTTATTCTATTGATCAAGGGAAGGACGTATAGATCCTATACAATGGCATGCTTTTTAAAAAAAACAAAACACCAAATACTGTACTTTCAGAACTGTTTAGAGCCCCATGACAGGATCCCCCCCATTTTTACGACAGCACAATGTCAATCACGTTGTGGTTTAACCGAGGAGACAGGTCAGCGCAAATGCGGACTATCCTCCTTGGTACACGTCTGCCTGACACTGACAGACATACAACACAGTGATTCAAATCCAAGCAAGTATCCAGCAAATAGAAATCGGGGGGATTATACAGGGGAGGAGCGCGTCGAGTGAAATGTCAGCTTCAATCAGTTGTGAGGAATGAATGACAGCCGTCGGTGCTGCACTTAAAGCGCCGCTCGGCCACTCAAGTCTGTTTTCGAGAAAACTCACTTGGCCGCAGGTTATTTATTTTTCCTCTTGCATTATGGTTTTATACTCTTATTTTCCACTTTGCTGCAGGCCAGCTTGCGTGTAGATGCTGAATAATGTGTCAAGTGGCAGCGGGGCGCCAGTAACCAAGCCGGTACTCTACGATGGCCACTTCAAGCTCAGCTTTGCTGACGGGGAATGCTTAGTGCAAAAACAACGAGCTTTTAGAAGCTTCCGCTATAGAAAAGCAGAAGACGAGGCAAGTGGACCGTTTAAAAATAGCGTAGAGTGCTACTTGTGCGCTAAAAACGTGTCGCGATACAATAACGATTGAGTGGCTGACTAACAATTGGACCAGTCAATGTCAATCACCACATCATTTAACGAGAACATAATTATTTATGATACTGATAGCATTTATAATATCTGTCTAAAAAAATCTCAGTGTACTGAGAATTCAGGCATTTTTACAGAGGGCGGAAAGAAACCCCAAAGTTACAATAGGCACATTTTCTATTTTAAAAAGTCTGGGCCAGTTGCACCTCATTCCACCAGAGGGCACAGAGCAAGATTGGAATTGGACAATTTTTGGGGTGATGGACCATGTGGGCAAATCAGGAACTGAAGGCAGGGTTGCTCAGAAAGAGGGTTGTTATTTACAAACAAAGGGAGGTACAAAGTGACAAACATGGGCTCAAAAATCAACAAAATGTCCAATCAAAACAATACCTGACAAAGTCCAAATCAGAAACAAAGACCGACACTGGAAATGGAAACTGCATAGTACAAATATACCAGAAAAAAAAACAACAGAATGACCCAATCACCACTCCCCTGTCCCGGCAGACGCTTTTGGTTTTCTGTCTCAAACGCGAAGAGATAGCCGCTTGGCCATGCCTGGTTCCTGTCTCTGCGACAAAGAGAAAGGACCTCGTCTGCGCCTGGTTCCTGTTTCGGCTCAGAGCATGTTGGTCTAAGATCAGGTAACGATCCTGTGCAGTCCTTTGAGACATTTTTTGTGATTAAGAGCTATATAAATAAATGTGACTTGACTCAGAGAAGAAAGCCCCTTGACCACAGTAAGTTTCTGTCCTGGCTGACCATAGAAAGCCCGCTAGCTGCGCCTGTTTTCCGGTCTCGGCTGCGAAGAGAAAGCTACTCAGCCCCACCAGGTTTCTGTCCCTGCCGCAAGGAGATATCCCCTTGGCTGCGCCTGGGTGCTGTCTCGGCTGCACCTTATGTTAGTTAGGGTCTGGATATTTTTACTCTTGACTTTGCTGCTTGGACTCACTGAATCCCTGAACTTAAAACCTGTAATTTTGGTAACACTTGTTTGCCTCTGGTGCTCCTGCCTTGCTGCCTGCCTTTCCGTGTGATGAACAGTGCTTGAGGACAACCAATTTCTTCGAATAATCTGTGCATTTGCATTGTGTTTTCGCAGTATCCCGAAAATGTCCTTGAAAATCTCTTTTGCCTTGTTGTAGGGGGTGCCGTTAAGCTAGTGCGTCAATCCTGCATGGTTAATTCTTTTGCCCTCTTTTGATATCAAGTTACCCAAAGTTAACTATACTGAACCGGAAATGAGAATATAGCAAAAGCATTTATGTACAAACTGCAATTAGCGTGTACAATTTTGGGTTAGTTGGTCCCAATTTATAAGGCCAAATCTTACCTCTGATGTCAATAGATCAGGCAAATTGGTGTAATGATTTTTTCTTGCAGGCCTGGTTGCAGTTAAAGGTAGAAAATAGCGGTTGCCATCGCAACAAGGGTCTTGTGCAAAGAATATAGAAGCTACAACCGTGCACGCTTCCATCTGTGATGTCACTTCACGTCTAAGCATTGCCTAAATGATAGATTCATTTGCAATGCAACAGAGGAGTAGATTCTATTAGCAGGAGCAGCCTGTTTATCAAATAGCACGCTGTGCTAAATGAGTCCAAATAGTCTTGCCGAGAGGAAGCGCGAGCGGCATGGAGACACGGGGGCGAGTCCTGCTCATCCTTTTTAAACGTGATGGATCTGGGTGAAGCTTAGTGCTACAAAGGCCACCACAATGTGTGAATTTCCGGGCGCCGCCAGGGGCACGCGTTCAACGTGAAGAGCTGGAAGGCGTGTGACGCGCACGGTAAAATCCTTAATCAAATGTGCCGACATGCAAATGCTTAAAGTAGTCACTGCGCTCCTAACAAACGCACTGCCTTAGGTTAGTTAGATATGCAAAGAAATGCAAAGAGGTATGAAGGGTGTCCTACATACCGCCGTTATAAAACATCTGCACACCCCTGTTGAAATGATCAGTTTTGTGACTGCACACATTCTTAAGATTGGACACCAAGACCAAAAAACAAACATTGGACGATTATGATTTCGATCAATTTGAACTATAAACCGTAATGTTACACGTTTAATAAAACATTATTAAAAAAAAAAAAAAATACCTCCCTTACAGAATGTTCAGGCAAGAATAAATGTCCTAAAATAATTTTAAACAAAGGTTCAATAAAAGCACTGGATTCATCTCTTAAATCCTACCCTTGATTTCACGATCTGGCAAGTTTTTAAAATGTGATTCACCAGTCGTGTAACGGTTGGCCATTGCCCTCACTTGGCCCCGCCCGTTTGGCACAAGCTGCGGCTTGTTGCCGGATTGGCTTCCCTCCTATTTAAGCTCAGTGCTCTCACTCACCCCTTGTCAGTCTGTCAACGAACCTATGCACCTGCAAGATGTGTATTTTGACTCTGTCCGGTATCCTGCTTGTGAATCCTGTCCAGTATCTATCCTGTATATCTCATCCTGTTTGATATCTGACTCCAATCCCCAGTGTCCGGTATCGATCCCGTCTGTCTCGTCCTTTCTGATATCTGACTCCTGTTTCCAGTATTGGGTATCGATCCTGTTTATCCCGTCCTGTTTGATATCTGACTCCAGTCTCCAGTGTCTTGTATCGATCCCCTCTGCCTTGTCCTGTTTGATATCTTGCTATAGTCTCCCGTATCCGGGATCAGTTCCGCCTGTCTTATACTGTCCGATATCCTGCGCCAGTCTCCAGTATCGATCCCGTCTGTCTCGTCCTGTCTGATATCTGACTCCAGTCTCCAGTATCTGGTATTGATTCCGTCTGTCTCGTCCTGTCTGATATCTGACTCCAGTCTCCAGTATCCGGTATGGATCCCATCTGTCCCGTCCTGTCCGATATCGACCCCGTCTGTCCAGTTTCTGCTCGTGTATTTGGCATTGATCTCGTCGGCCTCTGGCTTCCTGTTTTTCCACGCCAGACTTCTGTCTTACTTCTTCCGCCCAGCGATCGGCAAATCACTGGCGTTTGTGTTCACGCCCATGACTGCCCCTTTACCGTAAAGAAAAGGTTGTGTGAAAACGTTACGCATCCGGGTCCTCCTCCTGTTCTAGATCTGAGAGTTCGATCAATTGCCTAGACCAGGGTTTGTCAACCTAAACTGTTGAGGGAGTTATATTAGACCCCTATAAATCAAACCATATATATATATATATATATATATATATATATATATATATATATATATATATATATATATATATATGTATGTATGTATGTATACACATAAATATACCAATTTTGTCAAGAGGAGTGGTCAAAGATTAAACCAGAAGCTTGCTAGAAGCTTGTGGATGCCTACCAAAAGGGCCTAATTGAAGTGAAGATGACCAAGGGACATGTTACCAAATATTAGCGCTGCTATATGCATATTTTGACCCAGAAGAATTGATCACTTTTTCTGTTAACCCATAATAAAGTCATAAAGAAACCAAACCTCAAGAATGTTTTTTGTGACAAAGAAATATTCGTTCCAATCACTGTATCAGAGAAAAATCAGTCGTAGAAATAACTGGAAACTCACGAGAACCTTGACATTATGTTCTTCACAAGTGTATGTAAACTTTTGACCACAACTGTATATGCTTTTGAATTATTTTCTTTACAAAAGCTTATTTTAAAATGTGAAGACATTATGTAGACGGTCAATCAACGGTTTAAGTCAAGTCATGTGTATTTGTGACACCCTTAATTACAAAGAGTCTCAAAGGGCTGCACAGATAAAAGACTATTGCAAACTACAGACTATTATGACACCATCCCCTGATCTAAAACCTACATGAGGGCAGATAATAAACAGATATTGTCAACATAAAATAAAGGTTATTCATTTGCCATAGAATACAAGTGTGTTTTAAGCTTAGATATAAACATTTCCACTGAGGTTGCAGATCGAATCTCAGGGGGAAGAGCATTCCACAGCACCGGGGCCCGATCGGAGAACGCTCTCGAACCTGCGGTTTACAGATCCCTTAGCTGCATGAGTTGTCAGGGTACCAGTAAGGACGCAACTCTTGACAGCTTTCACTACTGTTGACAGTCCCTGGCCTGTTCTTGGGCAACGTTAGCACCTGTACATTTCTTAATGTTGTCTGCCCAGTTCTTTTTCGGTCTTCCTTTCCTCCAGACCCCCTGGACTGTGCCCTGGAGAATTATCTTGGTCATTCCTGATTATCTTGTGACGTGACCACCTTTTCGTTCGTCACATGGACATACAAGCACAATAACTCACACAAGGACAAATGTTCTTCTTGCGCAATGGCCCTCAATATTCAATCTGTCAAGTCTAAAGACCGTCCGCCCCTATTCTTCTTCCCCATTCAGGCTTATTCGAACATGATGTTCTTTTTCACTCAGCCATTTCTGTGGTTGTTTGCAGAATTATTAATCGAAAGCTTAGAAGGTCATAACTGCTAACCAAGGTCCAGTCTGTTTCCCTGACCATTCTGCAGGTCTGAGTGCGAGCTATTGTTGCCGGGTATTATAAAATCCCGGCTGCTCGGGGTTAACACTCGAGGTGGTTGAATAATGTCGGAAAAGCCGGGTGGGGAGTCAGCGGCGCTAAATGCTGCCGGGGGAACGGGATGAATTTAGAGCTTGATTTCATTCACCGCGGGGTGCCGAAACGGGCCATTTGGCTTTCCATCTCGCCAACGAGACGGCCACACGGGGCAACTGGCAATCTTACCACGCCACGTGACCTCTACTGGGAGCGCTGTGCATGTGGTTCGGGTTTCTTTTTATTTTGCCTCACGTGCTGGATTAACCCAGCGGGCTACCAAGTCTGGAGTTCGATATGTTGGATGAGGTCAATTTAGAGCATTCTTTCCCATCTAGTGGGTCATGTCCCGAAAATAGGTTGTGGACCCATTTTCAGTGGGTTGCGGAACTTTGCCTTGGCAAGAAAAAAATCGGTGAGAAAATAAAAAAAAAATCGAGTGGAGAATATTTCCATGAGTGTTTATGCTGTTTTATTTTATTCTAGAAGGAAAATGGGGCCAACCCAAACCCCAGAAATAGAAATATTCGAGTGCATCTAAAATAGTCACATACTTGCACGCGCAATACAAGCAGCTTGACAGGCTTGAATGATGATTTCAGCCAGTTGAGAGTATCAGCAAGTAAAATATTTGGTAGTTAAGGACACAACCTTTCAAGGTGCAGTCCAGAAATGGAAACGGTTGCCATGGTGTTCAATTGGCCCCGCCCGTGTAGCGCCAGCTGCGGCTCGTTGAGAGATTGGCTTTCCGTCTATATAAAGCTCAGCGCTCTCTTGCTTCGGTTGTCAGCCCGTCAAACGAATTTCTGCCCCACAAGACGTGGGTTCTGACTCGGTCCTCTTTTGGTGTTGGTATTTCAAGTACGGTATTGTTCCCGTTTACTTTTGTCCCGTTTAATTTCGGGTTCCAGTTTTGGTTCCGTCTGTTTTTGTCCTGTTTGTTAGTTTCTCCAGTTTCTGTTCCTGTCTAGTTTCTCCTGTTTATTTTGGTTATCCTGATTCGTTATCGATCTTGTCGGTCTCTGGCTTCCTGTCTTTCCACGCCAGACCAGCTACCTAACGTGCATGACTCCCCATTTCCCGTAAAATAAAAGTTTGTGTGAGAACGTCATGCGATTGGGTCCTGATACTGTTCTGGTTCTTGACAAGTACTTGCAATTCTTAGACTTGCTGGAACTAACTCTTTTTTATCCTTTGGTTGGCCTTTGGACTGTATTTGAAACTGCTCTGATAAAATGAATATATATATATATATATATATATATATATAAATGATTGGTGTAGTGGAAAAATATATATAAAGGCTCTTTGACCTCACTTGGGCATTGTAAACATGTATTTAATATAGACAATATTAACTTTTTTAAGGGCACCTCAAACAATACACCTCACCTTTAACAGAATACGGTGATAATAATAAATCAGTTTTACTCTTATTAATCCAAACTCATGTTAGTGTTATAGCTAATGCGGAAAAGAACTGCTTAACTTTCTTTAATTAACAATGAATTTCAGTGTTTGCCATCTTAAATAGTTTATTAGAAAAAAAAAATGTGTACTCTAATCATTTTAAATTGCGCTTCTGTGATTTATTTGGAGTTTCTGCGTAATACATACTAAATAAGAAATCATTATTTCCACCCATAGCGCATTGTTTGGGTTCAGTGAGATGTTTTGAAACGTATATATTGCAGTGTTTGTGCATGTTCTGTTAAACAATGGATGAAGCGACTGAAGTGTTTTGGATTTCCTTAAAAATGCAGCTGATTGTACAGTTTTTGGGGATTTGCTTCACATTTAAAAAAAAAAAAAGTGAATATATTCGACCATATCTGTTTAAAACTGCTCAATTATTTCATTCAATATAGTTCAGGATTGTAAATTTTTACTTGAATTGGGATTCAACTTGTCATTAGGGTGGAATGGTATACCCACAAAAACGAAAACAACAGATCCGACAAAACGACTATATAAAGTTATCAGTTTTTTAAAGGCAGAGTTTGCCAAAACACCGTATTTATTAGCGCATAAAACGAACCCTTTACTTCTAAGATTCTAAATTGGATGCAAGAGGAATCAAACCTGGTTGCAGCGTTGCGCGTAACAAGTTTGTGACCACTGGGCCACCTGAAGAATGTACAGTGGATTCTATATCAGTATCCCACTATTTTTAGTCATGGTACCAGCGACAGGTGTTAATTTTCTTGTGAGTTTCATGCTACAATGAAGCAATGAACACAAACTCTATTCTTTTCTATTCTTGTAATATAGTATAAGCATTGTAAGTACCAGATGTATTGTCATTGTAAAATGTGAAATTAACATTTGTCTCTTGTATCGTGAAGTGTGGTCATGAAATAAAACCTGATCCCTTTTCGTATGTCATCATCGAAAACACTAGTGGTTCAGTGGTTAGAATTTGGGGATCTCTCCACCTTAAACTGGGTTTGAATCCTTTAAAGATTTGTGTTTTGCATAATACGGTAAATACCTGTGTGTAATGACGCACCCAAATTTTTGGTTCATTTTTAGATTTTAGATCAGGTCAGCTTCCTTCCTCTGTCTCACTATACCCCCTGCCCGCCTCAACTCCATGGGGAGCAGAGCTTTCAGCCGCTCGGCCCCCCAGCTATGGAACTCATAGCCGCCTGTCCTCCGAAATGCTGCGACGCTGTCCACCTTCAAATCCGGACTCAAAACTCACCTCTTCAGACTTGCCTATTCTTCTTGTGTTTAGTCCATGGAGCAATTTTAGTTCAGAATAAGCAGTTGTAGTGTTTTCCTTATTTGATGTGAGTCCAAACTTTGTTTTCAACTTTAAAACCAAATAGAAATTTCTGATGTTTTGTATGGAACTTGTTAAGGTATTGTCAACAACTTTCACCTCTCAACCAAAGAAAGACATCTTTTGTGGGTAAACCTTGGCATTTTTAATGTCTTGAAAAAACGTTTTTTTTTTCAATTTTCCCTTTTCAATCACATCAAATCGTGTTTTGTACAGAATTTGGCGTATTTTTAATCTTTTTTTTCCCACTTTCACTTTTCAAGCGAATAAAAACTTTTTGGACAGAACCTTCATAAGCGTTTTAATGGACAACTTGAAATTTAATTTTCACTTTTCAAATAAATGAAAATGTATTTTGGACAATACCTTGGCTTTTTTGAATGTATTTTGGTGATTTTTTTGCAGGAATAGGTGTCAGCATTTAATTTTTACAAGAAACATTGAAATCTTATCTCATTTAAGTGGTTTGTTGACTGCAGTCCATGTCATGATTACTGATGTGACTCAGCTCTGCCCGCTCATTTGGCGCCAACAGCCGCAGGTTCTGATTGGCTCCGTGTCACTATTTGAACCATGTCCTCTCAATCCCCTGCTGTCGGTCCGTCTGCGAATCTCCGTGCATACTAGGCAAGCCTTTTTTTCGACCCTGACTCCCACGTGTCCCGTTTTTGCTCCCGTCTGTCTCCGGCTATGACCTGTTTTGCTCCTGTCCACGTCTATTATCCCGTCCCAGCTTACAGTTTGTTTTTGTCCCCCGACTACGTCTACTCTCCCGTTCTGGCTTTCGACTTGCTTCCGACCCCGACCACGCCTTGCTCTCCCAGTCCCGGCTACCGACCCGTTTTTTCCGTCCCTGACACCGCCATCGCTCGCTACGGAAGATCCACTTCCACGTTCGGAACACAATCCGAGTACGAAAGCGACTTGTTTCCCGCGTCCAGCGGACAACAAATCGTGGGCGCAGCCCTTTCTCTTTCCTCCAATAAAACTTGTGAGAAATGTAAAACAATTGGGTCCTGTTTCCATTCTAATCCTGGCAGTCCATCAACATGAGGGAATATACGGTACATGTGCTAGCATAGGATATAACACGGACAAAAATATGAACGTCCGTCAAGAAAAAAGCTGATTTGTTTCAGTTTAAATACTTTGGATACAGATAGAACATTGTAATTTCATTATAGTCTCACTGCAATGTCTCTGCATGCTTCTTAGTGGACCATTTCATAATCTTATGAAGATAAAAAATGAAAAAATATAAAAATTAAGCTTTTATGTCCTCTGACTGAAACCCTCACTGTATTTGTTAAATTTCCCAAGTATTACAGCAGTGTTTCTCAACTGTAAGTAATTCTAAGAAGAAGAAAAAAAACAAAGAGTCAATACACACCTGAATAATAGAGGGCGCTAATGCCCAGCTCGATATCTTCTACCGTGTACAGTCAATTTGCGCCTTTGAAAATGACCATATCTCATTTTATTGTGATTTTGTTGGTTTTATTTCCTTTTAATAATAACGGGTCTCAAGAAAGTTAGTGATAAGCAGAGGTGGGTAGTACTGAGTTACATTTACTTGAGTTCATTTGCGATGTAAAAACTGTACTCTTACTCCACTACATCAGGCGACATTAAAACCGTGACTTTGTTACTTCGATCCCCTCCACGTGAGTACACACCTGCCTTAGTGTCGTCCCTGAACAAACCGTCTTAATTAGCATAGTTAATTTGTCGTTGCGTTTAAAAGTCAATATTTTTAATTCACATTTTTAATTAAAAGCTGTGGTTTTTCAGAGATTCTGAGTTGCTTAAAGTTGACATTAAAGTTGCTTAGTGTAAATAAAGTTCAACATTTAAATGAGTTACACAACACAGCAGCATTTTGTGGTAGAAATAATAATAATAATAATAAAAGATTTCTTCTTAATTATTAATTCATTTTGGGCAGAATGTTACATTATTATTGGCGGTACACAGATCAAGGGGACCTCAACAAAAATGTCAATTTTTTTTGTTTTCTATGTTTTTCCAAGCTGTTTTCTTCTCATTTTTTTGACTTTTTTCACACAGACTGAAATACAGAGACACACACACACTTTATATGAGTTCATGGAATGTTGTTTTCTTCTCTTTTTTATTTTATTTTTTTCACACAGACTGACATTCACACGGACACACACAATTTATCCGAGTTCATGAACTAGCTTGTTGTTCTGCCTGTGGAGCCTGTTTAAAAAGTACTGGGGCTTTAAATGTCATACTTGTGGTTCATTTATTTCTTGGATGCATACTATTATTGAAGTTGAATTAACCTTGATAATTTCAATCTATTTTCAGATACAATATAATTTGTTCTTGATTGGATTGACTGATGATAAGTTCATCTCATTCAATGTTTTTCGTTTTTTTAAGAAATCATTTAATAAGACATTGCTAAAGTTAGACAGTACATGAGAAGTTTTGTTACCTAGTACGTTTTTAAGAAATTATTTCAATGACTACCTTTTACTTCTACTTGAGTAAAATTATTCTTAAGTAAAAATACTTTTATTTGAGTAGCATTTTTGGCCACTCTACCTACCTCTGTTGTTAAGAGAAAGGAAACTGGATTACAGTGAGTCAAAGAAGGGAAATATTGGGTAAAACAAAAATGGTGTACGTCTGTCAGCCATTGAAGTGCTGCTAGGAGGTACAGGTTATGGTTTAATAATGTACATTTTTAGTATATTGCAGAATATCAATCTTTACTAACTACACTTGGGTAATTAATTAAATCATTATCAATGTGTGGGTACACACTTTATTAATATTTTGATTTTTTTTAGTATGAGGCTAGTTAAAAGCAGTTTTAGGGGGTCACTTCCAGTACATGAGATGTAGGCTTATATGCGAGTATATAATATACTTGAAGTCATTTTGATTTTGTTGGTTATTTTGTATTTTTTGACAAAAAAGTGCATATGGTCTACTGTATCTGCTGTGCAGCCATTTCATGGAATACATTTGAGAGGTAGATAAAATGAAATGAATGAAATGATCTGCATTTTTATAGCGCTTTTCAAGTGAATGACTTCCCAAAGCGCTTTACAATGTGCTCCACATTTCCCAATAGCGACCTTGTATTGCAGCCATGTAAGACACTAACCTGCTTATTGAGGGTATTAGGGGTTCAGTGTCTTACCCAAGGACACTTCGACATGTAACACGGACGAGCCGGGATTCGAACTGGGATCCCTTGATCCCAAGACGAGCGCTCTACCTCCTGAGCTACTGCCGCCCCCCATGTGTCCTTGTCTTGGTCGAAGCGTGTGATTAGGGTGGAATAGTGGGTCAGACCAGTGGAGAACCACTGTATTACAGCATTTCCCTTCTACATTATATTGAATTTCTTTTCAATTATTTTTGTGAGATCTGCAATCATTTAATTTCGTTTTTCCAGGCTACAGACACCGAACAAAAGAATACTATTCCTAATATCCAATTCTCAGGTCTTATTTTCCAAATGTGGTTCTTATCAATTACCATCCAGTAAATAGCAGAGTACGAATTCAAATTGGTTTCAAAGTGAATGACGGCGATCCGGTGCAGATGATTTGGCAACGGGAATCTCATTTACAATTGTTCTCTATTCTCCCTTCCATAGAGTCATTCTCTTGTCTCAGAGTAATCACTTCTCGTCGTTGCGCACCTCTTTGATTGTGTCGCCTTTGAAAATGGCGCTTGATGCGTTTTCTCGCCGGCCCGTCGGATTTCATGAATATGCAAGCCAAGAGCTACTGTAAGAGCGTTAAGCACAGCCGGGAAAATTAATTGCCCCGTGCAACGTAACAAGACCGAGTTAGTGTAATCTATGCGCTCGTGCCTCGATAGGGATGTTGACGTTGTTGCGTGAATGCTAACGCTGCGTTTTATAGATTATTTTATTTTGGGGACAAAATAAAGATGATCATAATCATATGTTGTTTTTTTTTTTTTTTATCTTCTACATCAGGGAGTAGCCAAACTACTGCCCATGGGCCATATGCAGCCCATTAGGCTTTGTGATCCGGCCCGCCAAATAAAAATGTTAAGAATATAGTCTAGTATTAACCCTTGTATTAAGATCTTCAATGACCCGTTTTGAAGTTATAGAATCTAATTATTGACACAATGAAAAAACTGCAATACGCACTCCTGCCCCTGAATGATTGACAGATCCATCCATTACGACCCAAATTTACAGATCTATCATGAAAGAGAAATGCTCCAGTAATCTGACTGGCTCTCGCTGGAATTGTTCCACCTTTGAAAGTCCGTTTATAAATACACGTACATCAATGAAAACCAAGCTTTCATACATTCACACACACTCCCATCACGCGGACATTTGACAAGTCTTACCGTGCCTCCTTCAAACACCGCCTGCTGTTAAGAGGATTGGCATACTAGGACTTTGAGGCTCGGGTATAAGAGCTAAGGAACCTCAACCGGGTTTAGGAACTGCACAAGGGAGTCAACTGGGACACCAAAAGCGGCTTTGTCTGCACCAGGATTTCTACAGGACTCAAGTGTCCCTTGAATCTAGTGTGGCGTGAGAAATTGTCCATTTTAATTGAATTAGTGACTACAAAATGGTATTTACTCACAAAAAGTGTGCTTTTTGATAGGTTTGATAGTTTCCATTCATTAGCAGAGTAAAAACTCTTAATTTAAATCATTAATAAACATTCAAATTTTATTTTATAACTGTATAATTATTTTCACCGGAATAATCGTTAAAATTTGAATATAATAACATAATAATGTAATATTTTTCTGTATCAGTGTCATGAACCAGAACAGGATCAGGACCCAAATGCGTGTCGTTTCTCACACAAGCCTTTTATTTTACGGGAAATGGGGAGTCATGCACGTTAGGCAGCAGTCTGGCGTGGAATGATAGGAAGCCAGAGGCCGACAAGATCGATACCAGTTGCCCGAGCAGATATGGACAGATGGGGTCGCTAACGGACAAGACGGGACATACAGGAATTATATCAAAACAGGATATCGAAAATAAACAGGACAGATTAGACGGGACTGAAACTGGATACCAATATTAAACAACGGGACTGACAGGTTTGTAACAAAATCGAAGCTAAATACGTGTAAACATGTATATCTTTGGAGTCTGCAGCGGTGGCGTGACCTGAAAATTTTGACAGGAGAACTTTATGCACAAAAATCGGGCCGAAAACCACAGCAGCAGTACATCCTTAAGGATCTAGCGTGGCACTTTAATAGAGTGAGCAAGAGAGATCAATAAAGAGAGAGTGAGAGAGAAAGAGAGAGATAGATCAGTGAAGAGAGAAGGATCGAGAGGGATCGAGAAAAAACAGTTTGACGAACAGAGTTGACAGGGAAAACTTTAACCACAAAAATTGGGCCATAAACCAAAGCAGAAGTATATTTTTAAGGATCTAGCGTGGCAATTTAATAGAGAGAGAGAGAGAGAGAGAGAGAGAGAGAGAGAGAGAGAGAGAGAGAGAGAGAGAGAGAGAGAGAGAGTGATAAAGAGAGTTAAAACAGTTTGACGGGGAAAACTTTAAGCACAAAAAATGGGCCAGAAACCAAAGCAGAAGTACATCCTGCAGGATCTAGCGCTGCACTTTGAAAGAGAGAGAGAGAGAGAGAGAGAGAGAGAGAGAGAGAGAGAGATAAAGAGAGTTAAAACAGTTAAACTTCAAACACAAAAAATTGGGCCAGAAACTAAAGCAGAAGTACATCTTGCAGGATCTAGCGCTGCACTTTGAGAGAGAGAGAGAGAGAGAGAGAGAGAGAGAGAGAGAGAGAGAGAGAGAGAGAGAGAGAGAGAAAACTGTTTGACGGACAAAGTTGACGGGAAAACTTCAAGCACAAAAATTGGGCCACAAACCAAAGCAGTACGTACTTAAGGATCTAGCATGGCACTTAGAGAGAGATAGAGAGAGAGAGATAGAGAACGAGAGAGAACGAGAGAGAGAAAAAGAGTTGTTTCAATTAATGTTTTGGGGTATAATTTAAGGATCCACACATATCATTTTTTTAAAAAGTCTGCAAGAGAACCTGAAAGTAATGGTTGGCATTTTAGGACTGACCGGGGTCTAAATATTCGCTTAAGATCTTAACTTACATGGTTGACATTTATGAAGGACACACGAAGAGGAATCTCTGTGCGACATTCTGCTGCATGAACATCATCTTGCACAAGGAGCATCACCACCCAATAAAACTATAACATTTCACCTCAGAACCCGCAATGAAAATCTGGAATTGTCCTCTTTTGCATGAGCAGTTGTACTTGAATTTGGAGGCTGCAGGAGTCCATATTGTGACTACCTGTCAAACTTCACAAGCTTCTGCCATTTGTTTCTGGGGCGTGAAAAATATTTCAGCCGAGCGTCTGCACCAAAATCGTGATTACAACGTCAGAGCGGTTGTCACTGTCAGAGGCGACAAACAACAGCCGGGCACAGTTCAGCTAAAACAAGAGCGAGACTCGTCAAATCGGCCAGAAGCAAATGTGAAGTGAAAGGATGATGCTTTGAGTGTACCCGTGAAGAACTGCAGGCGGTTTTGCAGCAAGCCATAGGTCTATTTGTAGCCGTACAATCACGTATTTATTATTCAATAGAAAAGCAAAGTCCATGGATTTCTACATCCCTAGGATGGTGTAATAAGTCACACAAAGGCTAAGACTAGGACATTATATTAGTGCAGGTCTAAAAGCTAGCGCAAGAAGCTTACCTTAAATTCCGGACTATAGAGCGCACCTGATTATAAGCCGCACCCACCACAATTTAAGAGGAAAACCGATTTTGTACATACACAAGCCGCACCTGTATATAAGCCGCATGCGCCCACATTTAAACATGTAACACAATCACAAAATTAACCCAAACCCGATTTCAAGTCCCGTGATTGAAACTAATTGTTCTATTCCTAAGACTTAAAAAGTGGTCGGCGGCACCCTCTGTTGGCTGCGGCTGCATCGGCTCGCTACAACGGGTCAGGTGCAATCGACATTTCGTTCTGTGTACATTGTTACACAGAATGACAATACAAGGAAATTATTATTATTATTATTATTATTCATTAAAGTCCACAGTCCAAAAATCACAGCCGGCAAAACGAACGGAAAATGATACCGCTACTTAAAGTTTGATGCAGACCTGCAGAGTCCAGGTCCCGTTGAATGTAATCCAAGGAAAAAAGTGTATATTTCCAAAGGTAAGGGTGAGAAAAGGCAGCACGGCGGCGCAGTGGTTGGCGCATGTGCGGCACAGTTCATGTCTTGGGAACCTCCTGCGTGGGTTCAAATCCAGCTCCCGGCCTTACTGTGCGGAGTTTGTATGTTCTCCCCGTGCTTGCGTGGGTTTCGGGCACTCCGGTTTCCTCCCACATTCCAAAAACATGCATTTCAGGCGAATTGGCCGGTCCAAATTGTCCCTAGGTGCGAATGAGCGAGTGAGTTGTCTGTCCCCGTGTGCCCTGCGATTGGTTGGCAACCAGTTCAGGGTGTCCCCTGCCCACTGCCCGATGATTGCTGGGATGGGCTCCAGCACCCCCGCGACCCTACTGAGGATAAGCGGTTGCAGCTAATGAGATAATGAGGGTGAGAAAAATATATCAGATGAACACATTTACTCACGCAACTCCTTTTTCTTTAACCAACTTTTTACCCCCTCTTCTTTCCTTGTCTGTCCCTCACCTTTAGCGGTCCCCACTTAAACTAGGCACCCCGCGTTTGTTCCGCCCCTCATTTTTCGTTCATCCGTGCAAAACATATCAGAATAAGTGTCTAAAATAAATACAAATAAATACATTACAAAAATATACAGTTGCAAATACGAATTATACATGGGTTACACATATTTACAAAGAAAGACGGTACACCGAGAGAGTTTTCAAAGCTTTAATAATAATAATATAGCTTTGACAGGGCAGTTAATGGTAGCAACACTCGAGCCCCGCTAGCGGCCGTTACAAAAATTACATAAATTGGCCGCATCACTGAATAAGCTGCAAAGTTGAAAGTTGAAAAAAGTAGCGGCTTATAGTTCGGAAATTACGGAGCCATAACATGCATTTCAGGTGAATTGGCCGGTCCAAATTGTCCCTAGGTGTGAAAGAGCGAGTGAGTTGTCTGTCCCCGTGTGCCCTGCGATTGGCTGGCAACCAGTTCAGGGTGTCCCCTGCCCACTGCCCGATGATTGCTGGGATGGGCCCCAGCACCCCCGCGACCCTACTGAGGATAAGCGGTGTAGCTAATGAGATGAGATGAGAGAATATGTTCAACCCATTTTGTAACAATGACGATAAAGGTATATTCTATTCTATTCTATTCTCCATAGCGATCGACAAGCATTTAATTCGGTCACTGTTGGTGTTTATGTGCCACAGACGAGATCAATATATTTTTCCACTGTGAATCAACCCGCCATTTAGCATGATTAGAATGAATGAAGCGATCAACAATTTGGACTTCAGGCTACCCAAGTGCGAAGCACACTGTTGCTAGGTGGCAAGCAAGGTGGAAGATGTATGTTTGTTCTTTCTCTTGTTTTTGTCATGATTACTGATGTGATTCACCTGTGCCTGCTCATTTGGCCCCAACCGCCACGGGTTCTGATTGGCTCCCTGTCACTATTTGAACTAAGTTCTGTCAATCCCCTGTGGTCAGTCCATCTGCGAACCTCTGTTTTTCAAGGCAAGCCTTTTTCGACCCCGCCTGTCCCGTTTTTGCTCCCGTTTGTCTCCGGCTACGACCCGTTTTGATCCAGACCAAGTCTGCTCTCCCGTCCAGACTTACTAGCTGCTTTTTGATCCCGACCACGTTTTGGCTCTCCTGTCCCGGCAATCGACCGGTTCCTGACACCGCCATCGCTCGCTACGGAAGATCCACTTCCGTGTTCAGATTACAATCAGAGTACGAGAGCGATTTTCTTCCCGCCTCCAGCGAACACCGGATCGTGGGCACACCCCTTCCTCTTTCCTTCAATAAAACTTGTGGTAAACGTCACGCAAGTGGGTCCCGTTTCCGTTCCGGTCCTGACAGTTACCGTAAATTCCGGACTATAAGCCGCTACTTTTTTCCCAAACTTTCAACCCTGCGGCTTATTCAGTGATGCGGCCAATTTATGTAATTTTTCTAACGGCCGCCAGCGGCTTTAGACCGGTGGAATATATGCGCCAAGGAAGACTGCAACAACATACCCTCATCATGCAAATTGCAAGAAGAAAGGCACATGACACAGCTTTCAAGCTAAATGCAATCGAGCAGTCCGATAAAGAAGGAAACAGAGCTACTGCACGTATATTTTGCTTTGCGAGCGTGTTGTTAGCGTGTTTTTGAATAAGGGAGCGTGGGACCACTTCTATATGACAAAGTATCCTTTCCCTACTGAGGAAGACGACATTGAAGACGTCGTTATAAGGAGGAAGATGAGCACGGTGTGCCGTGGTTTGAACAACTACGGTATGTTTTCTTAACAGAGCTGTTTACTGTGTCGCGAGCGTGTTGCTAGTAGCGTTTTGCTACCCTTCACAGGCACGGTTTGGGATGAAAGTTATAATATTATTATTAAAGCTTTGAAAACTCTCTCGGTGTATCGTCTTTCTTTGTAAATATGTGTAACCATGTATAATATGTATTTGCAACTGTATATTTTTGTAATGTATTTATTTTAGAAACTTATTCTGATATGTTTCGCACGAGCGAATGAGAAAGAAGGGGCGGGGCGAACGTGGGCTGACGGGTAGTGGCGTAAAGGTGAGACTTGTTTGTGGACGCGGCCGACAATAGTGGATATATATTTTTCCCACCCTTACCGGCTGTGTTATTTGAACTGTGTCGGGTATGGGTTAATTTTGTGTTTGTGTTGCATTTTTTCAATGTGGGCGCATGCGGCTAATATACAGGTGCGGGTTGTGAATGTACAAAATCGGTTTTCCTCTTAAAATGTGGTGGGTGCGGCTTATAATCAGGTGTGCTCTATAGTCCGGAGTTTACGGTACTGTGATTGTAGAATTTCTCACTTGAACTTTCTAATCAATGATTGCACTTTCACTATAAATATCATGAAATAGCCATTATCAAAATGAGGAGCAGCAGGTCATTATTGAAAAAGCCTTAGCCGACTCTACTACATCAAAATCGGAAGTCATAAAACTGTGCCAGGGAAAGCGAAGCTCTCTATATTCTGCTGAAACGCCATCATTATTTTGACTGAATTGGACCTACTTGAAATGTCATCATTTTTTTCTTTCCTTCGCTACTTTATCTCCAGTCAGCTCACGTTTCAATTAGCAGCAACATTGAAACAAATTGCAAAAAATTCCATACTCCCCACACCCCTTAGACTCTAAAAATTCGTCTTTTTTTGCTGCACCCGTAACAATGCTGTACAATCAGTCTGGGCTCAAGTAGGACGAAAGGGAAACAACACAAGTGCTGCGATTGCACTCGGCTCTAATGAGGGAACCGGAGAACAAAGATAAAGCCTCTTCATGCAGCAGTGGGCATAGAGAGAGGTAGTGGTAGAGAGAAAGGGGGAGCAAAGCCAAGCAAAATTAAATGAGGGTTGGGTATGGAAACATTTACAAGACAACACGCTAATCCAGCCGGCATTGTGTGATTTGAATATAAAGAAGCCACAATCCTGCAGTATTGACAAGCTTCCATTTTTTATTTTTTATTTCCAGTTCAGGTGATGCCTTCACTGCAGTTTTGTATTTTCAGGTGGACTACGCTCATTTTCGTTTTGGCAGTCCGATTCTGCACTGTTGAAGGGCCCGAGAGAGCCAATTAGCAGTGCCCACTGCATCGGTCTTTGGGATGATTACAAGCAAGAAGTACGCGCTTTGCAGGCAACCTGGGACTTTGGACTTTGTTGAGTCAGTAAACATACCTGATTCATTAATCAGCAAAGGGCCATAGATTTTCTATCAGCGGAAAACGCATTGAAGGTGGATGAAGGATGCTTTCAAGGATATTACAGGGTGACAGAAGTGGTGCGTTGTGCCGATTGGTGTAAACATTCTCTACAGCGCTAGGCTAAAAGGGGGGTCCAGCTTCGGCTCAGCTGGCTTCAGAGCCAGTTACTACGGCAACAACATGCAGTATGGCTGTTGGATGAAAGCTACGTCTCCGATGAAAGTACAATATTTGCTTCTAATGTAATGGATTGCTTCTACGTCCAGGCCTGTTAAAATGTGTAAGGACGGCACTGTTTTCACTTTTGATGAAATCAAATTGCGTAACATATTGCTCTTGTACAGGAAAAAAAAATAATACAAAGTGCACTTTTCAGTGTTTGCAAAGTGTGGAATAAACAGATTCAGTGCAGGTCTCAGAGTAATCCCTGAATCTTGAACAAATACGAGGAAAATGAATTATGTCGACACGCCTGGATCCCAGAACAGGGCTTAGCACCTTATCATGTGAATAAATGAGAATATGGTGCCACATTTCTTGTACAAGAGGCAATTCGGTTTGGTTTGGCCTTTCTCGGTCCATGTGGGTAAGCTTCAACACAAACACCCATACACATACTGGGCAGGACAGTCTTAAGCCACTCATCAGTGATTGGTTACTCGTAGTTTGGTGAATTTTGGTCTGATCTCTCATTCGTCCTTAGTCCAATGGTTGGCAACCCAAAATGTTAAAAAAGCAATGTTGGACTAAAAATACAATAACAAAACAAGCTTATAAGGAAGGCAACACATACTGTATACACCTACAGTATATTCATTGGGAAACGTTAAAAATATTAGTGTCATTTTCGTCTTCCAAGAGAAACTATGTCATTTTCCATTATCAAACATTTTTAAAAAAGTGCCCTTATGCCACTAGGGAGTGCCATGGAGATGCATGTACCTCCAAAGCAGCTCGTTCACATACTTTTTCACACCATCGGAGTTCTGTTTTGCAATTTTATTGTCAAGATTTCAATAAAATAATGCATTTTTAGCCTTTTATTGTACTCTTTAAGGTGCTGTTCGGAATTTGGAACTATTTTACTCACTGAAGCCATTAACTGCCTTGGGTCATCACTGCAGCCTCTGTTGCACATGCAATTCTTGGAAGTGCTTGAATAAACTGTCAATTTCTTCATTTTATTTGGGGGTTGGTTTTGTGTTTGGACTGTACTTGAAACAGGCCCTTTCTTACTTTCACCATGTTTGTGCATCACGGCTGGAAAAACAAAAACAAAAAAACAAAAAACAGTGTAATGGAGCATAAAGTCACTCTCCAATGTCCTACTGAGGACTGTTTCCCACAATGATAGTCGAAGTTCGGGACATGAGCCGAAGATTGTAACAAATGGGAGTAAACACAGACACACTGCGTCACACTCCAATAGATCTCATATGTGATAATCCTCAGGTTACATATGGACCCCTTGTGATTGCACAACACAGAATATGCTGCATGACACCTTGGGGGGAAAAAAGGAAAACACATGCTCGACACCACCTGAGGAAGCAGTTGGAATAACCCCTTGTTCGCTTTATCTCCTAGGCATAATACTGAGGTGTGATTTCAAAGAGCCTCCCAAAAGCAAATGGCACGTTGCTGTTCGAGTGGAAGTGCCAAGACGGATTCATCCTGACTTCGCCTCGCAACTCGGAAGCGCGGTGGCCGAGTGCTACAAATGATATCTCAAGATTAACTCGACTGTGAATACTAATGGTCCGGCCGGAGAGACGAGAGCAAGAGCGCTCAAAGTTAATTGCGCAGCTCGATGGTCCACTTGAGGAAGGTTACGCGGCCGATTGTGTTGACCTTGCGAGCTCTCGTATTCTCAGTGAAACAACAAGAGTCCTCTCGTTTTAAAATACAGAAGAGGAACAAATAGGGAGGAATACAATCCGTTCACAATTGCACTGCACAACCAGGCTGCAGACATTCATCAATGGTGGGAGGTTTTTTTTTGTCTCTGTTTTTTGCACTGTCTCTGCAAAGCTCACAAAAAAAATACAACTCCATCTGAAGCAAGGGGTGAACCAAGATGGGAGGAGGGGTGGTAATGTTGCGTGATATTCCCCTCATATCGCAGAGTTTAGAGGTCACCTCCTGCTTAGAGAGGAAAACGAGGAGCGAGGGGGGAAATGACGCCGCCCGTCCCTCACCAGTAAGCATCTATTTCAACTCCTGTCCTTCTTTCGACTTCTTTGGGAAAGGAGCTTGAAAATGTAAAATGAGCTGCATGATCCGTGACATGGAGGCTTGCAGCTGAGCCATAACGATCAGTCAGCTAATAGGTCCCGTTTTTTTTCCGTGCATGCGGTACGTCCTGGTTCACATTAATCTGAATATGGTGCAGCATCAGAGATAATGGGAATTTGGTGCCCAATCAAATACTCTGTTTTGGCATCGCCACACTAATATTTTATGAGTATTGGGTATAACAATGGTTTGAGTTGTTGAACCAAACCGATCCCGTCTGTGTTTTTGCTTCCTCTTTTTTTCTTTTTAGTCATTTTTATTAGTGTTTGAGCCTGAGTTTCTTATATGGGGGGTCAAAAAAGGGAAAAAAATAGCTGTGAAAATGCTGGTCTACTAGTGATCCCAAGAGCCAAGAAGAGATCCGCAGGTTCGAGAGCATTCTGAATTTGGGCCCTGGTGCTGTGGAATGCTCTTCCCCCTGAGATTGGATCTGCAACCTCAGTGGAAATGTTTAAATCTAGGCTTAAAACACACTTCTGTTCTACAGCATATGAATAACCTGTATTTTATGTTGACAATATAAGGGGATGGTGTCTGTCTGTAGTTTGCAATAGTCTTTGATCTGTGCAGCCCTTTGAGACTCTTTGTGATTAAGGGCTATGCAAACAAACATGACTTGACTTGAGTAGTTTAAGAAAAATATGAAGCGGTAGCTCAAAAAGTCTCAACTATATATAATATGTATGTCATTATCTATTAAGTATTCTGGACAAGGACCAAAGGGCCAAACACAAAACCTCTGGTTTGGGTCACACCTGTGAGCTAAGGCGCAGTGATGTCATAGTTGCATTTTAGTATTTACTGTTGTCATTTGTCATCTTTACATTAAAATAACATGAATGCAAGAGTGACCTATTCAGGTATGTCTCACCAAAAAAAGGCCATTTCCATTTGTATCTGGCTTACCCTCACTAGCGTCACGGCGCAATTCCAACGTATTCACCTGAAATATTTTACAATTTTTCTCCAATGTATCCAGAAAATACAAAACAACAACCTACATAATAGCATTTTCCAACAATAACCTTTGATTTATAAACTGCCCTTTCTTCTGATAGTGAAAGAAACTGCGAAGCTCGCATCTAATGCTATACGATAGCAGCATACAAACGTTGTCAATATTGGACACAACAGGCAATATCTGAAGGCTGCTGGAGGGAAAAGCGCAATAAAGAATCCATTACCTTTCACTCAAGCGGCATGAGCCAGTTGTTTATTACTCATCGATAGCACTGACCTTTGCATTGTCTTGCAAAGTCTCGGTGGAGTAAAAGTGTTGGGATGCGAAAACCTATGACGATGAAATACAATTATGACCTGGACAGCAATCTGGGAGGGGATGGCTTTCCGGAAAGGGAAATGGGATTGTGATGGAGGGAAGACTATGATGAATGGTTGAGAAGAGAACACTCGGCTGCCTCAGCGACCGGTGGGTGATGTCTATAAATTTCCCCACGTCCAGTCGGAGAAAACAGACTCTCAAACCAAAGCATTTCATAGGATGGAATAAAAAAATGGTACGGAATTTAAAATAATATTGATGAAAAACAGAACTCAGGAAAACTACAGGATAAGTTTAAAAGGTTATTTAGCTCCTCAATCGAATTATGTGTGAACAGAATGTCAGGACGTCACCGGTTGACTTGTGTACTGTCAGATGAGCTATTCACCTGACAAAAAGGCCACCAGATAAGCCTTTCGGCTGGCAGATAAAGGCCCCCCATGTTACGGTTATCATCACACACAGATTATGCGACCCCAGCTTCAGTTTTCTGATCTATAAATCCAAAATCTGGGTTGCGCCTCCCTCCCTGCTGCCACCATTACAAACGCGGCGGCTGCGCCGTGATCAATCTCGTTTACTGCCGCTCTCGAGTTATCGCTCTCACTTGACTCCCTCTGTGCCGATATTGACCCGAGCCCTTCCTCAATCCTAGGATGAAACAAGTTTTGACCTTGTCCTCACCCAATTCCAAGACTGGATTCTACAGATCTGATAACGGCAATTGCGAGGAATAGAACGTTCGAACCATTCCATTGAGCTCAATTAGAGACTGCGTTATCGACCTGACAAAACTGTGGGGCTCTGGTTACAGTCAATGGAGCCTTTTCCTCAACATATTGCAAGACTCGATTCTTGGATCTGATTGCTGCAATTGCAAGGAACAGAAGGTTTAAACTGTGTCCTGTTCATTACTGACTATGGAATCACAGGTTAGAGAAAGACACTAACTGCAGAGGTTCCCCTTCATTACTTTCTAGTTCCATTCCTTGACTTAATTCTACAGACAAAACAAACAAACAGACTCAGAAACAGTTTCTTCCACAGAGCCATTACCACCCTAAACACACACCGCACCAAAAACTGAAAAGTCTTGCAAACACACTACCTCATACGAACGTAAAATGATACTCATGTCTATGTTTCTTGCACAATGTTGACTGCACTATGTTTACTGCTCACCTTGCACTATGTTGACTATTTTTTTTTGCACTATGTTGACTATTTTTGCACCGAATGCATATTGCACAAACTCTTACGATACCAACTGTATGTAACATCCTACATGCCGTCATTTCTTTGTGTAAATATTGTGTAAATTATAACTATATCCTTATCTTCCTTGTTTTATAATCCTATCTTCTCTGGTCCTTATCTTCTTGGTTTCTTTACCTCACTGTGAATGTGTGAACCTGGAGTGTCATGCCCAATTTTGTCGTCACAATATGTTAACCCATTTTGTAACAATGATAATAAAGATATATTCTATTCTATTCTATTCTACAGGTTCTCCCAAAACCCACGGAAGACTATTTTTGTGTGTCAAGGCGATATTGCAACCATCCTTCTTGAACAAAGGTGGCCTCACAACAATTAATATTTACACCCTTCAACTTTCTCTTTCTTCCTGTTTGCTGATCTCTCTGGTACGGGCAAAGCATGTGGGGCGGAAGATCAGTTGCGACAGAAATTGAGTCAACAGATCAAGCATCTGTCAGTCACTGGAGTCCCGACACAGATGTGCCAGCTAAAGATGATTCGCCAAGTAAACAAGAGCTATGCAAATGTATTTATTTTTTAATGGTCTCAAAGTAAAACTTGTGTCAGACAATCATTAGCAAGTAAAGGTAGTATGAAAGGATAATTTAGAAAATAAATCATTGGATCTACTCGAGAGTTTTGAAAATATGTTGGATAGAAAACAGGCCTGGAGAATATATTGCAGCATCCCTTAACATCTCGGGGAAAACTCCCGACTCCCTTCCTGCAGATGGAACAGACAAAATTCGACATGGAGAGTCTTGTTGTGACGTCTGGCTCGCAGCAAGCGTTCTGTCAAGGAATTTGCATTTTCTGGTGAATAATTGATGTGGACATGAAGCCGAGCAAAAGCTTTTTTAAATACAATGAAGAACGACGCAGAGCAGAGCGGAAAGGCCAGCTGAGCGAACCCACTTCTTTGGATGAATGATTAATGACCCTTGCAGTGTGTGCACAATAGGTAGGAAGAAATGGGACAAACAATACCGATAGGGGAATATCTGCAGTCATTCCTTGCTCTTGTGCACAAACCCTGTTCATTGCATCGCAACTGGAAAGGCCGTACATACGAGTTGAGTGAAGCACCAGCTCCTGAAACTTCATAAAGGTGAAATTGGGTAGTAGAAACTCGCATGTCTGATGTGGGCCCCACCTTTCCTGCTGGAGAAGACCCCGAGGTTCAATAATTCATATATCACAGCTCCCACTGAAGTGGTCTAGCCTCGTCTACAAAGTCAGGGTGCAACCTCTGCAGAAGTCTTTCATGCCACTTGGGTTGGTGAGTAGTCGGCAGGGGGGTGGTTGGGGAGAGGGATTTTTGGGTGTGGTGGGGCAGTGGCACCCTTCCGGCTGTGATGCTTACCCCCAAAAAATGAAGCTTATCCAACAAACCAAGACACTCAATTCATACAATACTCCAGAGTACTTCAGTCATAATTATTCTGCAGGATTACAAAAAGAAAATTAATTGATTGATTATTTATTCATTTTGCAAACTGCTTATCCTTACAAGGGTTGCAGGGGTGCAGGAGTCCAGTGGGCACACAGACATACAACCTGATAAGCTTATTTTGCTTGTTCCTGTTTCTAATATTTGACACCTGCAAAAAACGATTGCATAGAACGCCAGTTGGTTATTTTGACTACATTGTACTGTTTACATTATTGTCACAATCGGCCAACAATGTTGCAGTTTTTTGATATCCACATCCTTAAAAGCATATCTGCTTTCTTTAACCAAGGATATTTAATTGAAAAAAAGAGCTCAGGGGAGGCCTTTTAGATAAGCTTTGGAATATGGTATTGAGAGGTTTTTGTACAGTCTTTTACTGTTCTCTTTGCATGTTTAAATTGATTGATGTCTTCTCTCCTCATTTTGAGTGTCTACTAAATTATAAATTTAGAATTTAGAACAGAATACAACTGCCAATTGAACTGTAAATGCCTGGACAAAACCCACACAGGCACAGGAGAAGAAAAACACTCCGCACACAGAGGCCAGGACATCAGAACTGATTCTAACAAAGTAATATATAACTATTTTAACAAAACAGTTTTCATTTAGAGTCATTGATTGAGAGAATGTATGACAAAAATCTATTCATTTAGCTTCTGAGCAGTTATTGCTCTCATTTCTTTAATCATTTACAAAAAAAAATCAGGGATTATCTTTTGTTCATTCTAAAACTTTAGCACATGCCAGCTTTTACTTGGCAAGTAATGGCCTGAAAATTAAAGAGTATTTAAAATCGATGAGGATACCATTAATCAGCGCCATAGTTCTGAGGTCTCAGTTTTGAATCAAGTTACTGCCTCCCCATGCGTACGTGAGGATAAGCGGTGCAGAAAATTGATAGTCTTCAAGTTTTGTTGTTTTTTTCAAACGATAATTAAAGGGTGAATTAAAAAAAAACATGTAACGAACCATTAATTTGAGACTTGGTTGATGATTAATCAACAAACACATTTATAAATGTATATCATTTAAAATTTGAAACGAGCTAAATGCTTGAAACTTCGACACCTAATGGCCTCGGATTTGTGTTATGTCAATTAAACAAGACATATTGCCCTAATTTTTAACTTAAACACCACCGATTTATTTTTTGATACAACGCAATTAATGTGTTTTTGCAACTGTTCTCCACTTGAACCTTTTTTAAAAAAACTGATCACATTTTAAAAATTGAGATCGGATGTTTTCGAAACACAAACAATGGCGAGAAAAGATGGTAATGCTTGGCATTAAATGTGTTGATTTAATGTAGTCTTCTACCTGAACCTACTCACCACACTAAGCAAACTCAACACTGCCCTCGATCATCCGGAGAGAACATGTGTTTGTATTTATTTAAACCTTTGACAAAAAAAGACCCATACTCAAAGTTTTATGGCGAGCTGGATTAAATCATCCAACAGCCTGTTTGACATACCTGATCTAGCTAAGGCCTGAACGGACAGGCTAAGGGATAGCCTCTTCCCTGAAACCACAGTTTTGGAACACAGTTTTAAGTGCAAATCCAGGTTGTGTATAGTTTATATTTAAGATGTGAGCACTTTTTATCAGAGGTGAATACGTTATATTTCAATGTATTATTTTTGGGGAAGTGTATATTTTGCTAACTGGAGTGCAACTCTGATTTCGTTGTAGCAACACAATGCTAATGAAGGTAATTCTGATTCTGTTGTGATTCTGATTCTGGTTTGTGAATCATGTTGTCTCTAAGGGGACGATGGAGTAAACCCGATGCGGGGGAGCATCATCAACACCTCATTCACGTGGCATGCTTCACGCTCTTTCCACATATTGCAAACACCAGTTTGCTTTAGACACAATCTGTGCCCTCGTAACCTCACGCAGGTGTTAGAGTTGTCGGCGCAGAGGAGGTGGCGTGACGGGAAATGGAAGGAAAAAAACTAATAATAATAAATAATAAATATATATATATATATACATATATGTATATATATATGTCCAATTTCACGTCCAATTTCGTTGTCACAATATATTCAACCCATGTTGTAACAATGACAATAGAGGTATAGTCTATTCTATTCTATTCTATTCTATTATATTATATACTAAAAAGGCGAGACGAGTTTTGAAAGGAATAAACTCGGTACTTTAATTCAATCGGTCAATAAATTGTTTGTTAGAATAATTTATTTACCACCCATATTCTCTACATATAAAATAAAGGTGAATATGTTCTACTATATCTCGTTTAAACTGCACAATCCTTTCATTCAATACATTTAAGAAGTGGATTTTTTTTCTGGATTTCGTGTCACAGCTTGTCTTTAGGATGGAATGGTGGGTCCTCAAGTCAGACCAGTTGAGAACCACTGCGCTAGAGCACCTGTCCTGGGCCCTGCAATCATGAATACTAATGGAGGCCATTGAAAAACAGCAGGGTTGTGACTCGACTTGAAAAAGGAGACGGTTCAACATCCGCACACAAACTCGGGAGGTAAAAGTGTCGATTATCAAACACAACCGATCGTTGCAGTGGCGGAGAGGGCTGTTTTGAATCCAAGGGGCTCGAAACATCAAAAGCGAGGATGGCGGCGTTCTTCTTTTTTTGCTAACGCGGAAGCATCTCACGTCGTTAGTATTCAAGTGCAGTTTCGCTCTGCAAACGAGAGATGAGGAAAAGGCGCATTGTTCTCTCAAAACGCGGCAAGCTGGGACGAGGCAATCAGTGCTTCAAAACAGACAAACAAAGGCTGGGTAATGTAGAAAAAAATGAAATCACCTGCTGAGGGATAGGAGAGCGATAAAGTGACTTGCAAAAGTATTAAACCCCCCCCTTCCCTAGCACGTAACGCTTTGCTTTTAATTTTCGTCTCATCTTTTCAGATAACCTTGTTCCACATATTATTTGTGTTCCCAACATGGCTTCTTCAAGGAAAAACTCAAAAACCTCAACATGAGGAAAATTCTCTGATTTGTTTTCTCCTTGTTTGGGATGAAAGTTTAGAAGAATGGCCAGGTATTGGTAGGTTTGCAGTAGTTTTTTGATCTCTCTTTATTTTGATTTTAATGCTCGCACTGTGCTCCAGATGATGTGTAATTGTAGGGAAATCGTCTTGTATCTGATTCCTGCTTTGAACTTTTTCCCGACCTCCATGGTGTGTTCTTTGGTCTTCATAATGCTGTCTGCTGTCCAGTGTCTCCTTTCACAGACCTTTAAGTCCATCACACTCAATGACACTTAAAGTCACACAGTCGCAGTTTGCCATTGTTAGTCGTTTAGAATGACATTGGATGTTTCAGAAATTATCAGGGAACTTCTGGAGTCAGTTGGCTGAGCTGAGAGATCAATGGGGGACTTTCATGTTTTTGTGGTTAAAAATACGATGTAAAACGTTGAAATAATTTGGTTCCACTTCACGATTGTGTTTTACATGATGCTGATTCTCAAAAAAACAATGTTTTTATTTTTTTAAGCTTTAAGTTTGAAGCCCGAAATGTAGCAATATGACAAAATGTTTTTGGGAGAAGGCTGTGCAGGCTAATAAAAGTGCAACTGCGACGACTAAAAGAGTATAGCATCCCGCGGTTTAAGCTAATAGGTATGAACAAATGTGAAAATACAATTTTTCTCCAATTACGTTGAGAGCATGGAGACGGGTTGCCACGACGATGGCAGAAAGCCTGCAATTAACATCAACATGGCGGAGAGCAAATATAGAACAGGGGTGATTTCACAGCTCAGCTTGATGAGGATGAGTCCTGTTACTGTCTTCCAGTTGCTTTTCATCGTAAAATACAACATGTTTATATCCTGATTGTAGTTATTAAGCATCATGCTTGTTTGTTTCACGCTTATTCTTTATTCAGAGTTATTTTTATACAACTCGTCGAAGCACATTTTTTCATTTTCAAAGGGAATAGAATTTCCCATGCATTTCAAGTGGGGATAAAACACAAAGAAGGGGGAGGAGGTATATAATTAGCGTAATGAACCTTTTCTTCCATATTAAAATGCCAATTCCTTACAAATTACTTAGCCAGGGGTTGGCAACCCAAAATGTTAAAAGATCCTTATTGGACCCCAAAAAAACATGTTTGGAGCCACAAAACATTAAAAGCTTTATATAAGCCTTGTAAGGAAGGCAAGGCAGATTATATATACATATATACACATACGCACACACACACAAATATATATATATATATATCATCTCATCTCATTAGCTACACCGCTTATCCTCAGTAGGGTCGCGGGGGTGCTGGAGCCCATCCCAGCAATCATCGGGCAGTGGGCAGGGGACACACTGAACTGGTTGCCAGCCAATTGCAGGGCACACAGGGAAAGACAACTCGCTCGCTCATTCACTCCTAGGGACAATTTGGACTGGCCAATCCACCTGAAATGCATGTCTTTGGAATGTGGGAGGAAACCGGAGTGCCTGGAAGAAACCCACGCAAGCACGGGGAGAACATACAAACTCCGCACAGCAAATCCCGTAGCTGGATTTGAACCCACACAGGAGGTTCCCAGGACCTTAGAACTGTGCCGCACACGCGCAACCACTGCGCCGCCGTGCTGCTATATACATATATATATATATATATATATATATATATATATATATATATATACTTTATAAATCAATAGTCACTGGAAAACGTTAAGAATGTTTATGTTATGTATTTCCTCCTACAGAAACCATATAATCATCAGTTATTTTTGAAAAAGTGCCTGGGAGCTACTAGGGAGCGATAAAAAAAACCTCATGTGGCTCCAGAGCTGCTGGTTGCTGACCCCCGTAATAAGTCAACGTTTTTCTCAAATTCCCCGTCAGTGAGAATTCCATTACCAGTATTGCCACAGTTGTCATGAAAAAGTATATACAGAGAAACCTCGCTACTTCGCACTTCGATTATTGCTAATTGACTCCTTTGAGGAATTTTTAAGTGATTTGATTTTGCCTGTTTTTCATTGATATCATTGTATTGTGCTTTGTAGGGAGTGCTAAGAGTGCTCTGTTTTGGGTGGGCCGTGATAGGCTTAGGTGACTGTGTGTGCGCCTCTAATAGGCTGCTGTAAGTCAAACAGCTTGTGGGCGCTGCCTGCGGATACAAACTCCAGTATAGCGCCAGATAACATTAAGAGGCTCGTTAAGCTGAAAATAAATTCAACAATTGAATCTGACTCTGGGGAAAGTCAGAAGAGCGCAAAGAAATGCCAGCGGGTGCTATGTGGATTGTTATCACCTCTGGGAACTAGCTGTGGCGAAGTCATAAGGGAAAGCAATGGCCAGGTTGCAGGTCCGGCCTGCTGCTAACGTCTAGGCCAGGGGTGTCCAAACTACGGCCCGCGGGCCAACTGCGGGTCAGTGTTTATTGGCCCGCAGCAAATTCTGAAAATATAGGTGAATAAGGCCCGTACATGGCGCTTGAGCTCAACTCTGTTGCGGTTCTCAGTTTTAACACTAGATGGAGCCAATAACAGAAAAGGTGCTTCTCTACCCATGCATTTGAGATCCCCTGAACCGGAAAACATTGGTATTGTGTTTTCTTTGCTTATTTAATGAACCTTCATTCATTTGAACTGTCATTGAAATTGTAAGAAAAGTGTATTACTGTGTAACTTATTCTGACACAAAATAGATTGATTGTTAATTCTAAACCTTATCAGTGCAGATAAAAGTATAAAAAACAGAACACATTTTGCTACTAAAAATAGGTTAACAACAAAATTAGAGTAGATGACTGGCTATTAAACTGAAAAATAAATAAAACAACCATCTATCCATCCATCCATCCATTATCTGCACCGCTTATCTTCAGTAAGGTCGCGGGGGTGCTGGAGCTCATCCCAGCTGTCTTAGGGCAGTGGGCAGGGGACACCCTGAACTGGTTGCCGGACAGTCGCAGGACACACAGGGACAGACAACTCACTCGTTCTTTCAAGCCTAGGGACAATTTGGACCGGACAATTGACCTGACATGCATGTTTTTGGAATGTGGGAGGAAGCCTAAGTGCCCGGAGGAAACCCAAGGAACCCACAGGGAGAACATGCAAACTCCACACAGGAAGGCTTGATCTTATGACCTCAGAACTTTGCCGCATACGCGCTAACCAGTGCCCCGCCATACTGCCCAAAATTAAACATATTTAACAAAATAAATATTACCACTCCTCAAACCTACAACAAGTCCAGTAGCTTTTCTTTCCTCAGTCTAGCAGCATAGGAGCTACACTCAGGTATTGCTGAGGTTTGTATTCGAGACTGTATTGCTATATACAATAAATGTATTCAACATTTTTTTCTCCACCTTGCCCTTTCAAAAAATGTTTAAGCCAATGCGGCCCGCGACTCAAAAAGTTTGCCCACCCTTGGTCTAAGCTAATCACTCTGTTAAGTCCCGCTGCAGACCCTGTATCTAACTCGTGGTCCAAATGATTTGGAGCAAAGTCTTGTCGGAAACTGCTACATTCAGGACGGTTAAATTTTAGCAATCGCGGAGATGTGCCTCAATACGAGGACACCAGATTCTAGCGCGCAGCTAAACAGCCACTCCATCTACTTTGTTTTCTTACACTGAGAGGAGAAGCCCTCCGATTTCATTTTACTTTTCCATAATGAGAATACAATCATTCATTCAATCTCTTAGATCTATAACTCTGAGTCGGGAATGTATACAAGGTAAGTTTAACCCTTTGGAGGCTTTTATGAAGGTACAAAGGTACTTGGTGGATTTTCCTTTTTAGTGGTTCTGGTCCCCATTAACTGCAAAATCCCTCTAACTGACTACCTTTTTCAAAGTAAATAAATTGCAAACAAAGTTATCTTTTGCTTTAGTTGCATTCTTAACTAGGCACACTTATATACAATAATCTGTGGTCTGTGCAGCCCTTTTGGACTCTTTGTGATTAAGGGCTATACAAATAAACATGACTTGACTTGTCCGTGTTGTTGTAACGCGGCTCGAGAGGGCTCCCGCATTGTATCGTGCGGTGTGCCCTCTGTTGTGTTAAATAGAGAAACAGAATCAGCTATGGAGACTGCACTGCCCCTGTGAACATGGTGCGCCCTTTGGTTGTGAAGAATATGGTAAAATAAAATATTATTAAGGAACACTGTCTACATTATTTTGCTCCAAGGTGTACAAGATCAACCACTGAAATGTTTTTTTAGCCATTCTTGTGAGAGTGGAACAATTTGTGTTTATCACATTAAGACCTTTTGAAAAAAAAAAAACATTATTAGAAGAAGTAATTGGATGTAGAACATCTGGAATATAACTGAAAAAAATAAATATTGAGAAGCTAAAACTTGTTTGTTAAAATTAAAAACACATAGTGCCGGATACTTGTGGGTACTTTTCCCTTGGAGTGGTGTGGCTCTTTATCAACGAAGCGTCTTTCTTCCCAGTAAAAATAATTTGCACCAAATGACCTTTTTCTTTTTTTTTTTTTCAAATAAACCACCCTGAACTCTGATCCACAGAATTCATGTGGATAATGCAGTTGTGAAATGTCTATACTACTACCACTCACACATATTCCATCCTTCAATCAATTTTCTGCACTACTTATTCTCACTAGGGTTAAGGGGTGCTGGAGCCCATCCCAGACATCTTTAGGAAGTGGGCAGGAAACACCCTGAACTGGTTGCCAGCCAGTCGCAGGGCACACAGAGACAGACATCTCACTCGCCCATCCACACTGGCCAATTAACCTGTCATGCATGTTTTTGGAATGTGGATTAAATCCCGAAACATGCAACTCCACATGGGGAAGCTGCAGTCGCACAAATTGAAACCTGGGCATTCGCACCGTGGTGCGGCACTCTAACCCCCAAACCGCCGTGTCATTACTCACACATATTCATTAGATTACATCAATTCAAATGTATTTGTAAATCACAGAATAAATTACCAATCAAAGTGCTGTATCTAAACAGCTTCCAATAAAACAATGAAAACCCAGTATTTATCCCCACCCAACAACACGAAACACCAAATACACTGATGTACACAATAAGTATAATACAATAAAAACTAATCAAATCATAATAGAAATAAACCTGACGATGGAAAGACAAACCAGAAAAGGGACCTGAGGGAGGCTTATCCACACTGATAGGGATGACAGCAGATACCTCCAGGATATTCAGCCATTGAACAATGTCCTACCAGAGAGGGCTTTCCCCAAATGAGGAAAGGCAAAAAAAAACAAAATAAAAAAGAACAGTTGCAGAAATAAAACATAAAAAGTGAAAAATAATTTAAGAATGTTACAATCAAAATGTTAGAAGTTAGAAAAAACAAAGTAAATCAAAAATTATGAATTGCAATACATTAAAAAGTCCGTCTTGAGCCTCCTCTTAAAAATATAGAGGGTCCCCAAGGACCTGACGTTTGACCGTTATGTAATTAATATAATGTTTTTCACACTTCATCATTTTCCACTTTCTTAAATGTTTTACCTTTTGCTTTACTGCACTTAAAGTCAAAGCCCTTCAGTCTCATAGTACCTCCATATAATGACAGTAAAGGCCATCGATTCATTCATTTATTTGTGTGAAAGCGGTGGCTGTCATTTGATCGGTATTAGCCTCGCTAATGTTTGCCTGACCCCCCTCCACTACCACCGTGTTTGCGCAGGCTGGCCAGGACCAAGAACAAACGGATGCAATCAGCAGTGAAATGGCTTGGAAGGGATCCATGGAAAACATCATAGATCCTCTGAATCCAGATTGAATCAGCTTAGTCAGATGCGGTTGGGGTACAGTTTGGAAAACCTACCCAGCAAACAGTTGGCTCCTGAGCTTCTGATTAAGCCATGACATCAGGGCATATGTTGAAAGAACAAATGTGTTGAGAACTGAGGACCAAGTAGACACACCAATGTTTCAGAGAAGTAAAAATGAAAACCCTCATGTTTTTGAATAGAAACTTAAATGTGGTGTTTGATTGATATAATGCTAATGTTATTTTCCAAGAAATACCTCAATGTGCTCCTGATCTGGAGATACAAGTCAACAAGCTTAAAATAGACATCATTAGCCTGTTGTATGTTTCTGTGTGCCGGCAGTGTGGGCGTGCCACTAATCACTGAGCAGACTACCAGAAATGCCACAGTTCAGTGGTCAAGACTCTTCAATTAGCTGTAATCTGCAAGCAATGTGGGTGAGGCACTCTAAATAAACCGCGGTGACAGCAGCACAGTGTGCTAAACAGTCTCCACGCAATGCACAATATCGGGCAACGGTCCATTTTAATAGGACCGAATTCTCGCAGTAAACAGTCGTAACAAGCAATTAGGCTTTGATCTGCCATCGTGGTAGGAGCGCTGCCAATGGATTTTTGACACTGCAGAAATTTGACATTTCAGATAACTGCTTGGATCTTTGCCAACACCACTGCTACTTTGGTAGACTAGGATAATTACCATCTTTATGTTTATTATTTTCCTAATATAGTGACAGGGGATGAATCAATACATCATACAAGCCTGTCAAAGGAGAACCAGGACAGGTGATTATTCTTACACAGCAGTGTTGCAAAACAACCTTTCCGTCCCCCAAGTCAAGTAGAACCCTCATTTGTGTGCGCTGTCACACTTCTGGGGGATCAGCTCAGAATATGAAAACCATAAATCTGATGCAGCAGAGGAAGGAGACAAAGATGTCTCATATGACTCCTCTTGACGCTCAGCCAGGCTGATTGACCACAGACAATACTTTCATATGCAGGGAATAGTCGCATTAAGACCAAATCATTGCCACTATTTTGTAAAAGTGGACACAAATCTAAATACGGTCTTTTTCAGAGTTCTAGTCTTTCGATAGTGAGGGTTGAATTATGCTTTCACATATCACATTTTTGTAAACCCATTCAATTTATCTGATGCTTGCACATGCTCTGTTGTTTTTACTTTCTTAATTTCCGTTGGCGCTTCAAAAAACCTTAAACTTGAAGTAGAAATAGATTAGACATGCTAACTCTGGCTAAGCTCCTATATTAACCTCACGTCAATAAGTTTATGTGTTTTCTGTCACTATGCCCAAAATACCACAGTTTTATCATTGATTATGGTGTGTGACATAATAAAATTGTTGTTTTGAATGTAAAATAGCTAATGCTGCTCATGCTTCACTCTTCCAATCAGGTTAAGTAGACTTTATGTTAACAGAGTATTCAGATTTGTAAAAAAACACGGATTCTGGTCTCAATCTGACTATGCCTTGGATACAAATAACCAGTAATGCCTCTTGGGTAAGCGAGTGCCAATGATGCTGAACTGAATGATAATGATGTATTAATATGGTTGACCAATGCTGATGCAACCTGCAAATGATAATAATTTTGCAACAGGCTGATCCTTGTTGAGAAAACGGCAAAACTCAACATACTTTGGGCTGATGTAGGGAGGAGTCAGGGCGCCAATGTTAGCTTCTCTCGGTCTTTGAAGGAATAACGCGATCAATAGATGGATGAAGCAATTGCCTGGGCTTATATACTCAATTTAGAAGCCAATTAACTGACTTTGACCCACTAAATCCACAAAGTTCGATTCTACATATCTCTCTGAGCAAAAGCCCCAAATGATCTTACCATGGCCCCCACGTGTCAGAAAGGGCATCCTGTTGATGGCAATGGGCACAGTGCCATGCTTGTTGTGAAAGTGGTGCACATGGTGGGTGGTGCTGAGGGAGGAAGAGACCCTGGCAGCCACAGCCGGGCACGGGAACACCAGCAAAGCCAGTGAGAGCACCAGCCTGAGGAGAAAAGCCGGGCTGGCCCAGACTGTCGGCGATGCCGTCCCGGGCCTGGGTACTGCTGAGATAACTTCGTCCAATGGCACTTCCAGATCCTGATCCATGAGAGTTGGCCTCTGGGGGAAGAGGAGGTCCCTCCCTGGTACGCGGCACCAACAAGGAAAGAACATTTCAATTGGACTCTGGGCCCACCATCTTCTGTTCTGCAACTGGAGCGGGTTTGGATAGAGGACGGGGAAAAGCCAAAACATAAAAAGATCCTCCAGAGGAAAGGACAATCCTTCCTGAGACAGTCTTGTATAGATATCCAAAGATTGAATCCCAAATAGTCCTCTCTAATTAAAAACAAAATCCATTTTCCTTAAAAAAATAAGCCTCCTTTTGATATCCTTCCCAAATGTGTTGTTGACATTGACTTAGTTGTTTGACGCTGTTTCCCCCAAGCTTACATCATGCGGTGAAATACTCCTGCCATCCGTTTGGAACTTTTGTTTGCAAATGAATGGATGGAACACAGAGCACCTTCGATGGATGCTAAGGCAGAAAGATGTTGTGATCGCCCCAAATCCAGACGTCGGGTTTAGAAATCCACAAGATCTACAGGACCGGACTGAGGTTCAGTGAAGGATTGAAAAAAAACAGAAAAGCAGGAGAAACTGTTTGGTTACCTCCTCATGTGTCCTCTTCAATTACGGAGAAAACAATCAGTATCAGCAAGAAGGACTGGGATCGAAACACCAGCAAGGGATTCGCGGTGGCAACGACCATATGCTCCTGAGTCTCGGGACTCTTCCTTCCACTTGCGGGGAGGAAAAAAAAATCCTGTAAGGTTTCTCACTCCCCTAGAAATGTCGTTCCAGCTCTCCGGACGATTGAAGGCTAGTGTTTCTCTTGCCCAGGTGAGACTGCCGCAATCGCTGCCTTTGCTGTAAAATTCATGCTAATCGAATCAAAAGCAGCAGCGGCGAGAGCATCCTTCCTTTTCTGTCGGTCTCCCTTTTTCTGCTCCCCCCCACCGCTCTTGTTCCTCTGGTCAGCTCATCGCCCCCCCACCAGTATCACCTCGACGGCTGAACTGCAGGTGGATCCTCCGCACCGAGCGGGGCAAAAGAAACAGAGAAAGGTAGACGGGGTTGGGGTGGAGATGATACGGCGGGTCGGCGAGGTGAACACAACTCTATGCCTTTGGAAACACAAGTGATGACTGTCAGACGGAGCACCGTTCGCTCACTTGTGTGTGTGCTTCTACAGTGGGAGGCAGAGGGAGGACGAGAAGAGAGGGAGAGCGGATAGAGTGAAATGAATTGGAACGTAACAGGAAGATGGGAGGAACCCTTTCTTAATACATTGATAAGTGTATTCTGTTTTTCTTATTAGACACCTTCAAAGGGGATTTCATAGGATACCATTTCATTATTTTGACTATTATACCTCATTGTTTTTCGTTATGTTGACCATTGTGCACTGTTTACATCAGGCATTTCAAACTCAGTTTTGCTTGAGGCTGGACTTTAAAACAAGTGCTTAAGAGAATAAAGAAGAATAAAGACTTCAAAACTTAAATGAATCAAGCAGCATCATTTTTGTTGCCTTTTTTTGGCAAAGATTAAGTTGTTTTTTGGGGTGAATAGCTGTGGCAACAAGAAAGCGGATAATATTGTTAGCTCCCCTCATGGTTAGGCTCATGTTATGTCAAATAAATAGATTTCTCAATCATTTCATTAAATTCTAATCCCTAAATTTGCAAATTGACAGTGTTTTTTTCTGACAAAGTACAGTTTTAAACCAATAGAAGGTGCTGAGATATACATTGTCCCTCTTAGAATACTTAAAAATCATCATTTATCTCCAATGATATAGTTATTATTCCTTAAAATGAGCACAATTATCGACCATCCATTAGATAAGATAATTTGATTGATTTAACTTTTTTAAATGTATTATATTTAAAAAAAAAGATAAAATTTGTTAAATAAGGACATTATTTATCTAAAATAAGCATATAAGACTAGTTTGCCGTGTACAGCATCTTAAATTTCAATTGTTGTAAAATTCTGCAAATCGTTGTAATTATTTGTATTGTGTTAGTATTTCTAAATGTTTTGGCTCAATCAAGAAAGAATACTAAATCTGAAAAATATTATGTAACTTGCAGAGGTTTTTGTTTTTTCCTGATTTTTTTTCTAAACCATGACAAGTATTTAACCTTCAATTTCAATGGATTTGGCCGTAAAGGGACAATGTCTGGGCATCGTTGTTCCATCTAATCACAGCAATTAGGTGCAAAAAAAAAATAGCCATTAGAAACCAGGGGTGAATAAACCTTGCATCGAGTAAAATGTTCTAGGCGTGTGTGTAGATGTTCAAAAGATACAGGATTAAAAAAGGAGCTCAAATGTAAATGAGCGGAAATGCACTCTTGCATGTGCGTGAGAGTGTTGGCGTTGGGAAAGGGGACCGTGCAGTGCAGCAGAGCATAGATAGAGTGAGATTCCGCATCAGATGAATCATGGCCGATAGAGATCTAAACTGAGACTCGGGGAGGAAGAGCACCAGAGAGAAAAATTGCCCCAAAACAGGAAGAAGCCACCGCCACGACAGCAAAGAGAGCTCAGAACACGATTCATCGCCACAGCACACAAGTGCACGTTATGACTGACAGCAGATGAAATGACCTGGGCGGGTAGAGCACCAAATGGCACCCAAGGGTGACGGGCGCTGCATCCTCATTTTGCACCAGCACTGAACTGCTGAACTCAGACAAGGGATTATACCGTGATCAAAATACACGCACTCACACTGCAGACAAAAAAAAAAAGAGCTAAAAAGATTGCACCATTCCGGAAGATGTGACAGAGCAAAAAGGCCACAAATCAAAGTCCAAGCCTGCACAAAAAAGGGATCTTGGAAATGAAATGAAAGCCGTGCTAGTTTCACAATCAACCCTGGCAAAATATTTTAAAGGCCCCTCAAGTTAAAAATCCATTCGCTTCCCACTGACCAAGCGTTAAAGCGGACTGGGGCGGAAAATCTCTTTAAAAGTTTCAAACTGAACGAGTGTGCTTTCAGGTTGACAGTGTTCACCAGAGCATTTAAAGCGGATCCATTTGATGCATCCATAAAGTCTCTTATCTCATATACAGTAAACGTGCTTTATGAAAAGAGGGCTGTGTTGCTTTCCATAAAGCATCCCCGGTGTTATTTTAGTGTTAAAAAAAGGAAACATCTCATTATGCTGCAAACGCATGGAGGTAAAAACAAAAGTGCCTTGTTTCGTCGTGAGCCTGTCACTGAGATTGTACAAGTTTCATTCAGGGGACAGAGCGGACTGGGACCTCATTATTGAAGAGCAAAACACCTGCAGCCACGAAGAAAAACAAGCCTGGCATGTACGTAAACAAATACTAAAACGGTGTGATGCAACAGCTAGGCTGAGCGCTCAATGATCCAAATATTCCCTCAGGAAGCCTTCAATGTCTGCAGGGAGAAAATGTCCAAGGAAAACGTCATCCAAAAGAAATTTCCATATGTTTATACACTCCACCAACAGGCTCCATTTAGATCTTCTCTGTAACAGAAGATGTGAATGTAAACATATCCTTCTATCGCTCTGTCCATACGCCCACCATCCTCTACATATGTATATATATCCATCCATCCATCCATATTTTAGTATAATCTAGCCATCCCAATATGTATCCATCCATATTGATATCCGTCCGTCTCTATATCCAACCCATTCCTTTAATTATTCCTCTGCCTCTAAAGCCAAACATCCCTATTTTTATCATCCATCTCTACACCATCTATCCATTTTTACCTTCATTCATTCGTCCATTATGTAAATTTCCCTGCGGCGATGAATAAAGTATCTATCTATCTATCTATCTATCTCTATATATGTATTAATATTATCCATACGTCATTCTCCTTCCCTTCCTTCCTGTCCCAAATAATAAACCATATAGTCATCTATCCATCAATTATTTTTTGTCATACCCTATTCATCCATCCATCATCAATCCATACATCCCTATATGCATTCATCCATATCCATCCATACATCCTCCCTTTCATTCCCCCTGTGCCCGAAATAATAATCCATATAGTCATCCATCCATCTATTCTTTTTTATCAATCCCTATTTATTCATCCATATCTGTATCATCCATCCATACCTATATGCATTCATCCATCCATCCATATCTATCCATACATCATCCCTCCTTTCATTTCCCCTGTGTCCCAAATAATAATCCATATAATCATCCATCCATCAATCCTTTTATATCAATCCCTATGTAACCATACATATATGTATCATCCATCCATCCATCCATCCATCGCTCCCTCCCTCCATCTATCAATCCAGCCATCCCTGAAACTATCATCCATCTATTTCAATGTCCGTCGACTCATACATTTGTCCTTACCTCTATCCCTGCCCCCATATACTGAAATTGTCCAAATAATCATCCATTCATTCTGAAATCCATCAATACCTATATTTGTTCATCCATCTCTAGTCAGTCATCCATCCATCAATTTATCCGTCCATCCTTCTACTCTTCCATCCTCCCACTTCCCTTTCTCCCTACCCCAAATAATCATCCATATAATCATCCTTTCTCCTTGATGGATTGTGTAATAACCTGTGAAGCCCTTTGAGACTCTTTGTCCACACATCCTTATTAATGCATCCACATTTATCCATCCGTATCGATATCATTCATCCATCTATTTATCATCAATCCACCCATTCACCTGTCCATCTTTATATCCATCTGTTTATACATCAAAACATCCCTGTAGTTAACCATCCATCTCTGTAGCAATCAATCCATCAATATATTCATCCATCCATCCAGCCGTCCATCTTTATGTTAATCCACCTTCCATCCATCCACCCATGCAATCATTATCCCTCCTTGCTTCTCCTTCTGCCCCCGTATAATCATTCATATAATGACCCATCCATTTATTCATCTTGCCATAGATCCATCCCTATATTTACCCATCCATATTTGTATCATCAGCCATTAAAATATGTATCCTTCCAGCCATCCGTCCGTCATTCACCTTTCCATTACTCCCTTGTCCCCTCTTGCTCTACAGATATTGTTTGTTGTCAAAGCTAGCAGCAAAGGAGTCAAGACGTCACAGCTGATAACAGTTTCCAGACTTGAGTTTCAAAACACGAAGCCCACCATGGTTATGCAGCACCAGTGCTGCAAACGACAGCAATTGTGCTGATTGTGCCGTCTTTCGACAGTTACTTATAAATCGGCTGTCTTTTGGAGAGCCACTTCAAGATCTAATGGGAAACTGAGAGGTGGATTTAAGCTGATCGTCAACTTGAAATTGCCACTTTCAAAGTGTCAGTATTGACGTATAAGGTAACTGGAGAGTACTAGTCAGGAAATTAAACACAGCAGTTTTCTTCCCCGCAAGCTTCATTGAAGGCAACATTTAAATTAGATGTCATTGATTTCAATGTTAATTTATTAGTCCATTTTTGCATCTGTGCCCGTGTTCATCACTGAACTTTGGATACTTCATAATTTTATGTTAAAGGAACAGAAGGAGATCAAGCTGTGCGACATCCTAACAGAGAGAGTAGGAATAGCATCTCAACAGTTGAAGCTTTTTACCAGCCCTGCGTGATGCCTGCCTAAAAACAAAGTTTTTGGTACACTGCAAACATCTGAGATGAAAAAAGAAAAGCTGAAATTAGATAGATAGATAGATAGATAGATACTTTATTCATCCCCTAAGGGAAATTCACATTTCCAGCAGCATCCCTGAGCTGAGAACAGTACAATAATAAAGCCAAAAGAATACAATATACAAATACCCAGTGTGACGTGCAAATGCCCACTGTAGCGTGTTATATAGAGTAACTAAATAGTGCTACACAGAATACATATTGCAGTAAGATTCGGTAATATCCAATGTAGGTGGTGTGGTTTAATGTGGGCCTTTACTCTGCCGGGTGGAGTTAAAGAGCCTCATGGCATGAGGAAGAAAAGATCTCTTCAGTCTGTCCGTAGTACAAGACAGTGACAGCAGTCTGTCGCTGAAACTGCTCTTCTGTCTGGAGATAATGCTGTGTAGTGGATGCGATGGATTGTCCATGATTGACCAGGTAGCAAATATGAATATATTCTCTTTAGATTTAACCAGTTGTTTGAATGTATGTATTTATTTTCACAATACAGCCCAATTCGTGTATAGCCCAATTCATCAGGTTGTTTTATACGACAATTGCTGTACGTTTAAAAACAAAATGACTCATATTTTTGGGGAGTTGTTTTGTTTTGCCCAGTTATATATTATCTGAGAATATAACGTTATTTTACATTTTTTTCCACTACATAATGTTGTAATACTGAAATATGTCACTGCCCATATTTAGTCACGATTATATACTTTCTTCATTTGCAACTCATTCATTTCGTCTGAATTATGTTACTTTAAGTGTGTTATTTTCATAATATAATCTTAATTCTTTGAGTAGAATACGCAAAAAAAAAACAGGAAACATCAATTTCAGTTCAAGAGATGTCTAAACAAGCTCACTCCTGAGAAGATCACAATAACATAAGTCCACTTAGTCCATTTGGACAAAATACAATTGGTTTCCTCAGAAGGGTTGAGCGGCTTGAGTAAAACCTCCTCAAAGAATACGTGGCAATCATCATCAGAATAGTGCTCCAATGTACCTTATGTTTGACTTATAATAGATTTTCAATCAAATTATGGGCTACCCTCTTTGAATAACAATAATGGTAAAACACGTCAGCGTAAGTGAAAAGCACAAGTGAATAGCTATAGCCATTGTCTGTTGGTTAATTTATGCCCAGATTGTATTCTGTAATAAAACTTTCAAAGGAACTGCATCTGTAGTCAGCCTCTATTTCAAAACCCTACCTCCTCGGTATTTGGAACCAACAAACACGCTGATGAAAAAGCCATTCTCCAACAATAACCAATTGGGTAACTTGGGAGTGTTTAATAATAAATGCTTGAATAATGTCGACCCAGGACACGCTGGAGAGACTATGTCTCTAGGCTGGCCTGGGAATGCCGCAGGATCCCGTCGGATGAGCTGGAGGAGGTGGTTGGGGATAGGGACGTCTGGGCTTCCATTTTAAGGCTGCTGCCTCCGCGACCCGACCCCGAATAAGCGGAAGACAATGGATGGATGGATGGCTTGAATAATTGTAGGTTTAATTTTGAGGACTTGAATTCTCATGACTCTTTCTTCAAATAAAATCCAAACCGCAGTGAGTGGGACAGTTTGGAACCAGAATAAGGGAGAACAAAGCGTCAATCACTCCTTGTCGGCTCTTCCTCGAAGATTCCATTAACTCTGGCACTCGGAAAGGCGCTGCTGGCCCCGGCACCTCCCTAATTGTCTTTTTGGTAATTACACCAATCTGATACGTGTCGGAGCGCGGGTTAGAATTGCTGATTTTTTAAATAGGACGGGCAGGTGGTGATTAAGATGCCTCATCAGCTCTTTTGCTCAGCCGGGCTGAAAGTCATGTGCTCGAGAAGCAATCAAGCGCTCTAGCCGGGAGGAAGGAGAGGCACTCGGTCCCTTTTAACGCTTTCACATGGTTTAAAGTAGGCACAGTCTTGGAAAAATATGCAGCCAACAATAAGAAAACCCTCCTTGCTCCTTCACCCTGTGTTTTTCAACCAGTTTGCCGAGACACACTAGAGTGCTGTGAGACCGTGTCTAGTGTGCTGCAGGAAATTGCCCAATTTTATCAGTGTCACCCACTGCACCAATATTTAATCTTTACTACCGTCAGGGCGCAGATACAGGACGATAAAATTTAGGAGGGCCCACCATTGGAAAAGCCTGATCCCCTCTACCATCACCCTCCAAAACATCAGGCACCAATAACTCCTCCAATCAGTCTGCCCTCATTGTACCAATGTTTGTCTACCTTTTTAAAATTTTCTTTAATGTAATAGAAACGCTCCCCTAATTACGACCACTTACAAAAAGCGGCAAATACAATTTTTTCTTTCGGGATGTTGAAAAATATCCGGACATTGCTATAAGCTAGGATTTTGTATTTTGTGCACCTTTTTCTGAGTCCACCCGAAGAAGAAATCCACCTCCTCTTCTTAGTTCATGTGTAAAAGTACCACGTGTACTGTATCTCAAGCGCGTGTAGAACTTTGACGTTTTGATTGTTTAATATCTCGTGCATGCATTCAATATGGTTGCTGTCAAGTGTAAAGAAGAGGCGAATTTTTTCTTTTGAAATGAAAGTGGAATAAAAAAGATTGATGCGGTTGAGAAAATGGTCAGATCTCTTTTTTTCGCCCACCTTCTACCACGGAGGAGGAACTAGCCTAACTCTTGAAGCCCATCTTCCACAAGTGCCGTATTTACACCACTAGAAGGCTCACCGGGTTATAAGACGCACCCCCTAAATGTTTTTTTTATCCTATTCTCCATAAGTTATGACGCACAGAACTATAAGGCGCTACAGTGGGAACGTCAACAAAACAGTCAGATAGTTCAGTCAAACTGATTAACCCTTTAACATTCCGAGGGTTTGCAAAAAAGCGAATACGTGTCTTAGACATGTACGGACACACTGGGCAGTGTCTGTATAATGTAATGCCTGTTGTTTTCCCGCGGTACAGTCGGTGTAAGTGAATTCCCCTAAAAAAATCAACCTAAATCTTTGCTTTCTTCCAGTGATCTGCCGATTAACTGTATCAATGATCCATTTACTTTATTTTAATTCATTGATTTGATTATGTTTTATCTGTGGTTTTAATGCATTTTAAAAAACACATTTTACATTTTCAATGTCTTTTCTTATATGTTTTAACCGTAATTGTGTGTTTTCAACCTGTCTCTTTCTGTAAAGCACTTTGAATTGCCTTGTGTATGAATTGTGCTATACAAATAAACTTGCCTTGCCATGCTTTGCCTTTCCTTAGTAAGTGGCAGCAGATATATATTTTTTCTTTGTATTGCTACTAATGACGGATTGCAGTATGTGATATGATTATAGTTTAGTGGATTTCACTTAACCACTAGGGTGGGTCGGTGCACCATTTCCCGTGGTGTGTCTTAAGCATGTACAGGCTGGTGACACCCATCCCCCTCCAGGTAAAAAAAATATATATATTTCCACCTGATCTTGAACCCCTGCCTTACGGAAAAACTAGACACTCAAAATGAGAAGAGAACGCGTCAATGGATTTTGAACTTGCAAAGAGAACAGGGGAGAGCCTCCAAATCTCAGGTAAAAAAATTGATCCTGTTCATTGGTTACAAGACAAAAGCAGACCCGCCCTAAAGGGTGTGTCATTTTAAAGAAAAGCCTCATGTTTGGCTTAAATGGTTCATAACATGAATAGCAATTAACAACAGTGCACAATAGTTGTCAAAATAACAAACTAGTATCCTATGAAATCTCCTTTGCAGGGGTCCAATATTAAAAACAGAAAAAAAGTATATCTAATGATTTCTTATTTTATTATACTATTATTGCTACAACCAGGAAACATTACTGATGATGTGTTCAGGTGGACCAGGTGATTTTTTTTAAATATGTTAATTGTTTTTGTTATTTTGTTTGATGAAGTTAGCTTTTCGTTTTATTGCACATAGTAATAAAAAAATACACATACAAATAATAATAACAAAAAGAAAACAAGAATAATTTATAGTCAACCCTGGAAAAAAAGTGTCAAAAACATGGTAAAATTCCAAATGACAATATTCTTTAATCTGTAATATTTTTCTAATGATAGTGTATGATTTTTGTAGTATTTCTATGAATTAAGCTATACTTCCTGTTGATGATATCTGTATATTAATTGTTATTACAACACCCATTGCAGCCTGGTCGTCCTGGAAGGGGGATTACCTCATGTGCGGTCCCTTCTCAAGGTTTCCTCATGTTGAAGTTTTTGAGTTTACCCTTGCCCTCATGTAGGTTTTAGATCAGGGGATGGTGTAATAATAGTCTGTGGTTTGCAATAATCTGTGGTCTGTGCAGTCCTTTGAGACTCCTTGTGATTACGGGCGTCACAAATAAACATGACTTGAATTGACTTGATTTACCAAACAGAATAAATAATCTGTAGTACGTCCTAAGCCACAGTGACCATAAATGATAAGAACAATTTTTGCACTTCATGTATAGGAAATATGATAACTTAAGGTTTTAAAAAAACAACATATAACTGGCACTGGAAATTAATTTTTAAATCGAAAATGTTTAAAAATTAATTTCCAGTGCCAGTTATATGTTGTTTTTTTTAAACCTTAAGTTATCATGAGATTTTATAATGCAAAAATAGTGTCTTGGCTCAAAAAAGTTAATAACTACTGCTTTAACACATTTACCCGCGGAAATTTTAGCCATCTACGGCACTCAGCGAGTTGACGGATCACTAAAAAAAGTTACATTTTAAAGTGGAAGAGAAAAAACATTCCCACCTCATCTGGCAACCATTTTCTTTTGATTACAGATTGTGAAACGGTGATAATCAGAATACATCATCAAAGCTGGGCAGGGAGGGTGCACGCCTGCTTAAGCCATTCCTTAATAATACTAGTTTCACAGTAATCTCCTGCACAGTGGGAGACATTCTGATACGGATTGCGGGATTTCGAAAATATTTTTTTACTGGAAAATGGGAAGGTATGACGACGGAATGTTCTAATAAGAAAAAGAAAAACTCTCCTCAAAAAGCATTTGGGCTGTTGAGAGGGAGGGGGGCAGGGTTGTTGAGAAAACGAGAAAGGGGGGGAAACAAGACAAAGAGAGCTTTGTATTTGGAAACAATCTACAGTGTTCTTGCAGATAAGAAGTAGAGCATCCACTCTCACTCTTATCAGGAACATTTCCTAACAACAACAATATTAAATTTTGAAGAGCGCTGGAGAAAATTGCCTTCATTTATTTCAGCATCCGACTGATACATTAGCCGCCTGATTTTTATGTTTTTTTTTCTGATATTACATAAAGCTGAAAATGCTGTACATATACTTAAAAATAACATGTTTTAGTGCCCACGGTGGGTGGGTGGTTAGCGCACAGCGCCACAATGCAGGGGTTCAGGGTTTAAGTCCAGCTACCACAGGCTTCCTGTGTGGAGTTTGCATGTTCTCCCCCGTGCCTGCGTGGGTTTCCTCCCACATTCCCCAAAACATGCATTTTAGGTAGATTGTGTGAGCAAGTGAGTTGTGTCTCTGTGTGCCCAGCGACTGGCTGGCAACCAGTTCAGGATGTCCCCTGCCCACCGCCCGAAGATGACTGGGATGGGCTCCAGCACCCCCGCGACCCTACTGAGGATAAGCATTGCAGATAATGGATGGATGGATGTTTTAGACTAGAGCCTTATTCTAATTTTGTAGTGAATTGTCTGTATTGTCATTGAAAAACACGTAACAAACATTGTATGCAACGAGATTAGACATGGCACTCCGGGGTAATATCATACACCATATTTTTTTTAAGGTCTAAAATTTCGAGCCTTACAATTTTATGTCGTCTTGCTGCTTCGGGTACGCCCCACAAAAAGTCAGATCATGAGGCTCCTCCTGCTACTGCTCCTGCATGTGGGGGAGTAAATCTTAAACCAAAAACCAAACGGCCTGGGGAGTAATGGGCGCTGTCAGGCTGTACTTGCCCAAGACACACCTTGGCGATTAAAATATCCGTGAAGTGTGAACTTTCCTCTGCCAGCGCAACATGTTTGAAGATTTGTTTTAAATTTTTAGGGTTTTTCGGTATCTGCCTAATGAGGCATGACAGCTGAGTGATTTGCGCGTATGCGGCAATGTTTTGAGGTCATGTTTCAAACCTGCCTTCCTGTGCAGAGTTTGCATGTTCTCCCCATAATTGCATGGGGTTCCTCCTGGGCACTCCGTTCTCCTCCCACATAAGAAAAACAAGAATGTGAGGTTATTTGGCCGGTTCAAATTGTCCCTAGGTGTGATTGGGCAAGTTGTCTGTCTCTGTGTGCCCTGTGACTGGCTGGCAACAAATTCAGGGTGTCCCCTGCCCACTGCTCAAAGATTTCTGGGATGGGATCCAGAACCCCTCCAGAACTCCCGCAACCTTAAGCAGTGCAGATAATGGATGGATGGGTTTCTGTCGCATTTTTCCTTTCGGTGTATCCCCAGAAAAATCGCTCTGGGGCAGCCCTGAGTCAGAATTGTTTTTGCTGAATTTACAGAGTGGATTCAAAGCTATGTTTTGATCAGTTGGGCAACATTTTTCTGATGAAACAAAATAAAACTTGTAAACATCATCTCGTCTAGCTCAAGAAGAGTTTGTAAATCAATACGATCTTCGTCTCTCCTTGCAATTTTAATCCTGAAGGAGAGGAGCAACACTGTTTTTAAACCTCTCTCCACTCTATCATTGGCTTCCTGTGGGAGGCCATTTTGCCATAATCCCTCTTTGGAATGTGCCCGGCTTCTTCGTATGTCACGTCTTATCTATAAGAGAACCATTTCAAAAAACACCTTGCGCAGATTTCCAGAGGGAAATATTCCCAATATATTTTTCCTTTCACGTGTGACTGAAATAGTGGACTACAACTGGGATTTTAAAATAAATGTGCAGCGCAACCTTTGTCCTCACAATGTGCCATAAGGAGATTGTCTGATGATGTTATTAAGATATTTTAAGTCAAGTCAAGTCATGTTTATTTGTGACAACCTTAATCAGAGTCTTAAAGGGCTGCAACGACCACATGTTATTGCAAACTGCAGACTATTATTACACCATCCCCTGATCTAAAACCTACATGACGGCAAAGAAACTGAAAAACCTCAACATGAGGAAAATTAAGAAACCTTGGGAAGGGATCGCACACGAGCTAATCCCCCTTCCAGGATGACCAGGCTGCAACAGATGTTGTAATAACAAATAATACACATATATTGCCAACATGAAATATAGGTCTTCCATAAGCTATAGAATAGAAGGGTGTTTTAAGCCTAGATTAAAACATTTAAAGAAAAACGTTCACTGTATAACTTGTTCCAATGCCTTTACGCCATTTTCTCTTATCTTGGAGATAAAAAGAATAATCAGTGGTGCAGTTCGTGTGCAAGCAGGCTATTTCTATTTGCTTTAATAAGGAAACCTCCACGCTATTTGACAGCTTGTGGCTGGATGCAGTCAAGTGTGGCCTATAAAGATCCACAAATGGTTTCTTCTAAGCACTTATTAAGAGTCACTATGAGAAATAATTATTGTTTTCTTTCTAATTCAGTCAGCATACAGTAAACCAAAGTACTGTCTATGCTGTATTTGTGTATCTATCTATCTATCTATCTAGATCAAGGGTGTCGAACAGGCGGCCCACGGGCTGGATCAGGCCCACTAAGGGATTGGATCTGGCCCGCGAGACAAAGCTGAGTGAAGTGCAAGAGAAAAATGATGTTGAAATATGTCCACTTGATGTTACCAAAGCAAGATGCCTCTTACAAATGCTGTACTTTTATTTATTTCTCTCTCTTTATCTCTCTCACACATTATCCCTCTCTATCTCTCGCCCTCTCTTTAACCCTCTGTCTTTCCTATACTCTTTCTTTGTCCCTCTTTGTTTCTTTTTCTCTGCGTCTTTTTACCTTCTTTTTCTCTCTTCCTTTTTTCTTTTTCTCTTTTCTCTTGTTCTCTCTTGCTTTCCCCTACTCTCTTTCTTCCCTCTTTTCACTCCTTATTTTCTCTCTTTCTTTATCCATCTCCCACTATTTCTATTTTCATCTGTTTTTTTTCTCACATTCTCAGTCTCCCATTTTCTATTCTCTCTCTCTCTCTCTCTCTCTCTCTCTCTCTCTCTCTCTCTCTCTCTCTCTCTCTCTCTCTCTCTCTCTCTCTCTCTCTCTCTCTCTCTCTCTCTCTCCTCTTTTTCTATTTTGTTGTGCAACGCTCTATCTTTTCCTTTTTTCTAATCTGCTAGTCTGGCCCCCGAGATAATGTTTATTCTATCGTGTAGCCCCTGAGTTAAAATGAGTTTGACACCCCTGATAGATAGAGAGATAGATAACTATACCAATTCTAAGTAGGGATACAAGATAAAATATCTTAGATGAACTTTTATGCAAATATAGGAGATGCATATTTTAGCTGGATTTTTTCCCCCCACACTTTGATTTTGGTTATTTAGCACCCTATTTTTCCCCTTTTTGTCTTTGATGCCCACCGTTCAATAGAGGGCATTAGCAATCCCGCCACAGGATGCCCTTTTAGTGAGATAGCAGAAGCTAATTGAACTAGCCGCCATGCCGGTTTTGAAGGAGACAAAAGGTTGGAGAGCTCGCAAAGACGCAAGGTTGGAGGCTTAACATGTCGGGTCGCCAACACTTCACAGAATACATCGGCGTCCATCACACTATCGACTGCGCCTGCCGATCGTGATAAGAATCCTACGTTTCGCACAAATGCCCGAGAACGAAGAGATGACTTAGTATATTGCCTGGTCAAAAAAATAGCATATTCATCTGTGGATAATGCACTACTATTTTAACCTAAATAAAGATTCAAGGAGTATATTATTCTCAAGGCTTTAAAGTGGTATTTTAGTGTCATATAACCCTGAACGACCAAATAGAGCCGTGACATAGGTTTATTAAAGCACTCCCCTCTCTGGATGGTGAAAACCGCAACAGAACAATACAATGTATTGAGACCAAGTGTCATCGAGTTTGTGAAAATAAAGTGCTCAAACCTTTCATCTGTCCATAGTATTACAATATATAGTTGTTACATATCACATTTACACTTTAACAATTGTACGGCTTTGCCTTGTTAATCCCTCAACATGGATGGAGATGGATTGGACATGCAACAGTCCTGTTAACCATTGTCTGAGTCTTTGTTTACGCTGATCCGGCGAAGGTAGGAGTGAAGCGGGAAACCTGGATGTGGTATTATGTTGCTACCATTTTCAACTTAAAGCTCAAATAAATACAAAATCCTCATGTAGAACAATTCTAAATGCATTCAATGCCACACGTTGCCCTTAAATGGGAAGGGCCTCTGCCAGTCATTTTTCGCCTTTTTAAATAATTTTTTAAGGCTAACTGAAAATTTAGTTCGATAGCTATACTGTATATAGGCATTAGACATGTCAAAACAAAGCTTAAACTCTCATCTTTCATTAGAAAGACAAATATCATACTATCTTTTATCATTGTTTAGTAAACCACAGTTAAACATTGCTAAGATTCATGAAAATACTCGTTTCAAAGAAAATTTCGAAAAAGTTCCCTAAATGGTGATTTATCATACTGAAATCCTTTCTGGACGCTTGATACATGCTCATTATTACTGTAATGCACTACTCTCCGGTCTCCCGAAGTCCAGAATCAAGAGTCTTCAGCTGGTACAAAAATGCTGCAGCGAGGCTTTTAACTACGACAAAAAAGTCCGATCACATCACGCCGATTTTGGCGAACCTGCATTGGCTCCCTGTTAGCCTAAGATGTGATTTCAAGGTTCTCTTAGTATTATACAAAATTATACATGGACTTGCTCCCTCATATCTTTCAGATCTGATTTCCCCCTATGTTCCGGTCCGAAGCCTTCATTCTGAGAGTGGCGGTCTGATCCCAAGAGCCAAGAAGTGTTCCGCTGGTTCGAGAGCGTTCTCCATTCGGGCCCCGGTGCTGTGGAATGCTCTCCCCCTGAGATTCGATCTGCAACCTCAGTGGAAATGTTTAAATCTAAGCTTAAGACACACTTCTACTCTATAGCATATGAATAACCTATACTTTTCGTGGACAATATCTCTGTATTATTTGTGATTGCAACATCCTTTGCTGTCTGGTAATCCTGAACGGGAGATGCCACATGTACGGTCCCTTCTCAAGGTTTCTTAATTTTCCTCATGTTGCGGTTTTTGAGTTTTTCCTTGCCCTCATGTTGGTTCCAGATCAGGGGATGAAGTAATAATAGTCTGGAAAAATAGTCTGTGTAATATCCTGTGCAGCCCCTTGAGACTCTTTGTGATTAAGGGCTATACAGATAAAAATGACTTGAAATGACTTGAATTAGCAGCGCTAAACCCTTAAAATGGTTTTCAAAAATAAAAAAAGAAACACATTCTTACATTATGGTACTAAGGGACCATGCTTCTGAAAACGTATGTATACGTTATGGCATTAGATGAGTTAAAGAAAAGCAATTACCTTATAGCCAATGAGCTCCCCCCCTGTCCTCGTAGGCCACTCCCGTAATTGTGCAATGATTAATCAGTCGAAAAATATCACTGACCGCAATTTCATTGAATGCATTGGGGATCGAACCCAGGTTGCTACCGTGAGAGTGCAGAATCCAAATGACTGGACTACTAATGATATACTGTATGTGACATACCACAACCGCAACGTTTGAGCTGAGAAAATGTGACATATTTTTTTTTTTTCAAATCAAAAAGTACATGCTGTACTCGAGTGTGCGTAATACATAAATAAATACGCTTGACTTTGTAGTCAGACAATTTCGACCCGGGAATAAACAACTCCGACATCAATTTTTCAACTCAGTATAGCGTCTGCATATGAAACGTCAAGGCAGGATTAGATACTTAGAAACAACATTCAAATCGACACTTTGCTACTTGTCCCCCGCTTCTTTCCATTCACCGTATCTGAACAAGGCATCACTTATTGATGCACAATGATAGACAAGTAAACACATCACCTGTACGAGCTCAGCGAACATAGAGCTGCGTGAGCGTTTTAGCGGTTCGATCCATTTTTGGGGGTTTGTAACAACCAAAATGTGAAATCATTCAATGGTGCCCGTGTGAGCGTCACGTGACCAGAATCGGAAAGATAGAGGATTGATAATTCAGTGTTCTCGTTTGCCCGCGTCCCTGCGTCCTCGACGCATTATTTTTGCTGGGGACACATCGTGTCAAATCAACGTGCGTCCCCGGGACCCAATTTTTTTTACACAAAATTGTCATTAGCAATTTTTAACAAAGATTTACCGCACTCCAAACTTTTCGTCAGGCAGATCCGGCAGATGTTGTTTCGGTCTCGCGGTTCGAGTTTTCGTCTGCATGCCGATCTCCAGTTCGAGTTGTGTAGTCCGTCTCTTTTTAGAAAACCGCCTTTTTTGGCTCAACTCATTAAAGAGAGCCGGCTCTCAAACGACTCACTTGCTTTGATGCATTATATTACGAACGATTATGTTTTATAAATAAGTTAAGAAAAAAAGGAAGTAAAAAAGGAGAAAATGAAAAAAAGACAGGTTTGTGGTGATTCCTTTTAATCAGTATATTACCAACAATAATTTAATACAGATAATGAATTCATAATTTGAATAATAAAATGTATTATTCTACTTAATTATATTGCATGTATTTTTTCCTTCTACAGTGAACGTCCAAGCGACTTCATTTTTGAACTCTTTTTTTATAATAAACCTCATTCATGTCGAGCAACTCAGTGTCTCACAACAAAATGCTCATTAACAATATACAGTATGTGATATAAGGAAACACATGTACAATATAACATGTTAAACTACATAAATAAACATGTTTAAAAAAAAATGTATTTTGTAAGGGAAAATACGACAGTTTGTAAGGGCATAGAGCACACTAAATTTTGGGGACCCATAGATCTCTGTTGGGACCCATAGATTTTTGAGCATCCGAGTCCCTGGGACCCATCACTTTTCAGAGGTAAAATGAACACTGATAATTGGAGATGACCAGCAAGGTGGAAGACTTAAAATTTGAATTGAAAAGGCAATTAGCAAAATCGACAGAAATTAATTTATGGAAAAACAATCCTCTATGCAAATAAATTGTTAGAAGAAAAACAGTAAACTCTGAATATTAACCTTAGCCCTAAACCCCTTGAAAGGTTCGCCTGAACCTCTGCCTGGTTCTTTTATCTTAAATGCTTGCAAAACTAGACATAAGCTACAGGAGACTGTATATTCTTTTTTAACTATTTACTGAATGCAAGAAGGATTGAATACACAGCTGTGAAGCCTTTTTCATCATGACGCGGAATAAGTCTGATTTATCTAAGCTAGTGCCTAGTGTTATCCTTTCTTGGCCGTCCGCCTATGCAGGGGGTGTTGAAACAGCTACTTCTAAGTGACTTAATGGTCGTAAGTGGTTCAAACTGGATAATGTGTGCAAAAGTGCTTTCATATGCTAAGAGGCCAAGCAAGAAATATCACAGCAACCTAGCGGGTCAGAGACTTCTATAAAATATATGAGGGGCCTAATCTTACACCCTCTATCTCTAGCCAAGGGGTCAAAAACAAGTGTCTGTGGAGCCGCATGTGGCTATTTTGCGTCTCCAGTGGGACCCAAGTATTCTTCAAAAATATTTGATAATGGAAAATGTTATGTTTCTGTCCAAGGACAAAATTGACACAAACATTTTTTTCCCCTGAATTTACCATTATGTTGATTGAGTCCACATATCGTTTACTCTTTCGGCTCCTCAGAAAAGGGTAGATTGTTCTTATAAACCAAACACATTTGTTGAAATGAACAGCCGTGGTGCATCTCTCTCCTTTCCTTATTTTCACATTGCTGCCAACCTTCTAGTTATTACACTCAAACTATTCAATTTGTGTTACCTTGCAATAAAACAAGGTCTTATTTCTAAGCGGGAGATTTCCTTTTCTATCCCTCTCTCATTAAAAACTCAGGATGACTAGAAATTGTTTGAGTGCTGATGTTCATAACACATTGTAATTACCTAAAATTACCATCCAACGCCATCCAAATAACGTTCAAAAAGTCGCATTAGCAAATAGACTGTGCAAGTACAACCGTGGGAGAGGGGGTGGGACAGCAACAACAGAGCACCAGTGATTTACTTCTCATGCACCCAACGGCTGCATTTACATCCCTGCAGTCTCATAGGTCAAAACAATGAATAAATGCATGTTATTTTCTTTCATTAGCGGCTTCCGGGTAAATAGGTAAACTGGGACATCAAGTGGAAGGCTGGCATGGCATCGACCAATTACCATATTCAACCTATAAGGATCACCCAGTTATAAGGTGAACTCCCCAAAACAGTGTTTTGTCACCTATTGGTTATACATAATGCACACTGGACAATAATAAACTGAGACTATAGTAAGAGCTACCATGTTTACTCGTGTAGAACTGTAGGGCTGTTTATACACTTTAGGGCATATGATTAACCAGTTGACACTTCTGATTAAAATCACAAGACCTTGTTTGCAACGGAAGTCAAACCCGGATCTTTACCACTCGACAACCAGTGGTAGAGATGACATATGAAAAGGCATTCGATCTTATCTCCGTATCACACTATTTTTACTCACCCTAATAGTCAAGTTATGTTTATTTGTATAGCCCTTAATCACAAGGAGTCTCAAAGGGCTGCACAGACCACATATGATTGCAATTTTGCTCCTTTCTGACGCTTTCTCCTGTCTTAAAGATCATGATTGCAGCCTATATTAGAACCATTGAATTGCATAGTGCATTCTGTGTAAAATCTCGTCTTCTTCACCTTTGTGCCGATAAACCTTTGTATTAATTTGTATATGTCTGTGAGTCTATCCGTATCCCTTAACCACGAGGGTTGTAGAGGCACCTTTTCCTGTGGTATGTCTTCTAACAGGATTTTCTATCATTTATTTAGCACCTTTTTTTCCTGGTGTGTGTTGGGCATGTACAACCTGGTGGTGCCCATCCCTCTCCAGGCTAGTACTGTACATAGGTTAGCTTTTATAGTATGTATTGAAAGACTTTCTGTTTCACAAATTTATTGACACATAGGTGAAGAAGTGGAGTGACTGTTCATCCTGGGGGTCAGCAGCCTGCGCCCCCAGAGCAGTATATACCTCTTTAGCTGTGTCCTTGTGTCTTCCTATAGGTTTAATTTGTTTATGTACATACAATAACGTGTATAGTGTTTTCATGAAAGACTTTATGTTTTCTTTTTCCAGTTTTCACAACTTTATTGACACCCAAGTAAAACAGTGGAAAGACTGTTTATCCCGGGGGTCAGCAACCTGCGGCCCTAGAGCAGCATATACCTCTTTAGCTGTGTCCTCGTGTCTTCCTAGAGATTTTTTAAGAAATGTTGGAAAACTGAAAAAAATAGGTGGGAGTGGAATATATGTGTATTTTTGGGATGTTTTAAATATTGTATAGATAATGAAATATTGAATGACTTACTTTTTAATGAATGAATCATCTTTTCGTTGGCGGCTCCCACCATGTACAGTATATATATATATATATATATATATATATATATATATATATATATATATATATATATATATATACTATTTTTGTTTCTTTGAGGTAAAATGTTGAGTTCCTGGCCCCTGAATGCACTATGCAAATCAGTGTTTCTGATCAGCCCTGAAGCACTTGCCATTCCTTACAGAATACCAGTAAAAGGTAAAAGTAGCATGATAATGAGATGCGCTCTAATGCCTTTTTGTATTTTATCCCAACCACTTGAGCTTGCCCTCACCACCACCACCTGGGGTCGATATTCAACAGATACAATGTATTGTGATTTGGACCAGTGCTATTTATCAAGTGATCAATCATTGTTCCAATACGGATGTATGCCGTAAAATTTAGCATTTCCAATGCTATCCACTGAATTTTGCGTCTTATAAAACGGCATCAAGATACAAAGTCGCACTTTCATATTTCTAGCCAATTGGGTATTGTTAGGCATCTTATAGTCTTTAAAATAAGGTACAAAAAAGATGGGAGCAGGTGAACGTGCACCTTTTCTCGTATTGCATCCCCTGTCATCAACCAATCGCCTTGCGGGATTTCCCTCAGGTGAGCTCGCCACCTCCTGCGAGGCGCCAGATGGCGTTTGCATGTGTTTGCCTGTTGGAGTGCGCTCTCCCTCGCTGCCAGGCTTTGTCGGCCCTCTCACGAGTGGACGTGAAGAAACACGCCAGGAATTTCCCGCGTACTCGCAATTAAAACAAACACAATTCTCCGGTAATGGCTTCATTAAGTCCGGTAGAATGGCGAGGGGAGAAAAGCGCAGCCGGGATGGTTATATTCCCAGTGTGATTGCTCACCTGTAAATAACTGGAAGAGCATCCCCTTAAGACACGGTGATATTTTAATGAGGGTGCCAGAAAACCAGCATGAATGCTAATATTTAGCCCTGATCAAAGTAGGTTCACCCTTGTGGACCTGCAGACTAATTAAAGACACAATGCCCTTGAGTGAGAGTTCCCCGCTATTCGTCCACCAGCAGAGTAATTATTGTTAATTTCCAATCATGTCGGGGTTACAACAGTTGTTTAAGGCCATGATGGAGCTGAACGAGAGGTGGATGTTGAGGCGAACTAAGGATATTTTGATAATAGGCCATTTTTCATGTACCACTGCTTCATGGCAAACATGGGTCAGGTTTACACCTCAGCCATGTCTACTATTTTTCTATATACCAAGGGTGTGCATCTAGAGCTTTCCAAAAAAAGAGAACGGCTCTCAGATAAGAAAAGTCCCATCCCTCCAAAGCCCTCCTCCGAGCCCCCTCTTTTTATCAAATCATCAAGGTCACAAAAAGTAGATCAACCCTAAATAGAGTGGGAATCAAAGAACAGCAACATAATTGGCTGATAGCTAAAACGATACAATCAACAAAACAATGAACAAGAGTGAGTCAAAATAAGGAACTTTGCACTCGTCCAAGAGAAACAGACCAATCAGTTACTACACAAGGGTTTACTGTATACTATCATATCTGTGCAATGATTGATCAATCAAAAAAACCTCACACAACATTGTATACAACTGGATTTGAACTCAAATCACGGCTGTGTAAGTGCTGGAACTTTACCACTTGACTAGACCACCAGTGACAGAAGACATATTTAAAGACATTATCAGACACATTTTACTAACAAAAAGTGTTTGTTATAGTGTAATATGTTCTGAATTCTGACAAGTTAAAGAGTCTCCACTTCTTTACAAACAAATGTTAGAAAATGGAGAAAACAGAAAATCTTTCAACAAAATATAAAAGCTCTTTTACGTACGTATACACACTAAACTGCAAAGTTATAAATGCACAGTTCAAGTCACGTCAAATCATTTTTACACCTCTTAATCACAAGTCTCAAAGGACTGTACAGACTACAAACTATTACAGACTACATACTAAAATTATACCATCCCCTGATCTAAAACGCACACGAGGGCAAGGAAAAACTCAAAACCTAAGCATGAGGAAAATTAAGAAACCTTGAGAAGGGACCGCACATGAGGTAATCTCACTTCCAAGATGACCACGCTGCAATGGATGTTGCAATGTGAAATATAGGTCAATTATAAATTATAGAATATAAATGTATTTTAGCCTGGATTTAAAAAGTTCAACTGAGGCTGCAGATCAAATCTCAGAGTGTAGAGTGTTCCACATAATTTGGGCCCGAATGGAGAACACTTTTGCGCCTGTAGATCTTTTCTTGGATCTTGGGATCACGAGTGAACTAGTATTTTCAGAGATAAGGCAGGGACATAGGGGGAAAATAAATCAGAAGGACCAAGTCCATTCATGATTGTGTGTAATATCAACCTAAACTTAAAATCACATTTTAAGGTGACAGGGCTCTTGATACTAGACGGAAGAAGGGAGACTAGTACATTACAGAAATCGAGGCAGGATGTAACAAACGCAAGAATTATAATGTCAGAGTCAGACTGGGACAGCATAGAGTGAGTATTTGCAATGTTGCGATATACAATAAATATTCTTATTGTGGAACTGGAAGCACCGATTAGGGTCAAATGTGACACCTAGATTTTTGACTGAGTTACTCTGGGTGATATCACATTTGTCAATATTCAAAGTGTTTGAGAAAAAGTCACAGCTTTTAGATGGACCAATGATTAACATTTCAGTCTTTTCTGGATTGAGGCACAAGAAGTTAATGTATCTTTTTGTTAATTGGATGGACTTTGATAATCTGATTGGTTGTTTAAAAAAAATCAATAATTATGACGTTGAGACAGTTACTAAGTACTTGGGTATTTTTTTTTCACCAAATACTTTTTATACTTTTACTCAAGTAAGTATTTGGAGGAATACTTTTACTTCTACTAAAGTAATATTATTCTGAAGTAACAGTACTTTTACTTGAGTACATTTTTTGGCTTCTTTACCCGCCTCAGTTCGTGACTAGAACATACCCTTTAGTGCCAACACCTGGAAAATGTGTGCAAACTTTTTATTGCCTCGCACTTCCGTGATTCTGGCCAGCTTGAGCTCCACCCCGGTTCGAGACTGTCGGACCAAGATATTCATGCTTTCTCCCTCATCGACCGTTTGGAGAAATCTGACTAAGCAGATACTTTCTTAGCATGAATTATTCAACGCAGATCGAGAATACTGTGATTCCCAGTCATAATAGGAGGTCCTGAAATGGCACACAGTCGCGCACCGCCTCATATATATTTTAGATCTCGGCATCCAGGCTCTCTCATGCAAAAAAAAACACAGATGGGAAAAGCCGAGGCCGGGGCAAACAACCTGAAAGATTCCCACCAGCTAAAAAATATATGTATATATATATTCTGCGGATTTTTATGGGCTCATTCAAATGCACATCCGTCTTGAGAGATTTAAATAAAATAACAAGTGGTCGTAAATGAGGACATCAGGTTGAAAATCGGGCCGTATAACACGTATAACATTGTATTTTCAAGAATATAAGATGAACGTAAGACATACGTAGTAGAGGACACCATGAGACCGTTAAGGGGGAAGTGAGGGTGTTGATTGTATATTAAAGAACGGTTATATGCGTCTGTTGATGCCCTTGGAACATATATTGCAAGCTGGTCATCCTGGAAGGGGGATTACCTCCTGTGTGAGCCCGTCTTATGCTTTCCTAATTTTATTTATGATGAGGTGTTTTTTTTTTTTTTTTAATAGTTTTCCCATTCCCCTCATGTAGGTTTCAGATAAAAGGGGGTTGTAATGGTGGTCTGTGTAGCCTTTTGAGACTTTTTTGATTGAGGGCAATAAAAATAAAAGCTAATGCCATATTCCTTGAGCCGGTGTTTCAATTGCATTATTACCTTTCTACTATGTCTTTAACATAGGAACCATGTCTTCTTTAGTGTTTAATGCTTCTCACGTACATCGACATTTTCTGTACAGGTCCTTCTAAAAAAATAGCCTTATAGTGTTCATTATTTTTATTATAAAAATGCATTATGTTTTAATATTATTGATTTTGGCATGCAGCTAAAGAAAACCCAAAAATCCAAAAAATTTACAAATAATGAAAAGGTGCCCGAAACGAGCTACTGATCTAATTATCTCAGTCGACGCGTTAACTCTACCTACCTGAAATTGATTCCTGAGGCGTTTCAAAACTCATAGCTTGGTTCATTACTCAAAACCAAAATCATGGGTAAGACTGCTGTCCAGAAGGCCATAATTGACACACCCAAGAGGGTAAGACACAAAAAGAAATCCCTGAGCTATTCCCAGAGTGCTGTATCAAGGCACCTAAGTGGGAAGTCTATGGGAAAAAAAAGTATCAAAAAACACTGCGCAACCAGAAGAGGTGATCAGATCCTAGGGAAACTTGTGGAGAAGAGCCGATCCTAGACCTCGGGGGAGCTAAGGAAGCAGTGGGTGAGTCTGGAGGAGAAGCATCCAGAGGCAGTGGCCAGGCGTGTGCAGGATATGGGCTATAGGTGCCGCATTTCCCAGGTCAAGCCACTTTTGAACCAGATACAGTGGCAGAAACAACGGGCCTGGATGACAGAGAAGCAACACTGGGCTGTTGCTCAGTGGACCAACATACATTTTTCGGCCTGATGTCCAGTGGCAAGTTCCCATAGTCAGTGATGGTCTGGGGAACCATGTCAGCTTTTGGTGTTGGTGCACTGGGTTTTATCAAAGGCAGGATCATTGCAGCTTGCTATCATGAGACTTTGGAGCACTTCATGCTTATATCTGCTGAAAAACTTTATGGAGATTAAGTTCTTATTTTTCAGCACAACCTGGCACCTGCTCACAGTGCCAAAACCATTCGTAAATGGTTTACTGACCATGGTGTTACTGTGCTCAATTGGCTTGCCTACCATCCTGACCTGAAGCCTGTAGAGTACATGTAGGGTTATATAAGGAGGAAGTTGAGAGACACCAGACCCAACACTGTGGATGAGCTTAAGGCCACTATTGAAGCATCCTGGGCCTCCATAACACCTCAGCATTGCCACAGGCTGATTGCCTTCATATCATTTCTGTGAATGGATTAAAACACTCTTCTTTATTTGTTGGATTAAATATGCTAAATATTTTTTTCCTTACTATTTATGCCCAAATAATCAATATTAAAACAATAAAAGGCTTGAGCTACTTCAGTTGTGTGTAATGAGGTGGTGGTGGTGAGGGCAAGCTCAAGTGTTTCAGATAAAATACAAAATATATGAAAATCTAATGTTTATCAGTACATTGCAGGAAATAATGAACTTCATCACAATACGCACATTTTTTAAGAAGGATATGTAAATCCTCAGAAAACTTTTAATATATGCCACATATAAACACTACATAACCGATTTTGCTATATTCCCAACACATAATTAAAACAACTTTAAGCATCTCTGAAAATAACGTCTGGTGTACAGGGGACAGTGTTGACTGCCTAAGATACTGATCGCCAATGGCGTACTGCTAATGCTGCCTCGTCTGTGCAGGGCGTCACAGCCAAAATAAAAAACAAGCGAATAAAATGAACTTCAAGCCTTCTATAATTCTGGGCAGATTGTTGATGCTTGGGCAAACGTTTCTACTGGCACTGTTCAAACTTACACAAAAGCCAGCATCATTTCAGAGGAGCTGCACGGCACGGAAAGTGACTCTGAAAGTGAACCTCGCTTGTTTGATGGACATTTGGCACAGCTCTTAAATTTAAATACAGAGGACGGAGACTACAATAGGTTTGATTGAACTTTAATTACTTCAATTACTGGTGAAAAAAACTGTTTTGTTCCTGCTCTATTTTTGTGGTTGTTTGGTTTGCCCGCTCCTATTGACTATTAATACTTTGTCAGTGATACTTAAATACGGCTCAATCAACCTCAGTTTTGCTCAGGCTCAATTTTAAATACATACACTTGTTTGCTTGTGTTGTTGTTGTAAGGCAGATAGTAGAAGACAGCATGAGAACATTAAACGGTGAAGTGTGGGCGAGTGGAATGTATAGGCCACGCACTATTATCAGGTGTGCCCTAAGTGTTTGTTAAATACAGCGATGGCACACACTGAGACTGCACATTTTAGCACAGCGCACCTTATGGCTCATTAGGAAGAACCTGGGAGATGGGAAGTGGCTTTTAAAAGACGTATGAGGTGATGAAAGGAGTGCATCCTGGCAATGATCTAAACAGTGTTTTTTCTTTCTTTCCATAGCGTGGTATAATTCACAAAGCTCCATAAGTTATAAAAGTATAAATACACACAATGCTATTTTATTTATGTCTACATTATCTGTCTCGAAAATTAATCAGTCTAATGCATGCAGGTTAAGGTTATTTTTTCTGCCTTTACTGTTTTCTTTGACTGTACTTTAATGTCATGTCCTGCACGGTTGTAATGGCGCCCAGCTGGCCCCGCCCCTTGACACCGGCAGACCTGCATTTTCCTGATTACTCCTATGGGTACTTAAACGTACCTTTTGGAACTGCCCTTTGCCAGGATCATTGTTTACCCTTGTTGAAAACTTGTTGATACCTGTTTATTCTTGCTGTGCTTGCTGGACTTTCTTGCACTTCGGTGTAACATTCTGAGAGATTCCTGCAACTTCTGTTAAATCCCGTTAAATGCCTAGTCTGTAGTTTTGCCTGCATTTGAGCCTGCTTTGTTTATTTTTTGGTCCGTTTGTGTGTTGGACAACTTTTCTTTCTACGCAAATGAGTTCCAACTTCCTGATTCCAGGTCCATTTCATGACATTTAATTTGCTTTTTTCAAGTAAAATAAACATAGGCCAGTTTCCTAAGCGCTTCATTATAATATTTTTTTCTGCCATGTATTTTTTTTTATCCTTTTTGTCTTAGAAAATATTCACAGCACATTTTACCCTGAGTACAATGTCTAATCTCGTTGCAGAAATGTTTCACAACGTTGATATCAATGTCTATCAAGGCAGTTATTTTCTGTCCTATTCTATTCTATTCTAACATAAAAAAACAAATTATTGAAACCACAGTAATACTACTGCTTACAATAATAGTAATAATGATAATATTAATAATAATGATTATAATAGGCGCAGTGGTTAGCGCGTCTGCCGCATAGTTCTGAAGTCATGAGATCGAACCTTCCTAAGTGGAGTTTGCATGTTACCCCCGTGCTTGTGTGGGTTTACTCTGGGTATTCCTGTTTCCTTCCGCATTCCAAAAACATGCATGTCAGGTTAATTGGCCGGTCCAAATTGTCCCTAGGTTTTAATGGGCAGGTAAGTTGTGTGCCCGACGACTGGGCGGCAACCAGTTTAGGGCGTCCCCTGACCACTGCCCGGAGATGGCTGGGATGGGCTCCAGCACCCCCGCAACCCTACTGAGGATAAACAGTGCAGATAATGGATGGATGATTATAATAATATTAGGGCAGCACGGCAGGGCAGTGGTTAGCGCGTGTGTGGCACAGTTCTGAGGTCATGGGATCAAACCATTCTGTGTGGAGTTTACATGGTCTCCTTTGCTTGCGTGGGTTTACTCTGGCCACTCCAGTTTCCTCCCATATTCCAAAAAACATGCACGTCAGGTTAATTGGCCGGTCCAAATTGTCCCGAGGTGTGAATGAGCGAGTGTGTTGTCCGTCTCTGTGTTCCCTGCTACTGTCTGGGAACCAGTTCAGGGTCTCCCCCTGCCCACTGCCTGAAGATAGCTCGGATGAGCTCCAGCACCCCCAAGACCCTACTGAGAATAAGCGGTGCAGATAATGGATGGATAGATGGATGGATGGATAATATTAATAAAAAATACTTGATAATATTATTAATATGCAATTGAGGTATATGTTATTTTTTTCTAGGTTATTGTTTTGTAGTGTCCCTAAAACTTGCTGTAAAGATACTGGTAAGAAGTGTCACGGTTTTGTCAAGGGTGAACACAAAACAGACAGAAAAGCAGTGTTGGCTTTTGGATGGGATAAGGACGCCTGAGAGAAAACAAAATAACATGTTATTTGACACTAGACTTCCAACTGGCCTTGACTATTGGTAGAGTGGTCCATCAGAAAGCAAAACCTCCTCTTTTCCACCCACACGGCGCTCACTCTCAGCCTATTAAATCGCCCAGTTAGTGTCTTCTCTCTCATGGTGCGGGCAGAGCAAATTGTCACCGAGAAGTTCGCACTCAAAAAGCGGGAACAAGATGTTGTCTGTGTCGACAAGCCGCTGTGCATAATTGCTATCTGGACGGCTTTGAACCAGCAAAAAAAAAAATTGTGGGATTCGGGTGTATTTGTGCAAATGACAAATGACCAACTCCTGAAAAGGCTTTGCGCGCCCTACATAAGCTATTGTATTCTTAAGCCGAGTAGCAAAATAATTGTATAATGTTGAATGCAAATGTTGGTTTGGTGGTATTTGACCTTTCGTCCATATACCCTGGAGGACAAAATCCAATACAATACCAGTGCCCACGGTGCACGGAGACAATGCGGCAGCGCTAGGAGGGTGGCAGCGGTGCACAGTGCTGTTTCTATGGTTACGACACAGGGAGCATTTTGTCTGCCGTTCTATTCTGCAAGATTCAATAAGGTTTTCCGACGCTCTGTGCCAGGAAAGATTTTTGTTGATTAACACCTATGATTGCAGATCTGCATTCCACTTAAGAGTCAAAAGAGGCGGGCATGCATTAGCCGCCCTTTCACTGCGTCCATTAGTCCAACGCGTCACGTGCGACCAGCCAATGGTGAATTGATGGAGGGTGGAAGGGTTGAAGCTATTAGCTCTGTCAGGCTCATTTGGAAAAACCTGGGAGAGGGGAAGATGCTTTTATACTGTAGTAAGTATGGGATGATAAAGGGAGTGAACAGTGGAAAAGATCTAAACAGTGGTTTTGGAAAATTGTAATATAATTCACAAAACTCCATTTGCTTATTAAGTGACCTCAACACCGACATGAGCGACGTGACATTCATCAACGCTTGGGCTGCACTATATCATCACTTCTGCTGGCAAGCATACGTTTAAGGAAAACTGATCAGATCAAGGCTCAACTCTCCAGATTCCACTCCAGAGTTCCATCACTTCATGACCGTGAACAAAAAACAGGTTAATAGTCTACAAACTAGCGATTTCTACTCAGGTGGTTACAGAAATCTGGTATGACTGCATTTATGCGTGATACATTGATAGTTTAGTCGATATAATAAGGAGAGAAGCATCAATTCATTTTGAATTAGCAAAGAGAACAACAAAGGACTGTACAATAATTCTTAAGATGTAGAAAAATCCAATTCATTCAAAAGTTCCTCCCCTGAGCCCTTTTATTAAATACTCTAAAGAGCAGATCCATCAAGGGTGTGGTGTGGATATCAAAGAACGGCAACATTTTTGCCAATAGTGACAATGATGTAAACAGTGCATAATCATCAAAATATCAAACGATGATCAGCAATAGTAGTCAACAAAACAAACCCTAAGCCCTAAAATTATATGCAATCTATTTTGTAGGTGTCCATCTGTAAACACAGCACTGTATTATTTGTTGTAAGCTAGCAGAATAAACAAATTAATTTAACACTTATAAAAGACAAAGAATACCAAATAAGAATGGTTCTGATTTTAGAAGCAATTCATTTGTAATAAAAAATGTACCGGAATTTGCGTGTATCATTTGTATCTTAAATACTACAGCATTTTGGGGCATAATATTATCCCAGATAAGGTAAATTTCTATCGGAATGCCAACAGTAGGACGAAGACTTCTGACTCAGATTTCTGTGCACATGTACATGGCTCTACATAATTGGAATTATGACAATAGTCCTACTCCTATTGGATTACTGCCTGCATGTAAACTCACCCACTGAAATATTTGCAAAAAAAAAAACAATCCAAATGTTGAAATGTTATTGCCAACTCCCAATCCCCTAATCCAGGGATGTCAAACTCAGTTTGGCTCTTGGGAATGTAAATTGAAAGTGTTTAGTTTACCATTGTTTTTCAGGATCATGCTTTATCATTCAGCGTACTCTAGTGGCCTACCCTACGTATTATACTCATGTATGACAAGATATGTTTTGTTGGTATAGCACGTTTATTCACAAGTAATGAGAAAACATGACTTTCATGTTTGGCATTAAATTTGTTAACTGGTTTATTTTAACCCCTTAACAATCATATACAAATCACCTAAAACCCCAATCCAAGACAGACCACAACTAAATTGAATGCTGTTATTTTTTAAGGTAACATTCTGAAATTTTGCCCCACAACTAAAATAATCGCTGCAAGTGCTACAACGTTGGAACACTCATAAATTGAAGGGTTTTTATTCTTGCTTGAATTTATTTTTTTGCAAGTGCATGCTTACAGATGAGTTTACCATAGGGCATATTACCTAGCAAACAGCTGAGGCAATAGCATGAAGCCTTACTTGTTCCCAGGCCAAAGTTCATGACAATCTGAAAAACTAAACTTCAGTATTTAACATCTTTTTCCAAGGGTTTGTTTAGGCATTTCCAAAAGTGGCCATTTGGAGACTCGGAAATGACGAGCGACAGTCTGACAGCCCATTAAAGGGTTAACAGTTGAGTAAATGCAGTTTCACACCTGAACCAACTGACCACGCAATACAAATTTAAGCGGTAGCAATAAAACAAATATATATTTTTTTGCAGCGTGTGCCATACTTGTTTGAAATTGATCAATAATACATTTCAAATAAAGGGTTCTAACAATGCATGTGCAATAAGATATAACTACATCAGATTTAACTACTAGGTTCGGCCTAGTAAAGCTGAGCATATATTATGCACTGCCCTCTAGCGGCCAGAGGAAAATTTTGGTGTGTATTTATTTAAACAAATAATAACTTTTGATAGAAATTACTTACATACTTGCTTAATTTTTAACATACTCAGAAGATTATGGCGGGCCCTTACCCCTCCACACAAAAGGGTCACTTTAAAATAAAATAAATACCTAACTAGCCAGCAAACAAAAATGTCCTTAACCGTTTCACAGAATGTTTAGAGGAAAGCCTGAAAGTTTATGCAAATATATAACCTTAAAAAATGTGGTATCTTGCTGCAAGCAAACAGCTAGTTGTTGAGGTTGCTAAGCAACAAGGAGCGGCGCTTAGAATCGACAAACTCGCTCGAGCGTGCTTGCTTAGGCCTTTCTCGGCTAAAAAGAAAGACAAAACAGACAACCTTTCGATGACACGACCGGCGGAGCTTTTTGCACGCTAGACAGATGATTTGTATTCCAAAACAAAAAAGAACGTCATTGCACTGCAGCTGTCATTGCTCTCGGAAGCGAGTGTTCATAACACTTCAGAGGCACAATTCTTCAATGACAGCCAGGTACTGACAATGATTGAAGAGCTGTTACCATCTAAATAAATCCCATTACCCTTCCCACGCATGACTCCACTATTGACAAACATGTAACGGGAACATAAGAGTTGAGGCATTCAGAGAGAAAAAGGGAACAAACGGAGAAGCTACTTTCTGCTGACATTTTCTATAGCTGAGAAATAAAGGATTAAAAATAACAGCTATATGTAATGGGGCTGTTGTAGTACTAAAACTATGGTTCACAAAGCCCTTGAATCATTCAGTACTATAACGTATCCATAGGTTTCCGGAAGCAGTGTCCCTGAGTGCCAAAAAGATATAGAACATATTTTTTGTTTTATTAAAAAAATAAGTAGATTTTAAGGGTTTTGGTGTTTCTGATCACTAAGTATCAAGCCTCTAGGAATCATTTCAATATGATGGCAGGAATGGCTATGATCAGAACCTTGTCCACACATTGCGGAAGCCTCCATTTCCAATTCTTGCATCCTGTCTCCTAGGAATAAAGCATGGAGGCAGCGTGGCATACGAGTATAGGCTTGATGATGCAGTGTGGTCAGAGTAGTGAATAAATGGATAAGCACGGACAGGTAACGCTTCGTTCTTTACTTTTTTTCTCAAAGATAACAAAGTCCCCTCATTATCGTCAAGTAAGAGAGGGCTGACATTTCATGCACGTCTCCAGGATCGTGATCACCATGGTGACAAAAATTGTGTGATCAAGTTACCAGAAGCATCAGGCACTGTAATGTTCTTGCAAAGTTTATGCATGGATTATGTATACGTTCAGTGTTTTTACAAGTGTCCATGCCTTAATGGAAAGCATTGTTTAGATATTGGAGGTATCCCAAATCCATTCAACACGTGGACTGAGCAATTAGGGAAAAACACTGGACCGTGTGTACAGTAAGATCAAACATCTAGTTGGATCCGCCCATCTCCGTCTGTCCCTCACCCCGTCATACACCCCCCTCCGGAGGAAAACAAAGCCTATACAACAAAGACAGTTAAAACATCTTCTTTGTTCCTTTATCTCTTTGTTTTCCTTATCCTCACTGAAAAATGTGGTCCTGGAGTGCCACGTCCAATTTTGTTGTCACAATATATCCCATGTTGTAACAATGACAATAAAGGTATATTCGATTCTATTCTATCACAAATGCAAAAAAAAAACAAAAAAAACAAACACCAAAGTGAAAATTCTCCTTGAAATGCATTATTGCACAAAAAGCGTTTTCTCTCAAGTTTTCTTGAGATATTTTCAACTTCATCAATGTTCAAACACTTGTTTTTCTTCCTAATGAATAATGAGGGTTTCAAGCTTTTTTTTGTATGTTTTATGCTTATAAAGCACCACATTAAAGTTTCTGTAAATCTTTAAAATAGACTCAAAATGGCAAAAAGTGTCCAGCACCAACATTTCCCATTTGAGACAAACATCTGTCAATAAATGAGTTAACCGGCAGCGTCGTCAGGGCACCAATTCATGGGGTGTCCATCCCTTTCCAGGCCGTTTTTTTGTATGAGGGTTTATTCCCAAGATGGAATGCATAGTACTGGTTTTTATGATTACCAGTAGCAGGAGAAGTCTCCCGATGTGACTTAAATACAGCACCTTCATCATCTGGTCACGATCGTTTTTCAGTGTAAAGCGTCATCCCGTTCTTCAGAGATGAGCTGGAGCTCAGCATTGACAGGGTTGTGACAAGAAAGATCTTTATCAATACCAGATACCACATGAAATTGAAGACATCTAAAAAAATTATTTTAAAAGGAATGTACATTTTAAAACATTCATACAACAATAAAAAAAACATTTAATTTAATTTAAAATGGGATTCAACTCATAGTAGAGTGTCATTAAACAGCTTGAAGCAATCTATTGCAAATCTGTAGGATTTGGGGGTTTTCTATCTTCAACAAAACAGTTATTTTTCAGGAGAAAGTCATGCAAGGTGGGGTGTAGTCATTGTATTATATATTCTTCTAAGGATAAGCAATTTCTCTTCAATGGAATAATCAATACCAAACAAATTGGAATAATATTAGGATGCATAGTGAAAGTAAAATATCACTACTTTTGACAAACTTACAGGGTGAAAAACCCCAGAAAAATTGCTAAATCAATCGATCCATTTATCTGTTTCTAGAGCAGCTGCGTGTGTGCGCAATTGCACACTACCCGGAGCTTTGCACACTACCCGGAGCTTTTTCGCGCACAAGAAAATCTAGCCAGCTCACAAAAACCAGGGCTCGAAATTGCTAATTAAGAAGCAAATTAAGTCAAAGTTACAGTGCATGAAAGTAAAATACACGGGTTTCCCTGACATTGTGTTCTAAATACGGTATTTGGAAGTCAAGGTCGAAGTAGAACGAAGTTGAGTAAAGTCAGTAGAGTTTTTCGAGAACCGGCTTCATTGGCTCGGCTCACTAAAAAGAACCAGCTCTTCCGGGTCCCAAACGGCTCTCCAGGTTGTTGTTGCTTCTTTAACCCTTACACGACCAAATATTATGTAAAATTATGCACAAAATGACTTAAAGGAGCGGGGGGTGAATAGAGCAAAGAAGTAAAAAAAATACCAAAATAAAAAAAGTATTGAACAGCTGAGAAAAAAAGAAACAAAAGGAAGAGAAAAAAAGAAGGAAAAATTCAGAAAAAAAAAACAGAAAAAAAGAAAAGAAAGATACAAAGGAAAAAAAATAAATAGAGAACAAAAATAAAAAGGTAACAGCTAGGAAAAAAAAAACACAATTAGATTTTTTTAAAGGAATTAAAAAAAGGAAGAAAAAAAACAGGGAAAAAGAAGAAAAAGTTTGTGTTGCATTAAAATAATTTCCAATTATAACAAGTCAACCTTATGCCAACATTGTACTTCCACAAAAAAAATGTGATTAAATACAGTTGTGTATCATGCAACCAACTAGATAAGCCCCCAAAAATGTTAGTATTAGGAAAAAAATAAATGGAAATCTTGTGAAAGAATTGTTGTAAAAACAAATGACGTTTGTAGGCTGTAAAAGTGAAAAATAATTAATTTTGCATTGTCGGAAACTCCGCAAAATGTAACGTGATGTCAAGTTTTGGACATAATGACTTAGTTGCCACACTTGGGATTGCTGTTGCTCACTGTTGTTTCAAGCGTTGCTCACCGACTTTGTGTGAACGCTCAGACCCGTGGAAAATTACAGGGAACATTGATGGCAACGGTAGCCAGATTGCTTTGCTTTGGCCTCCGAGGGTCACTGATTGCTCAGGCGCAGGAAAACATTTCGTGAACATTGCACTAAAACACATGTAGCTCGCCAACTTGCCGGGAGGAGACGGCTTAGCTTATTATTTAGCCGGCGATGGCAAGGCAACAGAAAATACACAATCGTGCTGAGAACCATTAGAGAATGAAAAGAGAAATGAAAATGCTGAAGCGCACCCCAGCGCGGCAGCTTGCATAATGGTCGGCAGCCATCCCATTTTCTTACAGAGCTCTTATATTTTCGCATCGAAGCGTCAACGATCAAGTTCGTTGGCGTGTCAACACCAAAGGAGCCCATTTCTTGCAGAGGGGTAAAATAAAGAGTGCTTGGAGCTGGGGGCTCTTTGGAGCTTAAGGCGGAGATTTATTATGTTGACAACCGACTCCATTCATGCCCTCAGTCACGTAGAAGTTAGTCGAAAAAGTTTTTGTGATAACGCCATACATATCCAAACGGAAAGCTTCCAGGCAGACGGAGAACATTTTCAATAGCTTCACTCTCAACGCCTTCACTGTATGAGTGAGTCGGTCTTTCACACAATTGTGTGGATGTAGCAAGGAATAAAAAAAGGAATGCACACATTTTCACTTAATTAACTTCCACAATTATTTTCCCTCGGAGTAAAAGATTCCAAGCTTTTGTTATTTAAAAGTCCCATAAGGCAGTGATTTTCACCCACTGTCCCGCGATACACCAGTGTGCCCGTGAGAGAACGTGAGATATTATCCAATGTCACTTCTTAAAATGTAAAATCTTATAAAACATTTACAAATCGTTTTCTAAAAATATTATGTAATTGTCAAGTGTCTGTGCTGTAAAAACTGGGGGTATTATGAATTATATTGTAATTAAACATACTGTTCAGTGTCATTTTATAACATTTTTAGTTAGTGGTGTGCCGCAAAAAATTTCCAATGTAAAAAACATGCCTTGGCTCAAAAAAGGTTGAAAAACACTGCCATAAGGAATGTCTCGGCAATTGACTGCAACCTCAGCCACCCAATCTCCAATGAAAGAACGGATCGTAGATCTGAACAGTCAGAAGAGATGGAGCTGAAATCTTGCAAGTGACAAATGAAGTCATTACATGGTGCTCAGGGAACGAGGGGTTGAGTCAGATTCTTGTGAGTGGGCATCGACTCCTCATTTGCATCTGGGCAGTATTAGCAATCAGGGAATGAGGGTAAAGCTGAAACCAGTGAGCCTCAAGTTAGGGTCCAAAGGCAGCCTAGCTGGTGTTTCCAAATCCTAAATCTGTTGATGCCCTTGCAACATCTACTGCAGCCTAGAGGATTACCCCATGTGAACCCCAATCTCCAAGTTTCTTCACTTTCCTCATTCTAAGATTTTTGAGTTTTTCCTTGCCCTCATGTAGGTTTCAGGTCAGGCAATGGTGTAATGGTGATCTGTGCAGCCCTTTAAGCATTTTAGTGATTAAGAGCCATACAAATAAACATTACTTGACTTGACCTCAAAGGAGTCAGGATTTGTTTCAACCTAAGACTGATATCTGAAGAATGGTTCCATTGGCCCGGTGTAGCATACACTCAGATTCTCGGTTATTCCTATAGCTAAGATGCCTTCTTCCCAACATATTGACTAGCTAAACTGAGGGGTGAAAACGAGTCGGAATAAAACATTGATGAACCACTATAGCATTGATCCATAATTGAAGCAATGAAAGAAGGTCCAAGACTCTGAGAACAGTGGCTTGACTTCATGCTATTCAGTAATTCACAAAGAAAAGCAAAAACATACCAAGACATTCTAAACATTGACAAGACATACCATACATTGTCTACCTGCTCAAATATCTCAACACATTAAATATTAATGAAGCCTTGACAACCAAGACAAGGTTCCACTCATAAAGATGAACCGAGAATGTGAATAACACAAATGTCTGAAACCTTACACTGTAAAAACAATGGCTGCACGATTTCAGAGATCGACAGCTGTATTCAAGTCTAAAGCGGTGATGTTATGTTACTCAACGGTAGTCGTAATGGCGGCTATTGATCCAAAGTGGAGGGAACTAAAAAAGAGAAGGAAGCAAAGAACCTTGTGACCACAATTTGTGGAACTCCTCAGAACGAATCATCTCATCAATGTTTTCATAGGGATGTTTCTCTACGTACACTGTTGATTTGTCTGATTAGAAAAACGAGTGATAAAACCTTTTTAGAATCTCATTTATTGCCTGACACAGCTTTCACACTGAGATAAAACATTGGCCTTGACATAATTTTGAACTTAAGAATTTATAACAAAAGTAGATATAGTATGCTTTTAATCATTGCTCATCAGAAGGTTGAAATAATGTATGGAAAACCCTAATAATTAGTTTGTAAATATTGGCAGACAAAGATATTTAGATATAGTCAGGGTTGGGTAGGGATACTTTACCTTGATTACTTTTAATTACTTTTGGATTACTCCAATACGAAATATGCTAATAAAAGACAACAGAAACTAAATATGAATAAAATTATGACTCACAACACGTGGTAAGCTTTCTCTCCTGGCTTTGATCTCTTTGATCTCCGGCAAAACTAACATAAAATGCGACAGAAACAAAATGAGAATAAATCCAAACAGCTTGCCGACATCATTTTTGCCGTTCCATGGATTCCGTTACTCTCCAAGCCTGCACAACATTTAGTAATTCTATTCATATTTAGTTTATTTTGTCTTTTATTAGCATATTTGGTATTGGAGTAATTCAAAAGTAATTGAAAGTAATTAAGTTAAAGTAACCCTACCCAACCCTGGATATAGTCTTTCAACTGGGTGTGGCAAATACTGCTCAATCGGATAGTTCAACGAGTCAATTCAATTGGGAACACAATCAATAACACACACGTTTTGGTGCACCTTATAAACGAAGTTTTCTGGCAGTATACCTTTTTGAAATTACTAATAGATAGATAGATAGATAGATAGATAGATACTTTATTCATCCCCGAAGGGAAATTCACATTTCCAGTAGCATCCCTTTGCTGAGAACAATACAATAATAAAGCAAGAAGAATACAATATACAAATACCCAGTGTGATGTGCAAATACCCACTGTCGCGTGTTATATAGAATAACTAAATAGTGCTACACAGAATACATATTGCAATAAGATTCGGTAATATGCAATGTAGGTGGTGTGGTTTACTGTGGGCTTTTACTCTGCCGGGTAGAGTTAAAGAGCCTCATGGCATGAGGAAGAAAAGATCTCTTCAGTCTGTCAATCTATATGCAAAATATTGGATGCAACGGCTATCAAACTGAGTCAAGTCAGTGAGAGGGCAGAATCTGAACCAATAGATCACGAGTGATATAGATGACGTACAAAACGGCATTAGATTTGCTCTCATGATCAAACTTTTCATGTAAGAGAATAGAAAAAATAGAAAGCAGGACAAAAAGCAGGATAAGTGAAACAACTCTTTGGTGTATCTAATGATGAATCTGACTTTAAAGGACAATTAAAGAAAAAAGAACATTGTATATACAGACGCTCCTGTACGTACGACCATTCGACTGACATAAAGTGGTAGATCCGAACATTTTTCTTGGGATGTCGAAAAATATCCGGACATTGCTGTAAGTTAGATTTTGTATTGTGTGCACCTTTATTCGAGTAGGGGACAGTACTGTAGTGCTTCTTTCTGCCGCTACTGGCGTATGGCGCTGTGAGAGGTTACCCAGCATCCACCTGGAAGAAGAAATCCGGCTTCCTTTTCCTAGTTCGTGTTTAAAAATATTCCCTTCACCTGCTGCCACCAATGTAGAGTGTTGTTTTGTGTGGGTAATGAAATGAAATGAAATTAAATGATCTGCATTTATATAGCGCTTTTCAAGTCAGTGACTTCCCAAGGCGCTTTACAATGTGCTCCACATTTCCCAATAGCGGCCTTGCAGCGCTAACCTGCTTATTGGGGGTATTAGGGGTTCAGTGTCTTACCCAAGGACACTTCGACATGTAACACGGACGAGCCGGGATTCGAACTGGGATCCCTTGATCCCAAGACAAGCGCTCTACCTCCTGAGCTACTGCCTCCCCAATTGATTGTTCCTTGTTCATGAAAAAATACTATTACTTACAGTCTCTTTGAAGAGCGACCCGTTTATTGTAAACACACCAAACTCTCTCCAAAACTAAACTCTCGCGCCAACTCGAGCGACATTCATCGCCCTACTGACATCATGTATAAGCACCTCACGTTTTACACCTACACTATCTCCAGCGCGCTAAGAACTTTTAAATTTTTACTGTTTAATATTTCGTGCATCCATTCAATATGGTTGGTGTAAAGTGTAATGAAGAGGTGAGCCGTTTCTTTTGAAAAGAAAGTGTACTAAGAAAGCTTGATGCGGTTGAGAAAATGGTCGGAACGCTTTTTTTTGGCCACTTTTTACCACGGAGGGGGGCATCTTGAAGCGTATCTCCCAAAAGTAAGTTAAACCTCATTTTATGTATCTTTATAGAGCATATTTTTTTATGAAATGTTTATTTTTTTAGTCCAAAACAATACAGGTTATTTATACTTAAACATACTTATATAAACCTTAAACAGCACTGAAGCAACTTACGAACAAATTCAATTTACGAACGATCGTAAGTAGGGTAGCGTCTGTAGTATGTTAGTATTGTGTTCATCATTTATGTTGTGAAAAAATTATTTTAATCAGGGTCACACTTATTCAACAATGTTTGTCTATTGCAATGCTTAGTTTTAGCTGAGGCAAAGTGAAACAAATTTTATACAGATTTTTAATTAAAAAAATGAGGGGTCTGGGTTATACGCAAATCAAATTCAATTACATTTAGTTACATTCATAAGGCCCTTCATGGTCTCTATATGGGGTGGGGCAAAATGATTCAAAGACTGCTCGATCTGATAGTTCTCTCAATTAAATGATATTTGGATATTACACTTATATTTAAAAATGGAATAATTTCATTCAGTCTGATTCAATGCACAAAGACCTTTGATAATACAATGTTACGGTCCTTTAATCATTTAATAGTAACATTTGCATTGCTTCATTCCTCTTTACTACAGACTTCTCTGAAAAAAACAAGTTATATCTCACCTCAATACGATGATTCCAAAGGTATATTGATATATTTCGAAGAAGAAAGATTTTCAATCTTCAATTTTCCCGGAGAAAAATATTTTTACACCTCTCGTCACGACCATCAACAACGGTAAACAGAGTAAAAATGCTGACTTTTGAAATGAAAGTCTGACCGCAAACCGTCTCATTGAAAATTGGATTGCCATATTTTTTTTCTTCAGTATTTCGTCTCAGGAATACACAAGGAGTCTGGAAGGTGGTGGTGGATGTGGACGTCTTCAAGTGCACATAATTTTTTGAGTTCCCTCACATTGGTGCCGTCTCCCTCTCTCACGCTCGTCTTGTTTACTCTCAGACAAGTTAATTGGCATACACTCAATCATGTATCTGAAAATAGTACCATCAGCACTGATCTGCATTTTGGCAACAAAAAAAGAGTGATCATCCTACGATTTGTGGCAATTAGCTATTCAGTTATTGATGTCGTTTTCAGGGGTCCGAGGTTAGGATCATTTAAGAAGTGGATCTTTTGTTTGATAGGAAATATTGTAAACCTTGATATACCTCTTGTTTTTTAGTCCTTCCGACCAGAAAACACAATTTCAGGTCTCCAGAGCAGGGGTCACCAATTTTTTTTTAAGCTAAGAGCTACATTTTTTATTATAAAGGACTACCAGTTTGGTGTACGTTTCTGAAATAACAAGTCATCACATGCTTACAGTATGTTGTTACTATGCTACAACTATGTCAACACCAGGTTGTTTTTATTATAAGAAGGGGTAAAATAGCCTCAGCCAATCACTAATACATATGCCTTGTATGATGGCTTTGATGTATTTACATCCATATATTCTTTAAATAATCGGGAAGAAGTCATGTCATGTTTATTTGTATAGCCCTTAATCACCAAGAGTCTCAAAGGTCTGCACAGACCACGGATTATTGCAAACCACAAACTATTATTACACCATCCCCTGATCTAAAACCTACATGAGGGCAAGGAAAAACTCAAAACCTCAACATGAGGAAAATGAGGAAACCTTGAGAAGGGACCGCACATGAGGTAATCCCCCTTCCAGGATGAACTGATCATGTATTTAAAGACACTAATCCTGTGTCAAACTCATGACCAAGGGGCCAAATACGGCCCGCAACATCATTTTATGTGGCCCTCGACATCTTAAAATGGCTGAGCATTATTTTTTTATTTTACTGCGTAAAAAGTACAAATACAATGTCATCTGATTAGATTTAACATTAGTGCTAATATTGTTATTGATCGATAAATAAAAATGTGTTACGTTTAAATATCAAAGTTCACTGAGTTCTTAACCACCAGGGTCATCGGGGTACCACTGGGGATCCAACTATGTAAAACTTTATCCATTGCCGGTGGTTCCTGGCATGTTTTTGGGGCATGGCAAAATTGTAATCAGTCCATTCATTGATGTCCGAGCATTTAATTATAAATGGGTTGAAAGAGTGCTTTGACCAAAAACTTCCCACAATGCTTGTCCACTGTGATACCTGCAAGGTGACTGCTTGGCTAGATGGCGGCGCGTCTACTAGACGCTGCGGCTCGGGCTCCAGTTCGTCTTTTGTTTTTCAGTGTCCCCTGATCCCTCTTATTTTCCCTTCGACTCCCTTCGCACTTACAATAATATCCACTACATCCCGAGGGATATACAGAGACCACCGGATCTCCCTGGAAGATTTGCCGCCTGCCGACAATGACAACGACGGAGAAAAGGCTGAGCTAAGCTAAGAAGGCGACCACACAGACCAGCGCTCCCAAGCATGTTCAACCAACGCCAGATCCATCCGTCCACAATGAGTGAATTGAGCTGCGGATCGCCACCAACAACGTCCGGAATTGGAGGACTTTTTTTTGCCATCACGGAGTCTTGGCTTTCCCGACGCCGCATTACATCACCGGCTCGAACGAGACGAAGACTCCGGTAAAAACAGGGGTTGGAGACTACGCGCTACAATAGTAGCGGAACCATTGATACACAATGCTCACTCGATATGGAGTTTCTAGCTATGTACCGGGAGAGTTAACTGTGGTCTTTGTGTTTGCTGTATGCTTTCCACCGCTAACAGTTTCGCCAGGTGCTAACGTTAGCATAGCGCTATATCTCCTGCCCGCTGCTGAACGTCAGCTTGCACTGCCCCAACGGAGCTTTATCGTCGACGGCGACTTTAATCGGGCATGTTTATTGACTGTACTCCCAAATCCCTTCAATTGTGGACTCCCAAATCTACTAATTGTGGACTGAGCGATTCGGAGGAACGCTGGACTGTGTAATGTAAGATCAAACATTCGGGAACTCTGTTTGACCCTCACAACAAACGTTCCTTGTTCCTTTGTTTCCTTATCCTCACTGTAAATGTGGGACTGGAGTCGTCCAATTTCGTTGTCACAGCATATCCCATGTTGTAACAATGACAATAAAGGCATAATCTATTCTATTCTATTCTATTCTATTCTACATAGCAGTGCTACCAAAGAATAGAACTGAGAAATAAAGTCTTCCAAAAATATCAAAGTATATGTTGTTATACCTATTGTATAGCATGTAATATATCTGTAGCAACTATATTTTCAATGCAACTCTAATATTTGTGACTTGAATAATTATTAGAGTTATTATGTATAAGGTGCTACTTTTGAGTGTCAGTAATCGGGTGGGTAACTGGATGGAGTAACCAGTAACTGTTACTAATTAGAGTTTGTCAGTAGCGTGCCCACCGAGCATGACTTCCTGCATGTTGCCATCCATCCGTCCTCAAAGCCATTACCGTGTTGTGTCGTGAATGAGTGACAGCGCCAAAGTGGGTTATTAGCACGGCCCCGGCTGCCGTTGCCCGGGGCCGATCTGGGGGTACATCGCTGACAGAGAGACCGGTCGCTTCTTAGTAAGCTTTCCAGGGAACAACTGGCACAAGTCTAGCTGACTGTTAATTGCTCCATGCATGCAGCTCTTTGAATGATAAAATGCGAAAAGGGCTAATTGGGATTTTATTTGATGCCAGGGTGCATCTACAAGGAAGGAGGGAAGTTTTTTTTTATCGTGGGGGGGAAAAAGAGAGGTTAAAACACACATTATTAAGCTTTGTTTAGAAAGTGAAGCCACATGGTTATTTCAAAGATGCTGTAATCCAAAGGCCCCCTAATCTCCCAAAAATATTACTTAAATTTTAATATTTATTGTATTAACTCTTAAAGAGACAGTGTGCATTATTTGACAATTAAATGTTTCTGTATTGTTTAGTGCACAGGGTTGGGTAGGGTTACTTTAACTGGATTACTTGCAATTACTTTTGGATTACTCCAATACTAAATATGCTAATAAAAGACAAAATAAACTAAATATGAATAAAATTACTACATTTTGTGCAGGCTTGGGGAGTAACGGAATACATGGAACGGCAAAAAAGATGTTGGCAAGCTGTTTGGATTTATTTTCATTTTGTTTCTGTCACATTTTATGTTAGTTTTGCCGGAGATCAAAGCCAGAAGAGAAAGCTTACCACGTGCTGTGAGTCATAATTTTATTCATATTTAGTTCCGTTTCTCTTTTATTAGCATATTTGGTATTGGAGTAATCCAAAAGTAATTGAAAGTAATCAAGTTAAAGTAACCCTACCCAATCCTGTCAGTGCACATGGGATACAAACTACACAGACTCAAAGGCTAGGTTCACACTGCACAGCTTAATGCTCAATATCGATTTTTGGGTGAATTTCGATATTTCAGAGAAATCGTTCAAATTATCAAGTAAATGAAACTCCTGTGAAACTCACAAGTATACCGTATGCGCAAAAGAGGACACGTGCCGTCACATGCAATGCACTCATTGTTTGCGTAAGTAATCATGGAAGCGTTGTAGCGTATCTAACAAGTTTAAATTGATTGTGCAGCCTGAGGCTAAAGAGTATTCGTTAAATCTAAAACCTCACTTTCCCCCCATTGAATACATTCTGTGTTTCCGTCCTCCAGTTCTGCGGTTCCTTTTGCCTGTTGATGATCTGCAGGTCGCATTAATGCACCTAGGCTCTTCACACAGAAGTCACAATCCAAAAGATAAGATATCAAATTTAGGACCATATATGAATGTGTCCAGGCTCTGGTGTGAAAAAAAGAGATTTGTGCCCAACAAATGGACTTTGCCAGATCGGATACAGGTCTTGTCTGTGCAAAATAATCACTTTTCACATAAATTAATCTTTTTTTCCCTTTTTTTGAAGTTTTCAGGTACTCGTTGCAAGGAAGTGGCGGCAATTACTTCAGCTCCCACTGAGTGAAGCTCATTTTCTGTAAAAAAAAGCAAAGTTTGCGAACAGCAGTATTTTTATAAATGCGTGTATATGATATTAATATTTTATATGTATACGCTGTGTATATCCATACATCCATTATCTGCACCGCTTATCCTCAGTAGGGTTGCGAGGATGCTGGAGCTCATCCCAGCTATCCTCAGGCAGTGGGCAGGGGACACCCTGAACTGGTTGCCAGCCAATCGCAGAGCCCACAGGGACAGACAATTTGCTCGCCCATTCACACCGACAATTAAGACCGGCCAATTAACTTGAAATGCATGTTTTTAGAATGTGGGAGGAAACTGGAGTGCCCGGAGGAAACCCACGCAAGCATGCAAACATGCAAACTCCACACAAGAGGTTCGATCTCATGACCTCAGAACTGTGCCGCACACGCGCTAACCACTACCCCATATATATCTCATCTCATCTCATCAGCTGCACCGCTTATCCTCAGTAGGGTCGCGGGGGTGCTGGAGCCCATCCCAGCAATCATCGGGCAGTGGGCAGGGGACACCCTGAACTGGTTGCCAGCCACTCGCAGGGCACACGGGGACAGACAACTCACTCGCTCATTCACACCTAGGGACAATTTGGACCGGCCAATTCACCTGAAATGCATGTTTTTGGAATGTGGGAGGAAACCGGAGTGCCCGGAGGAAACCCACGCAAGCACGGGGAGAACATACAAACTCCGCACAGTAAGGCCGGGAGCTGGATTTGAACCCACGTAGGAGGTTCCCACGAACTGTGCCGCACACGCGCTAACCACTGCGCCGCCGTGCTGCCCCCCCATATATATATATATATATATATATATATATATATATATATATACACATATATATATACATACATACATTCAGAGCGGCACAGTGGCTGGGTGGTTAGTGCGCAGTCCCACAGTGCAGAGGTTCAGGGTCTAAGTCCAGCTCCCGCAACCACCCTGTGTGGAGTTTGCATGTTCTCCCCGGGCCTACGTTTTTTTTTTTTCTCTGGGCGCACCGGGATGGGCTCCAGCATCCCCGCAACCCTACTGAGGATAAGTGGTCCAATTAATGGATGAATGGATGGATATATACATTCATATAAATTTAATTTGGATCCACCCAGACACTATTGTCTGATTTTTTTTCTGATTTCCAATCTATCATCTCAGCTGGCTGAGATGTCGTCTCTGAATATAATTGTATGATTCATTGATGCATATTCTTTTAATATAAATAAACCTCAAATCCATCTGGAAATTGCTCAAAAAAACAAAAAAATGAGGGGGCGGCCATCACATGGCGCCAACCCTGATTGCGACAGTACGCTTCTAAATATATATTTGCGAATCATTCTTTTATTTTTTGTTATCGTTTTGATTGCCAATACATCCGTAGCAGCAGTAGTGCTATTTGCAGTTGTTTTATTATTGTGTTTTATGTTAGCTGTTACGTGCAGCACTTAGCTTCAGCGAAAGTGAGTGGAGTTGAGTAAATATGTGAAATGCGGCAATTAAAGCGTGATTGAATTGTCAGGGTGCTAAAACAAAAAAAAACGCTCGCCTCTTGACACGTTCAAACGAGTGTGACAAGCTTTCATAATTACTCTTCTCTGCCGCGCTCTTTAATTGTTGCCCTTCACTCTTTTATTGTTGATCTAATTTATTAGGACAAAGTAATTTCACATTTGTAACCATTTCAAAGAGTGATTATTGTGCGACTGTAATCCGCCAAACTATGTCAGCCATCCATCACGGCTGTTGAAGGAGGCGCAAAAAGCGGGACAGGGCTATTTTTGCTCGCATATTTTTACTCAATTTTTGCGCTGCTAAGCTGAGCATTATCAGGTCAGGAAAACAAATTACTTACAACAATATTTTGCTAATTATCAGTTTTATTTACCTATTTGGCATCAGGTCAGCCCGTATATGGATCTTCAAATTTATTGCGTGCTTTCCACATTCAGGATTTGTACAGGTGCTTGGAATTGCATGCTAATGGTGTATTTATTTGAAAGGGATTGTAAATGCTTGATATTGTTGCCATGTTTCTAAAAAAAATTGCTTAACGATGATACCTAAACTACCTTAGAGTCTCTTGCTTTGCCATTGCATTTCATCGTTATTAACCGCAGCTGGCATTAGTTTGTATGACGCCCAAGAAGACAGGTGTATGTTGCATCTAAACGGTGCACTATAATTTGTTTAATAGTTCAATGATTACATATCAATCATAAAGATTAATTATGGGCTATGTAAAAAAAAAAATATATATATAAGGCAGTGTTTTCCCAATTGTAAATTTTAATGGGAAAAACTTCCTGCAATTGAAAATGTAAGCTACGTACGTATTGCTGTAATTTTAATCCAACACCTATATGGGACACCTGTTCACCCTGATGACACACGACTGCGTCCCTAGGTCCGCCACAAACCACATCGTGAAGTTTGCGGACGACACAACTGTGGTGGGCCTCATCAGGGACGACAACGACCTGGCCTACAGAGAGGAGGTGGAGCAGTTGGTGGGCTGGTGCAGGGACAACAGCCTGGTCCTGAATGTTGACAAAACTAAAGAGATCATTGTCGACTTCAGGAAAAACCAGCCCAACCATGCCGCCCTTTTCATCAACAACAAGGCTGTGGAGGTTGTCAGCAGCATCAAGTCCCTAGGGGTGCACATCACAAACTAACTCACCTGGTCCGTGAACACTGCATCACTGGTTAAGAGGGCACAGCAGCGCCTGTACTTCGTGCGGAGGATGAGGAGAGCCCACCTGCCCCCACCTTCCCTCATCACATTCTACAGGGGCACCATAGAGAGTATCCTGACCAGCTGTATCTCTGTGTGGTGTGGAGGCTGCAGCGCTTCCGACTGGGGTAGTGTGAGGAGGGTGACGAGGACAGCAGAGAAAATCATCGGGACTTCTCTCCCCTCCATTCAGGACATTGGCCAGAAGCGCTGCCTATCCCAAGCTAAGAACATTATCAGGGACCCCTCTCACCCCCATCATGGACTGTTCACTCTGCTAGCCTCTGGGAAGAGGTACTGCAGTGTGCGGTGCAGGACCACCAGGTTCCACAATAGTCTTGTCCCCCTGGCCATTAGACTGTTAAATGGTCAATCAAACACATAGTAAATCTAAACTGCAGCTAATTTGTACATCTGTCGGTTTTGTTTGACTTTTTGCACTACTGGCAGTTCTTTATAGCTAGCCACTCCTTGCACATCTGTTTCTCTGCACTATTGTACTTACAGTGTTATTGTTACAGTGTTATTGTTACTGTTTACCTGACTTGTTTACCTGACTGCCCATTTTGCACATCTGGTTAGCTGCTCCTCTTGCACTATTTGCGCTACTGTAAAATACTATACATAGCCATAATTATTTAGTATATTATTAGTACTCAATACTCCAACTCAATACAACATTTTATTTATATCTGTACATTCAAGGAAACTGCGGGTCAGATGTATCGACATTTCGTTCTGTATACACGTGTACGAGAATGACAATAAAGTAGATCTGAATCTGAATCTGAAGTGTGTGTTGCAGCAACTATTTTTTCTTTATTATATAAGTTGCTGTGTTTAAAATGTAATACAAGGCTAAAACGGATGTTCATTAGGAAGTATTCTCCATAGCTATTTATGTTTGAGCTTTAAGTTGAAAATTAAGGCAAAATAATAGAACACGCAGGTTTGGTTGTCATCTGTTGACGGGAGAGTTGTATGTCCATTCCATCGCCATCCATGTTGAAGGATTGATCTTAAAGTGTTATAAGATTTACGATCACCTATATCTTGTATTAGTTCAGCCTCATGTAAAGTTTATATACTTAATTTTCGTGACATTATTGGCACATGGTTTCAATGCATTGTACTTTTGCAGTTTTCATTGTCCAGAGAAGAAAAATAAAGCTTCAATTACTCGGCCACTGCGGTCACTGTCATTGTCTGGTGGTTTAGCTCGGTGTCATGTTGATGACACTCAATATATTTATTTCAAAAATATTTACACATTTATTGTTTGGATCCAAAAATAGATTCACAATGAACGTAAGATCTAAAAATGATGTATTGATAAATGCACCCACGGATTATAATTTGCATATATAAATAACATATGTAATTGTAGATTAGAAAATAACATGTTTCATCCCAGATTTCTTCTTTTAATTGAAAGTCTTGAATAAGAGCTTGAATTTGGCTATAAAAATGTGTTTGAACCCTGGATATTGGACATCAGAGCAAAGAACGACGCCGGAGGTGTCATTTTCAATTTCGATCGACTTCCCTCTCGCACAATCGAGATGGATGTGTGTCCAGGCCGGCTGAAAATTTAATTCATGAGCGCCTACATGATTGATCGCTTCCACCTTGGGCGTGTATCGACAGACGCATAAAACATAGGACGGTAATTCTGGTCATTATGAGGCCCCTGCATCACAAATGCAACACATGGTTCCCAAGGTTCGGATCCCAACCGCAAAAAAAAAAAAAAAAAAACAAGAGGTCAGGTTTTAAAAAGCGTATTGCCTTTTTAAAAAGGCAAAACATGACTTTGAAGAGGCGATGACCTAGGGCAAATCTCGATCGATCTCCGAGGCAGGAAACCGTGAAGAGCGCATCAAGCACTTCTCAATCTGCCCACCTTGCTTCGCCTGACATTTCTTCAGGTGAGGGCATGTATTGACAGTCTGTTTCCATACTTTTTTTTTCCTCTTGAGCTGCTACGCTTCCATATCATCTGTCCAGCACATGCCACCAATCCTACTCCCCTTGCACCTTCACCACACTTGAGCCTATCTGCCAGCTTTGTATCAACGAGGTGACATCCATTGTCTTATCAAAGATCAAAGCGTGATGCAGAAAATGAGTGACGGAAGGCCAAGTGCCTTGGCCCTATTCGCGATTATTTATGCAATATGCACAAGCAGGGCAAACTCCATTAGTCCTATTTCCTCTACCTTTTGCTCCTTACTCTAAATGAAAGCATTCACAATGAATAAAAGAAAGTTCCTTTTTTTTCTACTTTCACACAGTTTGGGCCAAGGGGGTGTAAAACTCAATTGCCCAGAGGGTCAAAACTAAAACCGTACCTTTGGCTGTGGGCCAAAAAGGTAAATATTCATTGAATACACTAAAACTATATTATTATTCCAAAAAAAACAAACTCATACATGTAATGACGTAAAATACTTGTCTCTCCATAAATATATCTCTAAAGGCCCGGTCACACAGCCTTTCACGGGCTTATCGAGGCTGAATCACGGCCAGGAATTTTTGCCCGTGAAGCAGACGCTGGTGCTTTTGAGATCGCGATACAGACGAGATACAGTCGTGCTTTACACGCGGTAGGAAATTCACACGTGTGAATTGGCTGCGCGAAAAAGTTTTGCGCTGCTCAAAACTTTAGACCACGGGTAACCGCGGACGGCACAGCGATGCAGCCGCGGTTACCAGCGATAAGGACGCAGAACAGTCGCCGGAAGGATGCGCAACAGTCGCCGGCCAATTTTGCACATTTTCCACCGCGGGCAACCACGGGCAAAAAAAAAAAAAAAAAAACGCAAAATTTTACCCGCGATACAGACGCAAAAGGCGACAATGTGTGCTTTTAACTTGGGGATTTTTGCTTTGGTAAAAAACATATCATATCATTCCCTGCGGGGATGAATAAAGTATATATCTATCTATCTATCTATCCATATGCTGGGTCCTTATATTCTTCTTTAACTCTTCAACTCTCTGTATCTTCTGATCTAGATTCAGGTTTTCCAGCCTACTCTGATGTTTTGTCTTGTAGTGCTGTTTTAGATAAAATCCTAAATTAAGGCAACATTAACTCCACAAAGACACACAGGTTTACCAGCAATTTCAGTTAACAAATATTCAGCCTCTCGGCGGTTTTGACAGGCTGCGTTTTCAAAATCAAACTTTTTGCCTGGCCATTGTGAGGGTTTAGCATTCGCGTAATCCAAAGCAACACAAACGTCACCCTGCTTTTCTCCTTTTAGCCTTCCGTTACATCGCGATATATTAAAGTATGCCCCTGGGCGGTTTGTCTACGCTTCGTGACACTAAAAACTCAGTATTAATGCACTTTTCCGGCTTGATTTTCAACTGTCCGACGTGTTGTTTGTCAGGTTCCAAAGTGGCTACGCTTGTCAGGCTACAGCTAACTTGATTGTTGCGGGAACATTTCCGGGAATTCTTGTGGCGGCAGCAGAAGCGCAACCTTGTGGGATCTGTAGTTTCAGCGTTATCGGCATTTCATAGAGCCGGGCCATTATACTAGATGTACGGTATATTAAATGGTTACAAAGGCCGGATGTAATCGTACGCCGGGCCGGATGTGGCCTGTGGGCTGTGAGTTTGACACCTACGGTCTGGGGAAACCAGTACTTTTTCCCCAGGCACGCCCCCTTTTGCATTATTGCTAAGCTAGGAGCCATTGAGGAAGGAAATGAACCAAATAAAGTAGTCATTTTTTATACGAGTCTAATTCATCCACAAAAGAATGAATTGGGCTAGGTTCACACTGCAGGGAAATCTGATATCTTTGCATGGACACGACCTGCATCTGATCGTTTAGAGTCCGTCTGAATGGAACATATACCCTTTTTTCCACACCAGACCCAGGTTACTTTCATATGTGGTCCTAAATCCGATATGTATCCGATCTTTTGCAATGCAAATGCTGTCTGAATGGTTAAGGCGCGATCATGCTTGTCATTTATAGGCGGTAAACATCACTATTCTGCTTCAACTGGGTGGGAGAAAGCAAAAAAATAACAACGGCGGACAAAAACACAAAGTGCCATTAAATAAAACAGTCATGGAAGACGAACACTTGTTTAGTTTGTAACTCACGGAACAGCCAATATCACATTGCAGATTCACAACAGGTCACTTTGATTTACTCTTAAAGTGATAGTATCCTCTAGTGGTAGATAACAATATTTACATTCAAATTCCGCCACGCAGACAGTGTTCATCGGGGAAATCGAGGTTTTGGATTTAATTTATATTTGGGGGGACAATACTCCACTGTTTACATTCATAAGTACTTGTTTAAACATGAGTGCATAGTGCGTGACGTCACATGTCCTCTTGTGAGCTAAGTGACAATTGTGGCGCATTCACATGAGAAGATCAAGTCGCATACAAATCACATTTAGTAGGAAATGTCAACAATCTCACAAAAATATCGGATTTCATCCAAAAATCGTAATTGAACATTCAGCTTTGTAGTGTGAATAAAGCTGTGGGTGGCATACTTATACATGTTACCCATATTTTATAGGGTTCTTTTTCATTTCAAAAAGCGTGAGCAGTATTATAATTTTTACATCGGAAAAATGCATTTAAAAACATCTTGTCTTGCCCATTTCGACTCAAATCAGAATAGTCTGGGGCATGTGCAGCAGACAAGAACGTAGTCATAGATTGGTTATATTGTTGCAATAATCTGAAGTCTGCCTTGCTTTGTGTGTAAGGTTTATTATTGCTTAATAAAGAGTTTTTTCAATCATTATCAAGCGGATTATGTAGGGAAGGTTGACAGGTATGAGATTGAGAGACTTTTCATGATACATAAGCACTTACTGTACATTCAAAATTAGGGTTACTATAACTTTAAATGAAAAAAAAAACACAAAAAAACTGTAGAAGTTTGCATGCACAAACTGAACAAGCTGATGTTGGCGGTAAACAGTCACGAGCGGTGAGCGGTCTTGATCAGTCTCTAGTGGTAGCCTCTGGGACTACTCTCGAATTGGATTTTCCGAAAGCAAGGTTTTTGTTGCAAAGAGAACTTGTATATTAGCATTTGCGTTTTGAGGTGCTCGCATAAATAGGTACCACTGTAAATGTATTTACGTTTTTGCCATGTTATGTAATAACAATTCCTAAAGGGGATGCTGTGAGACAAAGACAAGCACAGAGGCAGGAGAGAAGAGTGATAGCAGTGAAAACAAGGACTTATCCTAAACAGCCAAGCGCAGGACTTGTCTGGCGGGATATTTGTTTCTTGAACATACATTTTATTGTTGTAGCCAGTTCCAATTTTACCGTTTTGAAAAAAATAGAAATACAAAGAAGGTAAATGAAAGGAAAAAAAAAGAAAATATAAGGAGAGGGGAAAAAGTGGATAGGTTAAAGGGGAAGCAATGGAATTGGGCCCTAGATTCTCCATCCGTTTTTGATTGTGCAGCAGCATGCTGTTTTTGTTCTGAAACTTTTTTTTTCTTTTCTCAAGGCCAATATTTTAGCCAATGCGATTCAAGTGCTTCTAAAGTGTTTTGAAAGAGCGGCCATTATCCGTGCTATGGTCATTGCTCACTTTGGCTTCACTCCCTGGACATCGACTCCGGCCTCCCTTTCCAAGGATCTGGGTAATCGATCTGCTCGGGCTACTTTCCGATGACGCACTTGACCGTCTCCACGCCGGTCCCAAATCGCTCATTTCACTGTTTCCTCCACCCTTTTTCTCCTGCTCCTTTATAAATAATAAGCGATGCATGAGCGAGAGCAAACAAAGGCAATTTTTAACACTACTCTTTAAGGCCGATATTAATAATTGACGACGTTTTTGCCAGGCAAGGCATCGGCATCCCGCTGCCACTTAACTGCCAACAGAACTGATTGCCCCACACAAAAATCAAACCTCCCAGGAAGTCTTATTGTTTTTGGATCTAATCGTAAAACATGCAACAAAGTTAATGCAACAATTATGGAATTGAAAAATAAACTTGGGGATGGGGTTAATGGGTTAAGCGTGGCGTACATTCTCTCCTACATGATTTAATCAGAAGGCCTGGAACTCAAAACAAATCTATGATCAGTATTGTGACGCATAACAGCATTGTTTATTTTAAAAAGCGTCAAAGAAAGTCAAAATTAGATTATTGCAAATAACCACTAGTGTTTAACAACAAATTGATTATCAATTTGATGACAAACTATGATTTATTTATTGTTAATATATCTTTTGGCTTAAAGTTTTACAAATAGCTCTAAATTATTCAGTTTTCATTGTATATGATAGAAAACTGATTGATTGAGTTTTGAATACGGACTCCAAATATTGCTAATACAGACGCTGCCCTACTTACAAACGACGTTCCGGACGTTCGTTTGTAAGTTGAATTTGTTTCGTAAGTTGCTTCAGTAATATATTTTATATGGAATGTCTGTTGAAGGTTTATATAAGTGACCTGTATTGTTTTGGACTAAAAAAAATAAACATTTCATGAAATAATATGCTCTAAAAAGATATATAAAGTTGAGTTTAACTCACTTTTGGAAGATGCTCTTCAAGAGGTCCTCCTCCGTGGTAAAAAGTATCCGAAAAAAAATGTTCCGACCATTTTCTTAACCGCATCAAGTTTTCTTATTTCACTTTCATTTCAAAGGAAACGGTTCGCCTCTTCTTTACACTTTACACCAACCATATTGAAAGGATGCGTTAGATATTAAACCATAAAAATCGTCAAAGTTCTGGAGATACAGTACAGTATGTTTACACACGAACTAGGAAGAGGAAGCCAGATTTCTTCTCCGGGGTGGATGCTAGGTGACCTCTCACAGCGCCACGCAACAGAAAGAAGCACTATAGTACTGTCCTCTCCTCGTAAAAAGGTGCACACAATGCAAAATCTAACTTACAGCAATGTCCGGATATTTTGCGACATCCTGAAAAAAATGCTCGTATCTACCTTTTTGCGTAAGTCTAATGGTTGTAAGTAGGGGAGAGTCTGTAGCTTTTATTCAAACAACCCCTATGAGTGTATGAGTGCTGTTTAGGGGGTTTTACATTTTATAATAATAATAACAATAACTTGCGGACCAGGTCAGTGGAGTTGTACAGAAATATGTCTCACACAGGTGTATTGTAGAGTTAACAAAACAGTGCCATAAATGTTTACGTTATAAAGCAGCCATTCTTAAGCTAGTCCGGAGTTCTTCAAACTTTTTGACATTAAAACCAAATCTCTCTTACCAACTGAAAACTTGCTTGGGACTAGTTGAAACACAAGGCAAAATAGCTGAAGACTATCAGATAAAGTCTTTAAACGGGTCAGTATTAATCCTACCGTAACCCCAATTGAATGTCAAGATATTCGTTTGAATCCGAAACAAATAGTGAAATGTTAACATTTTCTATGGGTTGACATTTGGGAAATCTAGCTTTAGAGTCAAGTACTATAGGTAGATATTTTCTTGTTTAGGTTTTTTTAGTTATTTTTATTTTTAGTTATTTTGGGAAATCCTGAAGGTTTCCTGATTTATTTTTTGTGATCATTTAAAACACATTTTATTTTAAAGTTCACATGTTCTCAAGTGAAAAGGGACTATTTGAGTTCATGTAATTTAAAGGTGGGTGACATCAGTGGAGCTGTCCTTAAGAAGTTGAATGTTACATATTGTCTTTGTTAAGTATTTTTTAACAATGTCCAACAGACTTTTTGCTTCCCTTTACATTGCAACCTTTTTATTTTACCTTACTGTACTTTTATCAGAGCTGTTCAAGGTGAACCACATAATGCAGACGTAGTGGGGAGAGGGGTGCTAGAGAGTGACGTCATGCTCGTCCGTGCAAGTTTTTTTTTGTCAGTGTAGCATGAAAATGGTGAAAGTAATAAGAAGCCTTCTTAGATTAGTCCAACACGGACCAAAACCTCAAGAAAGATGACTTTATGTTTAGTGTATTCAATCACGTTTAAGAAAGGCACGTACTTCCCCAAGGCACCGTAAATGAGATGACTGAGGCTGCACAAGCCAGGAGATGGCGATGTACAGTAATACAATTCCTTATTGAAATGAAATGAAATGAAATAAAATAATCTGCATTTATATAGCGCTTTTCAACTCAATGACTTCCCAAAGCGCTTTACAGTGTGCTTAACATTTCACAATAGCGGCCTTGTATTGCAGCTATGTAAGACGCTAACCTGCTTATTGGGGGTATTAGGGGTTCAGTGTCTTACCCAAGGACACTTCGACATGTAACACGGACAAGCCGGGATTCGAACTGGGATCCCTTGATCCCAAGACGAGTGCTCTACCTCCTGAGCTAAATTCTAAATTCACAAACTAGTTTAATAAGATGAAAAAGGTGGTGCAATGAGACTGATTATGGGGGTTATTAGATTGCTAGCACATCTGTGAGTATTAACAGGGCTTCGATTAAAGTATGCGTGTTAGAAGTATGCACAGAAATATGGTTTACAACTAATCCTACCCCAGAATCCCTGGCGTTGGAAGACACTTGTATGTGTAAATACTAAAATTAGGTTCTGCTAATTTGTGATTTGGGCTTTATTTATTTAAGCGAACTGGCATTATGTGGGTTTGCTATGCACCTGGCCAGTTTTTGATGCTTTTATAATGTAACCCAACAGAATCTTTATACAATGAGCATACTAGGTCCTTGTTTTAATACTTAATTTGGAATTTTAAATTAGTTCAACATCGTCAATGTAAAATATGGACCGAACATGATTTATCGGGTCGCATCCACATTAAGGAATTCAAAGAAGAAGTGTGTATACCACATGAAGGAGGGAGAAAAATGCTCAACTTCCTTCTTGAAGTGGAATTTAAGAACACCCAGGCTCCGCTGAGGGCTGAAAACTGCGTCAATATTTTAGTAGCACAATATAAACCAGGCAAATACTTTTGGAAGTTTTTTTTTTTTTTTCTCCTTTACCCCTTGAAGGCCTAAACTGCACTAATGAAAAACAAGGACGTGCTGAGGAATGCTACACCACATTCTACAAAAAAAAAAGCGAGCGGAAGATTGCATCGCATTCTTTGCAGCTCCTTTCGCAAAACGGCTCAATTAGCACATCGTCTTGAAAACGCAGCAGGCGATTCCCGGACGTGACAGGACTTCAAAAAGCCGTGGCGGTAGGTACCGGCCCCGTTCCGAAGGACGGCTATGGCTTTTGTCTTCCCGACCCGTCTGTCGCCTTCCTACCAAATTGGAAATACGGAGTCCATCTAGTCTGGGTTGGCGTAAATTAAAAGTCAGCCGATTGCTCAGAACTCTGCCGAGACGAAGGCAGCCATGTTCATTATAACTTTATTGTGGAATTGATCGTAGCCCCGGTGGCTGTCGATACCGTCGCTTGCGAGAAAAGTGAACAGATCTCACAACTAAAGAGAAGAAAAGCTTACATTTATAACAAGTTTGAACTGACATTTCTTGTACCTAAATACTCTGTAATTTAGTCCAGCTGTCAACAACGTGAAAAGGAGCCATTCTTGTAAAATATATAGCGTCTATGAACTATTACCACCAATATGCAGAAAAAGAGATCCGAAGTAATCGTGCCTTTTACAGAAAGGACACAGCTAGAAACCCTGATTAGGGTTGGGCATATTGTTCCATGCATCCATTCATCCAATATTTTCCCGCTTATACAGGGTTGGGTCACAGGGGCACAAGCCTCAGCAAGGAAGCCCAGATCTCCCTATCCCAAGCCACTTCGTCCATCTCATCCAACGGGATCCCATGGTGTTTCCAGGCCAGCCTACAGACAAAGTCCGTCAAACATGTCCTGGGTCTTCTCCAGACCCTCCTGCCAGTGGGGTATCTTCCTTGGGAGGCTTCCAGGATGTATCTTAATCAGATGCCGAAGCCACCTATGCTGGCCCTTCTCAACGCAGAGGACAAGCGGATCGACACTCTTATCACCCTATCCCTAAGCGAAAGCCCAGCCACAATGCGGAGGAAACTCATTCCAGTCGCTTGTATTTGGTCATGACCATAGGTGAGGGTAGGAACATAGATCGACATGTATATTGAGATCTTTTGCTTTTGGCTCAGCTCCTTCTTCACCAAAACGGACTGGAACAGAGTACGTATGACAGGAGATGCTGCAACAATCTGTCAATCTCCCATTCCATCTTACCCTCACACGTGAACCTTGAGATGCCTGAATGGCTCTACTCTGGGCAGGGTCTTATCACCAGCCCAAAAAGGGATATGAGCTCTTTTCCAGCTGAGAAACATAGTCTCGGAATTTGAGCTGCTGATTTTCACTCCAGCCGAATCAACGAGTCAGCTGTGAAAAAATTAAGTGAGAGCTGGTTATCACGGCTTTATAACGCCAACAACACCACATATTTGGCAAAAAGCAGAGATGCAATGCAGAGGCCCTCAAACCACCCACCTTAAACGCCACGGCAGCGCCTAAAAATTCTGTCCATTAGCGTTCTGAACAGAATCGTGACAAGGGGCGCCCTTGGCGGGGTCCAATCCCGACTCAAAACAAATCCAACATACTGCTGTAAATAGGAACACAATCAGGCACCACCCATACAGGGGCCACCAGCCTAGAAGGGAGAGTCCGGTACCCCATACTCCTAAAGTACCCCCCACAGGGATCCCTGCGAAACACAGTCGAATGCTTATTTCCAAGTCCACAAAACAAATCTGGACCGGATAGAAAGACCCCCATGTACCCGCGACGACCCTGCAGAATGTACAGAGCTGGTCCATTGCTCCATGGCCTGGACGAAAACCACACTGCTCTCCCTGAATCCAAGATTCAACCCCCTGAGAGACTCTCCTTTCCAGTACCCCCCAATAGACTTCACCAGAGAAGCTGAGAAGTGTGATTACCCGATCTTAATATCAATAATATTGATTCTAAGCAGGTACTTGGATCGGACTATTGTCCTGGCTTTGATACTTCACACCTCCACATATTTTCTCAAAGTGCTGTTTGAATAGTCCCTCTCTTTCTAATGCAGTGGTTTGGCCACTCTCTTAGTTGGAGCCTGTTTATGTGACTGACAAACACAATTTTAGCACCTCTCCCTACCTGGCCTACTGCTGCATCTTGCCTGCCAGAGAGAGTCAAATCGACATGCACACCCCTATCAGGAGCTAAATATGATAGAAGCAAACAGGCAGCTCAGCACAGTGTGGAATTTTTGTTTTTCAACTACAGAAAAAGGACAATGTCATGTGTAATTTGTATGGTGAAGTGATCTTCTACTATGGCTACACCACAAATTTACATGAAAAATCACTGTACAGAAGGGGACATGCTGCAACCAAAAATGTATGCATGTTACTGTTCCTGAACAAAAACCTGTAGTGCTATTGTCGCTGCGGCAACAGAGCCAAAAAAGAAAAGACTGCTGATTTATGGGGTTTGACTCTCTTGACTTGTAACAGTTGTTGTAGAAGTATTTCCTATATTGGTAAAGGTTTTTAGATTGTATTGTTTACACTCTTTGCACTTAGACCTCATTTTATAACATATTGTCCAATAGAAGGACTATATTTGTCATGTTTTGTTAGATCTGTATTTTTATTTTATTACTGCTTTTTTTACTTTACTCTTTACTTACTCTTACTCTTTACTCTAGACTTTTATGCTGTTAATGTTTGCATTGTAGTTATTTGATAATAAAGAAATAGAACATTATGGCCTTTTTTTAAATTAAATATTAACTAACTCAAGGGGGAGGGGGCCAATTATTTAATGATCATTAGATTTACGAGCACAATCGGTATCCATCAATAACGCCCTGTATTTACTTGCATCAGCATACTAAAAATCACAGTATTTAATTAATTGGATCAAGCCGTCTCTCGTCCTCCCACACACTTTCAACATGTGTTCATGAAGAGTGAATAGGTAATGAGTAGAACGTAAAAGCGTCAGCCAATGAAAATATATGGGCGAGGGATGTGAGAGAAGAGGACTAAGAGAATGAGCAAGACTATCGATCACGCGGCACGGGCGGGGCGGTTGTCTATATCGACGCCTCTCTGGGGAGCGTCACGACACAAAACCGACCAAGTGTTATTTATTAGTCGGTTGTCTTTCAGGGTTCTGAGCAGGATTTCTTTCTCTGGATTGATGGCGTAACAAATGAACACAAAATAAAAGCGCAGATTGAGCCTTGATATCTGTTCTTTCATTTTATTACATCCAAGAAATTCAGGGTGCTAACTAGCAAGCCTCCATGCTTTCCCATCTGTATCCTTCTGCTGGCCTGTTTGCTCGTGTTTCTTGAATAGGTTTTTACTGCAAACTATAGTTTTCCGTGTTTTTTGTATATGTATTTTTCATACAAGGGCAGACTAAAAAAATAATATGATACAAATCTTTTGTTTTTATTGTTTTCTTTGTTTTTGTACAAGTACGATAATAACTTCCTGTGTCGCTGTTTACTTTTCGCTACTTTGAAGATTTTTATGATTTATTGTGTTTTGCATTCTGATTGGATGAACAGAGGAAGATGCTTTCTATAACAAACAAATTCGGACCTCTCCAACCGCACGAACCACATGCATGACTATGGCGCTCTCTAGTGGCACTTTTTCAAAAAAATGTTTGATATTGGAAAACTATATGGTTACTGTAGGACAGAACCGGAGGGTAAAGGCAGTTTTAATCCATAGTTGCGCAAAAAAAAAATGGCACGGTTATATGATAATATGTAATAACTTATTATAATTTGACAGTACAGAAGTTACTTGTAAAAATATGTTTTTTTAAGTACAGCACTTTTATTTGCTAAACGAATATTTGGGCCTATAAATTGGGATTGTTCTTGAATAATAAATAAATAAACAAAGGTTTCTATTTCGGGGGGGTTTGACTATTGCGGGACATTTTTGGAACCTAACTCCTGAAGAAAAACGAGGGATTACTGTACTTCATATTAGTTCAAAGCAATTTTGATAAAGGAAAGACAATAATCAATTAATATCAATAAGACCTCAAATAGCATGTTGTGAGACTGTGATTTTTAGATTAATATATATATTTAAAAGTAGGCCTACTTAAAACCAAACATCACAGCTATTGACAGTCTGTACAGTATTCACAGTAACTAGTTACAGTAAAGGCAAGTTATTTAATTTATCTGCAAAATAAAAACGAATCGTTTTCACTACTTTTCTACACCAATAAATCAGATTGTGATATTGACTTCCAAAATATCTGAGACAAAGGCTGACTCAAAATCAATCTGAACAACACAGGTCTAACAAAAATAGTTTTAGCAAAGGTAATTCATTCAAATATGCGTATACATGTATTGGATTAGGTGTCTATCCATCCATCTATATTATATATATACAAAGACATGTATGTGTATATGTATATGTATATTTATATTTACAGTACAAATCTCCCTCGGTTTTCGTGGTAAATTGGGATCAGAACCAGACAGACAGTCAAACCCATTCAACGCCCTCCATAATCTGTCCCTGCTGTCGAAACACAATGCAAAATACAATGATGTCAATACCAATTAATAAACCAGCGATAACTGAAGCGCCAAGTAGCGAGGGGTCTCTCACATACTGCATATGTGAACAACTACCTTTCACTCCTGCACTACACCAATAAATCCAATTTTGATTCTCCATTCGTGATATTTGAAACGTGCAGCGATTTAAAAACGACATCTCGTCTCGGCTAATTTGCGTAGGGCACTGTTACAATACCCTACTGCTTAATCAGATGAGCCACATTTTGACTGCGGCGTTGTCGTTCTCCCCAAAGGCTGTGCGACATGATGGGAAAAATTAATTAATCAAATGTGGAACTCAAACTTCATGTATTCTAAACCTTAAATGCAGCATATAAAAGATAACCAATTGTGTTGAGCGCTGTAGGGGAAAAAACAAAATCTGCCCTGACTTTTATGTTACAGTCGAATCTTCCCATGATGAATCAGGAACAGAAAGTCTTCAAAAGAGATTTGTGTAGCGCCTTACGTAGGTACTCCGGTGTGCGTAGCATGCCGATAGCTACATAAAAAAAAAGTAAAGACGACCAAATAAAGCCATGTGAACCATACCGTCAAGCGTGAAAGACCAGTCTGTGATTCTTGGACAGAGATTGGAAAATGAGCACGGTCAGGACATCGTTTACCGTGCCACGTAGCTTCCTATGTTATATAATTCCGTCCGGGCGACATAAACCCAATAAAATCCTTTCCTGGACACTCAAATCACTCCAAGGACACACCGAATCCCACACGTGACTTCGGTAGAGGAATCTATTAGAACGACTCGACGATAGGAATGAAAGATTATCGCCCTCTTGGAAAGCCATCATTTATCACCGTATTGGCCTCCGTGTTCATGCTTGCCTGGATGCTGCTGTACTCATGCAAAGGAAAATCCTTTACTGTTCTCTGCGCACGCCCGGAAGATAGTTTTAACAAGCAGGAACTATAAGCAGAGTTATGATTTTACGGATTAAAAATGGTTTTCTAAAGCACTCGTTCTCAACTGTTCCGAGTTCAGGACTCACCATTCCACCTTAATAACAAGATGTGACATTTTTAAACCATTCACTGTACCTTCCAGCAGTGCTTCAATGCCCGACACTCCCACACAATTTTCGTATTCCGCAAAGGTTTCATTCTTCGACTCGATCATTCATGTCACTGTTTTCTTCTTTTCGCTACCCTTATCAACAACCTTCTTATGGCCAGTAAAAGGAAATACAACCAAAACACTGAAAACAAAATGAGATGCGGTCCCTCTCAAATCGGCTGAATGACTGAAACGGAAAGAGATCAAGAGGGAGGTTATCACCATCCATCCGTTATCTGCACCGCTTATCCTCAGTAAGGTTGCGGGGGCGCTGGAGCCCATCCCAGCTATCTTCGGGCATTGGGCAGGGGACACCCTGAACTGGTTGCCAGCCAGTCGCAGGGCACACAGAGACAGACAATTCACTCGCTCATTCACACCGAGGGACAATTTGAACTGGCTGATTAACCTAACATGCATGTTTTTGGAATGTGGGAGGAAACCGGAGTGCCTGGAGGAAACTCACGCAAGTACGGGAGAACATGCAAACTCCACACAGGAGGTTCGATCTCACGACCTCAGCACACGCGCTAAACACTGCGCCGCCGTGCTGCCCGGGTTATCACCATCTACTGTTTAGAAATGTGATTGACCCTTTGTTTTTTCTTCTTCTTAGCATTAGTTTGCCAAGAAAAAGGCCCGCAAACACTGAAAAAGTGTCTATGACCCTTTTTATGTCCTGACTCACAAGTTGAGAAACACTGTATAGTAACTATACCATAAACCTGACTATTTTCTGCAAACTATGAGGGCTAATTTTCGAGGGATCAAAGCCAATCAACAAATAAGAAATACAAACACCAGCACCTCCTTCATGTAGCCTCCACATTGAACACGATTTCAATCACAAGCTTATGTGGACTCTTAAGGAGCTAACAGTCATTTGAGAGGAAAAATGTATTTTACATAGGCTGAGACTTATTATTAGAATAACAACTTTTCACGTGTATGAATATGCTCTTGCTCAGCATAATTGTGCGTTTACCATGGTTCCCCCACATGTTTACAAGGCAATACACACTGATAGTACAGTATTATCTCACAATAACTAAGTTTCTGTTAGGTCTATTACTTTACACATCTGAACAAAACACACAAAGAGCTAAGCGACACCAATGTTCTCTCATGAGGAGATGCTTCACAGTCAAAGCTTAGGTCACATCTGACCAGAACAGCTCCCCTATTGTATTACAAACAACTGAGTAACAGGGTCGATGAGGGAGGATTGTTTAACATAGCAAGAGGACACCACAAAAGAAACATCAAACAGACTGGAGACAAATATACTTGACGATACAGCAGCTTCTTCTCAGGTGAATGGTTGAGTAGTTCACAGGGTAATACAACTTTTTGAAGCACAACACCACATTTTACTTGACTGTGGGAACCCCATATAATTAAGATAATTATAATTCATATTCTAATTCTAACATTGCAGTAAATGAAAAATACATGTATTTACAATCATCCATTCAGTTTCTTTTTTCAAATATGAAGGGGAGATTAAGATAGCCAAGTCTTACCTTTCATTAGAACCCAATGTATATATATATATATATATATATATATATATATATATATAGTTTATGATAATGTGCATTATTTAGTTCTATGGGTTATCCAAACCCAGCATTTTTGGTTCGACTGGACATGTGTCAAATACTCATTTTTGTAGTATTATTGGGAAATTTGAGAGGCATGTAATCCTGTTTTGGTATTCAGGCCCACCACCCTGTTACATTCATTTGCCAGGCAGATTTCTGGATGGTAAAAAATAGACGGACGTAAATGTGGTATGTTTGTGTGAATTCAAACTTCCATTATTCAGTACCAGTAGTACTGCAGAGGAGAAAACTTCAAGTTCAGGAACAGCTCCAGTTTTACTTTGGATGCACCTTTTTAGGCGTTCGAGTAAAAATACCAGGTGACCCTGCTCTTGGAAGGCCAGCATTTATCACCTTATCGGCCTTAGTGTCCATGCCCTCCTCCTCATTGCCGCTGCACTCGTACTACCGAAAATCCATTACTGTTCTTGCCGCACTCCAGAAGATATGTTTAACAAGCAGGAAATATAAGCAGAGCTGTGGTTCTACAAATTGAAACTTGTTTCTGAAATTCAACTATACTTTAAATATGAGTCTTTTCTGTTGACTATAATTGGTTATTTTCTAGGGAACAAAACAAATCGAGAAATAAGACACCCCAACACAAGCAACTCCTCCTGATTTATTACAAGTTTATGATACTCTTGGAAGGGATTAGCGCATTTACATACAAAATGGGTCTCTTTTCACAACATTTTTAGTTCAAGAATTTACTCCCGGAACCGATTCAACCAATTTTAAGTAGAGGTACCACTGTATGATATCTTTAAAGCATACGTGCCCTAGCAAGTAGCTTTCAGTCCATTCAAAGTGAATAGGTTCCTTCGCATTGCTTGTTTCTTTTCTTTTTCACAAAAGAGATAATGGGGACTAAAAGTGAATGTTTCCATCAGTGCTTCTAAGTTTCTAGGTAACACGATCAATTTTGCTGTCTGGGAGGCATGCAAAGCCACGCGGACTAAAACCACCAGGTGGAAGGATTTTTTAATTTCTATTTTAAGGTTGTCATGACGATAAAACTTCAAACTCAATGACCCAGAAAATAGTACATGCACTATACCATTTGAACCTGAATTTGTGTTCTTGTTTTTTTTTTTTTTTAATTTAGTGTAGGTATTAAAAAAAAGAAGGAAAAAGAAGTGAATAATAAAAACCTTATACATTTCAAAATTGAATGACGGAAAAAAAAGCTTTATTTGCACTAAGAACTTTGACATTTTTATTTTTTAATATCTTGTGCCTCCATTCAATATGGTTGGTGTAAAGGGTAAAGAAGAGGTGAGCCGTTTCTTTTGAAAAGAAAGTGGAAAAAGAAAGCTTGATGGGGTTGAAAAAATGGTTGGATCACTTTTTTTCGGCCACTTTCTACCACAGAGGAGGAAGTTGCCTAACTCTTGAAGCTTATCTTCCAAAAGTAAGTTAAATTTAACTTTACTTATCTTTATAGCACATATTATTTTATGAAATGTTTATTTCTTAGTACAAAACAGTACAGGTTACTTATACAAGCCTTAAACATGCTTATGTAAACCTTAATAATACAAAATATAGCACTGAAGTAACTTAGGACAAACTTCAACTTAAAAACGATCGTCCGGAACCTCGTTCGTAAGTAGAGCAGTGTCTGTATATAGAAAACCGCGACATCTTAGAAATCTACGATGACTGTGTCATCTGCTACCACTGACCAAGGCACTCCAGATTAAAGCCGAAGTGGGCAAAATGATACTGTGCTAGCAAAAAAAAGTAACAAGTTAATGTTTTCTATCCTGTAAAAAAATGTTATACGGCAAACACAATTTGGAGTTATCAAAACATATATAAAATACAGGAAAATGTATAAGTTGACAGGTATAAATTTGAGTTTTTTATTTAATTATAATCAAACATATAAGATTTATTTTGGCGCATATCCAAAACCTATTGTCAAGATTCAAATGACTAAAACTAGTCGACCCTGTGACTCAACGTGTTTTTATGCTAGACTCCCCAGTGAATCTTCATTTGTTCAGGTCATTTTAAAGTTTAAATAAATAATGTTCGAAGAAAACTCATAGAAATTCGAAATTAATTTGATGCTATATTTTCTGGTAGTCATATCATTTTGACTTGCTCATTTAGTAAGTAGCTCACATGATTAAAAAGTGTGAGCATCTCCTTGTTGAAATGTTGATTACTAATAAATTGAGGCCGTTTTCCTTCAAGTCATATTATCTTATAGTATCTCAATTTCTCCACCGTATTTGTGTTTTAATACTCGCCATTTGAAAAAATACCATTCTCAAACTATATGGACATATTTTGTTAGCATTGGAATGGTCTTTACTTTTGACTCTCAAGCATTGACATTAAGTAAGTTTTTCAAGGGAAAATGGATGGTATACAACCTAAAAACTACCCAGGAACCGTCAGCAGTGGGGAAAGCTGTCCAGAGTTGTTTCCTCAGTGGCGCCCGACAACCCAGGTGGTTAAGGGGTCTGCGGAATATGTATAGCTATAATACTTAGTTGATATAATTCATGTTGCCACACAGGCACACACACTTGTTAAAATATATGTTTTGCATGATATCTATAGTATAAGATATAACATTGACATATTGATACTTTTGAAAACCCTACTGAAGATTTATGCCACATTTCTTGTGTAAATACCATGTAAATTATAACTATAGCCTTATCCCCCTTGTTTTATAACCTTATCTTCTCTGTTCCTTTATCTTCTTGGCCCATACCTCACTGTGAATGAGTAAAACTGGAGTGTCATGCCAAATTTTGTTGTCACAATATGTTAACCCATTTTGTAACAATGACAATAAAGGTATATTCTATTCTATTCTATTCTATTCTATTCTATTCTATTCTATTCTATTCTATAAAAGGCACTGTTAGCATGGTGTATGTAACATCCTACATGCCGACATTTCTTGTGTAAATATTGTGCAAATTATAACTATAACCTATCCTCCTTGTTTTATAACCTTATCTTCTCTGTTCCTTTATCTTCTTGTATTTTTTTACCTCATTGTGAATGTGCGAACCTGGAGTGTCATGCCCAATTTCGTTGTCACAATATGTTAACCCATTTTGTAACAATGACAATAAAGGTATATTCTTTTCTATTTTATTCTATTCTAGTGGAAAAACAGGTGGCAAAAGGTGCAAACATTAGCCCCTTATGAAGACAGATGCCGGTACAGACGGTAAATTAAACCTTGGATATTTTCTCAAAGATAACCTGATACCAACTTTTCCCCCATATTGTCTCGTGCTTCGTTCAGGCTCTGCAAGCGAGCATAATTGGCATACTGCAGAGATAAAGGCAGAAGAGGACACAGCGAAGTGAAGACTGCAAGCTTTACTTTATCAGCACCCGTGGGATCAAATCTGAGAAAGTCATCCGATGTCAGTCAGGTTTTTACTGATAAAACACACCTGAGATATATTTCAACCTCCATTATTTTTCCTTCTCTTGCACTACATCTCGTGTTCTTGTTCCAAAACGGAACCCAGGGCTTTGATGATGTTAGCATTTGTCTTGAGCGGTCTCAAAGCAATTACTTAGCCTTGTTAGTTGTCCTTTAATGCACATTGTGGCTTAAAAGCCATCCCGTTCTTTAATTAAACCCGGGAAAGCAGCCGGGGCGCTGCAGTCGGATCGACATTGAAGCACAGACTCATCAAGTAGCAAGCAATAGTTTCGGCAGGAAACATTTTTCGCATGTGCAATATAGAAAAACAATGGTTCATCGACTTTGTTTGTGTCTTGCTGATGTACGCCTAAAACAAAACCTATGGGCATTCAGTGTATTACATTTACGAAAATACCAAAATCACTTTTTTGTTGACAAAGCTGGCCAACAGTAAAACGAAAGAAATACAGTTCTAGTCCCCCTCACTGAGACGCCCCATCATCATAAACACACAAAAAGTTAAAACACTTGAGAGTAACACTGGACGACAAACTCCCCTCTGGTCAGCATACCATGGACAGAGTCAACAAAGACTGTCAGTCATACACCTCCTTTTTATTACTCTACCGAAGCATTGTGCATCCCATCCTCTTGTTTTGCTCCACAGGGTTTTTCACTATGCTCTCTGTCACTTATTGGACCACACTCACAAGGGATCACTTACATGGAAGCTAAAATCATTAGCCTAACCACACCCAACATCAGAGACTTAAATAACAGGTCCATCATATATGTGACTGGCAACACAATTATCCAGGATATCACTCACCCAATACACCAATACTTCATCCCAGAGGGCGCCAAAACAAGACGATTTAGGAAGGCCCATTTCGGGAAAAGCCAGATCCCTTCTGCCGTCAACCTTTTAAACAACAGGGCCCGCTGACCGACCCAGTTAGTCAGTCATTGGCCCACTGTCATGTATCTTTGTCCATGCTTGTGCATTAATTGGAAGGTAATTTATTTAAGGAGAACACTACATCTAAACCTAAACAAAGCACCCATTATACATTTTGCAGAATAAAATATCTGGTTTTAGAGTTCTGTTTTCCTGTGCATTTGTGTGACTGTTTGGCCAGCAGATTGCCACAAATTGGCCTTGGTTATTTTCAATCAGTCCATGGCATTCATAAATATTGGTTCACATGGCAGGAGAAGGATTGCTCACCTCTTGCCATGCATACAACCACCATTACTCTTCTTTCTAACTGTTTTTTAGCTGTCTGCCAACGGCAGAGTAACTATAACCCGTGGACAAGGCAAAAGTGGTGATCATGTTTCATCTGGGTTTATGTATTTAAATATGTTTGTTCCTTTGTGTAATTGTTTGTCCGTGTTTTTGTGTCTGTTCATTCAAGAAAAGGAGGAAGGAGTTTAGATATGACCAACATAGTTTGCATATAGTCAGGTAGGTTCCCTAGATGTGGAAAAATTCCCAGAAAGGCTTACTATGCATTTTTAAACCAAACCCCCATTTCAGAAGTATAGTCTTCATCTGGACTCAGTCTTACTTTTGGGTTTTCCATGTGCAAATGACTCTGCCTACTAGTAGAATCGGTGCACAACCATTCTAGTTTGTTTTTTAGTTACCATCCGTACTCTTCTGCGTAGCAGGTAGATTTAAAGAGATATGATTTGACTTTCTAAGAACAGTGTTGTTTAGCAATTTTTTGGACAGTTGAAAACTGCAACAAAGCGCCTTGGATCTCATTACTTTCGGAAAGAGTTTCCTTGATTTATTCGACCAGCCCAGCGGCTCCTCCGGTCATGAACAACGACAAACTCGGCGTGCAAGCAACAGCGCTTATTAAGCTATAAAGCACAGCTGCCGCATTTGCCCGCAGTAAGACAAACAAAAATATGATTTAAGGTGTCGCACCGAGCGCCAATATTGTTCCTCAAGAGACAAAAATAGAGCAGGTGATTGAACTCCTGAACATTTTCAACAAAACACATCTTTGTCTGCCAGGCAAATGACACACGCCGACAAAAGCCACCGCATCGAATAACCTACCTCGATTTCCAGAGGGCGAATCCCCGAGAGCTGGCCGACTCAGACACAATTTGTCATGAGTCAGCCAACGCCAAGGAGAAAGGGCCGATCGTTTGGCGGGCAAAGTAAAGACAGCCTCAAAGACGGAAGGCTGGATATAAAGAGAACAAGGCGATGGATTAACCCCGGCTGCATTTGGGGGTCAAGTGGATGAAATATGACCGGGAGGACGGCAAAATACTCTGAAAAATGCACAGCTCCACTAAGGGAGGAAAACACTGGTGCAAGGAACAGCAATGCTTACCTGGGTGGCCCTCACCCGTTAGACCAACTAATCATGCTAAAACCAAGAAACCATTCAAGAACATAATCCTTTATCCGCATCACAGTTACAAGAAAACAATATTCCCAAAATCAGACTTACGGTCGTTGCAAAACGAGCCTCCGTAGGACGTCATGGTGCAGTCGCAGGTGAAGCCCTCCCATTGCTGGAGACAAACCCCTTGATGGTAGCAGGAGTCCTCCGTACAGGTGGTACTCGGTCCTGAAGAGGAAAGGGTTTCAGGTTTGAGTGTCAGAACGGCACTTTAAACAGCTTGATAGGATCTAAGCAACGTTAAGCTGAATGCAGTTGCTGAAATTTGGCCTTTGGATGATATTTGAATTTTCCTTTCTTTTTAAACAAATATGAAAGCTAAATTGAGACAAACATTCTACACCATGGGTGCTCATTAACTAGATTGCGATCTACTGGTTGATCGCAGAGGTAGGCTTGGTAGATTACGGCAAAGCGTATTCAGTGGATTGTATTTGATGGGATAGGCTGCAGTCTTGTGGTCAAATTCCCCTTTTGGGGGTCAACATTGCATTGTTGCAGGAACAATTTGGATGACTCCAAATTTTGTCGATTGAAGGTGTAAACAGTTCACTAAAACCGGACAATTTCCCAGGACAGCCACCCTGTCGTGCATCAGTAGATTTCAGCCCTTTAATATGTGTGGTATTAATAATTTCTTTAGCAATTTCTTCCTGTATGCATTGAATCTTCTTAGTAAAGAAGACCATTAAGTCATGAGCAGAGTGCGTCGAACTATCTGCGATGGTCTGTTGCCTTGTAAGCGATGCTACAGTGTCAAAAAGGGCTTTGGGATTGTTCTTTTGAGACGCGATCACCTTCGAAAGGTAGGCCGATATAGCAGAGGCAAGGGCCGCCCCCTTCTTTTCAGCATTTACATGCTTCCATTAGGTGATATTATTCGCAAGTACAATATCAGCTTCCACTGCTACGCAGACGACACTCAACTATATCTTCCGTTGGAGGAATCTCCCACACTAAACTGTGGAAACTTGGAGGCCTGCCTCATTGAGATAAAAGAGTGGATGTCACTCAATTTCTTGCGTCTTAACTCTGAAAAGACCGAAATGTTAGTCATTGGTCCATCTAAATGCCGTGACTTATTCTCAAAAACTGCTGTGAACATTGACAAATGTCACATCACACAGAGTGACTCCGTTAAAAATTTAGGTGTCATATTTGACCCTGATCTATCCTTTGAAATGCATGTAAAGAAAATTACTAGAACCGCTTTCTTTCATCTTCGTAACATTGCTAAAATCCGTTCTATACTGTCTCAGTCTGATGCGGAAATTATAATTCATGCATTTGTTACCTCCCGTCTCGATTACTGTAATGCACTACTCTCTGGTCTCCCGAAGTCTAGAATCAAGTCTCTTCAGCTGGTACAAAATGCCGCAGCGAGGCTTTTAACTAGGACAAAAAAGTACGATCACATAACACCGATTTTGGCTAACCTGCATTGGCTCCCAGTTAGCCATAAATGTGATTTTAAGGTTCTCTTAGTATTATACAAAATCATACATGGACTTGCTCCCTCTTATCTTTCAGATCTGATTTGCCCCTATGTCCCGGTCCGAAGCCTACGATCTGAGAGTGCCGGTTTTCTGGTGATCCCAAGAGCAAAGAAGTGTTCTGCTGGTTCGAGAGCGTTCTCCATCCGGGCACCGGTGCTGTGGAATGCTCTTCCCCCTGAGATCCGATCTGCAAGCTCAGTGGAAATGTTTAAATTCTAAACTTAAAACTCACTTCTACTCCATAGCATATGAATAACCTACTCTTCTCGTCGGCTGAAAAATAGTCTGTGTAATATAGTGTAATAATCTGTGAAGCCCTTTGAGACTCTTCGTGATTTAGGGCTATACAAATAAAAATGACTTGACTTGACTTGACTCAATTACAAATGTGTTTATATTGGTTTTGATTGTTTACTTACGATTTAATGCGATTTTGATGATTAAGAGTTCAAATTAAATGAAATATTTACATTTATATTAATGTAAATGTATGATGTGTTTTTTTTTCAAAATGCCTTACAGATCAAGAAATATTACTGTATCTGCTCACATTGAGTCCAATGTATTCATTATTTTTTCAATGTATCTATCTGCACTCCAGCATTATCGTGTACTTGTTCCTCGCAAGAGTATCATTGGACAAAAACATTAGCAACGAAAAGAAAAAAACTGACCTAAACTGATTCATGGAGTTCACATATATTAGATTAAACTACTGTATTACATATTCTTTTTTTTGGCTTAAAAAAATTAGATTTATTTAGTTGTACATTGAGAAATATTATGAGCATTCAATTTCACCATTTGGGACCCTTTTTTCAGTGCTAAACTGCTCTTGAATTTCCATTTTTTGAGGTGGGTAGATAATTTAGACTTGTTCATTTTTTAAGAGACTGCATTATCACATGTCTAGCACTGGGGGGAAAGTATGCTTTTATACCCTGAAAGCTAAAAGACTGGCATGTAGTTTTTAAATGAATTGCCATTGAAAAGCATCAGTATGTTTCTGCAAGTGTGAAGCAAGCCTTCTATATTTCAAGTTGTTTTTTTTGTTTGTTTTTTTTTTTGTTTTTTTTTAATTTTTTTAACAGAGATAATAATCTTGAGCTGGATTAGTTTCCCTGAAAGCAGTGTTTCTCAACTGATGGGTCGGGACCAATGTTCCCTCTAATTTTCCACGGGTCTGAGCGTTTACACAAAGTCGGTGAGCAACGCTTGAAACAACAGTAAGCAACAACAATACCAAGTGTGGCAACTAAGTCATATGTAGTAAGATACACAATTGTATTTAATCACATTTTTTAGTGGAAGTACAATGTTGGCAAGAATATTGACTTAGTATAATTGGAAATTATTTGAATGCAACACAAACGTTTTCTTCTTTTCCCCTGTGTTTTTTCTATTCTTTTAAATTCCTTTAAAAAAATCCCATTGAGTTTATTTTTCCTAGCTTTTCACTACTTTTTCATTTTGGTATTTTTTCCTTTTTTGTTCTACTCCCTCTTCCTTTGAGTCATTGTGTGCATCATTTTACATGATATTTGGTCATAGAGGGATGAAAGAAGCAAAAACAACCTGAAGAGCCGTTTAGGACTCGAAAGAGCCAGTTCCTTTTAGTGAGCCGAGCCGAAGAAGCCGGTTCTCGAAGAACTCTACTGACTTTACTCAACTTCATTCTACTTCGACCTTGACTTCAAAATACCTCATTTACAACACAACGTCAGGGGAACCCTTGTATTTTTACCTTCATGCACTGTAACTTTGACCTAATTCGCTTCTTAATTAGACATCTTCGTGAGCTGGCTAGATTTTCTTGTGCGCGGAAAAGCCCTGGGTAGTGCGCAATTGCGCACACAAGCAGCTTAGAGGGAACATTGCGCTGGATAGATTTTTTTGTGCGCTGAGAATGTGCGGGCAGTGTGCGATTGCGCACGTGCACAGCTTAGAGGGAACATTGGTCGGGACCCAGAAGTCAGTTGCAGACGGCCTTTGCCTAGGCAAAATAATGCGACTTTATTATCAACATATCTTAATATTTATCAATGTTTATGTACATGTTTTGTAAATATTTTAGGGAATCGCTAAAATGTGATGTAGGCTTATATGCGAGTATATACGTCAATTATTTTAAATTGGAGAACTAGATTTTCTTGATTTGGGTTGCACCATGTCATTAGGGTGGGATGGAGGGTCCTGGGGTAAGACTAGTAGGGTACCACCTTATTATTGTATGTAGTATTTTTTGTTTCATGTTAATATAGTAATAATAATAATAATAATAATAATAATAAAGCCCAAAGGTTTGTTCCAGGGCTCCCACAAAGAGGCATTTTGATGTAACCCTGTAACTCTTTCCCTTACTATAGCCATTAAATCTGTTTTGAAAAAAAAAAAAAAAAAAAAAAACATATATATATATATATATATATATATATATATATATATATATATATATATATATATATATTTATGTGTACATATAAACACCACTCTCCGGCCCTTCTACCTTTCCTACATGACATGCTCACACACATGTGTGACAACAAGGCGCTCTAAGGAAACCACTCAGATTTTCATTTAAACCACAAAATTCTCTGTGGACTCATCCATAGGTTTGCTTACTCCTTTTATGAATTACAAGCCCCAAGTGCAGGTTTTGCACTAAAAAATGACAGCCCCGTTGGGATATGTGAAATTCTCAGAGTGTAGGAAAGACACACCGATGTGACTTGCATTCTTCAGTGCAGGAATAATTGCCCCACAAATTGAGCAGATATCTTCCAGTGACGCATTTCTCATTTTAAAAAAAAGGGATAATCAATATATGAAGCTGGACATGTTTTAACGCTAGATAATACTTAAAGGCAGTTTGTTTGTGTTTTTGTTGGAGCTGCCTAATTAGCTGGCAGACTAATAAAAGGCTCCCTTTAGGGAGTTAATTAAAGATTGTGTCATAATAAAGATTGAAAGGCTGATTGTTGAACAGCTGCCTACAAAGTCCACATGGGCTGAGCACAAATTAAAGTGGGCGAAGTGGCAAAAAAAAGCCGCAATATTTTGAAAACAAATTCTTGATTTTATCGCCGTTTTTTGTTAAGAATTTGTTTTTAGACTATTCTGCTGATTTATGATCATTTTCCTTTCAAGTAAACAGAGTAAAGATTGATACTTTGAGCAAACTATGCTTGGTAAGAAAGTTTTTATTAGCAAATGTGCAATATATTTATCCAAGTGTGAATCTAGGATAATTTATCTATGATATAAATCACTAGGGACACGGACATTCCACGAAAATGAGATGTATAATAAAGTATTCAGTTTAAAAAAACAATTCATCTATTTTCAATGAGAATAATCTCTCATCTCTCGTCAGCCGTACCGCTTATCCTCATTAGGGTCGCGGGGGGCTGGAGCCCATCCCAGCCATCTCCAGGCAGTGGGCAGGGGACACCCTGAACTGGTTGCCAGCCAATCGCAGGGCACACAGGGACAGACAACTAATTTGCTCATTCACACCTAGGGACAATTTGGACCGGCCAATTCACCTGAAATGCATGTTTTTGGAATGTGGGAGGAAACCGGAGTGCCCGGAGGAAACCCACGCAAGCACGGGAAGAACATACAAACTCCGCACAGGAAGTCTGGAGCTGGATTTGAACCCACGACAAGTTCCCATGACATGAACTGTGCCGCACAAGCTAACCACTGCTGCCCATGAGAATAATCCAAACTATTAAATATATATTAAAACGAAAAATATATATATTTTGGTTAGAGCAATTTTGTCTTGCCCATTTTAAGTCTCGGTCACTGGTAGCAGACAACAACATCTTAGATTGCTAATATTTTCGCGTTTTTTAGTCTTGCTGTGAATAAATAGTGGCCATGTTTCTAATATTTATTATCACACAGTAAGGGGATTTGCAATGGTTAATAAAGTGAGTGAGTAGCTGTGGTGAACTCGTAGATTTTCTTGTCTCAGGCGGGCCAACAATAAATAATTTCAACTTAAATTTGTTTAACTTACCATCGTTTTTGAGAGTATTGGGAATTGTTTTAAGCCTAACACATGTTTTCATAAACAATGGAGAAAAAAAAAAGATTTTCGGATTTTGAATTGAATGAATGACAAACTCATTGTAGCTAATTCTCACGGGGTCCATACTAGTAAATAAATGGCATTTGAAGAGTGCCTTGCCTGGAAGACTGAGGGGGTCTTTTTCGATGCTCTTAATTGAATAATAATGAATGGATGTAATATTTGATGATCAACATATTAGTAAGGGGTTCATTGGGGGGAATGCAACAATTTGTATGAAAATGTTTATCTGAATATGGAAAATTTGATGTTAAATCAAGGCAGCACGGCAGCGCAGTGGTTAGCGTGTGTGCGGCACAGTTCTGAGGTCAGGTGATCAAACCTTCCTGTGTGGAGTTTGCATGTTTTCCCTGTGCTTGCGTGGGTTTCCTCCGGGCTCTCCAGTTTCCTCCTACATTCCAAAAACATGCATGTCAGGTTTATTGGCTGGTCCAAATTCTCCCTAGGTCTGAATGCGCAAGTGAGTTTTCTTTGTCAGTGTGCCCTGCGATTGGCTGGCAACCAGTTCAGGGTGTCCCCTGCCCACTGCCCGAAGATAGCTGGGATGGGCTTCAGCACCCCCGCGACCCTACTGAGGATAAGCGGTGCAAATGATGGATGGATGTTGTTAAATCATGTTATAAAATGGAGGTAAAGGTTCTTTAAACGTCTGCAAAGACACGCAGGTGTGTGTTTTTTATAATGTCTTAAGTTAAATAACATCGGGATGGATTTCCTCAATGATTTCTGGTTGATAAATGGTAGCAAATAAAACTTGACTGGGTGCTTTGAGAGTGGCGCCTAACTTAGGCGACATCCAGTTGACATATTTAAAACTGCAATTCATTATTTGACTCACTCGTCTCTTGTGCTTCTCTCAGCAATGTGTCATTTTTGACCAGCAGGCCATGAGCCTTACATATGTGCTCTACATGGAGTTCTTTGATGCTCAGGACTTCATTGGGATTCAGTGGACGAACAAAGGAGAAGCGCCGTTTCCAAAAATCCTGGGATCTATCCCAGATTTACCCCGGCCTGATTTGACGGCCGTGCGCCGCTGGAGACTGCGACGGGTAGAGTAGCGGAGGTAAACATGGAGGAAATGCAAGATTAATGAGGCGAGCGGCAAAAAGGAGTTTGGGGGGGTTTCGCAGGGCTGAGATTAGCTACACTCAAAGATTCTTTGCTCATGCAGGTTTTATAGCGCAATAGAGAAGATTTACAGATGACGGGGGTTTAGACTCCACAGGATTCCGGGGGCTGGTGAGAACATGGGCGTGGCCACTGGAACATATCGGTAAATAAGAACTGCATAAGTGTGCGATTAAATAACAGTTTGTATTGATGATGGGCTTAAGGGGGATGCGGCTTTGGGTGGGGGGGAGGAAAACACTTGATATATTAAAAACAGAAATAGAGTTGGGGTGGCAAGTTGGAAACAACAAATGGAAATTGATAGTTCCTAATCACGTGACAACATCCGGGCAATCCAAGTAGTGGCGGCCGTACTGGTTGGGTGACATTGGAAATATGGAGATCTAAGCTCTAGCTTAGCTTTTGTAAAACGTTAAGGCCTTAGTTATGACAACAGATCTTCCCTGATGTACAAACAAAACTTATACGTGTTTAAAAAAAAAACATGGTTAGAGGGTATTTGGGGTGAAATAATACGATCTTTAAGACTAGTTTAAGCCAGCAAATGGCGCTCTATTATCGGCAAGGCAATTTAGCTTGCCCCGGCCATCCATTGTGTTAATTAGCAGTCCTTTTGCTGGATAAGGGTACCTTCTTTTCAGCCAGGCTTACATGTAAAATCGGAGGTTTCTTTGGAGCTTATTTCATGCAAGAATTGGCACAATATTTTACGGTTTATGGTGCGTATCACAAAGGGCACATTACAAGTGAGGTTCTCGCTCTGGCCTTCATTCACTAAGTATCGTCATGAATGAATGAATTAAAGACTGAATCGTATTTATTGTCACAATAGTATACAATAGTGCAACATTATTAAAGGGCTTTTCCTTTCATTGTAAGAAGCGATATAGACTGACTAGCAGCAGGTTGAACTTGGTCCCCCTGATGATTAAGGTACAACAGTTGGTTTTCCGCAAGTTGTACCTCGATATGTAATAGATCTGGCGTTGGTGAGATACAGGCTCTATTCTTCCTGTATTTGTGAGAGTTGTTACGTAGCAGCAGCAGTAACTTTAGCTTTGTCATGTTTATTTGTATAGCCCTTAATCACAAAGAGGGCTGCACAGATCAAAGACTATTGCAAACTTTTTTACAGACAATTATGACACCATCCCCTCATCTAAAACCTACATAAGGGCAAATAATGCACATATTCTCATCTCATCTCATTAGCTGCACCGCTTATCCTCAGTAGGGTCGCGGGGGTGCTGGAGCCCATCCCAGCAATCATCGGGCAGTGGGCAGGGGACACCCTGAACTGGTTGCCAGCCAATCGCAGGGCACACAGGGACAGACAACTCGCTCATCAACATGAAATATAGATTATTCATATCTTATAGAGTAGAAGTGTGTTTAAAGCTTAGATTTAATCATTTCCACTGAGGTTGCAGATCGAATCTCAGGGGGAAGAGCATTTCACAGCACTTGCGGATCTCTTCTTGGTTCTTGGGATAACTAGTAGACCAACGTTTTCAGAGCGAAGGCTCCGGACCGGAACATAGGGGGAAATTGAATCTCGAAGCTTTCTCTCCCAAAGGCGCCACCCTCCCTTCCCGAACCATATAACAATCAACAGAGCACATGGTGGTCTTGACAAGTAACTGGTAATGTTGTATCGATGTCGGGAATAAATGTGCACAAGCTTCTGTTGGGTGTAGTTGTGTAATGCCAATGTATGCGTGGATAGAGTCCAAAGAAAAAGTTCCAGTTCTTCTTTGTGTACACAACAAAACACGGAATGGGAGAGCCAAGAGCCACTGTGTCCGTGCGCCACCCCATAAAATTGAATTAATTTTTAATAAATGTTTAGAAATGAACGGTACAGATACAAAAACAACGCCTTAAAAGTTCATCTTTCATTAAATAATTCCCCCAAAATTGTGTAGACCCAACCAGAATGGCCGACTGTTTACTCGAGGTACGAGTGTGACGTGAAGCCAAAACAGTCTATAGTTACATAGTGACCAGCTTACCATCGCAGCCTCGGTCCACCTGGCCCACCCTGTGGAGGGCATCTGCAATCATGTCGGGGAGTCTCCCGTTCAAGTCCACGGAGGCCAGGCAACCCTGGTAGCCGTCCCGGGACGCGATTAGCTTGGGCAGATTGCTGTACATGCTCTTGATCACGCCACCGATGTACAGCTCTCCTGCAAAACACGTCCAACATCACAATCAGAATAAGAATCGTCTTTAATGTCATTGACAACAATGTAGTGAACATTGTTCTCTAAGAGACTAGACATGGAACTCCAAGACAAACATGTAAAACATGAAGAAAATTAAGATACAAAGAAGAAGCAAACACACTCACAAGGTAGTACTTGGAGTGACCCAAGTTGTAAGTGCATCATAACAATAGTAAATTAAAAATAGCAGTTATCAAACTTAATCAATAAATAAAATGAATACCCATGTTTCTATATTCATGAACAGGGTATTTATTTTCACAGTTGTGAGTACTTGTTTAGGGTGGTGATGGCCCTTTCAGGAAACAAGTGTCAAGCTGCCTAAAGGTCCGATTATGGCAGTGTTGATGTATATTGAGGGAAATAAAATACACAAAGGACTGTTTGAACGACACACGTAGATCAAGTTGTGATATTATTATAATACTTTATTTTATTTGATTCATCAGCCAATTTTAAAGCCAATTAACACATGAAACCAAATGTTTTCAGTCATATGCCTGCATAAAAAAATAATTCATTTTGTTTTGCAGATACAATAAATAATCTATGATTTATGTACATGTTAGTCCAAAAACATGTGTCCAATAATGCCTGTCACTGAAACCAGGTCCGCTACACACGTTTGAGTCCTGACCCACCAGTTGAAAAACGCGGCTCCACTACATATTGGAGCACAATAGAGGTATACAAAATGAATGTTAATACGTGGAAATTCACAATATTTCAAAAAATCTAATCTGTATCTTCAAAATTAAATGATAGTCAATCCATTGATTTTCAATCAATTGGTTGTCAATCTATCCAGGGTTCACGCAACTCTATAGGATTATCTAGAGTCTCGACCTTCTTGCTCCAATTTTGATTCGTATTATATGACACTGAGGCGTTCATCCATATTAAAATTGCTAGGATTTGGTTGAAATATGCCTGCCGCCTCAAGACGAAATAATATGTCTGCCGGGAGATATCCGTGTGACAAAACACTTGTGGTGGCAGAGGTGGCAAGAACATGATCTGGGGGGGGGGGCTTAACACTACTGAAGGGGAGGATTCGTGCTCAATAGTACTGCGGCAAGCCCCAGTATTGGAACTGATGTGTGAATATATGAAATATGTTCAGTCATACCTTTGGCAAAAAAGCTAAAAATCGACTGTATTTGTGCAGTTCTAGCACCCTCTTGTGGCTGGCTAATTACGTAAGCTTTATTTTTATGAAGAATGTTTTGGCCACTGATAGTACAGTGATAATTATTGTATCACATGGTCATTCCTTAATGAGGGCAGATTGATCCACAAATTTATATTAACAATACCAAGTGAGTACTTGGAATAAAATCAATACGATGGTCTACGGATCAATACAGTCTTCCCATATTAACTATCATTATAATAATGTATTTAGTGGGTTGAAAGATTATACATAGATAATGAATGTGATTGGATGGGGTTTATTACTGTGTGAATGCCCAAAGTCCGTCCCGGGGGCCACTTACGACCCGTGATCAAATCCTCTGTAATAAAATCAATAATATGTGCCCTTAGTATTAAATATAGTTTTTTCCCAAAAATAAAAATATATATATAAATTAATACAAATCATCATTCCACCAGCTGATGGAGCTAGCTAGCCCTTTGGCCACTTTGCCGTTTGCTTTCTAAGAAAAAAATATTCCACCTAATTTCCAACATGGTTACTGTAAATAAAAAAATGAATGTTGACTGTGAGGGCCACCACTGCCAAGATAAGTGGAAAGTGCAATATTTTTTCACCAAATTCTGAAAAAGGCTGCATCCGCCTAATTTGCCAACACACCGTGGCTGTTTTCAAATACGAGAATATATAGAGACACTGCTGGTCGAAACATGCAGACTACCAAAATCTAACTAGAAACGAACGTTGTGAAAAGGTGGGGCAACTGAAAGCTGTTTTAAAGGCACAGCAGCGCTTTTTCACAAGACCTTAGATGAAACGAAATGCTACAAAAGGCGAGCAAGAGGTCGCTACGCTGATTGCCAAACACTTCAAACCTTTCACAGAAGGTGCATTGATTAAAGACTGTTTAAAGAAAGCCAGGCTAAAGAGTCGGCCATCATGCATTTTCTGCTCTACTGACTTTATTTTCGAAATATTGCGTATTGGAAGTTATTTTAGTTTTGTCGTTGACATTGTTATACAGTATTTGTATTCTTGTTCCATTGCTGCTTTTATTAACTCTTTTGACTTTTGTTTTAAACCAATTGTTTAGTAGGAGTATTTTACTTTTTGACTCATTCATCCATGATTTTGATTCCACTCGAAGATAAATATCTTCAGATTATAATATCTTACCTATCAATGTATCCAAATAATTTGAATATGAAAAAAATGGTGATTTATTGAAATAAAGGTCGTTAAACCTGCAGTCACCACAATATTTCTCAATTAGGGGGGTCTAATTGATCCAAATGTTGATACTATCGATACTGAATACATTCTTGGATTGGATGGATACAATTGTCTTGATATTGATATTGATAATGTCTTTCTGTTTAACGAGCCTTATAATAATGTCTTTAGTGGATCGTAAAATCATATATGTATTATCATTTCCAAGTTCGATCCAATTGTGTTTACACTTCATTTGACCAACTGACTTTATTTTGAAAATATTTTGTAGAGGAAGGTTATTTTGGTTTTCTCAGTGACATTGTTTGTAGTATTTGTATTTTTGTTACGTTGTTGCTTTTTATTTGGGCCTCTTGACTTTAGTTTTGAATCAGTAGTTTAGTATAAGTATTTCTGTATAGTGTTAGTTTTTTTTTCATGTATAGAAAATTATATCATTTGAGATTTACATATCACAGAAAGTATAGAAGTAATGCAAATGAAATGAAAAATAATAATAACGTTAAGATCATAAGATTCATTCTTCTAATTCTGAACGAAATATTCAAACACATGTGGATTATGAGATGCTATATAATATATATATATATATATATTTAAACCAATTATGTGCTTGTGAGTTAGTACAGGGAAACCCATAGATTTTTTATAGTAATTCATTATTAATGTTTAAAGGATATCACATTTTTAAAACAACCTGTTATTTTTACACTCTTTGCACTTCCTAACTTTGAATATTGTGTAAAGTAAGGTATTTTAGTTGTCTAATTGACATTGTCATATTTGTATTTCCCTTGTATTGCTGCTTGTTTGGCACTCTTCTATTATTCAATGATCATGACAATTTCAAACAATGATCGGTGTGTTGGACAATCCAGCATTTACTTGGATTGTATTGATATCAAAATTCCCAGTATCCCTCAAAGTTCTACATGAATACATTTGGACAACTGTGTCGAACTCATTTTGGGCCACAACGCTATGCGCTCTATTCACAGCCTCCGGGAAGCAATGAGCCAAAAGGTCAATTAATGGCGGACCTTTTGCAAAATGGTGGAAGTCAATGATGTTTGCAAAGTTCTCCCCGGAATTAATGAGGATTTGACACTTGATGTTTCCCCGCCTGGGCCTTATAGTCAATATAATGAATTCATTAGTCAGACAGAGTGATGCAGTGAACTTGCAGCTGGGAGAGCCATTTAGCAAATATGAAATTATCGAGACGGCATTAATCTCCGCAGAGCAAATGCTGAGCTTTTGTTTGGGTTGCTGCCGCTAGACTGCACTGCCGCCAAACAAAAGGATTGTGTACTATGGAGCATTGCAAAATGACTTGCATTATTTTTGTTTGATTTATTTTGTTCAATGCCAGATGTTTCTCTCAAATGGGAAGAGCCAGTGACAGCCATTTTTTTACCATTTTGACTCCTTTATGAAGGCCTACAGAACATTTTGTTCTGTAGTGATATAGGCATAAGACATACCAAAAGAAAGCTTGCACCCTAATCTTTCATTAGACAAAAAGTATGATTCCAGCTCAGTGGTCAGGAACATTTTTGACCCAAAGAGCCATAAAAGCGAAATATTTAGATTTCTTTTGGGAGAGGGCCATAGCACATATTTTAAGAACAATTCAAGCAACACCGCCTAACCTGCTCTCAAGACAAAATATATATATTTTTTGTGCATTTTATTTCATTCGGTGACATTAGATGATTTGATAAAACGTATGATATCAGACTAATGTTTCCCAGTTCCATAAGTAAATCACTTGTCTCCCTCGCGCAATTACATTGAGGCTCATGTACAATGGAATCCATTGTCGATTGTTGTCGCCAGACACGTCTTTCCAATAGAGTGAGACATCTTGACATAAGAATAATCTTTGCTGAGAGTAACTCAAGTGTTCTGTTTTGAGAGGTAACTTAAACATACCAAAACTCATCAAGTTTGGAAGCATTTTAGTATCGGTACTTGGAATAAAAAGACTACTTGCAAAGTTTGCCAAGCAGACCTTGTGTAATGGCAGTACCACGGTGACACATCAGCATTTAAAGAACACTTACGACATTTAACTGAAATCAAATCCGATTCGCCTTAGTAAGATTGACGTAACATTCAAGACACTATGGTTTTAGAGATATGCAATGTGCATTTCAACTGGTAAATTTGGCTATAAAAAAGAGCTTGAGTGTTATGCCAGAATGAGCCTGAAAAACATATTTGAAATTCGATGCATGCAGTCCAAAATAGAGAGTCACCAAAGGACCCTTTACGCGAAAGAGGTGGTTAAAACCGTTTGATTTCAAACTGTTGAGAATGATACTTGTTGCAGACTTTGCAGTTTAGCACAAAATGTACCTCGTGATTGCACATAATATTGGTTTTGATTACAGTTCTACTGCTGCTTATGAGCCTGGTTTTGGGTTTCAGGGATAACAAATGTCCACTTGATTTCAATGTATGATTAATCCTTAAAAATGAACAAACGTTTATCGATGGATTGATGTCTCTGTTGGCCGTGCACTAATTGGGTTTATTGCATTTTTGTATGAATCCGCAATCAGTTCAACAAAACATGTATTTTTCATTGTATCCTTTTTCATGTTTTAATAATTTCCCACATAAATAACTATTTCAATAGATGATGACCATTAAAGTAGTAATTAGTTGCAGCCCTAGTGGCGAGTAGAGTAACGCCAACCACTCACGATCAAGACACCAGTCCTTTCTTTGGATAAGCTCAATAAAAAGATGCCTTGAGAAAGTTAAGATCCCCACACTTGCTTTATAAAGGTGTTATTTCTCCTGAGCAGAAGCACTTTTACATTGGCGGTACGTGCTGTGCCGCACAGCGATGAGTAACCACCTTCCCTAGCATCACAGCCCGACTCGGCCGGGCTGTCTGCGACGTGATGAATGCCCCTTGCTGCCGAACAGAGCTGAATTATCGGCCCGCGGATGTCGCCAGGGACCGGAAACTTCCACATCTCCATGGTAACCGTAACTACTTCCTTCTGGGCCGGCGCAGGGAGTCGGGGATGTTGAGATGCTGAACGTGCAGGACCATGCTGACAAAACATTTAAGGAGCCCGATGGAGATTTCGGGAGCTTTCCCCTCGTCTGGGCGAAAGGAACAAACTTTTTTCTGTTTATGGACAGCTGTGACATGTCTTTTCAGACACATTCTTGGCCTGTAAACTGGATCCCTTTTAAATTGAACTGATTTTCAGTTTAGTTGAATCAACAACTAAACAACCGCACTATAAGGCTCACCTGATTATCAGATGTGCTCCCAAAATTTAGTCTTTGTGATATTTTTTTCATATATAAGCAGGGTTGGGTAGGCTTACTTTAACTGGATTACTTTCAATTACTTTTGGATTACTCCAATACCAAATATGCTAATAAAAGACAAAAGAAACTAAATATGAATAAAATTATGACCACAACACGTAGTAAGCTTTCTCTCCCGGCTTTGATCTCTTTGATCTCCGGCAAAACTAACATAAAATGCGACAGAAACAAAATGAAAATAAATCCAAACAGCTTGCCAACATCATTTTTGCCGTTCCATGTATTCCGTTACTCCCCAAGCCTGCACAAAATTTAGTAATTTTATTCATATTTAGTTTATTTTGTCTTTTATTAGCATATTTGGTATTGGAGTAATCCAAAAGTGATTGAAAGTAATCCAGTTAAAGTAACCCTACCCAACCCTGTATATAAGGCTCATCAGACTGTAAGTGTCATGAAATTAAAACTACAGTGAGGGCTAGGGTTGCATTGATTGATCAGTCAAATGTACCGCTGTTAAAAATAGCCAAACAACTAAAATTTTATGCAACGGGAGTCATCGCTTCTTGACAGGGAGAGCGCTGGTAATCCTCTGCATATGACTACTAGAAATACAGGCAACATTAAAATGGATCAGTTTTTATGTTACCATCACATTATGGTACCATGCTAACGCGGTTCACGGATCCCTTAACCGCATGAGTTGTCGATTCCTTAATGTTGTCAGCCCAATTCTTTTTTGGTCTTCCTCTCCTCCTGCCCTTGGACTGGGCATCATCCTGCAAGGCGACTGGAATGCCCAAATTGGTGTGAATGCTCATAGAGACTGGAAGAAAATATGTGGTACAAGCTCTTACCTATAAACCAATGAAAGAGGACAATGGCTTCTTGAACTAGCAAGCTATAACAACGTAATGTTGGCAAACACGCCTGGCAATCGCAATAACTCCAGAAAATGGACATGGCACCATCGGGATGGAATTCAGCACAGTCAGGTTGACTACATCATGATTCCACAATGTTTCAAAAGTGGAATCTAGACAGCAAGCACACGCACATATCCAGGAGCCAATGCGGTAGGCGATATTCAGTCCTGTCCCTCCACCCTTTTGTGGAATCAAGTAGAGGTGGAATGCAAAACGCATCGGTGAATGCATTGGTTAGAATGCAAAACCATCATTTCCTTGGAGACGTTTCTCGATTTTACTCAGACAAATGAACCAATTCAATTGAGTTCCGTGGGGCAAAGGTCACCACGCCATCGCCACTCTGCTCGTTTAGCATTCGGTGCCAATTTCGCATTCCAAGGGTTTGCACGACTAATCGGCGTAAGTATTTAACATTCACGCTTTGCCGCCCACAAAATGAGCAGAGCGGGGACTGGATATGAGATTGGCTTCTAATAGCTATCGATCAGTTTGCTAGTTTGAGAAGGAAGCAGTTTAGTCCTTCGGCTTTGGGCAGCAGTGGTGATCCTTGAGTTCATGCTGTCAGGAGGTTTGCAATATGCGGTGAGAAATTAAACTATATGATGCCGCATGGCAACTTATTGAACATGTACTGTATTTTCCGCACTATAAGATTATAAGGTACACCAGGAAAAACATGTATTTTGTCATATAAGGCCCACAGGACTATAAGGCACATGGAATTAAAACTATAGTAGGATCTACTGTATTGTTTTCCATATTACCGCCCATATGGTACTTAATAGTGCAATGATTGATCAGCCGCAAATCATTGTATGCAATGGGAATAGAGCCCGGGTTGCGGCGGTGAAAGTGCTAAAACTTCAATCAACCTTTAATGCACTAAGTGCCAAAGAAGTATTTGCATGTCATTTAGGTGTTTTTGCCAACAGTCCAAAAAATGAAATGTGAGAAGATAAAATGGGGAAAAAAAAGTTATAAATCAGGGGGCTACGACCTTTTTCAAGCTGAGAGCTACTTTTGTTTTTACTAATTAAAGCATGAGGCACCCAGTTTGATATGCATTTATAAAACAGCAACATATTGTGTTAATACTATGTTGTTTTTATATTATTACAAGGTTGACGTAGGGTTAAATAGTCTCAGTCCACCCCTAAAATAATTATTTTACTGGAAGATCCATTGACCCCGCACTGGTGAGCTATTTTCAGAACATGTTTTGTGGGCTGTCTTTTAGGGGCACCCTGGCACCAAGTATGAGACCCCTGTTACAAATGTAAGTAATAATGTCTGAAAATTAAAATAAATTAGTATTTTCACGTCATATAACTTTGTTTCCACCAGCACGCCAACTAAATGTTGTTAAATGCTAGAAGAGACAAATGTTACCTTTTCAAAGTACAATTTAGGTACAAATTGAAGTAAATATTTTTAAAATGAAAAAAGGCTGATTTTCAGATATTTTTTACATCACTTTCTAACTACCGTATTTTCCGCACAATAGGGCGTACCGGGTTATAGGGTGCACCCCCAAAAAATAGTTTTTGGTCCTATATCTTCCATACATAAGGCGCACCGGATTATAAGGCGCTACAATGGGAACGTCGACAAAACAGTCAGATAGTTCAGTCAAGCTTATTACCCCCTTAACATTCCGAAAGCTTGCAAAGAAGCAAACAGGTGTCGTAGACACGTGCGGATGTGGTGTCTGTATGATGTCACTCAAATGCATCGTTCCAAATATCATTCGGAAGGTTAAAGTCTTGGGATTCAAGAAATGCCAACCATTCCTTAGTTTCTATTTTCTTTTTCGCTCGCAACTTTACTGTGCATATGACAGTAAACACTTGGAAATGAGTTTAATTTAAAAAAAGACCCATCACAGAAACATCGATATCACTCTGAAACAAGATACTGGGAAAATATATAGCCGGAGTAGCTCACCGAAGTCCTTGTGTTCAATAATAATGTGCAATCATGGTCCTCTTATATCCGTGAGTGTAGTAAATTCAGGAGAGTAAAATATTTACAAATACAGTACAGAAAAGTAAAATACTGTTTTCTCTATGCCGTCAACCCAACATGCTATTCACATTCATCTTTTTCGGCCTATTGCAGGCTTTGCTTTGCCCCTTTAGCCTATGCCAGCCTGTAAATGATAAAAAGGATCTGCCCCCTTTACCTCCGAATAACTTTAGCCAATAGTGATCGATTCAACTGGTGATTGACACATCTTTTTTGGCCAATTGCAGGGTTTGTTTTGCCCCCTTAGCCTTTACCTCCGAATAACTTTAGCCAATAGTGATGGATTCAAATGATAATTGACACATTGGTTAGCCAATGAAACACCGGTATATAAATCCCAGCATACACCGCAGACTACTTTCGCATTCGGGGGAAAATCTAGCCGGCGGCTGCTTTCATTAGTTGCAAGACTTTGCGACTTAATATTGATCCATATATAAAGCGCATTGTATTATAAGGCGCATGGTCAGCTTTTGAAAAAAAATAAGACTTTTAGGTGCGCCTTATAGTGCGGAAAATACGGTAAATTGTACATATTTTAAATTGTCTCTTCTGACATATAATCAACCATTTGGAGTGTTTATATGTATATATTTTTTGGCACTAAATGAGCTAATGATACAAATGACACATGAGGAGGTACTAGAAAGTATCTCATTATCACACTTTTTTTACTCACAGTGCCAGAAACCCCTTCCTTGGAGAATGGAGAAAACAAAGTTTCCCTGAAAGATATAACGTGGAAAAACACGACGAGGGGAAAAATATGGTATATCTGATAAAGAATCAGACTTTGTGTTTATTTACTTTATGGTTCTCCCCTTTTCAATGAGATGGCACTATTGCCCCATTTTCCTGTCTCTCCCTCTCTCTAGGTCCAGGTGTTCTGAATAATTGTGAGCCACCCTCTGTTATATATTCTCCAATCTTCCACACCTGGTTGTTGAATCGTCATAGCACTCTTCTCAAGACACGCTCCCCCAAAGACAACAAACTCTTAGGACCAATACATTCCTCTCAGAGTATTCTCCTCAAGATATTCCTCTCATTACATTTGCCTCAAAATAAATTCCTGAAGAAATGTCCCTCAAGACAACCTCCTCTGCAGTCCCAGTCCCACTTTTCCTTGTCATTAGTGATTCTTATATAGTTGTCAACCAACCCCCCTTTTTTGGGATTTTTGCATCCGCATTTTTCCACTCTGTGTCATGCATTTGTGTCTATCTGATATAACCTGAAGATATATTTATATATATTTTGTGGACAGCACAATGGCGCAGTGGTTAGCACGTGTGCAGCACAGTTCTGAGGTCGTGAGATCAAACCTTCCTGTGTGGAGTTTACATGTTCTCCCTGTGCTTGCGTGGGTTTCCTCCGGGCACTCCGGTTTCGTCCCACATTCCAAAAACATGCATGTCAGGTTAATTGGCCGGTCCAAATTGTCCCGAAGTCTGAATGAGCGAGTGAGTTTTCTGTCTCTGTGTACCCTACGACTGGCTGGCAACCAGTTCAGGGTGTCCCCTGCCCACTGCCCGAAGATGGCTGGGATGGGCTCCAGCACTCTTGCGACCCTACTGAGGATAGGTGGTGCGGATAATGGATGGATGGATGGATATATTTCAGGACAATATGTATGTTTTCTCCATCCTCAAATAATTGTTTCTGGTACTGTGAGTAAAACTAGTGTGATTGTGAAGTAAAATTAAATGCCTTTTCAAAATGTCATCTGTACCACTGGTGGTTTAGTGGGAGACTGTCGATGCTCTCACTGTCACAACCTGGGTTTGATTCCCATTGCATACAATGAAGTAAATCTCATGAGTAGATTTTGTATGTCATTATTATCCACCACGTTTATGATATATAAGCTGCATGAGGTTATAAGGGGCACTTTCTTATTTTTGGTTAATGGTTTTTTTTGTAGTTGCGCTTTATAGTCCGGAAATCTGTAATCTTGTGCTACAGTACCCATTTGGCATTGGTCAATCATGTGGCTGCAAATCTGATGGCGCAGTATGTTTCATCAGGGGCTGTTTAGCGAGATTGGCGTGCGGTTCGATTTGCAGATTGCGCCCTCGGCTGCTGTCAACATGTTTCAGGGGCCAAGGCAAAAATTATTTCTCTATAAACACGAACATTTTTTTTTCCTGAAATGATTTGATTTCCGCTTGCTCAGCGTCTTCAATGTGTCAAACCCTCCAGTAGGCTTTTGCGTGAAAACTGCACAAGCAGAGGGGCAGTGATGTATATTTAGAGCAGGGAACAGCAATTTTTTTGAAGCTGAGAGCTACGTTGTGTTACTGATTGGAGCAAATGGATACCATTTTGAAATGAATATGTAAAAAACAGGTATTACTTTGTTTTAGTATGTTATAGCAACGTATCATGTTAGCAATATGTTGTCACTATCTTATTCCTAGAAGTAGAGGTAAAATGGGCTCTGTCCACCACAAAAACATCATGCCAGTTAGCATTCACATTTCCTTGAAAATCGCAATGACCCATCACTGATGAGATATTTTCAGAGCCCTTTTACAGGCAACTCAGCTGTTCTTAAGGGCACCATGTAGGAAACTCCTACTATAAAGTATCGGACAGTGATGAATTGTAAAATCATTTATATATACGTATTTGTTTAATAATTTTTAGAGGACTTTTTAAGTCTATAAAATTGCAGTTAAGGATCGTATTCTGGTTTATGCTTCTGAAACCAAACAATAAAATTGCTATGTACAAAAATATCACAGACATACTACTTCATAAATACTACAAAAAAATGATCTACAGTAATACTACAAAAATACCAAAAAAATACTAAAAGAATACTATTATCGACATACAAAACCACTACTTCAGTATTGCTCCACAAATACAACAAAACTAAGTAAACAATTAAGAGTTTATAACAGGGGTCTAATATATTAGTCAACGTATTAACTAATTCTGAGAAGAAAAAAACAAATACTACAGAAATGCTGCAAAAATATTAGTACAATAATAATATACCATAAAAATACTACTGCAGAAATATTACAACAATACAATAACAGTTAAACTACAAAAATACTCGGACCCCCCTCCCCAACAAAAATACAAGCTAGCTACTAGCTAGGGGCATTAATACTTGTCAAATGAAGTAACTAGTAATTGTAACTAATTACTGTTTTTCAGTAACACTTACAACACTGCCTTTGAGTCTGCTAAAACATGCATTTGCTATCGGGGATTACAAATTACTTTGACATGGAATAACTCTCATTGTTGCTACGGCTTTGTAATAAAGACGAGGGCAGCCATTTAAACTCAAACTGATAAGAAGGAACGTCAGCGAAAGAAACGATATTAACATCGGAGCGCAAACGTGGCAGAAGCGCTTGACGCCCGAACGCACCAGGCCGGAGTTGAGACATTCATGCTATCTGGCGGCAGGCGCTAATCCAGTTACGCTGCGTGCGATTTGTTTGCCTATTATCATGCAAATGCGTACCCTGCCCGCTTTGATGGCTCTTCATTACAAAGCCGTCACAGACGTCGTTTGTGATTCAAAAGCAGGTACAAAAAGAAACGCTGTTCAAAAGGAAATTATACACATTGTCAGAGCGGGTATGGCGCTCATGTCATCCTCCTGTATTCAACCATTTGCATTATGTAATAAAGTATAGAGTAGATAAATGGAAGTTTTGTATTTTTTCCATAAACAATGATATACACTGCCCAAACACAATACTGTATACATATGTATCTATCTATAGTGCCTATAGTATCCATCTAGCTGCCTGTCTGCCTATGTATCTATCTATCTATCTATCTGCCTATAAAGACAGACTGTCAGACAGACAGACTGTCAGACAGACAGTCAGACAGACAGACAGACTGTCAGACAGACAGACAGACAGACAGACAGACAGACAGACTGTCAGACAGACAGACTGTCAGACTGTCAGACTGTCAGACAGATAGATAGATAGATAGATAGATAGATAGATAGATAGATAGATAGATAGATAGATAGATAGATAGATAGATAGATAGATAGATAGATAGATAGATAGATAGATAGATAGATAGATAGATAGATAGATAGATACCAGCTCAGTAGCCTAGATGGTAGGGCGCCCACTTTGAGACTGGGAGGTCGCTGGTTCGCGCCTCGGCCGAGTCATACCTAAGACTTATAACATTGGTATAATGGCGGCGCCCTCTGTTGGCTGCGGCTGCATCGGCTCGCTACAACGGGTCAGGTGTATCGACATTTCGTTCTGTGTACATTGTTACAAAGAATGACAATACAAAGGAAATTATTATTATTATTATTATTATTATTAGATAGATGGATAGATAGACATAGATAAATAGATAGATAGATATACATAGATAAATAGATAGATATACTGTCCTAAAAATGACAGACATCCCCATGAGCTTTTTTATTTCGAAAGCACAAAAGTAAAATCTCAAACCCGGGATCGAGCACACACACACAGACTTTCTCAAAGCAAAGTAAAGCTAGGAGAAATATTTTGCTTTCTTTGATATGCGAATAGAAGCACGCCAGGGAGATTGCGGGTATTGCTATATCTGTGTTTTATTCCCCGGTCGCACCCCGCACATTCGGCATATTTCTCGAAACCTACAAAGGTGCTAAATTGCTGAAATATGCGACACAACATTCCTCCAGAGATTTCCCGGGGCTGCGTTTATTCACGAATATAATTCCAGCAAAGGGGCGGATTAAATCCTGGCGCAGACGGGCAACATCTTTCAAATCGCCGCTTTCTTGATGGAAAATGAGAGTCCGGTTGGTAGGAACAGTGGGCTCACCTTTGAGGTCCAGGTTGCGGGCGCCGTTGGAGTGCTGCGTGACGGTGCGCGAGTCGATTTTGAGCGTATGGAGGTTGTTGGCGTCCCGGGACACCACCACGTTGTGCCATTGGTTGTCATTGAGCGGTTTCTCCGAGTTGCCTTTCATAAGCGACGGGCCGTTGCCGAGGTCAAAGACGTAGTGGACGTACCTGCCGGGGAACATTGACAAAGGCGACGATTAGAACGACACCTCCCGTGAGTCAGTGTTCCGAATATAATTCAAAATATGTCCTCTGAGGTGCTTTAAGATGGATGACGTATCGCTCACGATGGTTAAAGGTTTTTAAATTGTTGATGTGACTCAAGCTATTCTCCTCATTGGCTTGTGGTTGTAGCATCTGCTAGTGGAACTGAACGATGTTTTACTATTATTTTTTGGGGTAAAATAATACCTGAAATCTGCAAAATTATATGCAATCTTAAACACATTATCAACCAATATAACACATGTCCTCTTAATCGTCTAAATCTATCTAATCAAAATCTAAATCTATCGAAATACAAACTTCTTTATGAATCCTGATTTGTGTGTTTGTGTTTGTATGTGACTTATAGGCTTCAAAATGACAACCTATGTATGTAAAAATTTACATAATTGTGCTCTAGGCCTCTGTGAGTGTCTGGCTTGGTTTCATGTCAAAGCGCCACCATAAATGCCAACAAAATCGATACAACATCTGCTTTCGTGTGTTCTGCTTTTGTGGGATCTTTAATGTCTTCTCGTGGCCAGACAAGGTCATATAGCACACAGACTTAGAAACATCTTTGAAGAACCATCAAAGAACCAAGAAAGAAACATCTGTACTTACTAAATCCATTCAATACGTGGACTGAGCAATTAGGGAAAAAAAACACTGCACTGTGTGTACAGTAACATCAAACATCTAGTTGGATCCGCCCATCTCTGTCTGTCCCTCACCCCCTCATACACCCCCCTCCGGAGGAAAACAAAGCCTATACAACGAGGAGAGTACAAACATCTTCTTTGTTCCTTTATCTCTTTGCTTTCCTTATATCCTCACTGTAAAATGTGGGACTGGAGTGCCACGTCCAATTTCGTTGTCACATTGTATCCCATGTTGTAACAATGACAATAGAGGTATATTCTATTCTATTCTATCTTTACACTAAAAGGTGACATCCACCACCATTATTCCAGACTCAACATACAGAATGATTCATGTTTTGTGATACATCATCGGCTAACTAATTAAATGTTTTTGCACTAGCACAGAACCCTGGGGGATCCAAAATGTAACATTTTTTATTGCTTTTAGATTGTATTTTGTTATGTTTCTCTGAATGCATTTTTAATCGAGCACAATTGAATAATTGATAGTGGCAAATGATTAACAAAAATGCCAGCATTATTTGTTATATCGTATCAAGACAGGCGTTATTGTATTTTTTGAGTAACTGGCCTGGAGATAAACCTGCTTTGCAAAACGACTGTTTATTCATTTGTTTTTTTTATTTGCTTACTTTCACAAGGATGCTTTGTAATATTTGACCACATGATATCACAGTTTTGTGTGGTGCATCAGAAAATGAGTGCTATAGAGTACAAGGAAGAATACAAATTGAGGAGATTTAAAGTGAGCAAACCCAACCTTTCGCTAATTTTTTTTGGTTTTGGGGTTAACCCTTAGCAGGAAAACACCAGGCAATCATCTAAGCTTCTTCTAGTTAAGCCTTATGTTATGTTAACTAAATTCAACTTTGCACATTTATGATATTTTGTGTACTTTTGCCTATTATTCAAATACATATATATATATACATATATTTTATGTTTTATTATTACGTATAACTTAAAATTGGTCAGAGATTTGATATGTATAATCCGGTACACGTTACAGAACGGAAAATACGGTGGATACAATTGGAAATGTGTAGTTAGACTGCATATGGGAACTTTTCTGCTTTTGAGAAACATATCGAGTGGTCTTCGAGTGCCCTCTTGTGGTTCACATGTTAATTATTGTTGCTTTAAGTAGACAACGTAGAAGTACAGAACTCAAACGTGAGCTTAGATGCCAACTTTGAAACTCTTGTTTCAAATCCTCTTTTGTTGCTCGTTTTGAAACATAATTGCCAGGAAGTATGAAACACATTTTGATTAAAATTAGAAATCAACAATTACTTTGGCATGTAAAAATAAAACTGAAGGTTACAAAAGTCAGTTATTAGTAAGACAGACTGTGCTGTAAATAACTAACTAAATAATAACAGCTCATCTGCGGCCACAGGATAGCAGTAGTCTCTCACACTGATCCGGTGTGATTTTGGCCCATTCTTCTTCCAGCCTCCTCGACAGTTTGGTGATTGTAGTGGGTTTCTTTGTCACCAAGGACTTTCCAGAGGTTCTCTATCTATTGGGTTGAGATTAGGACTCTGGGCAGGCCATGGCATTAATTCAATGTTTTCTCCTTCAAGGAAATTCTTTACTCATTTTGCAGTGTAACATTGAGCATTGTCATCCATGAAGACGGCAGGCTGATTGGGTAAGGAACCATGTGATAATAGAAATGGTTCTGATACACATTTATATTTACTTCGCCATGTAGCAGTACAAGAGGCCCAACTCAAGCTGCTGAAAACATGTCCCAAACCTGACACTTCCTCCTCCAACGTTCAATGACTTTTTTACACATTTGGGTTAAGTGTTTCTCCAATGTGTCGCCAAACATAATTCTTACTATTCTTACTTACTATTATACTACTATATTATAATTACTATTCTTTGTCCCAGAAGTGAACTCTGGACCAGGTCTCCTGTCCACACAACATGCTCCTCAGCAAAGCTTAGTCTAGCTTTTATTTATCTATTTTTTTTTTTTTTTTTTACTAATGAGCAGTTTGGTCACAGTAGTGTGGGCCTTCAATCCAAATGGTCTTGAATAGCAAGACAGATCCTTGTCATGTTCAGCACTGAAATGGCAAGGATCTGGCAAAGTGTGGAAATGTTTTCTTATTGACATCCTTTCCGTGGTAATTTATCCTCACATTGGTCTTCTATGGACGACCAGCCTTGTTGGGCGACTTGAATGAGTTTTTACTTTTGTCAATAGTCAATATTCTTAAAATCACAGATCTGAATTGATCAACGTGACCTACATCCCTTTTGTTTTCATCTTGACAACCTGCCGCCGAAGGCTTTCAGTAACTATCTTGCAAAATCAGTGAAACGGGCAGTTAGGATGCCAGTTAAATAGGGGATGACAGATAATCAGGGAAATTAGCACCATGTGCTAGATTAGCACCATTAAGTGGGAGGCACCTGAAAATGGTCTCCAATTTTGATCAGTGCATTTTTGACAAAGTACAGGTTTTTTTTGTTAAAATGCTTTATTTATTTTTTGAAAAGGTGTTGTAGTTGCATTGTATAGACACAGCAAAATGCCCTTAGACTGTTGACCAGTAAATATGTGATATTTTTCATCCATTATCTGCACCGCTTATCCTCAATTGGGTCGCGAGGGTGCTGGAGCCCATCCCAGCTGTCTTTGGGCAGTGGGCAGGGGGCACCCTGGACTAGTTGCCAGTCAGTCGCAGGGCATTTTTTCAGATTTATTCAATTGTTTGTAAATTGTTACTTAATTTTGATCTCCAGTGTATGTGCCTTATAGTCCAAATGTGCCTTATATATGAAAAATCTAAAACAACAGACAGTTTTCAGGGGGTGCGCCTTATAATCCGGTGCGCCTTATAGTGTTGAAAATATGGTAATGACAAGGAGACACTAAATGACACACGTCTCTTTAAGCAACCTTCCAATAATCTGAGTTGTTTTGCTTAAGCAACTGGGATTGTACAAAATAGTATCTTAAAAAATGAATACATACCCAAGTAATGGATGAGTTGCTGTTTATAATGCCTGTGTATTGCCTCTTGATGCCCTTTTATTAATTAAATTTATTACAGGCTGAGATCCTGGATGGGGATTACCTCATGTGTGGCCTCTTCTCAAGGTTCCTTCATTTTCCTCATACTGAGGTTTTTGATTTTGTCTTTGCCCTAATGTAGGTTTCGGATCAGGGGATGTTGTAATCTGTAGTCTGTACAGCCCTTTGAGATTTCGTGTGATTAAGGACTACACAGAAAAAGGATAATTTAACTTAACTCAAGTGTTTTTGTATCCCTAACTCAGTCTGCTTTTGGTCCAACTAGCTGTGTGTTTCTGCCATCCTGTTTTCAGTTTCTGGCCGAGGGTATTTTGACCAATACATTGAAGCGAGCGCAACAGCAATCAAAGCTCTTTGTATTCACAATGCCGCTCAATAGGCAACATGGGAAAACAAAAAGCTTCTTATCCAGTATCATTATAAAGCGCTTTGAAGGAAAAAAAAGCTTCCTATTGAATTTGTCCTGGAACGCACACTCACCCTTTGACTAGCTCGACAACAATGAAGTCGCTGCCGTCACCCGAGTTGAAGATAATCAGTCCGTCGGGCGTGGTGGTTTTGAACTGGAAGAAGAGATGCATGGACGCGTAGGCCTGCAGCGTGGCTAGCGCTAAGTAGCTTCCTCTGGTGCGGAAGGCCACCGGGTCGGCGATAATGTGGCGCATGCCAAATCGGGCATTGAGCTCGCAGAAGGAGATGTCTCCGTTCTTGCACTGGTCCAGGTAGGGCACACCGTTGAAAGTAAGGCCCTGCAGGTGGCCGATGAAGTTGGACGGCACCACCGAGATGAAACGGCGCTCTGTCATGATGCCTGTCTCAATGTTGTGGAACTCCAGGCGTGTGTGGGCGCCCGTCATCTGGCCTGCAATCATCCACACCACCACAACGAGTTATAAACAATACAGTGGTTTATCTCTTTATTTTAGGCCGCGATTGACGTGGATGGATGGTGTTATGAGAGCACTGCAGGAAAGAGGTCTAAATATAATGGAAGCTAGAGCTCTTGTTGGTGATAGAAAGGGGTGGAGAGGTGTTGTGAAACGATAGTGGGATTGTGGACGCGTTCTTAAGGTTGGGCTGGGCATCCGTATGATGCGGCAGGGGTAAACCAGTGAAAGCTGTCGGGCCCTGCTGTTGAACAAAAGAGTGTGTTGTGTCACTCTGACCCGAGTGACATGGCCACTTTCTGGTGTCCCGTTTCATCTGGAAGGACGAAAGCATGACCAACTTGGGTGCCGAGGTGCCTAACTTTTTTGGGTGCTTGGGCAATTGGGTTGGCCATGGTCCAAAAAATGTTGTGTGTTTTTTGTTTTTTTTTCGTTATTTATTTCCCTTTTATTTTCTTTGTTGTTGTATGTGTGAGTCTTGCTGTCGGTCACCCCTCTTGAGGGATATGACCAAGGTAGATAGATAGATAGATAGATAGATACATCTTTTTATGAGCTTAATTCATTCCATGATCATGCTCGTAGCTCGAGTTGCCCAATATGAAATCATGAAAAACCCCAAATAGCAATGAAACACATCCTCCTGATAACTAAAACACACATTAAAATAATAAATAAACATAAAAAAAAATCAGTAGATAGAAAAATAACACGGTACTAACAAAATAAAATGCTGTTTAATGTGAGCACATTGACAAATATGCTTATAAACATGGTGAGGGGGAAAGTGGGTGATAGTTCTGAGAATGGAGAACGCATATTTGTCATTTTTTGATCATTTCATATCGTCGGAATTAAAAGGAAATGACGATCTTGTCTTTCCTATTTCTGCTCTAGTCTTGATTGTCTCTGTCACTGGCAGCATACGACAACATCATCAAAGATTTCTATTAGTTTCGCGGTCTTGGTCTTGCTGTGATTAGGTGTCGCGTTGTGTTTGTAAGGTTCATTATCGTTTAATAAGGGTGGATTTGCAATTATTATTAAGGGGAGCAATCAGCGAAGGTTGAAAGTTATCAGATCCAGAGACTGCTGAGCAGTTAATGTACACTTAGAATTAAACTTATTGTACCTTTAAATGAAAGTATACACATACAATTGATACAGCACAATTTTTCGGCCTGCAGTAGTTTACAAGCGCTGGCAGTCATGATCGGTGGTCTCTAGTGGTAGCCTTTGGGACTGCTTGTGAACTGGATTTCCATATGAACAGGGAAGACATATTTTTAAGGAAAAAAAAAAAAAAAACTTGTTTATCAAAATGATTTAGTTTAGAGGTGCTCGCATGAAGAGATACCACAATATTCATTTAGAGAGTGCCAATGATGAGGCAGTGCTGAAGCGGAAGGCGTTGAGGGAAATATTGAACTTCTCGTTATGCGACCATGATTACAAGTTTCATCAAGGTGAAAATTCAATATTTGGTTCAATTTGCAATGCAGCAAATGAGACACGCGGGACAAAGCAGGGATGCTATGATTATAGTTTCCGGATTATAAATTGCCTGCTTTTTTTTTCATTTGGTTTAGTTTGCTTTAGAGTCAAACTTATTTTCACTGAGGGCCACATAAGAGGGCTCAAAGGGCCATGTGTTATGGTTTCTTGCAAGCTAGGATCTTCCACCAGACCAGCACCAACCATAATTCAAGTGTATGATTCCCAAGACTATTCAGACCAGGGGTGTCTAACTGAGTTTGGCTCTAGGACCGGATACACATATTATGTTCTCAGGTGAGCTCTATCAGTAAAAGAATGTCAACTAAACTATTTTAACTATGTTTTTCAGTATTATGCTTTATCAGCCTACATTAGAAACCTACCATACATATTTTGGTTAGGGATGACAAGGGATCTTCTATCAACACAACGCATTTACTAACATTACAAGTAAAGTATGAACATTTGGTTTTGCTTTGGGCTTGGTTCCTCAAATCAGGTTAATTTGTCAGGCTTGGGCTGGTGCGGGTTTTCCATACTTGCGGGCTGGGTTAGGCTGGATTTTTTAGGCCCGAATTTATATTTACTGTGTGAATATGGATTCTAAGATTAAGGTTTTTCCCACCTCATAAAACATTGGGACCTTTACAGGGTCATCGGTCGCCCCCAGGCAAACCCTGCCCGATCCGTTCCTTTCACGCAACTAACACTGTTTCCTCGCCTCCATGTTTATCCTCTGCAACAGTCCTTTGCCGAAGGGCACAATATACGACTGCGCCTCATATTTTGACCTTTCGCCCCCTCATCGTTCTGAGGGCAGCTCGACCGCCTGTGCAAACCCCACAGCTTCCACCAAAGCTAGGACGCATTCGAAAATAAACGCCTTTCCCTTCAGCGGTGGAGCACCATTGTTGACGGGCGACCGACCTTCCACGGTGACGTTGTCCACGGACAGCTGCAGGCTCTTGCCTCTTCGCACCACCTTCACTGTGTGCCATTCGTTATCGTTCAGTTTCTGGCCCGCAAACAACGTCTCGGGTCCCTTGCCTGTGGATGAGCAAGGAAGTGAAATCACAGCTTTGCAAGAGTAGCGTGAACACATGTGTTTGTGTGAACATGATTGTGTATTCAACACTTTTTTTGTTGGACACAGTTGGTGACAGTTTTTTTCCAACATACATAGTATAGTCTGTATTGTATACAGTAATCCTTCTCTTTCTTAGGTTGGTTGCAAAATACTAAAAACCCACAGTATAGAAACCTTTATTCATTTATTCAATTACTCAATTATTTATTGATTTCTCCAGAACAAACCTGATTCAGAGGATCAAGTATTTTTTGAACAAATAACCAAATAATGTAACATAACAATGCAGATAACGTATGTAGTGTCAAGTTAGGATTAAAAACAAATCGTTCAGTTTTGTTGCACAACTGAAAACGATCCACTTCACATTATACCTTGCCACTATGTGGATGTTATGAAAAACTACATTTACTTTCTGGTTCTGTCCTACAGAATACCATATAATTTTCCTTTATCAAACAGTTTTGAAAATGTGCCAGTGAGCTACCAGAGAGGGCCCATACCCGCATGCTGCTCCAGAGCTGCTTGTTACCAACCCCCGAGCTACACTAATAGGATAACCAGCAAGTCCACCTTTGGATGGCTCCAAGTGGAGGTTCCGGAGTTGCCAAGTAATAGTAGATTTAAATCCAATTGAAATTATGTTGTGAGACCTTAAAGATTAAGTTCATGCAAGAAAACCATCCAATATGGCAGATTTGAAACACCTTTGCAAAACAGAATGGCCCAAAGTTTTGTGAAAGACAAATTACTGATTATGGTAAACGTTTGATTTTTGCTATCACTGCCAAAGGTGGTCCAACTTGCTATTAAGATCAGGGGCAATTAAGTTTTCCTAAAGGGCCAGATTTGTTTGTCCCTTAATAAATGCAGTCAACATGTCAAAACTGCATTTTTATTTCCTTGGGTTATCTCTTGGTTCGTTGATGTAAAACCTTCATGAGTTATACATATGCAAAGAAATACAGACATATGCAAAGAAATACAGCAAAACATTTTCACGGCATATATGTAAAAGTAAACCTAGTAATATATCTTTGCTAAAAATCCCAACGCAGTTGCAATCAGGCACTCTAAATGATTTACATAATTATGAAGCTGTATTACCCTGTACATGCATCCCTCTTTAGCACGCACACACTTAATGTTGACTACGAAACGCTTTAGAGATGCAATGGCATTGTGAAGTTTTGCGGCCTATATGCTGGAAGTCAAGTAATTTGTAAATGTTTTTACCCTGACACTCAATTGACTGGGAAAGGCAAGAATACATATAAAATCACGATGCTATTGAATACTTTATCACAATTTGTGTGGAGATATACCAGTGTCACTGAAATACTCTCAGTGTATAAAACTTACCCCAAAATTACGGCTACTTCTCAGTAAAAATGTTTCTACTGATAACATCAGAATTACGACCTGCTCGACATAACGTACACACGTACCTTATAGCATACCTGTACGGTTTTGCCGTACAAAGTACATTTTTTGTGCATTTTATGACGAGTATGACGTACAAAGAAATCTGTACGGAAAAACGCAAATTTGTCAATCGCATGCGTCTGCCGCCTGGGGATTATTTTGTATTTTGTACGGGAAAATACGACAGTTTGTACAGGCATGGAGCCGTGGAGGTTGACAGGTATGTTATAGCCAGCATTTGGTCATTTTTTACAGACAATGTTAATTCTAATTCGTTCATCATGCTCATTAATTCATTCATTTTAATGTCTGGCAGCGTGTAGCGCCCTGGCAATGCCTACAGTAATTTTCCCAGCCGGCACAGCAATCTACCACTACACTCAGTAACTGGATACCGTCAGTAGCAAATCACGTCATAGGAATGGATTAACGACTGGAATTTGAATGTTTCCTATAATGCGTACACTTGCGACTAATCATGAATTGCTCATTTCTCTGACATGTATTTTTTTTTCTGGTTCAGGTCAGACATTTCCAGCTCTAAAAGCTTAAAGCTGCACCGGTAGTTTTTGTTTGTTATGCCTAAGCTAAATAGACTGCATTTAAGGCAAAAGTTCAGAACTCTGTTGACGTTTTAATTAGATGCATTGATAGCCCATGATTAAAGTTAAGTCAGATGTATTAGTATAGCCCCTAATCTGAAAAAGACTCAAAGGGTTGCACAGACCCCTATTACAACATCCCCTGAAGTGTACATAGCGTGAGGAAAAACTCCAAAATCCTCAGCATGAGGAAAATTAAGAGGGGCATCAACAAACAATCCACAGTCAACATCACCAGTAAGAATCCTAACTGAAATGCAAAAAGTCTAATTGAAACCAAAGTCAAGGTTCCTGTCTTAAAGTATCGGCCAATACAGGTTTTAGTTCAGACTTGGACACTCCAGTCCTCAAACACCGCATGCCCTCTCCCAGGTCTCTTATTCAACTCAAACTACCTATCTGGTAGATGCTTGTCAATGATCCTAGTGATTCAAATCACCAGTATTGGAGTGGACACGCTTCAAAAATCATGCGGGACATGCGGCCCTAGAGGACCCGAGTGCCCAGGTCTGTTCCAGATGATGGCGTACATCAGGCCCATGTGCTGGTCCGATGGCTCGGAATACACACAAATAAAGAACGGCATCAGCCCGATACCACTTGTCTGTTTCTGCAAGAGACCTTCAGCATCGTCTGCTCCACTGAACATATTGTTAAATTATTGTGCCAAAATCACAGACGGACCAGTAAGGCTTGCTGCCAGCAATTGCTGCTCGCCAACGCGAAAATGAAGTTCATAATGGCCGACGCCCTCAGGGGGAAGATAGCATCCGAGCCAGCGGTTGGAATCAGCATCGGGCGTGGCTGCAAAAAGGGAAGGTGGCTTACTGTAAGTGCCACTGTGAACATATCGTTAATATTGTTTTTTTTAATGTTCTTATTCTTTTGCACTGGTTTACAAATTGAATCGTTCTTACTTGCACTGGAAGGTGAAAGCCTTCAATGTTATTATTCTTTTATAATGACTATAATGTCCTTTCATTCCAACCCCTTAAAAATCACTTGGGTCATTCTTAGGGCGTTAAAGGGGTAAAAACGTGCTTTGAAAAGATAGCAAGAAAGCTACCAAGCGGCAGCACCATTATGCAAATGCATATTCCCACTTGCCAGCATAATCATCATTAATATTAACAATGATTACTCTGATGTGAAATGAATGGGCCTGTAGGCATGAACTCAGCCTCACCTTTCGTTTTGCATCCCTACCTTGTGGCAGAGTTGGCTTCTCGCTCAGACAAGCGCATTCAATTGCTAGTTCAAAGCCCCCCTTGTGGTGGCAGAGAGAAAGGGCGCCCCCCTCCCAAGTGGGGAGTCGTATGGCAGATGGGCCGGTTCTGCATGGTAACATGCCGGGCCACCTCGCAGCATATTAAGCAGACATTTCCAAGCAGGCTGGGCACGTACTACAATTTTCGGGACGTTGAATTGGGTCGACCAGACCACGAGCACACGCCCACACGCACTTTCTAAATTGGGGGAGGTTAATGGCCGCTTAGTCCTCGCAACCTTCACGCGTGATTACACAGAGAGGGCCGATGGATGGGCTACTGCCAATACATCCCGCCGCCTGATTCGTACGCGAATAATGTTTGATCCGCGTGCACACAGGATTAAAGCAAAGAACATGAAAGGGGGAGTCAAGGGAAATCAAATATGCGAGAGTAATACAGCATATCATGCTGCCGTACCATTTAAAACAAAGTATTTAGATTCAAATTTACCGTAAAAAAGCCCAGAATTGGCCAGACATTTAAACATGCACACCATAATCTGGTGCACTTTATATTCTGGTGCGCCTAGTATGGGAACTAAATTGTGTCACAATTTTTTTTTTTTCAATTATTGAACAATTCATAAATTCCATCGCCGACCACAATTGCATAACAATATTGGCGACAAGGATCGAACTGCATATACCAGCAAATCCTAACCAGTTGGGACAAGGTGGTCCTTCAAAATTGCATAATATCGGCGCAACAGTATTCGAACCCGGATTGCAGCAGGGAGAGCGCCACATTATTCACTATACAACTAGGGATCCAGAAAATACATAAAAAGACATTGGGTCTTCTCATTATCATAGTAATTTTAGTCGCGGTACCAAATATGCTACACAAGGGTCTCCAAAGTGGGGTCCATGGGCACCACAGTGCCCCCTTAAAACAGCTCCTCACTAGTGCTAGGTCATTGTAATTTCATAGTAAAAATATTTTTAGTGGTTGACTGACTCTATTTAATCCTACTTACAATAAAAAAACTAACACAATAATCATATAGTGATAACATAATAAGCTATTTTAGAAATGCATATAAAAACTGAGTAACATTTGTGCTAAATAGTAACAAAGAGTAGCACTCAGGTCCAAAAATGTTGGAGACCCCTGTGTTAAAGAAATGACAAAACAGAGAGCAATTAAAAATATGTAAACATTTTCATTTTAGTATTTACTAGTTTACACTAAGCATCGTATTTGACAAATATTTTGAATATGTGCATTCATGCGTTTATTTATGTCTTTCACAACTAAATTATTTCCCACATCGCCTTTTCTTTGTTCAGTTAAGAATCCTTGCGTGCATCGTAAAGTCCTTGAAAGTCAGTGATGCAATACTCTATTTCAGTGGACCCCAACCTATTCTGTACCACGGACTGGTTTCATGTCTGAGAATATTCTCATGGCCCGGACTATAAATAACATCAATAATTTGGTACCGTGTCTAAAATTAGTATGACTATGAGATGACTCTAAGCTAAACCACCAATCGGATGCTTTTCGAAGCTTCGTCTGCATCCCTAGTGGTCGAATGCTGAGCTGGCCCAAGGCATAAGCAAACTAAGCGGCTGCTCAAGGCCCAGAAACCATTAGGGGCCCCCGAAAAGTGGTTAACGTTTTGGTGCCAACATGTCCCCATTGTTACTTTGTGTGTCCACTCAAATATACTCTTACAGAAATACAAAAAAAATACTACACAAAAACTAAGAAACTTGATATCAAATATAGTGCTTAAAAACAAGAACCTCATATGTTATTTTGTTTTCATTCTGAAAATAAAAAAACAAAATATCAAGTCAAAATCAGCTTTATTGTCCAATCTGCAGCATAAAAAGACAATTTCTCTCAGACCTCGGTATCTAGAAGGTATAGAAATACTACAAAAAAATACTCCAACAGTAACACTTTATTACAAAATACTACTACAGAATGATTTACTCTAAAATACTACAAAAAGACAACTCCAGTAATATTACAAAAATACTAAAGAAATATGACAAAAATACTACTCAGTAAATACAAAAATTCTATAAAAAATACTACTAAAATACTGCTTCGGATAGAGATCAATTATACTTCTATTGAAATATTAAAAATGCATACTATATTATAAAAAAATACTGGAGACATATTATAAAAATATTACTAAAAGAGGTGTCATGATTACTGATTAGCATCACCTGTGCCCGCTCATTTGGCGCCAAGCGCAGTGGGCTACCTGATTGGTTCCCTATCCCTTCTTTCACCCAGTCCTTTCACTCTCCAGTTGTCAGTCTGTCAGCAAACTTCCGTTGTTACAAGGCAAGCATTTTTGACCCTGACTCCCGCCTGTCCCTTTTTTGCAACCACTTTTCCACATGTCCGTTCCTGATTTCTCTGTTTCCTACGACCTGTTTTTGATCCTGACCACGTTTTGGTCTCCCGTCCCGGCTTACGACCCGTTTTTGATCCCGACCACGTTTTTGCTCTCTTTTGACCTGTTTTTCCATTCTCGACACAGCCATCTCCCGCTACGGAAGATCCACTTCTGTATTCTGATCACGATCCGATTGTATGAGTGGCTTGCCCCCGCGTCCAGCGAGCACCAGATCGTGGGCGCTGCCCTTGCTCTTTCCATCAATAAACTTGTGGTTAGCGCTACGCATTTGGGTCCTGATTCCGTTTTGGTCGTGACAAGAGGATTACAACAGAAATACTGCAAATTACACCTGCAGCGATACCACAAAAATGATCCTATGTAAATATCACAAAAATACTACAAAACTAAAAATACGGTAACACAACAAAAACCTAGAGAGCTTCAATAAAAATCAGACTTCATAAATACTAAAAAAAAAAACTTAAAAAAACCTACAGAAGTACTTCAAAACAGAATAACAAATGCAGTGCTTAAAACAGGGACCTCTTATACTATTTTGCTCTCATTCTTTCAAAATCAATTTAATGAATCATAGTTATTTAAAAAGAAGTATAATGTGTCACATGCGCCCCCTGACTCCAAATAGTTGCCCATCCCTGGAGTAGAACATGGAATGAGTTCTAGCATGGATGCAAATTATTAGTACATTTAATTTTGCTTAGGCCTTTATGAAGGATTGGTCCGGTTCTGGCCTAATGGATATCGTCTAGCGCGCTGTCCAGTGCAATCTGGGTTTGATTTCCTTTGCATCCAAGGTAAAGCAATTGTAATCAGCGATATGCTCCCAACTGATACATCAATGCACAAATGAGTTGATTTATATTTGTTGCACAATCCTAGTCCTGACCGTAATTCAAATTCCATGCACCGTATAGCCTTGTGCGCCTTATTATGAAAGAAAAATGACTAAATACTATTTTTAGGGGGTGTATCTTATTACCTGGTGCACATTATAATATGGAAAATACAATAGACCCACTCGTATTTGTCTCATTTCTTCAAATATGTTTTGGCAATTTTTCAGTCTGGTCTTGGAAACAAGACATAGATGTATGATTGTGTGATTCCAAATTACATTGTTTTGTGAAACAGGTCGTTAATAACTGCATTAAAATAATGCATACGGGGAAAAAAAATGCTTTTAAGTATTATACAACATTTTAAAGTTTTTTGTGAAGAGTACATTGTAAAAAATGAGCCATCTCCAATGTTCCCAAACATTTACTGGAGAAAGGGGTTAGACTTTGAGAAATTAGTAAATGGGGTTCTCATTATTGTCATGACACAATTCATACAAAGTGATACTTTTAAATGTATTTGCAATATATACTAATTTACAGTAATTGTCAAAGTGCATGTGCATGTTTCTGCCACTCAATAGCTGTAAAATAAAGAATTACAGACTCATCAGCAGTTTATGGAAAGAACTATTAGTCTTGTGCAAAAAGAGAAAGGTAGATTACTTTATGTATGTTTAGTTTTTAAGTAGATAAAGAACAATTAGATTAAGGAAGGCCTGCCTCAGGAAAAGCCCGGTATCTCTTTGCTATTACCCTTCTAAATAACAGTCCCCGCTGACCCATCCATTCAGTCCGACCTCATTGTCCCACTCTTATTTATAGTTTTTTGTCAAGTCAAGTCATGTTTATTTGTATAGCCCTTAATCACAAGGAGTCTCAAAGGTCTGCACAGACCAAATATTATTGCAAACCACAGACTATTATTACACCATACCCTGATTTAAAACCTACTGAGGGCGAGGAAAAATTCAAAAACCTTTGTCATGTAATACCAGTTGTATTCCCCCAGTACAGTCGGTAGAAGTGTATTTCCCGCATACAGAAAAAAATAAAAATTGCTTTTAAGTATTGTACAACACTTTAAATAATAAATAATAAATACATAAGAGGATCCCTAAAATGAATAGCCTGTGGACAGATTCTAGACATGGCCAACTAGGGATGTAAATAATAAATAATTATAAACAATGATATTTAAAAATATATAAAAACAAACACCTGAATGAAAAAAGGATGAATAATGAATCAAATATAAATCTAAAAATTGTGTCCTTTAACTTTTTATAAGACTTTGCCTACATCAATTGCTGGTTTGTAAAACTACACAAACAAAAACGTTTACCAACATTAGTAACAGTTATATGAGTTTTGTGTTTTAAATAAAACATAATAGTCTGTGGTTTGCAATACTCCGTGGTCTGTGCAGCCCTTTGAGACTCCTTGTGATTAAGAGGGTCACAAACAAACATGACTTGACTCATCCTGAGGTTTTTGAGTTTTTCCTTGCCCTCATGTAGGTTTTAGATCAGGGGATGGTGTCATACTAGTCTGTGGCTTGCAATGGTCTGTGCAGCCATTTGAGACTCCTTGTGATTAAGGGCTATGCAAACAAACATGACTTGACTTGACTCATCCTGAGGTTTTTGAGTTTTTCCTTGCCCTCATGTAGGTTTTAGATCAGGGGATTGTGTAATAATTGTCAGTAGTTTGCAATAGTATTTGATCTGTGCAGCCCTTTTGGACTCTTTGTGTTTAAGGGCTATACAAATAAACATGACTTGACTTAACTTGTTTGTTTAAATGACTGTGTTTTTTTTTTTTGATGATCAAGGGGTTAGGAGACATTAATAATTCCAATGTTTTATGCTAACCGTCTGCCGACAGGATGCCTGTTCAGAAGTCAGTCTCCGGACCCACCGGACAATACCAGACTTTTACTCGCAAAAAAGAGTAAACAAATTATCCTAATGCTTGATAGGAAAAAAAAAAAGAAAAAAATCCCGTATCTCAATGGATGGTGAACAAACGCCAGTGCAAAACAACATTTGTGAAATGAAATGAGTCTCCTTCCAGGCAAACACCTGGCCGACTGAAAAGATCGTCGGCACGAGTGATGAAAACGAATTGAAAAACTCCCCCTCGGTCGAACGTTTGCATTAACGGGCCATGCTGGCAAATGACTGCCAGATTTTAATGGGCCCCGTTTAAAAAAAAAGTTGGCTCAGCCACAAACCCAGTCAATTCTTTTTAATTTTACTCTCGTACACACAGTGTTTTAAGAGGGCGCGAGTCGAACCATTAGGACTGGTTATGTGGTAACTATGCTCTTGTGTTAGGGTCGCCACCGGTTTTGGATTTTAAATGCATAAAAAAAACACATTCGTTTGTTTATTGCATTAAGACTTTTTGACTTGAATGTGTATTTTAAATAAATGCATGTTATTAAATGCTCAGATTGAATTGTTGTATTTGTATTGTGATCCAAACAAGATTATGAAACACTCTGAAATCATTAGTATGTCACGACCATCACACAGGGTAGACCCAATTGTGTAATGTTTTCTCACAATTTTATTGTAAGAAAGAGGAAGGGCAGCGCCCGTGATCTGATGCTCATTAGACGCGGGAAGCAAGTCACTCTCGTACTTGGATTGTGATTGTGGATCTTCCGTAGCGAGCGATGGCGGTGTCAGGGACGGAAAAACTGGTCAGTAGCCGGGACTGGGAGAGCAAGGTGTGGTCGGGGTCGGGAATGAGTCGTAAGCCAGAACGGGAGAGTAGACGTAGTCAGGGACAAAAAGGTCATACGCCGGGACGCAGGGTTGGGTAGGGTTACTTCAACTGGATTACTTTCAATTACTTTTTGATTACTCCAATACCAAATATGCTAATAAAAGACAAAAGAAACAAAATATGAATACAATTACTACATTTTGTGCAGGCTTGGGGAGTAACAGAATACATGGAACGGCAAAAATGATGTTGGAAAGCTGTTTGGATTTATTTTCATTTTGTTTCTGTCGCATTTTATGTTAGTTTTGCCAGAGATCAAAGCGATCAAAGCCAGGAGAGAAAGCTTACCACGTGTTGTGAGTCATAATGTTATTCATACATAGTTTATTTTGTCTTTTATTAGCATATTTAGTATTGGAGGAATCCAAAAGTAATCCAGTTAAAGTAACCCTACCCAATCCTGCCGGGACGGGAGAGTAGACATGGTCAGGATCAAAACAGATCGTAGCCGGAGACAAATGGGAGCAAAAACGGGACAGGTGGGAGTCAGGGTCAAAAAAATGCATGCCTAGTATACACTGAGGTTCGCAGACGGACTGACAACAGGGGACAGAAAGCACTGGGTTCAAATAGTGACAGGTGATTCACATCGGTAATCATGACAAAGAAGACTGTCAACATAGCGACAACCACCCCCTCTCTTACTAATGTAAGCTTTAGGGTATTCTCATGTTGCCATTTTTCCAGTATATCGGCACAAAAATAAAACAAATACGTGTGAAGACATGTAGGGCCAATTCATGAAAGAGTAGATTATTTTTTTGGCAACAATGTCACTTGTCAAATGACCTTTCTGATAAAAGTAAGCCAGAGGAGTATCGCATCAAAATCCGGGCAGGCAGTGAAGACAAAACCAACCGTCATGGTTTGGCACCCTGCAGTAAAACCCATCAATAATAGTCAGGGTACAGAAAACCTTTTTTTTTATTCATATAATTATTTTAAGGTTCATTGTAACATAATTTTAATTCTAAATTAAAGGGTATACTGGCAAAAAAGCCCAGAGACGAACACCAGAAATAGAAAAAAATATATATTTTTTTCTGGATAAGGAATCCTAACAAGGTAACCAAGAGATTTTAAACATTAGGTGATATATTCATTTTTTTAGCATATTTACCCTAAAGCTAGCACAAGAAGAAGGTTAAGTGTGTTCAGTGACCCCCGCCCCCCTTTGTGCCCCTAAAACCTGAGGCTTACAATAGTTACATAAGGATACATGTGTTGATGAACTGTTGCCTTGACAAAATACACCATTTCCTCTCTCCAGCCTCGTTTTTGATGATAATGCCATTTGGCTTCCATCTTAACATATCACATTTTCCATCTTGGACACTTTGCCGGCGGTCTAATGAAAAGCGCTTTGCTGCACAAAAGCTGGCCTGAAGCCACTTTGTCGGTAAATACCAGAGAAAAAAAAAGAAGAAAACCAACATTTTTATTTAACAGTTATTTCAAGGGTTGTCATTGGGAACTTGGGTGGTGTTTTAAAATTGAAATATGTCACTGAATACATCATCATAATTTTATAAGGTTTCCAGTGTTATCGGTATCATTATTTCAATCAACACATAAATATTTAAATCAAGTTATTACAGTTAGTGGTAATTAATGCATTTTTGTATTATCCAAATACTTCAATGTAGGTATTTACTTTTGTTATATTCTCTTGTCGCCACAATGTGTATACAGTATTTATCAAGTTGTTATACAGTCTTCATATTGTTCTAGGTGGTGTCACGGTTGCCATGACGCCCAGTTGGCCCTGCCTATGTGGCGCCAGCTGCGGCTCATTAACAGATTGGCTTTCCATCTTTTTAAGCTCAGTGCACTCTCTCTTACTTTGTCAGTCCGTCAAAGAACTTCTACCCCGCAAGACGTGGGTTCTGACTCGGTCCTGTTCTTCTGTTGGTATTTCCAGTCCGGTATTGTTCCCATTTATTTTTATCCTGTTTAATATCGATTTCCAGTTTCGTTCCAGTCTATTTTTGTCCTGTTTATTATTTTCTCCGTTTTTTCTTTCTGTCTTTTTTGTCCTGTTAATTTTCGATATCCTGTTTCATTATCAATCCTGTCTGTCCGTCCTGTCCGGTATCGACCCCATATGTCCGATATCTACTCAGGCAATTGGAATCAATCATGTCGGTCTCTGGCTTCCTGTCTTTCAACGCCAGACCGCTGCCCTACGTGCATGACTCCCCATTTCCCGAAAAATAAAAGGCTTGTGTGAGAACGTCACACGTTTGGGTCCTGATCCTGTTCTGGTTCCTGACAGGTGGTGCTTTGACTTTCTGTTGGTGGGGTCTTGACTTGAGCCTTATCAAACCACCTGAAGGATTCAGTATGGATAAAGGACTGGTGTGAAGCTGGGATTTTGAACATTTTGCACTGATTTACGTTTTGTTTCGTTTTTCTCAGAGTGCGCCGTGTCCAACCCCTCTGGTATATAAATGATTGTCAGCCAGTTTGAAAATGCAATTGTTTAATCATCACAGCATCTTTCTCTGTCCAGAATATTCATTTTTATATATTTTTTAAAATGTTCTATTGTAATTAAACAAAAATAATAATAATGGTACTGCTCATCTCCAGCCCTTGTTTAACTCATCACATCGTACAACTTGGATGTCAAACGAACATGCAGAGTAAAAAAGTTTGTCCTTCTTTAGTTGCCTTAAAAAAAACACTAGGCCACATCGATGATTTAGTATCCCCTCTGCGGCCGATAACTTGCACGGAAATGGCAGCCCCCAGAGGACCTTCTCAGCATGGCTCGGCAAAAGAGGTAAATTAATCCTATTTCATAAATCATACTTGAATCATCATTTCTTACAAACTTTTACTCTACTATCGTGATCCATGATGCAAGATTCAAGCATCAAAATTTCTGCAAAAACGGAAATACGTGAAGGATTGACTGATTCAGCTGGAGGATTTATGACAACTCAGAATGTTCTAACCCTAAATGATGGAAAAGCTGAGTTTTACGTTTATCAAAGCAGGGTAACAAGAGCTAACTTCAGATCTCAACCAGTTACCATTTTAACAGTGCTCGGTAGCTCCGTTTCCCTAATTAACCAGGCATTATTTTTGTGTCATCAGTCACTCATTTTTTGACTTCCTCATCCATTCAGTCAGCTGACGAGAGTTTGCATAGTGTCACAAAGCTGTGCCTTCTGATATCGAAACAGAAACTTAGTCTCCATTGAAAGACCAATTTGTTCACACAGAACTCCACCAAAATTAAAGAAAATATTGACCTACCATCAAGAAATGTTCGGAAACCCTGGTGGTGAGACTACAGAGGCTTATAGGGTTATGGGTGTGGGTGTAGGTGCTGGTGAAGTTTAAGATCATTTGTGGGTTGACCAGGCAATGCTATGTATGTATTGCTTCCTCAACTTCTTCAGTACGTGCATCAGCAAAGTGTGGAGGTGTAGTTTGCGGGGGGTAGGGGTCGGCAGGGTTAGGTTCAGTGCATCCTGAACCTCCTTTGTAAAATAAGTCCCGGGAATAATCCCCAAACCAATATGTTATTGTTCTGCATGTGAACCTAATAAAGTGATCACGTAGTTTTGGAACAGAACTACAGTTGATGAAAATATTGATCTGAGTATCAAATTAGTGTTGTTCCAGTCACTGGTGGAACTGAGAGGCAATACATAGTGACTAAAAGCTCCATTTACACGACCCATCAATGGCCCAATGAGTCACTTTTTCACCTTGGTGGATATGGCTTAAGGTCTGCAAATTTGAAATAAATGTTTATTTCGAATATGACAAAACAAAAACAAAATAACAAGTTGAAAAAAAAAAAAAAAAAAAAAAAAAAAACACAATGTTATTGTTTATGTTTGTCATAGTGTGCTGTGTCCTGCAGCGAGGCTTTTAACTAAGACAAAAAAAGTTTGATAACATAACCCAGATTTTAGCTAACCTGGATTGGCTCCCTGTTAGCATAAGATGTGATTTCAAGGTTCTGTTGGTAGTATACAAAATCATGCATGGACTTACTCCCTCATATCTATCAGATTTAATTTCCCCCTATGTTCCGGTCCGGAGCCTTCACTCTGAAAATCCTGGTCTACTAGTGATTCCAAGAGCCAAGAAGAGATCCGCAGGTTCGAGAGCGTTCTCCATTCAATTTCACATTTATTATAGAAAATGAGGAGCAAAAATGGTGTTTACAGACGCTGCCCTACTTACGATCGTTAGAAAGTTGAATTCGTTTGTATGTTGCTTCAGTGCGAAATTTTGTATGTTTTAGTTTTATATAAGTATGTTTAAGGCTTGTATAAGTAAAACATATTGATTTGTACTAAAAAATAAACATTTTATAAGATAATATGCTCTATGAAGATAAATAAAGTTAAGATTAACTTACTTTTGAAACATCAGCTTCAATAGGACCTCCTCCATGTTAGAAAGTGGCCGAAAAAAAAGCGATACAACCATTTTCTCAACCGCATCAAACTCTCTTATTCCATTTTCATTTCAAAATAAATGGGTAGCCTTTGCTTTACACTTTACACCAACGGATTTAAATGGATGAGATACTAATCGATACAAATGTCGACATTCTTAGTGTGCTGAAGATAGTATAGACATAGTATGGACAGTAAAGAATGTTTACACACAAACTAGGAAAAGGAAGCGAATTTCTTCTTTTGTGTGGATGCTGGGTGACCTCTCACAGCGCCACTACATGCCAGTAGCGGCGGAAAGAAGCACTACAGTAATGTCTTGTACTCTGGAAAAGGTGCACAAAATACAAAATCTAACTTACAGCAATGTCCGGATATTTTTCGCATCCAGAAAAAAATGTTCGAATCTACTGTTTTTCGTAAGTCGAATGGTCGTAAGTAGGGGAGCGTCTGTAACTTCTGCAAAGACACCCAGGTGTGGTATTTTTTTCAATTTAGAATTGTTCTAATCCATATGGTAACAGGACATTTCAGATCACTAGGGATAAAAAGCGTAGTTAAGTAGCAAATGTTGCAGTTCAGAGAGACATCCTCACATGAGTGTGATCATGACTTTTTTTCTTAAGCAATATAACATTGGGATGAATGTATCCTCAATGCTCTCTGATTAATAAATGGTAGTCTGTGAATACAGCTAAAATGCGTGGCTTTATTTGGGAGTGGTGCATGGCTTTGGCAACATCCTCTGGACATATTTAACACTGCAAGTCATTGTTTGATGTGATGCAGCTTATTTTTCTCGTGTGCTTCTCACAGCATTGTGTCATCAGTCCCCCCAATGATGTTATTAATCCTGCAGGCCGTATATTTGACATATTTGCCTTGCATGAACATTTTTTAAAACAATTTAAAGAAATGTCACAGTGAAGTTTTACCTGTTTCTGTGACTAAGCAGTAGAATTAAAGAAACATGACTTATTTTGAGCACTCAGCCTCCTCCTCAAGAGTTATTATGCAAGGGGAACATTATCAAGCGACTCCATCGTACATGGCCAGGAGCGCTGGAAGATCAAATGTGCATTAAATAAAACGATGGCTGGCCTCTATCGGAGCGTTAAATTGCCTTAACAAATCAAAGTCAATTCCAGCATCTCCAAAATGCATCACCCGCAAGTTGGAGTCAAACGCTTATGGGCATGCAACTTTTGCACAAATTTGGCACGATCTGTCCCCACATCACCATGGCAACGGATTGCACTTTATTAAAGCATCCAAATGCAGGCAATAATTCTTGGATACACGTTTCATAGAGTTGCACAGAAGAAACATTGCTTCCAGGAGAAAAATCGAGGAAAGTGAGAATAGAATAAATATTGATGAAGACAGAGGCCAAGAGAAATTTTGCACACACTCCAAATTAAATTCAGCAAAGCACAATAGCATCATGGCTTCTGAACACGCAAAGCGTCGTCTTTGAATAAAAGATAAAGCGATGCGTTGCGGGTGATTGCTAGAGCTGCGAGAAAATCATGCTAATGTTTAAGAGGCAAATCATAAAAAAAACAAAGATAGGTAACCACAAAATTACAACTCAAATGCACGATTAAACTAAAGACTAAAAATAAAACAATTGCCAAAGTATTAGGAAGTGTATTGTCCTTGGTTTAAGCAACTGCAGTCCCTCCCATTCTCTGAAAGATGGCAGTATTGCCCCATCTCCTTCTCGCCACTCCCTGGTCTAGGTGAACCCAATCATCATTATCCACCATTTGCTCTAAATACTCTGGTCTTTCATGCCATGTGGCTAGAAAGTCCTTTCACTCTTCTCAAGACTTTCATTTCCCAAAAAAAAAAGCAAGCTCCACATTCCAAACTAGTCCGAACCAGGTATTCTCCTTTATATATTCCTCTCATGACATGTTTCTTAAGATGCGGCAAAGGATTACTGTATAAATAAAACGCAAATTATTTCCTTATAATAATAGGTCATATCAGCTAAAACTAGTCCAAACATGACATTTACAACAATGTTGTGTTCGCAAAACAAGTTAAAAATCAAGCTCGACCATTTTTTTTTTTCATTCTTCTCCGAAGGCAGCCATTTTGAAAGTTGGTGTTGAGTGACAATGGCATGGCTGTTGCCCAGAGCTCTACTAAAAAGCAACTAGAATGGCTTTGCGCCATTGGAGCATCAACTGCGTTGAGACCATTTTTGGGTGGCATTTCCCTTTTTAGGTTCTGGGAGAGTAGAATGTCTTCCTGGAAAAGCTGCTGAATCAGCAAACCCAAGAAACCCAACTCGTTTTTAGGGGTGGATTTCACATCTGGGATACCAGATTCCCTACATAACATTTGTCCTCAAAATAGTTTTCTCAAGACATTTCCCTCCAAAACAACATCCTCAGGTTACTCTCCCTGGATTATGTTCTTCTGCAGTCCCGGTCCCGCTCTTCCTTCCCAGTAGCGGGTCTTTTATTGTTATCAAATAAATGCCCCTTGTTGGCATTTTGATTGCATTCCCAGTTTTCACTCCTGCATTTGAGTCTGTCTTACATTTATGTGTGAATCGGAAGTTTACAGTATCCCTAAAAATCAAACATATAAAATGCAATCATAATGAGGTATTTGTCTGTGATTGGCACCACCTCCTGTTCAACATCAGGCCTTAAAAAATGTTAGCACAGGCATTTATTATTCAAACTCAATTTATTGTTAAACGTTTGCAGTAAAATAACCACAACTTTTTACTCGACTTTATATATTATTTATACTAGAATCTTGTTGTAAATTTTGTTTAATACATTGTTATCATTGTCACATACCTGTCAGCAATTGCTCCTCTTAGTAATGATTGCAATGCACAATGCAGCACCTATTTATTACAGCAAGATAGACAATATAGCATTAAGAAATGCGTTAACAGGTTTCTATAATGGACCATATAAAAATCACATAATCTTCCTTTGGCAAATTTCTATTTTCCCACTAACAAAATATATAGTGTTGCTTGTAATAGATACTACATATCCTTGTATATGCAAGCAGCAAATATATGCTATGTATATAGCAGTAGATTCCTTCTGTACAGCTATGAGGCATACAGAACCTTGCCCCTCTCTAACTTTTTGACTTTATTCATATTGCCATGCCATACCGCACCTTCAGATCTTCGTACTCCCTCCATTGAACCATACCCATGCCCCATCTTAGCTGCATGGGGAGCCGAGCATTCAGCCACTCTGCCCCCCAGCTCTGGAACTCAATACCACCTGGCCTTTCGAAATTCCGCTAACCTGTCCATCTTCAAACCCAGACTCAAAACCTATCTTCTCTGACTTGCTTATTCAAAATAATCTCACATGGCCTCACTCCCCTTTATTTTTTTCAAATTTAATCTGTTTTTATTTTTGAAGTGATTGCTTGTTTGTAAAATTCTAATCTTATTGTAGTTTTCTCTGTACAGTGACCTTGGGTGACCAAAAGGCCCTTTGAAATAAAATGTGTTATTATTACGATTATTATTAACATATTGCCTTTTTTCCCCTGTGCAAAAAAAAAATAATAATAATAATAACAAATAAAAAATCTATGCCGTACACAATTTGAATTGATTCAATAACCTATAAAATATGGAGGAAACATATGTTGTCAGGTATGATCTACATGATGACAATTCTAATTCTGTTTTATTTTAAACGTCTGACATCTGACAGAAAGTGCAAGGCTCAAATGTGTATTTCAATGTGTCCGGTACACGCTAACACTAATCTGACCCTTAGCAAACAGAGATTATCCTTGAATAGCTTCAAATAAACAAACAAACAAATGAAAAAACAAACAAACACATGAACAAACAAAACAACAATCAATCAATAAGTCAATTCTTTAAAATATACAATCTTAGTCCATTGGCATGAAAGGTTGGTGATTTCTTTGTGTGATTCTGCTTCTACAACTTCAATATATCACAACTTGTTTTTTAATGAAATAAGAAACCCCAAAACAGGAACTGTTTACACCTCGTTTTGCTCCTTTTACCGTTTACTCTGACTTTTGGAGGAACACATTTCTTAAAATAGACAACATTATCTACCAACTGCTCGCTAAAACAACTGATTATTAATGTTTTTTTTTGTTTTTTTTCGAATAATATCAAATAAACAAGATTAGAGAAAAAAAAGACATTTACAGCACCTATCCAAAAAGGGAAACGTGATGTTTTTAGTACTAGTTATCTGTCCTCGTCTGGTATCTAGCGGCCATTACAAGTACTGCATCCTCTGAGTCATGCAACTGCAAGCCTTCTAATAAATCATCTTTATGGAGACCTCGTGATAAAAAATAGTCAAACAAATAAAATGACTATGTATGTGGAAAAACTCACTCTTGTCACCATAATGTATGTTTCCTTCACTTACCTGCAAAGGCTTCGTGCAACCATGCTACAAACAAATACAATAGAACACTTTCCAGGGAGTAGCAGCACGAGTTTGAATGGATATAGAGATTTTAATAGTGAGTTGCATTTCTTTAATTTAATTTTACAAAAACAACAAATCAGAATTTTAAGGAACATATTTATTTGCAACTGCGAGAGGTAATAGACCTTTTCGGAAGCACCGTAGGGACCTTCGGTTTTAAGCCATTAAACTAACTAACTGAACTATGGACATCATTAGGCATGTCCAGGTTTACGGTGCCCATTTTATACCTGGTAAGTTACCATGACCATCTAGTTTAGATTTTCTTGAATGCTGAATGCCTTAGTACATGTAAGTAGGTTACGTGTCGGGGAAATCCTAAATTTTGCTACTATTGCCTACTACAGACTCTACGTTTGCGACTACTGTCGCCAACTAGTAGATATTTTATAATAATAAACATTATAACAATCATAATAGCATTAACATTCATTTATGATACATTATTAGTTGTGATTGCTTCAGCAAGGCACAACTACATTGCCAAGTGCTGTAAGCATAATCCCCCGAGATCTTATTCAATAAAATTATTATTATATCTATCTTCTTCCGCCGAATTTTGACGGGCCTCTCCTCCCAGAGCTTTTGGAGTAGCCCAACGATTCAAATACCAAAAATTCCGGCCGAATCAGGACTCTCCTGCGACAATACAGATTTTCGATACGAGTCTCCGGGGCCCCGGAGACCAAAAAAAAGTCCCCATCCGGAATAATGGGTTTTGAGAATCTCCCATTCGGAATACATGGGCCCACTCATTTCTATGGGTAGTCATGGAAACGAGGGCTTTTTCAGAAGTTAGTAGGGACTAAGCAGGGACTGTCCAGGGTGGCTTGAGGGGGCCTGACCCACATTACCTTTAACCATGGGTAAATTGTGAATTCCAAAGTTTAAAAACACTAAAAGGGGTCTATTAAAAAATGGTTTCAAAAACCTGTAGTTTTACCAAAAATAAAGATAATTTTTCTGTACATGTTTGCTTCAACTTGTATGACTGTGTCAAGTTGCCCTTTTCTGACATAGAGGGGACATTAGTGGATAATTGACATTTTCGAACGATTCATGGATTTTTTGTGTTTTGAAAACTGGAATTGAAATAGGAGCGAAGAGAAACAGCATGCAGATAAGAAGAAAGTATGCATTATAATTGGTGGGCAAGGTATAATGAAGTGTCACCGATAATGAGATCAGGGGTGAGGCAGAAAAGGGCCACTGCACGAAATTTCGGATTGGATGATACATTTGAGTCATAAAAATGGATGGAACAACTTACTGAGGCTACAGTCTATCCTGATACAATCTGGCGGGAAGAGAGAGCGGAATGGTGAGATCAAATTAAAAGAGAGATAGAGTAGAGAGAGAGAGAAAGAGAGAAAGAGAGAAAACAAGAAAATACATTTTACATCCTTCAAGGTACATTCTGCAGACAAGCAATTATTGCTCTGGGCCACCATCTGGGGACAGCTCGGAGTCAGATCACCCTTTAACTTGGTCGGAAAGTCTCCCGAACCCGGTTGTTGATTCTGGCGACTGATGTACGGTAGAAGGCAATGTTGCGCCACAAGCGTCAGTTCATTTTATATCTCTATTTAATTCCTATTGTACATTATTGTTATTCTTTCTAATTTGATGTGTTTTAAATATGTATATTATTATTTCTTTGACTCAATTATTAACTGGATATATTTTAGTGTGATTTATAATCAAATAGTTAAGATACTATCTTTGTGTTTCTCGCGGATAGGTTCCAAAAAGAACCCTTAATAGGCAAAACCTGTGAAGTAGAACACTTTATTATTATACAATTAAATACAGTATTACAGACTGAAATGAAAGAACAAACTGTTTTTGCAGGCTTAAGCATTTGTTCGCCGAATAAATGCACTGTAATAACGACTTGTTTAATCTATGTTTTTACAAATAATTTCTGTACCTGGAATAATAATAAGCAGAATTACCTCTCAGCCAATAAGAATGAACAACACAATGCGCAATGCAAATCAGTGAAGTAGCGAAAAAACTGTGGAAAGAAAATCACGTTTTAGGAAGGAATTACTGTATATGTTGGTTTACAATTTATCTATATTATATATATATATATATATATATATATATATATATATATATATATATATATATATATATATATATATATATATATATGTATGTATAGTCACACAAAGTCACGCACCAATGTTAATTAAAGAAGTTTTAGTAGTAACATTTATTCAAATTCAAAGTTATTTACAAGTCTTACAAATGTTCGATATGTTCACCGTTTGCAGCTATGCACGAGCCAATACGAAATTCAAAGTTCCCAAATCAAACTGTGATATCAAATTAAAAAATAAATATTAACATTATATTATATATATGGGGTTGGGTAGGGTTACTTTAACTGGATTACATCCAATTACTTTTGGATTACTCCAATACCAAATATGAACTAAATATGAATAAAATGACTAAATTGTGTGCAGGCTTGGGGAGTAACGGAATACGTGGGACGGCAAAAATGATGTTGGCAAGCTGTTTGGATTTATTTTCATTTTGTTTCTGTCGCATATTATGTTAGTTTTGCCGGAGATCAAAGAGATCAAAGACAGGAGAGAACGCTTACCACGTGTTGTGAGTCATCATTTTATTCATATTTAGTTTCCTGCTTATAACGCTCGGGAAAGTCCAGAAGCACAAAGTTATTCGATGCAGGCTTCTGATTGGCTGCCGAGGATGCAAATTGCCAAACGAACCGAAATTTCCAAACCGAACGAAGATTTAGAAATCTGAATAAAGCAAACGTTTGATTCTGAGAAATAAATAAATAAATAAATGAATACATGAACGAAAAACTTTTTTTTTTTTTTTTTTAAGTTGTCAGCCACCCAGGCAGAGACACTTTGTAAGTTGTACGCCCGACATAAAAGATGCGCGCCCCGGGTCTCCCGGCGGACGTTATTTCAAACACTGGTAAATGCCTTGGCTACTCTACCCACCTCTGGCTAAACTGGAGAGTTATGGCGGACTGTAGTACAGCGAAGCTGCTATGTTAATGAATTGAATTGCTTTTACAAGCCATAACATTTTAAGATATCATTCTAGGTTGCGTATATCCCTACATCTTAAATCGAATGAAGTCGAGGAGTGGCGCACTTGCCTCCTTCCGAACATTTGGACTGCCAAAGACTCAGGATTATTAATTTACAAGAAAAGGGTGAACTGCACACCCCAGCCACTTCATTCTGCTGCACGCATATAACAACAAAGGCTAGTAGGAATTCTGTTTAAAATGTAAGGAAAGTTTATTATCCGCATTGGTGCTAAAGGTTTTAAGTTAACATGCGTGCAGAAGAGAGCAGCTGAGTTGCGGTCTCGAGGCGTCAACCGCGACAGAGTAGTGGACACAAACAGCCGGGGGCCAGAATTACAGTGTGGGGACGTGGCCTGGTTGTAAACTATTTGTTTTATATTCATATTTCAAAATCTGGGTGACTTATGCTGAAGTATCAGTTAAGGAGCGACCCTTTAAAGTCGTCAGGCTGTAGTTCGATTCCCCCGGACAGTTTGATCCTAGGCCGCAGAAACACAAGGCCGTTGAAGGGATGAAAAGTTGGGATGGGAGTAAAAAAGAAAAATGTATGCCTTTTTTTTAGGTTTTTTTTGTTACTTGCTGTTGTTGTGCTTGAAATGGGTTGTTTCGTTCTATGTTTTACCGTCACCTTGGATGCTGTTAAATGTATGGACTGGAATAATGTTATGATTGTTTATGCCTGGTGACCAAAAGTCAAATAAAAATAAAAGACAATGTAGAAAAGAGTAAAAATATATAAATATATCCCCGCGTTTTGAATGTGGTGCTCAACTGAAGAATACAAAAAGTTGCAACTAGGGCTGGGCAATATGGGCCGAAAAACATAGTTCTTAATTTTAAAAGTCAGTTTAGACAATAACGATAAAAATCAAACCTTACACTTTATACCTCCAGGCGGGAAATTACTTTGGACCTGACGAAGCTTTACAATATAATTTATCACTTTTAAAGAGCTTTCAGCCGCTCTGCCCCCCACCTCTGGAACTCATTGCCGCCTGACCTCCGAAATTCTGAGACCCTGTCCACCTTCAAATCGGGACTCAAAATTAACCTCTTCACACTTGCCTTTTCTTGACCATCTGCCTCACACACTGCCCCTTTTAATTCTAATGTGTTTTATTGGCTATTTATTACTTGTTTGTTTTACTCTTCCTTTATCGTTGTGACCTACTATATGTACAGTGACCTTGAGTGTCCTTTAAAGGCGCTTCAAAATACAATTATTATTATTTAGATTATTATTATTATTATTGTTATTATTGTTATATCAACTCCTGGGGCAGAAAAGAACACAAAAGTTTAAATGAATGACATTTACAACACGCCCAAAATTAATTGTACAGTGTGCATTATTTGACCTTTAGGTGTTGCTGTATAGTTTTGTGCCGCCAAAAAGAAGTGATAAAAAGCACAAGAAAGAATTAAACAAAAAAAAAAAACTGACTCAAAACCACTATTTTTCTTCTCATATATTTTCCCTAACCTTTTTGAGGTTTTTGGGAAACTGTAGCAGCAAGATGGCAGACACTTCTGACAAATAAATATGATTTCTCAACCCACAAGCATTTTTTTTTAAAGAAACACAAGTTTATACGTGTATATACATGATATTTTTGTACAGTTTTTGCTCATTATTTCACTCAATTTTGGTTATTTTCAGGTATGAACTGCTCTTTGATAATTTGCACGAGCTTTGAGTGATTTCATGCGCATGCTCACGCTTTTCTTCGATTCTAGAATGAAAACGGTGAAAGTAAAAATAGAACTGTTTTAAATTCAGTCCGAATGCCAAAACAAACCCCCCAAAAAGATTAAAAACGGAATAGTTTGTTCAAGCGTTTCTAAGAATTTCACATACTTGCACGCGCAACAAAAGGAGGTGACAGAGGCTGCAATGATGATTTCAGCCAGAGGAATGCGTCAGCATGTGGAATATTTTGAAGTTACGGTTACCACCTTTAAGTGAAATGACAACAATACATTTTTACCAGCTCCGCACCAAAAATCGCCCTGGCCCAGCCCTAGTTGAATCATTTCCATATAGAACTACTGTAGGTTTTGCTTGCATGACTATTTGATTTCACTTTTTGATATAAAAAAAAAATGCTGTGTTGGAATGGAGAAACAAAGGAGGTGAGTATGGTAAGACGGGAAGGTCGGTCCAGGGATGGTACGATGATGACAAAGGCGGCTTACCGAGGTTGACGGTTAGCTTGACGCGGCCGCCGTCCAGTTCGAGCCGCAAGGTGTCGGCCGATTCTTTGGAGGTGCTCGCTACAAGCAGCCCGTAAGCACGTTGCGACATGAAACGTAGCGCTACGTCTTCGGCTTCTGTGTGCATTGCGGCCGGCATCAGGATCTTCAGGTACATGCTTCCGTCGTAGCTCAGCACTGTCGCCTCTGCGTGCACATCACAACCAAAAAATGGCAACAAGGCTACTAAACTGGTGTTTCTCAACTTGTGGGTCGGGACCCAAAGTAAGTCACAGTGAGTGGTGGGCCTTTGCAAAATAATTTTACAAATAATTTAAAACGGAGGATTGGTTCCATTCCTCAACAGTAGATGGTAATAATGCCCTATTCAAACTATTTTACCTGTTCAGTCAAACTGAACATTTCAGAGAGACCACATCTCATTTTATCGTGATTTTGTTGGTTTTGTTTCCTTTTTCGGTCCATATACTATTATTTGAATTTAAATAGTTTAACTTATGTGTGGACCATCCATCCATCCATTATCTGCACCACTTATCCTCAGTAGGGTTGCGGGGGTGCTGGAGCCCATCCCAGCCGTCTTCAGGCAGTGGGCAGGGGACATGTTCAGTCCATTGTAATGGATCCAAAGAACGTTTGTAAAAAGGGGAAGGAGAAGTGAAAAACAGTGACAGCAATGATTGACAGGGTCGAAAAGGGAACCAATGGTGAAAATGGTGTACCAGTGTGTGCTTTTGAAGCGGTGCTGGAAGGTACAGTAAATGGTTTAAACATGTTGTATTTTTAGCTTTTTAACAGTATTTTAATCTTAATTACCTACATAAGTAAATACAGAAGGTACGTTGTGTAATGTTTGACTATTAGATGGCACTGTATTGTCTAATGTGAAAGAAAACCAGTGCCAAATGAGCACAGCGTAGCAGCAAGATACAAGACAAACATGGTTTCAATATTTATATGTGTGTGTGTGTGTGTGTGTGTGTTTAATCTCATACCTCCCTATTTCAGCAGATAAGAGAACTTGCACGTAAATTTCCTTTTTTCATATTCTATTACCAATACACAGTGCATTGAATACATTTCACATTATATAATTTTGATTTTTTAATTTATTTAATATTGTTATACACCAATAAGTATATTAAAATTAGGGGCAGGACTGTGTGAGTTTTAATTCATTTTATCTTACTCCATTTTATAAATTGCTTCAATCAGAAATAATCACTCGAATTTCCTTTCTCCAAATATATATTGTATCCATACACTCGTACTGTTTAATCCTATTGCAGTAACAATTGCAACCGTTAGATGGCAGAACAATCTCACTAATATAGGAATCCTTTCATTCGGACATGGAAATTAATCTTGTGCTCAAATCTACAGCGATTGTGCCACACCTCTCATAAATTATTACATAAAATCATTTTTGCAGGATAACTTTTACAGTAGTCTTGTTTTCTTCTAAAATGAAAAAAAATATAGCTTATATATATTACAGGTAATGTTTATGTACTATGTTCTAAAATAATACGTTAATAGTGTTTTATAGGGCGATAGTTTTGAAAATTAGATTATTGCCCTTTGAAAAGCGACCAAACTTAAATTGATCTGTACCACATTGGAAGAAAATACATTTGTAGCTCAATAGGATTCTTATAATAAAGGTTTGTGACATTTTGCATTAGTCCAGTTTTTTTGGTAATAAAGGGATCTTGGTTTATTGTGTCAACACTCATTAGATTAGGTCCATTGTATAAAAAATATGTTATTTTCTGTAGTATAAAATGACATAACTTGGCAATACATGAGGCAATAGATAACAAAAGCCTATCCAATTCATTTCATTTGTATTTACCAGCACCAGTTCTATTTCTTTGTATATTATGTTTGATTTTAAGGCAAGCAGCACATTCAGTTTGTTTTGAAATTTACAAATTAAAAACTTAGTTATACCAAATTAATACAATATCTCTAAATGTGTTCATCAACATCAAACAACTCAATGCAAAAGGGCTAGTGAGAAATGTTTTTATCTCGTGAAATTTGATAAATATATTGCGACATAAAACTAATGATAAAAATGAAGTTAAACAATTTAGCCAGCTATTTGAATGTCAGCCATGAGCACACTAAAACAATTGTTTTTTTTTTTGTTTTTTTTTTATGAGGTACACTAATAGGATAAGAAAGGCACCAAAACAACAAACCTTTATTAGTAGTAGTTTATTTTACGATTATATTACTTATCCCTATATTTTTATCTTATATGTTAGCCAGGTCAGATATGTCAACCCTGGGCCATAGTTTGCCAACACCTGCATAGGAGGTGCTAAATAACACACACTGTCCCTTTAAAGCAAGGGTCTCTAACTCAATTCACTCGGGGCAGATCTCAAGTTTTCCACAAACAAGTTCATATAAAAACATTTATTTTTTAAATCCCTTCTCAAAATTAGTTCTATTAAAAAAAAAAAAAAAATCTTATGAAAATAAATCAATAGATCAGCAAAATCCTAATTCATAATCAGCTAGGTCTCATAAAGGGACAGTCTGTAATGTTCATTACCTCCTTATAGTTCTAAAATGTCATTCATTTAAATAAAAACATGGAAAAAATAATTTAAATACTTATCAAATATAAATAAATGAAATATATATGCCTTATTTCTAAATGATTGTATGTTGAAAAGTTAGCTTTTATTTCACATAAGATGAGCCTCACCAAGAGTGAGTACACATAAATGTCCGCCATGTTGGTGCTATTGGTACCCCCAAAAAAACAAAAAAAAACTGGTGGAAGGCTGGACAAGAACGGTCACTTTGAGTGACTGGTGGATCATAAATGGTCCCCAGGGCACTAGTTTGAGACCCCCGCTTTAGAAGTAAAAACATAGAGCTATGGACATTTGAGGACCTCACCTATCTCGCAATTGCCCCCCAGGAACCCAGTGCTGCTGCAGTCGCAGATGTAGCGGTTCCATCCCTCTTTGCAAAGTCCGCCGTTCCCGCAGGGGGCGCTGCTGCAGCGCTTCTGCAGCTCGCGAGTGCAGAAGCTACTGACGCCCATTGCGCTCTGGATCTCAGCCAGCCGCCGAACGTCACGGCTTTTGCCGTCGATGAAGAGGTCCCGAACGCAGCCCACGTACCCGTAGTTGAGCAACGCCGTCCAAACCTCAGGAGGAAGGACCAGTTCGGTCTTGGTCTCGGGGAGGCCGCCGAGGTACATGTCACTGTCCAAGTCCAGGATCTCGCTACCCTCTGGGGAGCTGAAGGGCATGCTGCGGCTGTTGACCGAGATGGAACCTGAAACGGGATTGGGCAATTTGGTCAAATGCAGGCTCTGGAATTAGTATAATTCCTTAGATTTTAGCAAATTACCAAATGTCACAGAGTGAAACAAAATGTGCTAAAGAATTAGCGTTTGTCTGGAGAGCGGATTTTCTGGCTTTGTTGATTTTTGTCTTAAAATAGGATATGCTCTCAAAAACAAAAACAAAAATCTGAGTATTTCCCTGTCATTGCTCCTTTGTGTAAAAAAGGTTCTCGACCCCTGGTCTAATGTTTTGCTCTCCGGTTAAATGTAGGAAAAAGAAAGCGGTTTTACCGCCCACCCCATCTTCCCCTCTCCCCACATCACTTTCTGAAATTGACGGATACGTCACCATTGTCTATTAAAAGCCAATTACGGCAGCGGGATCGTGCACAACCATGAGCGGTGCGCTCGTTTTTTTAAATCACGCGTGCAAAACTCGCTCAAAAGCGTCAAAGAAAACGCATATGCCACGCCATTGTGCACCCAAGGCTAGATTGGATATTGTCCCATCCCTGCAGCGACACTTTAAGAAAAAATGTATATATGCCAACCTTTTGACAGTAAAAAGTGGTAGATTTTATCACCCACTCTATTTTTCCTTCTCTCCAGAATATGAAAAAAAAACAACAACATGTGTTTGTTTGAAAACGGAAGTGGCAAACCTTTACCGATTTCGAAATGGAATGGGATCATTGAAGCAGTTCAATTGCGCACAATGCTTTGAAATAAAGCAGCCTTTGACTAAAATACCAGTCTCGAGTCAAAATATTTTTGTGCGTATACATTTGAAAAACGGTCGATTTAAAAAAATATATATTTTAAAAGGAAAAAAAAAGCAGGACAGACGCTCACCTACTTACGAACATTCGACTTACGCAAAACGGTCGCTACGATCATTTTTCAGTATGTCGAAAAATATCCAGGCTTTGCTGTAAGTTAGATTTTGTATTGTGTGCACCTTTCTGCGAGTACAGGACATTATTATTGTGCTTTTTTTCCGCCGCGTGGCGCTGTGAGAGGCCACCCAGCATCCACCCCGAAGAAGAAATCCGTTTTTTACTTCCTGGTTTGTATATAATGTAAACACACTGTACTGTATCTCTAGCATGCTAAGAAATTTGACATTTTTATTATTTAATATCCATTCAATATGGTTGTTGTGAAGTGTAAAGAAGAGGCGAGCCGTTTCTTTTGAAATGAATGTGGTATAAGAAACCCTGATGCGGTTGAGAAAATGGTTGGATCGCTTTGTTTTCGTCTACTTTTTACCACAGAGGAGGAAGTCGACTGACTGTTCTAAAAGTAAGTTAAGCTTACCTTTATTTATCTTTATAGTCAAGTCATGTTTATTTGTATAGCTCTTAATCAGAAGGAGTCACAAAGGGATTCACAGACCACAGAATGTCAACGCCTAATGTGTAGCTTTGTTTTTCAGTACTATGCTTTATCATTCAGCCTGCGTTGTAACATGATGGAGCATATATTTTATCAAACGTTTATTTTTTTGTCATTTTCAAAACAATACAGGTTACTTATACAAGGCTTTAACATACATTCCATACAAAATGTAGCACTGGAGCAACTTATGAACAAATTCAACTTACGAACGATCTCATTTAAGTTTGAATTTCCCTACGGGGATGAATAATCTATCTATCTATCTATCCATCTATCATTCATAAGTAGGGGAAGTGTCTGTATTCTAACACAAAGTGGTAGTGTTAGTGAGTATGTCAATGGTATCGGTTTTATATTGGATCAAATCTTTTCATAAAATATTAATATCCCCCAAAAAAATCGAACAAATGGTAAATGGCAAATATTCTACATTTATAAAGAGCTTTTCAAGTCAATGAAGACCTGCCAAAAGCACTTTACAATGTGCTTCACACCAATAGGGAGTCAGCCATGCAAGGTGCCTACCTGCTTATTGGGGGGCATTAGGGATTCTATTTTTATGTAACATCCCAACAAATGTATTAGTTATTTAATGTTTAAATAATACCAGTTTTACTTATTTATTTTATTACATTTGAGAATTTTTTCTGATTTTTGTTATTTATTTTATGTATTTATTTTCTTTGTTTTTTTCAGTTAAAAACATTTGAAATATTTTTTTTTACTTTTATGTTTCAGGTTTTAAATATCATCATCTTTTTAATTTTCTCAGACATTAAACTGGTCCGTGGTAAAGAAATGTTTCGGACTAGTGATTAAGAAGACTCGAGTTATAAAAAGTTAAACACATATTTGACTAGTTTAGGGAGGAGTGCGACTAAAATGTTTCACTTACCTTTCCTCCCTTCCCTCTGGAAGTCCACGTGACACCATTCTCCATCATTGACCTTCTTGTTGTTGGCCTTCAGCTTGGTCTTCCCCGAGCCCATGTCAATCAGCAAGTACAAGTATCCATCCAGCAACTCCAAGGCGAAGTAATCGGTTTTGGGTTCCCTGCCGGGCCTCTGCTCCTTGGCGCCTTGAGGGCGACCGTGGCTAAAGAGCAGCAGGCCGCTGGGCTCTGTGGTGCGGAAGTCGAAAGAGACCGAGCCAGTCTTCTTGGCGTTCCACTTGGGAAGCGAGATGAAGGACTCTGGGGTCTCGAAGGTGACCGGGTCCAGGGCCGCCACATCTTCGCAGCGGAACACCAGGTCACCGTTTAGCGTGATTTTAGGGTCTCGCTGGATGGCCAAGCGGGAGAGCTCTAGCTTGAAGTCGTTGTTTTTGTACACCACCTAGAAATAACACCAAATACTGTTTAAAGAACTAGAAAAATTGAGTACGATAGCTTCAGCACCAGCCTTAGAACTAATGCGTTTAAAAGAACACTCCTAAAAGACAGTTCCATTTTTCAGTAACGAGGTGTGTTACGTTTTAGTAAAAATAGTAACTCAACTGTCGGTACCAAATGATGCGTTACTCTGCTACTTATTAAAAGCATAACAAAGTACACCTTCTTCTGATTGCTAATTGTTGCTCCTCTGCATATGAGGTAGCATACAACCCTCAATCCGCCAGCAATGCCCATATACGGTGGGCGTGTTTGTATATACCTACAAAGTACAACTGAAAACTGTTATGTTAGTGCCGTCTCAAGCAAACAGTATGAATTTGCTGTGTTTCTCCTCATAGAGATATTCTCCCTATCACATGCACTGTACTAGAATAGAAGCCGGATTTACTATGTAATAACTATGGAATCAAATACTGTACTTCAGGGCGTCAGTTTATTTGTGAATATTTGGTTGTGTGTCAGGAGCAGTGATAGGAAGTGAACACAATGGGCAGTTGGCGTGGCTTATACATGAACAACTAAATGGGGCGAACAAGAGCACATAATTTACACTAAAAGTGTAAAATTAGTTTAGCTTTACACCATTCCTGGACAAAAAATAGCATGTCTTAGACAGGACATAGAAATTGAAAGGGACATTTTTGAGTTGTTTGAAGCTCAGAAAAAATATGTATATAAATGTTGTGGTTATTTTAAAGCAGTGTTAGGGGGTCTGCTTCAATGCGAGTGTATAGGGTAATTTGTAGATCTGCCAGTAATCTTGGGGTGATAGAATTAATTTTAAATGAAGTAATTACAACCTTTATCTAATTACTGTTCTTCAGTAATGTCCCCAACACTGTTCATCACACGTGCCTGGACGATATATCCATTTAATAAATTACACTGTAATAGTTGACCACTCGTTACTGCTGTAATGTGTAGTAAAACTGAAAATGAGTGCTACAAAGCACATTCAAAAATTCAAACTACAGAGAAAGTGACCAAACTGCACCATTTATCTCTCTTTTTTTTCGCACTGCCTTTCGCAAGGATTTCAGTTTGCGGGAACCCGTAGCAGTAAGATGGCAGACAATCATATCTTCCTTTAGGTGAGCCTAATGTTAAGTAAAAAATACATGTTTATGTGATGGTTCATGTAATTTAGCATTTAATTCAAATCAATAGTGTTTTTTCTAGGAATAAACGTATTTGTTTTTACCAAAAGGAAATGCTAAATGACACAATCTCACTTTGAATTGAAACTTTTACTACGTTTTATTTAATTAATGATAAAATCATTAAACAATTTCTGCTGTGATGCTCAATTCGCCGGATTTTGCTGAGCCATGCTAGCGCAGAAATGCTACTGCCAAGGGCGGGATATATATTGAGTTTCAGAAAGTGCCCAAGCTTGATTAAGCACATATTTTCTGCCGACACGGCTTGCCACATTAGCGATTAGTATCACAGACCCTTTAAAACATCCTATTATTGTTTCTACTGATCTTGTTGAGCAAGGCATTAATGCTACAGCCAGGGGGTGGGTAAAAATGAGTTGCACTCAGGAAAGTAGGTTAAGCATATATCTGTCACAAAAGGTAGCATTATTGGCTAGTACAATCACAGGTGATGCTAGCATTGGCAGCTAGCATCAATGACATGGGTGCTGGCACTTCTGGTAAGTATTATAATGTTAACTTAAGAGCAGGGGTCCAACGTGGTCCAGTCTTATCCGGGCTGTGCGGTCCCTGTATGCCCGGTGCCAGAGTCTGGTCCGCATTGCCGGCAGTAAGTCGGATTCTTTCCTGGTGAGGGTTGGGCTCCGCCAGGGCTGCCCTTTCTAGGCGCAGCCTTGGCGGGGATGGAGTCCGGTTTGGGGGCCTGAGCATTGCGTCACTGCTTTTTGCAGATGACGTGGTGCTGTTGGCTTCCTCAGGCCGTGATCTTCAGCTCTCGCTGGAGCGATTAGCAGCCGAGTGTGAAGCGGCCGGGATGGGGATCAGCACCTCCAAGTCTGAGGCCATGGTTCTCAGTCGGAAAAGGGTGGTATGCTCCCCTCCGGGTCGGGGAGGAGGTCTTGCCCCAAGTGGAGGAGTTCAAGTATCTTGGGGTCTTGTTCACGAGTGAGGGTAGAATGACAGACGGGTCGGTGCAGCGTCTGCCGTCATTCGGACCCTGTACCGGTCTGTCGTGGTGAAGAGGGAGCTGAGCCGAAAGGCAAAGCTCTCGATCTACCGGTACATCTACGTTCCTACCCTCACCTATGGTCATGAACTTTGGGTCATGACCGAAAGAACTCGATCCCGGATACAAGTGGCCGAAATGAGTTTCCTCCGCAGGGTGGCTTGGTTCTCCCTCGGAGATAAGGTGAGAAGCTCAGTCATCCGGGAGGGACTCGGTGTAGAGCCACTGCTCCTCCGCGTTGAGAGGAGCCAGTTGAGGTGGCTCGGGCATCTAATAAGGATGCCTCCTGGACGCCTCCCTCGGGAGGTGTTCCGGGCATGTCCCACCGGCAGGAGGCCCCGGGGGCGGCCCAGGACACGTTGGAGAGACTATGTCTCTCGGCTGGCTTGGGAACGCCTCGGGGTCCCGTCGGATGAGCTGGAGGAGGTGGCTGGGGATAGGGACGTCTGGGCTTTCCTTTTAACGCTGCTGCCCCCGCGACCCGACCTCGGATAAGCGGAAGACAATGGATGGATGGATGGATGAATGAGTCTATTTTAATCTACTTCCAATACTTAACCTGGTAATAACATTGTAAATACATTGTAATAACATGCAACAAGTTATTTTAGAAATGGATATCAAACGTACTCCCCTTTGCGCTAATTAGCAACAAAAAATTATTTTCAGATCAATCAAGGTTGGAGAAATCTGCTTTAGATATATATTTTTTTTTTTTTTTCATAAAAATAATTTTGAAACACGAAAACCAGTTGTCATTATCAAGTTAAACATGTGTTTGTACTCCGAATTCACAACATGCTATTTACTCATGGCTATTTAATCAAATCATTGAATAGCAGCAGTCATGTTTTAAAAGACATTTTAGTTACGGGAGTTTTCGTGTTTCATTATTAATGACCATGTAGTAACCGGCATGTACTTTGCATCATTTACCTTTATCTCAGAGAAATTTGAGATCATTTTTATAAAATATTTGCCAGAATAACATGTATTGACCCTGTGCACTTTACCCTCACTGGAAGAATGAGAGCCACGACGGACGGCAAGGGGTACTTTAGCGCACGGCAGTTTAATAAGCAGTAGAGTTAAAAAAAAAATACCAATAAACACGACTGAATAATATAACCACCACTTTTTAACGTTGCCATTAATTAGTTTGGGGTGGGCAAGCTTCTATGCACGATTTGGAATTGTATCCCTTTTGATGAAGACAGAAGACGGCAATGTTTATCTGCAGTCAAACGAAGCGACTGGTGTTGTTCCAAGCCACAACGCAGGAAGCCCACAAGCATTCTAGAATTTGAAAGGTATGTTTGATTATAACATATTCCCAAGCAATTTTATGCTAAGTAAGTATGTGGCACGTCAAAGACACTCAATAAAATAAGTTAGCTATTTAACTAGTGCTAACTAGCTAGGGTAGTGTCTTACTGTATTTCTTACTACATAAATGAGCTGATTTCATTGTGCTTAACCAGGTATTCAAAACAGAAATGTTCTGATTCATACATGTACTGAAAATTGTCATATGCTCTACGATGAAGCTTATTTTGCTGAAATAAACTGTCAATTTACCAAAGAATAGAATGAGAGACGGAGTTTCAGAAAAGAGAATGTCATTTTACTATTCAGAACTTGCTCAAAAGTGATATATACAAGGAGCAAATACACCATGCTATAATGTTCTATTCCATTCCCCACAAATGTAAATGCATAGTAATTTTTGTAACATTTGAGCAAAGGGGGACATTTCACGCCGGGGGTGCAATTTTTTGCACAACACCGATTACAACTGGTAAGCATCGAGACTCCAGATTTGTATACGCTTTTAGAACAGCACCGGTGTATGGGGATACTCCATTTACAATATAGAAGTACACATCATGTGGACTGAAGTCAGGCAGACTGGACAAGTTGTTTAGATGTGTGAATATGTCAGGGGGAAGACTATCACTCTGTAGCTAGCATTGCTAATGCTATCCTCAGTTTCTTCAAGTAGCGCTTTTGGTGCTTTTCGACAAAGTGAGCCACCTCATTCAACAGCAGCACAGTATTTGTTTGACTACTCATCGCCAATGGTGTTGAATTATATATTACTGATATGTTGATATATTACTATACTGTTATATACTGTTTACCATGTGTCATTTTTTTCCCTCCCTTTTCAAAAGTAACCTAGGGAATAAATGGGAAAAAAAGTAAAATTAAAAATTAAAAAGCTAGAATTACTGCAATATTTTGCCAACCATTCACAGTTCAGACTTGGATTGATTATTTAGCCCAGGTGTTGATTTGGAGATGGTGGGGTAAAGTATTTCTGAGTATATGCAAAAAAATGTTTAAAAAAAAAACTACACAAGAATGCCACTATTACAATGTTTTGCAGAAAATACCCTCCAAGCATTGGATAAATCCAAATTCGAAAGTATTTTCAGGCTAGAGGGTGCTGCCCAATAATGGTCACAATTACGCAAATTAATTGATGTGATTATTTACTTATTTTTCATCAAATAAGTATGAACGGAAAAAACAAATCACATAAGTCACAAAACAAGAAAAAAAAAACTGTCACCCAAACAAGACTTGTACAATATTTTGCAGGGATCACCCTTCAAGCTTTGGATGCCATCCACTTAGGATGGGAACGATCACAATAAGCTCACAAGTGTGGATAAAAAAGAAAAGGAAAAAGAAAAAAAAATCAAGAAAAACAGCTCAGGAATGTCAGCCGGCGCGCTCCATAATAGATTTCTCGGCGACATTCTCCAAATGTTGCCTGCAGCCTTGATGCAGGCAGCCTTTGATGAAAGGTGCCTCCATTGTTCCCACTCAAATTGTGTCTTTGCATTCATGGCAGATTGAGCCGAGCCACAGGCAAAGTCAATTATGGTGGCTTCTTCTTGCTTCCTTCCCGTTTGTTGAATGCCTTCCAGACGGCATTCAGACATGTGGGCTGCTCCCTGGGGTGACGGCGAGAGGTGTTCCCTCAACGTCCTTGGATATGCACAAAAAACACACACGTCGCGTGCGCTGGCAACCTGCATTCGTCTTCTTCTACTATCGCAACCGTAAATTCAAAAAAAGCATACCACTTTCCCCTAATTTGTCATCTAAAATGACCATTCCAAATGAGCAATAAGACAACAACTGCAAAAAGGAAGTATGACACTTAATGGTGCACCTGCACTTAAGAGTGGACATTCTAGGTCAAATTATTGCTGGCTTGACATCAAATGGCTGTTATTGCTTGGAGTGGATGATAAAGATGAAGAAAAATACGACGAGGACCACGAAAAAATAAAAATAAAAGGGAAAATAAAGAATGATAACACAAAGAATAATATGAAGATAAAGAGTTAGAAAAAAAAATGAAGAGAAGAAAAATAAGAGTGAGAAAATAAAAAAGAGAATGATATCAGAAGGTGAAGATAAAGAGAAAATAGAGAAGAGATTGACAATTAAGAATGTGAACACTAAGCAGATTGAAAATAAGAAAAATATAAAGAAGATGAAAATTAATAATGCTAAAAACAACAACAACAATAACAATAAACATAACAATAATAATAATAACAATAACAACAAGATGAACACTAAAAAGATGAAGAAAAATTAGATGAATATTTATAATAAATAGATGAATTATAAGTTAAGATAAAAATTATGAAGACTAAGAACATGAGCAATAACATGAAGAATTGTAGAACAAAGAATAAAAAAGATTAAGGAGAAAAAATGAGAATAAGAAGTAAAAAGTATAGGTGAATGGAGGGAAGAAGATTGAGACAATGAAGAAAGAAAAGAAAGACTAACAAGATGAATAATGATAATGATACAAATAACGCTAATAATAAATAATTAGTAAAATAATATGAAGAACAATAAATTAAAAAATAAGGGAAAAGATGAAGAACAAGTCGATAAACAATACAAGAAATATGCAGAAAAAATGAATATAAAGTATAAGATGAATAACAAATCAAAGAGAAGATGATTAAAACATTTTGCAAAAAAGATTAATAATACCAATATGAAGAATAATAATGACAAAGACGTTGAAAAAGAATTGATAAAAAGTAAAAGGAAAATGAGAATCGAAATCACAAAGAGTCTCAAAAGGGCTGCACAGGTTATTGCCCAGACTATGATTTCAGACTATTATTACACCATACCCTGATCTGGAAACAACATGAGGGCAAGGAAAAACTCAAAAACCTCAACATGAGGAAAATAAAGAAACCTTGAGAAGGGACCGCACATTTGGTATCCCCCTTTCAGGATTACCAGGCAAAGGATGTTGCAATTACAAATAATACAGAGATATTGTCCACAAAAAGTATAGGTAATTCATATGCTATAGAGTAGAAGTGTGTTTTAAGCTTAGATTTAAACATTTCCACTGAGGTTGCAGATCGGATCTCAGGGGGAAGAGCATTCCACAGCACCGGTGCCCGGATGGAGAACGCTCTCGAACATGAAGAATAAGATATAGAATAAGAAGATTAAGGGAATAGCGTGAATAAGGTAAATATGAAGAAAACAAACAAAATTATGGTGAAAATGATGGAGAAGAAATGTAAGGAAATAAATAACAAGATAATAAAGATGTTTGAAAACAATGCAGAAAACAATGAAAATCAATAAGGAGACCAAGAAGGAGAAGAAAACGATGGTGAAGACACAACAAATATTGAGAAAATAAAAGTGTCAAACGATAAAGGACTAAAATATTACCAGCCAAACTCTTAAACATATGTTATCACTCTTGCAATCCAAAAAAAAAAAAAAACGGTGACACTGAGAAAAGGTTTTTGCCAGGACGTCGATACAAGAAGTCAAGCGAGTGAGCCAATTCACCCGCTGCGAGGAATCGTCAAATAAATCAATTCTTAATTTAGCAGGGACGGCAAAGCTGGCGTACTGACGCCAGCTACTTATAATTACACCAAAGTGAAAGGCAAGTCAAGAGTGATCGAGAGGTGGGAGGTGGAAAAACGTCGCAGAGGGGTGGGGGGTAAGCGACAGATAGCAAGGTCACAGTCTCCGGCGGCGGGTGCAGCAGTTGGTGCCAAAAAAGAGAAAAATGTGTGACATGACACAAAACACACGACCAGTGATTTCACAAGCGCGCACACACACACACAAACCAAGTATATCAGTAGTTGGCAAACACCAGGCCCCGGACCATTATCGGGCCCTGAAGCGTTTGGTACCTCGGAGCACTGAATGAAAAATAAGTTCCATTATGTTCGAGGCCTTCGCACGGAAAATACTAATCTGCTAGTGATCCCAAGAGCCAAGAAGAGATACGGAGGTTCCAAGGCATTCTCCATTCTGGCCCCGGTGCTGTGGAATATCTGCCCTCTCAGATTCGATCTGCAACCTCAGTAGGACTGTTTAAATCTAAGCTTAAAATACACTTATAGCTTATGAATAACCCATATTTCATGTTGATAATGTGTGTGTATTGCAAGATCCATTGCAATCTGGTCATCCTGGAAGGGGATAACTGTCATGATTACTAAGTCAGATCACCTGGAGCAATCATGTGGCGCCTGGGTGGGCGCCTTCTGATTGGCTGGCACTCATCTCTTAAGCGCCCTGCGCCCTGAGAGGAGTGTCAGAGCGTACATTCTTGTAACTCTGCGTGTTTCTCCTGATATCCAGTTCGTTTAGAACTCTGCTTATCTGATTTTTGCCTGCCTCCGATCCGACCTGTTTCCGTCCCACGTTTTGATAACTTCTCCAGCCCCGGTAAACACGACCTGCCTGATTTCCACACTACGATTGACGACTCATTCCGAAGTTATCTCCCCGGCGCCGCTGCTGACGTCTGACGGTCATCACGTCTCCAGCAAGGCCTGAACGCTTCCTTAATAAAAGACTAAACAAATGCTCTTGGGGTCCACTGGTCTGACTGGTTTTCTGATAATAACCTCATGTCCGGTACCTTTTCAAAGATTTTTGATTTTCCTTATCCTGAGATTTTGAGTTTTTCCCTGCCCTCATATAGGTTTTATATCAGGGGATGGCGTAATAATAGTCTGTAGTTTGCAATAATATGTGGTCTGTGCAGGCCTTTGAGACTCTTTGTGATTAAGGGCTATACAAATAAATAGGACTTGACTTGACGCTTCAGGGTTTGTACTGTCATGATTACTGATGCAAAGCACCTGAGTCTGCTCCTTTGGCGCCATCTGCCACGGACGCTGATTTGCCGCTTGTCTCTTTTCAAACCCCCGTCTTCTTGTCACCCGTTGTCAGTACGTCTGCGAACCTCAGCTCACGCTAGGCAAGCCCTTTCGACTCTGACTCTCTCCTGTCCGGATTCCTGTTTTGTTTTTTAATTTACCCAGTACCATTATGGCCAAAATCCAGTGTAGCTTGTGTATTTTGATTTTGTAGAGCCACAAATATATCTGTGATTTACATATGAGATTTTTAATTTTGTGTCTGCATTTGTCCCAAAAATATGATTTTTGGTTATCTAGTAGATCTCGAATTGGACACACCTATTTGAACAATATTTGTGTAAATATTGTTGGGACGAATATCTTTCCATATAGTTTTTGGCTGATATGTCGCTTACATTTTTGTTGCACTGAGTTCTTCCATTACAATTCAATACTGGGAAATTCTCCCTTAGATTTTTGCATTGGCTATAATAAATGTCCAGGATTGATACGCAATCCTTGCACTAATACACGTTTTATAGTTCCCTGTTTAGGTGTAGTGTGTACTTTTCCTCTTGGGTGCAACCCGTATGGGGCAATGATGTTTCATAGGACATTTGGGGCGGCAGTGGCTCAGGAGGTAGAGCGCTCGTCTTGGCATCAAAAAATCGCAGTTCGAATCCCGGCTCCTCCGTGTTACATGTCGAAGTGTCCTTGGGTAAGACACTGAACCCCTAATGCCCCCAATAAGCAGGTTAGCGCCTTACATGGCTGCACGGCCGCTATTGGGAAATGTGAAGCACACTGTAAAGCGCTTTGGGAAGTCTTGACTTGAAAAGCACTATATAAATGCAAATCATTTAATTTCATACAAACTAATGTCAGCTGCCTTAAACCATGAGGGAAGAAGAAATGCAATGGAAAAGCGAAGCCACCGGAGAGCAATGTCGGTGATATTTTCAAACAGACTTGTTGAGAAACATGGCAACAATTTCTAGCCTCAACAAGCACTTTACCAAAAATCCACACAATTTTCAATCCTTCAAAACACACCATTAAAATGCAAGTTAGTTTAATGATTTCAAGCGCCCATATGAACCCTAGACAAAAATGTGTTGCTATTGGAAAGTCTGCCTAAAAGTTCAGAGGTCTTGGGTTCAATTCCAGCTACCAGGCTCCTTGTGTGTGGTTTGCAAGTTTTCCCTGTACCCTTGCAATTTTTGTATACATGTATATAGTTTCTTAATTTCTATTTTTACACTGGCAACTGTGTGGACAGCAAAGCACGGATTTCATTTTGAAGAAACGTAGTTCTTTACTGTGCATATGACAATAAACACTTTGAATTTAATTGAATGGAATTTTCTCCTACATTACCAAAACGTGGCAGAGCCCAGCACCCCAGCAACCCTCATAAGGATAAGAGGTTCTGAAAATGTGTTGCAAGGACATGGATGCTAACATTAGCATAGCGCTAAATCTCCTGCCCGCTGCTATCAATAAATAGCAGGTTGCACACCCCGACGGAGCTTTTATCGTCGCCGGCGACTTTATGTCGGGCATGTTTAAGGACTGTACTTCCCAAATCCATTCAACACGTGGACTGAGCAATTAGGGAAAAAACACTGGACTGTGTGTACAGTAAGATCAAACATCTAGTTGGATCCGCCCATCTCTGTCTGTCCCTCACCCCCCTCCGGAGGAAAACAAAGCCTATACAACAAAGACAGTTAAAACATCTTCTTGTTCCTTTATCTCTTTGTTTTCCTTATCCTCACTGGAAAATGTGGAACTGGAGTATCCAATTTCGTTGTCACAATATATCCATGTTGTAACAATGACAATAAAGGTATATTCTATTCTATTCTAAATGTTTGTTTGACACAGTGAATTTACACTCATTATTATTATTATTATGTGGTTATTGTTATAAATATTATAATTTTGTTAAGATCATCGTTATTATGATTGTAGTAAAAGTACAAACATGTTTAATGCCGCCCTTGGGTCAGGTTGTGAGAATATTGTCGGAAAACTTTGCTGATCACTGGAGTACATCACTTCCGATAAATTGGAGACTGATGGGAAGCGTGAAGAGCCACCGCTAACGGTGGCTTATCTTCACACTCGCAAACTCATTGATGCACATTATGAGCTTGTGCTTTGTCGAGCTTTTACTGCCTCCCACCAACACACACACACGTAAGCACACCCTTTTTCTCCAGACCTCTGCGGGCCGCAGGGTGCCACCGAAGCGTGTCAAAGGCGTTTGACCACGGTAGGTGCATGAAAGCTTTGCCACATGCCGGAGCCACCGATAAGCCCGTCTGAAACACACGCTTTGCCCCATCCTCAATTCCTCAGACCCTTTCACTGGGGGACACATAGGCAGACGCCCCTTACCTACACACAGTAGTGAAGGCTACCCTGGATTTTTGAATTGGGGTACCGTATTTTTCGAACTATAGGGCACACTCAAAATACCCAAATTGGACTGGATGGACTGCATTTATATAGTACAGTGGAACCTCGGTTTTCGAACGCCTCTCAGTCCGAACAAATCGGTGTTCGACCAAAAAATTCGAGAAATTCTTGCTTCGCTGTTCGGTCAAAAATTCGGAGTTCGAACGCCGGTAATGCGTGAGTACGTACGCTAGAGTGCGATGCTGAGCGGCGTACGGGTGAAGATCGTGTAGATCGCCCCCACCCCTCGTGACCAACTGTTATCACGTGCCTACTTGCCTCTTTTTGCTTTTGCTTTTAATATCTGTGAACGGAGTGTTTTAGCCCCTAACTATGCCTCCAAAGGTCGGTGCAAGCAGGACAGATGAAAAAAGAAAAGTTGTTCATATCACTATTGCCTTTAAAAAAGACATAATAGCTAAATATGAAAGAGGTGTGCGAGTTTCCAATCTTGCTAGGGAATACAGCATGTGCCTTCTGCTGACCACCACAAAGGTAAGAAATCCCATTCATAATTATTTTCTTTATTTTTTTTTTTTTTCATTCGTGTTAGCGTAATCTTTCGTACGGAAGGTTACGATAATGGGAACCTATGATTAGCCTGGGTTAGCTTTATGATTCGAGGTAAACATTCAAGGTGTTGGAACTGAGCCCAAAATTCAGGGTGTTGGAACAGAGCCCCCTTTCCAATAAAGCGCTAGCCACTTGTGGTGCTAAATGCCTTGTAAACGACCAGATTTTTTTTATTTGTACACGTTCATGTTAGCGTAATCTTTCGTACGGAAGATTACGATAACGCGAGCGTACGATAAGCCTGGGTTAGCTTCATGTTTACGTTAAACATTCATGGTAAACATTCAGGGTGTTGGAACGGATTAAAACGATTTACATTACTTTTAATGGGAAAAATGATTTCGGTGATTGAACAAATCGGTTCTCGAACAGGGTTCTAGAACAGATTATGGTCAAGAACCGAGGTTCCACTGTACTTTAAAACTCACTGAGGACTTCCAAAGCGCTTTACAAAACACTTCACACTTCACCGATTCATACACACTCACAGCCCGATAGCGGAGTCAGCCATGCAACAGGAAGGGTTCAGTCTTGCCCAAGAACATTTCAACATTTGACTCTGGGCAGCAGGGAATTGAACCTGCGGCCTCTTTGGAGCAAAGACCACCGCTCTACCTCCTAAGCAACTGTCGGCTTCAAATCATCATCATTATGGTTTTTAGTCATAGAACCAGATTGAGGATACTTTTACTTTATCCCAGCTCAAACTAAGCATTGTTACACATTCATAATTAGGTAAAGCCAGGCATTTATTTATGTTTCAGAATGACCGAATTAATTCCCACAAGGCCAATACTTCTTTCAGTTCATAATCTCGTCGGATGTACCATAGACCTATTTATTGTTCGACTATATTCTCGCAGCCTGGCAAATAGTAACATCAACAATTTAGTACTGCGACTAAAACTAGTGCGATTATGAGATAGGACATTATGCCTTTTCAAGTGTCATCTGTATCCCTATGATGTAGTCGATATGATCCGTCCCTCCTCCTCCTGCGATCCGGGATACATCCCCGTCGCATCCAATGTAATGCAATTGTTATCAGTGATATTTTCCGCCTGATCAATTAATGAGCAAATAAAGCACTTCTTAATTTGGTGGTTTTAATTCCATATGCTTTATATATGATGAAAAAAATTAACAAAAGACTGCTTTCCAGGGGTGCAAATCATAATCTGGTTCAATTTATAATGTGTAAAATTTGGTAAGTTTGATTTTTTTTTTCAATTCACCCATAATGAGTAGAGATCCCACTCAAGATTTTTCATCAGTTACTTTCAAAAGAAACTGACACGTTTGACAAAACAATATTAGAATTATCTTTTCTATTCAAATACCATATGTTTCCTAATTAATATTATTAGGCGAAGCTACCTTTGCATATTTAACTAAACGTTAACACACACCACAAACACGTCCAAATAGCTCTGTGGTGTTGTCTCAGTCCCTTAGCCCCCCCTAGGGGAAACTTCCTAAATAAGCAGGTTTAGAAATAAAGAAAAAAATGAAAACTATGTTTTTTCTCCAAGCGTAATTAAGTCAGGGAGGGCGATTCCAGCAAGATCCATTAAAAGCGATGGAAAAGTAATTACCTATTCAATCGGCACGGCTTTATGAGAAAATGCGGTGGCACCATGTTGGCATGCCTCTACACAAGTCATTACCTTTACAAGGGCGTACTACTTTCAACTGTGATTGTGCTTCTTGATAGCTGCTTAAACACTGATTTAAAAGCTAGAAAGTGAGGTGCCGGCAGTGAGAGAGTTTTTATTTTCTTATGTGCGGGTCTGTTGTTGTGTACCTTTCTATACTCACTATAATTGGGTAAACGTGCCCCCCCCAATTTGGGGTCATAGACAATGTTCCCTCTAATTTTCCACATGTCTGAGCGTTCACACAAAGTCGGTGAGCAACGCTTGAAACAACAGTGAGCCACCATAATCCCAAGTGTGGCAAGATAATTCATTATCAAACGTGTCCAAAACTTGACATCAAGTTACATTTTGCTGAGTTTCCGGCAATGCAAAATTATTTTTCTCTTTTGAATGAATTGACTCATGTACTATTGCAAAGGTTGTACGGCCTACAAACGTCGTTTGTTCTTACAGTTCTTTCACAAGATATCCACTTATTTTTATTTCCCGATATATTTTGTCGCATAATATTAACATTTTTGGGGGCTTATTTAGTCGCTTGTAAGATACGGAACTGTACTTAATCACATTTTTAGTGGAAGTACAATGTTGGCAACAAGATTGACTTGATACAATTGGAAATTATTTGAATGCAACACAAACTTTTTTCCACTTTTTTTTAAAATTCCTTTAAAAAAATCTCATTGTATTTATTTTTTTCCGAGCTGTTACTTTTTTCTTTTTGTTCTCTATTTACTTTTTTCCTACATTTCTTTCTTTTCTTTTTTTCTTGCTTTTTTCTAAATATTTCCTTTTTTTTTCTTCACTTCGTTTCTTTTTTTCTCAGCTTTTCACTACTTTTTCATTTTGGTATTTTTTTCTTTTTTGTTCTGTTCCCCCTTCCTTTAAGTCATTTTGTGCATAATTGTAATCAATATTTGGTCATGTTGGGATTAAAGAAGCAAAAACAACCTGATGAGCCGTTTAGGACCCGAAAGAGCCGGTTCCTTTTAGTGAGCCGAGCCGAAGAAGCCGGTTCTCGACATAGTCTTAACTTTACTCAACTCCGTTCGACTTCAAAATACTGCATTTAGGACAAAACGTCAGGGGAACCTGTGTATTTTTTACCTTCTTGCACTGTCACTTTTACTTAAGTCGCTTCTTAAGTAATTTTGAGCCTTCATTCTTGTGCACTGGCTAGATTTTCTTGTGCGCTGAGAATGTGCGAGCAGTGCGCAATTGCGCACGAGCGCAGCTTAGAGGGAACACTGGTCATAGACAACATAACCATCCAAACACACTGTGATTTTAATTCAAAAAACGGGTCATTTTTAAAAAAATGCTCGATTATTTGTGTCAACCACGCATAACCGCGTTATTTTCCGTAAAGGGACAGTGTGTTTCATTTAGCACCTCCTAGTGGTAAAAAAAAAACAGGTAATGAATTGAAAAAAACAACAAAATTATTTTGGATAACAAACACAAATATTTCAACTATCACATAAGCATGCATTTTATTTCTCAATACTCGTATGTCCAGAAATTTGTATTAATTCTACATTCATGGGCCTCACCTACCAGAGCTGAAATATTGTCCACCATATTACTGCCATCAGGTCAGTGGCCTTGAGGGTAGGGGGACTGGGAAGTTGCTGGTTCGAGCCTCGGCTGGATCATACCTAAGACTTACAACATTGGTACCTGCTAAACTACCAGGTTGGAGGTGATAAGTGTGTGATTGGTTGAAAGCCGACAACATCACTGAATGGACTGGTACCAACTTTGCCATGACCCTAACCCAGGCCATGAACCGTCAGCAGTAGAAAAAGGTGTCCAGAGTTGTGTCGTCAGTCAAGCCCCGACGACCAAGGCAGTTAAGGGATTCGTGAACCATGAAGTGAAGATGAAAGCAATCATGTGCGGAAATTACGCGTAAGCGCTTTCTGAACTCGATTGGACAATGCTAATACATGCTTAATAAAGAACATATTCTACTTACAATGTTTTTGGGACACCTAAAATGATGCATCCCACCTTTAAATAATGTAAAAATTGGAAAAACATGTATTTGTTCTACAGCCTAAATAATGGATGACTTTTAGTTTGAAATTCTATCAGAACAAAATAATTTGGCCCTGTTGTACCCAACTTCTTCCACTCAAAACTATGTTGATAATTGTATCATTTGATCCAAGTTAAATTTTGTGAAGTTGGCAAAACACACACTTTCCCCAAAAATCCACCGGGTTCATCGAGGGACTCACATCTTTGAGGCACCCCATAAAGTTGTTGCTGACGGGCGAGCCCGGCAGGTCGGCAGTGTTGGGGCTACCGCCAATATAGAAGAAATCGTCCGAGCCCAGCATGGTGTAATCCTCCTGCGTGTAGCCGGTAGTGGTCAGGATACCGTCCACCGAGATGGTTACCTAGCAACAGGCGAAGCGCCACCAAAGATAAAAACAGGGACGGGGCAAGACCGGGGAACAAATAGCAGATATTAGCAAACAAAGCCCAACAGTCGAGTGAGCAGGTTTCATACCAGTCAACTTGCAGGTTTTCCCCGTATTTGATTCGTTTTTTTGTCATTTCAAATTATGTATGCTGGGTAACAACTTTTGATTTGTGAAAACAAACTAGGGTTTTTGTCCCACTAATCTTATCTTGCCCATTTAAATTCTTCACTGGTAGAAGCTAATACTGTTGCGGTATGCTAGCAAATGTTATCCTTGATGAAGCATTTATTTTCGCGCATATTGCTCCGCTTTCATCACTCTAATGCTTGCAGTAAGAGAGTTTTTTAGCCATGTGAGGAAAGTAAAGATAAGATCCGGTCTAAAGGAGCCAACCAGACCTAGCTCGTGGGTATTAGATCCGGGCCCAGCCTGAGCCCTACAAAGCAGACCCGAGTATTCATATTATATTTGTGTTATTCTGGGCTGGGCTCAGGCCTAAGGTCTTATTTCTAGTACCGAGTATACGAAGACACAAGTAACTGATACAAATTAAAGTGTGACAGTTTCTGTTACAGAGTGAAACCATCAGTAAAACAATGCTAAATCTTGAGTTGTACAAAAGCAAAACTAAAATCACTGTAGGTGGGGAAACAAACCAAACACTAAAGATGGTTGAAATGTGTTTTAAGATAGTTTGTTTGGTAAATGAAATCAACTTGTTTTCACCCATTATTATTGTTTATATTCTGCGAGTAAATATGTGCCGTGCCGTGTTTATTATCACTTGATAAGGGAATTCGTAATCATCATTAAGGGGAGGGATTGGCCTAAGTTGACAGGTATGAAGTTTAGAGACAAAAATTCCCGCTTCCCTTTAGAGTGCAGCATCACACATGCTCAATTATCTTTCATTTTCTATTTCGAGTTCTGTGAGTGCATGGTTGCACATTGCAAGTGGTATTTTTGTATTCCCGACTTAGCATAAAGAAGAGATGGCTTCCATTAACATATTTGAACAACACCTCAAACACACATCAGTTTCCTTAACAACGTATTATTATATAACTTATTGTTGTGAACATTTAGTTGCATCCTGTACAGGAGGGTTCGGGAACATTTTTGACTCAAAGAGTAATTAAAGCAAAATCATTTGATTTTTGTTTTGGGGGTGGAGGAAGAGCCACATCACATATTATGAGACAAAAATTAACGAAACCGCCAAACATGAGTCCCAAAATAAGCTAATTATTTAATACATTTTACTTCACTGTGTGACCTTTGATCATTTGATGCAATCTATGAAATCATAATAATACCAGAGTTTTAGTAATTTCCCTCCCAAAGTTACTTAATATTGTTGACACTCATTTTTTATCCAATTGAAAATTATTTTTTTATTGAAAATAAAGGTTTCAAAACAAGGTGCGAGTAGAGTTCCTTTTTATATGTCACTAAGTACTGCAAACAAGAAAGACACTAATGTATTCACCTACCTGTGGTCAAACGTCTAAATTTTGGATTTTAGTGGTCATTACTCTTCCTCCATTAGGATTTATAGTTTACAATCTTTGCGATTATTGAAATGTACTAACACCTATCTTAAAGGTCATCATGCGTACCGTTGAATATTCGACTATACACTTGAAAACATATCGAGAAGGCTGACGTCACTCTGGCTTGTGTATTCTGATACATCTCATTGGCTAAGACGCAAATAAATCCTATTGACATTTCTTCTTCTGAGCTTTAAAGGGAAAGAAACGGGCTAAGCGCTCCTGCCGCTAGAAGTAGAAACACGAAGTAATCATGAAAGAGCCTCACTTGGCTCGCAAGCCATATGTTCCCGACCCCTGCTGTATAGTATTTCAGGTATCTTAAATATATATTTTTTGCACAACTGCACTCTACAGGTCTTCTCAACTGAAGGTCACGTTTCTCTGTTGTTGCTGTTGTACTTCCCTTCAAAACAGAGCAACTCATTTTTATGTCTGATGTTGCTCCCCTTGGCGACTTGTGTATTGGAAGCGTGTGGGTGGGGGCCAAGAGCTTTTTTTTTTTCTCTTTTTTTTCCCCCCTTGGTTTTTTTTTCCCCCTCATGTGACTTGTAGCCTACAGTGAAGATGTGTACTTCTTGTGGTATTTGTTTGTGACTGAGTTGCTGGTCAACTGCCAGACACCTATGAAGGCTTCATTAAACGGAAAATGAAATTAAGGAGATGAGACATTTTATTAGTATCCCAACAACAGTTAGTAGTTAGTTGGCTAGTAATTGTGGCAATTATTATGCTTTTTTAGAATAGGGAACAGCAACATACTGTCAAAATCATAGGAGGAACCAATATTTGAATGGTACTTGTAAAACAATACATGAAAAAATGCAAACATACTTTTTAGTCGAAAATAGTTGGCATTATAAAAAAAACAATCAAGGAGGCCAAATACTTTTGACCACTTTTTTGGGGTCAAATGAACAAAAGACAAACTCAAATTATTGTGTTTTGGGTGATGCATTACAACCAAAAATTGTCAGATAAACTGGAGAGAAAACAATTTTGAGGTCGAATTGATAAACAATAGAAAGCAAAACAAAAACAAGAAATGGATATCGTTACGATTTTCTAAGCAACCCCAAACAATTTTAGTGTTTCTTTGTCGTCTTTTTTTTAATCTTTTTTTTTTTTTTAACAACCTCTTAACTTTAAGAATTAACGTATTATTTTTTTTTAGATCATGTAATTGTAGTATTGCGTCATATAATCGGGGATGATTTTTTTTAATCTTCTGAATATGATTAATTATCGGAAAAAAATTGCAGTAAAAGTATCATCTAGCAAAATCTGTTAATAAATAATAAAACATACGAAAAAAATGGGTAATGCACACCCTTATACCCAGATTACCCAATGGAATTCAATGAGAATAAGAATAAGAATACAAACAAGAATAAGAATAAGAATAAACATACTGTCTGTGTTTAGGTTAAAGCAATTGCTCATCTTTGGGGTTATTAAATTGATCCAAATAATGATGTTTTGATTGTTTATTATAAACACATAATGTAATATTTTGAGAGAAAAAGGGTTGCCATGCGTTTGGATTAAAAAAAAAATGTGGGTGCAGTTTTACGCAATTTTCTTTGACTAAAACTTTTGTGTCAAACACCAACTCAAAGTGGCATTGTGTTATCCTTATTACAGGGATTGTGTATATTCATCCATCCATCCATCGATTATCTTCCACTTATCCGAGGTCGGGTCGTGGGGGCAGCAGCTTTAACAGGGAAGTCCAGACCTCCCTATCCCCAGCCACTTCTTCCAGCTCATCTGACGGGATCACGAGGCGTTCCCCTGGCCAGCCTAGAGACATAGTCGCTCCAGCGTGTCACGGGTCGTTCCCGGGGCTACTGCCGGTGTGACATGCCCGGACGACCTCCCAAAGGGAGGCGTCCAGGAGGCATCCTTATCAGATGCCCAAGCCACCTCAACTGGCTCCTCTCTATGCGGAAGAGCAGTGGCTCTACACAGAGTCCCTCTCGGATGATTGAGCTTCTCACCTTATCTCTAAGGGAGAGCCCAGCCACCCAGAGTATATTATTTAGCGTTTATCATTTAAACTTGAAATCAATGGTAATTTCGTTTTTCAACCACATTTACAGTTCCTGAGTCTAAAATGACCACTAGAGGGCAGGTTATGCTGTAGGTGAGACACTCATATCAAACTTAAAACATAGTATGTTTTCATTTTTTATTTTCTTTTAAATTGTGTGAATAAAATGTATTGTCGTCATCAATTTGCAGCAAAATTATTGTCTAGTGAATTATGTTATCGTGACACACACCACAAATAAATAGTTGTGTTTGGAGTAACACACACTCCAATTGTAAAATAATTCATAATGTGTGATGCATAACCCAATTATTGAAAAACACACAGAACAAGACACCTTTAGGCTAAAAAATGAACTAGTCTCTTGAGTAAAAAAGGCGTTATGCATTCAATGTACTCATTTGAATTATGACAACAATAATTGCTGGATGCTGTTTTGTGAGTTATTTTATGAATAATGTTTTTAGACAAATATATTACAGTACATCAGAGCGACCCAAGCAGAAATGTGTCAATGTTTGACCCATAATTGGGTTATCATTGACCCAACCGTTTTTACAGTGTACATGTGAAAATCCACTTACCTTTACTGGCTGACATGATCAAAAAGTCTATAAATAACATATCTATTATTAATGCTGAGAATTGGAGAAAGGCTCAATAGATGTCTGGCAGTTTTGAATGTGGTATATATATGCATGTGTCCACTCTCCATGTGTGTTAGTACATGTCGTGACAGTGCAGGGGCGGGTTAGGGATTGTTTGCTCGAGAGCACAATCGGTTAGTACACTTTGGTCAGTAAGGGGAAGTCAGACACAAAAACTGTGGTTAGTACACTCGCAACAACATTTGCACGCGCCGGCGATAATGCTCCATTCTCGATTCTTTGCTCAAACCAAAGCCGCACGTTTGGAGCGAGGGCGTTTGAGTTGGATAATAAGAGAGTAAAAAGAATCAACCCATCGGTGACGCACAAACCATGCACCGGATATGGAGATGGAACTGAAAACACAAATGAGTAGGATTGTTCACCAGGTGAGGATGTGCACCAAATGTTGACACATGCAAACACAATACACAACGGGAAGAATGAAACAAATTGTATTTTTCATCGGGGGGTTAGCTGAGGGGGTACCAGAGAGTGAGGACAACAATCCGAGTATCTTAATGAATAACGCATGTTGGGAAGGGTTGCTCCTCACCCCCTGGTCCTCACCACCCCCCATTAATTGTTTGTGTGTAAGGTCATTGTTTCGAGTGTATTTGTTAAAAAAGAACAAAAGAAAAACAGCGGTTTTGTCGTGGCTAACGTGTCGTCTGGCCGTGTTGATTATATTAGAAGTAGTTATATATGCATGTATATATCTTAGCCACTATATATACATGGACATATATGCTTAATGTAATCTTTTCAGAAAAAGGAGGTGACATGCAAAAGTGCATGTTAGTGTTAGTAACAGATCACTTGCACAAAGTACAGCGTTTGCACTGCCGGATGCTCGAAAAAGACTGATGGTGGCCCCAGTGGAAGACTAACTTTCTGTCTGTCTGTCTGTCTTGCAATCTATGTGATTTATCTATCTGTCGATGTTATCTCTGTGATCGGTCTATCAATGTTATCTCTGTGATTGGTCCATTGAAATGATCTATGTAATATTTCTGATCCATCTATCTACCTGATCCATCTATCTGTCTGATCTTTCTCATCTGTCTGTCTGTGTGTTTTTCTGTCTGTCTGTCTTAAAATCTCTGTGATCCATCTTTACAGTATATTGATGCTATCTCTGTGATCGGTCTATAGATTTTATCTCTGTGATCTTTCTGATCTACCTAGCTATCTAATCTATCTACCTATCTAATCCTTCTCATCTTGATCAATGTTTTGTGATATTTTTGATCTATCTATCTATCTACCTGATCTATCAGTCTATCTGATCTTTCTTACCCGTCTGTCTGTGTGTTTGTCTGTCTGTCTGTCTTGAAATATCTGTGATCTAGCTACATATTGATGTTATCTCTGTGATCGGTCTACAGATGTTATCTCCGTGATCTCTGTGATCTTTCTGATCCATCTAGTTATCTAATCTATCTATTTATTTGATCTTTCGCATCGGTCTGTCTTTCTGTCTGACTATCTTGTAATCGCTGTGATCTATCTATATAACGATATCATCTCTGTGATCAACAAATAATAATAACATAATAGCCTACAAAGTTTAGACCTTAACTAATTTTAAATATATTTTATCATAACCTAACATTCAAACGTCATGCAACAAAGAAAAATAGAAAATCAATTTAAAAAAAAAGAACAGCGTAAGTCAAATTCAACTGTTTTATTATTTTTTTCAATATCATGATTTTGGTTGATTGGAATTTGAGGGTTTCTAAAATTTCAAATGAATACAATCAATTAAAAGTAAAAGCCAGTATTGAGTATTGAGGGCTTCACATTGGAGTGGCCAATATTGTTGTCAAACTGTAAGCAAATTTAACAATTCTATGAATCCTACATTTAAGTTGGTCTTAATATATTTCCCTGTGTTAGACATGCTGTGTTGATAATTTTCAGTGTTGTGTTTAACCGATTGGTTATTAAAAAATCAAAATAATTCTCAACTTATTTATTTATATAATTATCAGTCGCGTGTAATACGACTTACTGTGGTGATTTAGTTGAGTCAATTCCAGAACTTTCAGAAAAAACACTAACCCGGAATTTAAGAAGAAAATATATATATTTTTTAAATTATTTAGTACAATGTAAATTTGAAACAATTTGAAATATACAACATTGTAGAATATTTTTTGTTAGTAATCTGAAAAAAAAAAAAAAGAGAGAAAATATTTAACAGATTATTTAAATGCTGTATTCAAATAATCATTTGTTTCCTCACTGCAATTTGGAAAATAAGCAAAGTACTAGGATCAATTGGGTCAATTCTGAAACCAGCAATTGAACCCAGGATAAACTTTGGCAGTGCACGAACCACGTTTCAAATGAGGCATTCAAGAGAAGCGAAGGAATGCTTGTGCTTTGCTGACTTTCACTGGAGGCGCCATCAGATTATATATTTTTTTTGCTCAATTTACATGTCTGCTGTGCGTGATCACGTCTCGGGGCTTATTCTTGAAAAAAAAATGGGAGCAGGAAAATATAAAGAACCTCAAAAGCAAACACTTTCTAAAGCTAAATTGAGCTGTATTGGACTAAAACACTTTATCCCTTCAATCCGATAAGTGTGGAAAACGTAAAAAAAAAAAGAGATTTGGGTGGGTTATGGAGGTAAGGTTGGTCTTAAAAGATCCAGCCCACGGGTAAGCGTTAGGGTTATTAAGGCCTGACCCAGCCCGAACCTGTCCGATTAACTTGATTATCATGCCTTAACCCAAAGAAAACCAGCCATCTCATAGTTATTTTGTGAGGACTTGGGAGGAGGATAATTGTATTTCCTTATAACAAATTAAATATTTTGTGACAATGTCTAAATTAAGCACGACTTTAATAAACATTTACATCCTTTATATTATTACCTACAATTCCCATCAATGACGGGAACATTTAAAGGTCGTAGGTTATTTTGACAGGTAACAAATTGGGTACTAAACCACAGGAGCAGTGCATCCTTGAGAATCTAGCGCGGCACTTTGAGAGAAGCAGAGATACCAAGAAGAACAATTATTACCTGTTAAATGCTTTTATGTTTTTATTTTTTAGTTTGGTATACACCTGTATAAATATATTCAAAATTCTGGTTGGGTTGGGGTCAGGCTAAAGATCACAACTCTCTGGTGGGGTTTAAAAAAAACAAAAACAAAGAAAGTTTCTATATTAAATTATACGCTTATTAGACCTCTTTGAACATATATTTTTAAAAGGCTGGCGAGTAAATGATGACAAATTAAAATAATGTAACATGTATCAAAATACAGAGGCAGAGGTTGGCAGCTACCGGATGGCGGATTGAAACTTGAAAAGAGAACAGAAGAAAAACGAGAAAAAAAAAAAAATCAGGACAAACAAACTAAAAGACATTTAGAATGATAACTCCCATATAATGCAGTCTGTTTACCATAGCGTGTCCGATGCCTGCGTGCTAAGGGAGAAAATAGGGAAAGGGTTGGGATAAGGGGAAAAAAATGACCAACCTTAAAACTCAGGAGAACACACTTTAAGCCCTGCCTCCAAAAAGTGGAGAATGGAGAAATGCACTCTCAATTTAAAAGTTATACAATATTAATTAAAAACAATATATAAAAATATCTTCAAGCTCCCTAATTTGTCAATTTGTTTCCAAATCAAGAAAAAAAAGCTGTCAGAAATTTACACTATTTAGCTAGAAAAATAAAGCCAAAAGGAAGGGAAAAAGCATAGCACATTTGTTAGTAGGTTTCGTTGTAGGTTAAGTGGAATGGTTGACATTCCGTGGATGACACAGTGTTAGTTAGTACAAATAATAACTGGATAGGCCAAACCAATGTACCAATGGACTGGAACAAATTTACATTTTTCTGTTAGTAAAAAAATAAAAAATAAATAAAAACAAGTTAAAAACATTTGGACACAGGGTTTGTGGTGATTGTGGTAATATGTTTGTGTGTGCATGTATTTTAAAATTGCTTCAAGTAGACACAAGTCAGCCCCAATTGAAAGTGAAGGTTCCATTCAGAAATTAGTATTAAGTCAAATATTAAGAAAACAACAGATGCAGGTATAAGTAACAGCAACCCCTCAAAAATGGGGGAGTTCTCCATTTAAAGCCAAGGACATTTTTAATCAGCATTGCCAGGAAACCCTGAGAAAAAAAAGATAAGCATCATCATAATAAAAAGTGTATTAGAATGTAACACAAATTATTTGTCTTCACACCCTGCTATTAAAAAGAGAAACAACTTATTTTTGTACCACAATTTTGGCACAGACATTTTTGGCGCTCTAGAAAAAACATACATATAACCAAAATGTAATGATGTCCCTTATAAAGTGAGGCGAGCCGTGCAGAGCTGACCTTCAACAGGGCGGAGTTGACGCATCTGTTTATTTTTCATTCAAAAATGCAATGAAAAATAAGTTCAAAATAAGTTCTGACAAGATTTTACCACAAAGATAATTGCTTAAAAAATGGTGTGTCCATCTGCTACCACGCTAGCTTAACTTTTTCTCATGTTTACATGTTAAAACTACAATTGAGCCGTTATATTTAAACACATCTTTTGTTTGTGCCATTCATTCCGGTCAAAGACTGAAGTCGGTAGACTGGAGCTAAAGCAATTCCGGCCAGATTTTAAGTAATTATTATTGTTATTATTAATGTGTGTGTTCTGTCTTAGATAAAATGCTCCTAAAATATGTTTTTAAAAAAGGATGTGTGGTATTGTGTTGTGTATACATTTCAAGCACTTCACTTTAGTTATAACAAAGCTCAGATAAAAATTATTAAGCATGTTCCATTTGCATTTTAGATCTAAAACTAGTTTTACTTCTTCTGATTTACTTTAGTGTCCGACAGGATTAAGCAATGTAAGAATATTGAAGTCACAGTCGTAATTGTGTGTTTTCCAGTAATACATTTTTTATTTTGTTAAACCTGCATATTTATATCTTAAGTTAATAATTGAGAGGTATTTCATTGACCTTATGATTATGCATGCATTCAAGAGATGGGCGTCACCAGGGTGTAGTTGCCCAAGACACACCACAGGAAATGGTACCCCTGTGACCCTAGTCGTTAAGTGAAGTCATGTCACATTTATTTGTATAGCCCTTAATCACAAAAATGTCTCAAAGGACTCCAAAGGATTACAATTACACCATCACCTGATCTTAAACCAACATGCAGGCAAGGAAAAACTCAAAACCTAAGCGTGAGGAAAAAAAAACCTTGAGAAGGGCCTCACAAGTGGCAATCCCCCTTCCAGGATGACCAGGGTGGAATAGATTTAGATCCAACCAACAATTTATCCAAACAAACCTACATATGTACTTAACCTCGGTGGAACTGTTAAAATTTAGACTGTAAAAGTATGTGTTCTGTGAAGCCCTTTGAGACTTCTTTTGATAGAGGGCTATAAAAATAAACATGACTTAACTCGACCTATTTACTTTTTGTTTTATTGAATTGTTGCAACAATGTATCCATTTGTCTAGTTATTAAACTGTCTCTTCATTGTTCTAAGTGAATTATTTGCTAGGTTGGAAGGTATATTAGATCTGAATTTGTTTATTACTTATATGTTTGTTTTCCACAGTCGAAAAGGGCACATACCAAATAATGGTGTTAGGGTCTGATATGTCTCCTACCACAAGGGGTTCCCAAACGGGGTTTGTATTGGGCACTAGTTTTACTTTTTCTGAATTACTTTAGTGTCTGGGTGTGTGTGGATTGAACATACTGTGCCCAAATATACTGGACCTGTTATAAGGACATTTGCAACATCACTCGTCATCTGGTCATTTTCATCCCCTTGCAGGGTTTTTGTTTTTGTTAACTTTGCTCCATGCATTTTTAATTTCCGGTATTGGTCTTTGGTTCTGATTTGGACTCAAGTTTTGTTTTGTTAGGGTATATCGTTGTTCAGTGAACCGGTGTTTGTTTATCACTCTGGGCCTCCTTCGTTGTTAAATGTAATCCCTTTTTTGAAAACCCCTTCTTCCAGTTCCTGCTTTTCCCACACGGGTCCGTCGCCTTCAAAACGTAACAAATGGTGTATAAAATAGTATAAATAAGTCATCTGGCTTTCACTATAAAACAAGGCATACTAGCAGAGGCCTCTTTTTGATGTATTGCTGTATGCAAAAAGTGATTTCCCTTCTCGGTGTAACCCAGGTCACATTCTCAGAGTTAAGCGCCTGGTTGTGTTCTGAAAACGATACATAACTTGATCACGGTTGGAAAAGTCACGCAAATGAACCCAGCGTCTGCTAAAAAAGGAGATCTAGAGAGCGGCCCCGTCTCTTTCCGAGGCCGGGTTAAAACGCAGCTGGCCCAGTTCTGTCACTTGCATGTTGAATCTCCAGTTTGCAAAGTCACATCGGGGATTACAAGTCGCCTGTGTTGTGTTTCACTTAAATGAGGAACAAACCATTGTCTCCCTTTTCCTCCTTTTGCTTTCGTCTCGCGTCACAGCGTTAAAACCCTTCTCTTATTTTATCCTTTCTGCATTCCCGCATCCCCCCAAAAAACATTAAAATTCGCTTTCTAGCTGTCGGGTTTGAGCCTGGGGAGGAGGTGGTAGACGGCCATCACGTTAACACTTGCTGTGCACATGATCACCACTAGGCAGCACTCTAACCATGTCGTCGTCTAACAGACTCCCCATACAAGCTCCTCCCAACTTCTGAGACTCCCCTCATTGTGCACTTTGCTGACATCTAAATTATGCACATGCAAAATAATTATTGTAAAAACGGACAAAAGGCCAAAAGCTGAGCCTTATGACGGGTAATTTTTTTGGGGGGGATGTACGAGATATAACATGGAGAAATTTATTCGGCTGAACACGACCGGAGCAGCGTACAGAAATGTCAAGCAGATTAAACTATGTACGGAGGGTACAGTTGGGGTCAAAAGGCGCGTGGGCCATCTGCTAGAAAGCGCTACTAGAGATTTTGTACTGGTATTTGCACAGATTGGCTGATACGGTTGACTGTTTGGCTCCAAATCCGCTCAGCATCTTTAAAATAGTTGCAGAAAATCGCCGCAGTACATCACATTAAAATGCTTTGAAAAGCATTCAAGCGCTATTCAATACAATTCAATTCATTATCACACAATGTGATCAACCGTTTGTTGTATCCACCCATCCATCCATCCATTATCTGCACCGCTTATCCTCAGTAGAGTCGCGAGGGTGCTGGAGCCCATCCCAGCTATCTTCCGGCAGTGGGCAGGGGACACCCTGAACTGGTTGCCAGCCAGTCGCAGGGCACACAGGGACAGACAAGTCGCTCGCTCATTCACACCTAGGGACAATTTGGACCGGCCAATTAACCTGACATTCATGTTTTTGGAATGTGGGAGGAAACCGGAGTGCCCGGAGGAAACTCACGCAAGCACGGGGAGAACATGCAAACTCCACAAACCTATACCGCACACGTGCTAACCACTGCCTTACCGCGCTGCCCGTTTGTTGTATAACAATTAGTATTATAGAAATGTATTTTTCTTTTTCTTTTTTTTTCTGTTTTAAAAAATCATTTTAATGATTTAATTTATTTCAGAAACATAAAGGCATTTTATTTCGTTACAATACTTTTAATCGTGACGGAATGAGTCTCGCTCAGCTGATCTGACACGCTAGCTGCACGCTAAGTGCACAAAGGTCTGGAAACGCGCGATGCACTTTTTGTTTTCTCAAGTTGGGTTGATGCTCGTGCGCCGACCGGTTTTGGTATTCCTAGCCTCCCGTGCCGGCCATTATTAGCTCTGACAGGCTATTCGTTCCAATTACAATTAGCCTCCAAAATGTGAGCTCGTAAGCACGGAGGATGTAAGTGAAATGGATTGCGTCTCGGCAATTGCCGAGTGATGAGCTCAGCAGGAACAAGACGCGCAGGTACTTGCTACACGTGAAGGCCATAAAACCTACTGAATGCTCTTAACCAATCTTCATCATTAAATAGAAATTTGACAAATATAGTATCGTGGTCCGTTCACGAACAGCTTTCTAGTAGAAGAAAGTGCTGACATAGGTGGAATATTGATACATAGAGTACAATTGTAATAAAACAAATGTATTGCATACAACTCCTTGCTCATGCCATTACAAATGGGTTACACCGTGTTATTTTGTTGTAACTGATTGAACACTCAAAAACAAAAAGCTAAAATATTTCTGGCAGAGCTCCACTGTTCCACAAGCTATTTTCTAGAACAGTGGGCCGCAACTTTATCTGCATCACAGACTAATTTAATAATGATTAATAACAATAGTTAAAACATAAAAATAATTATATTAAGGCAACATCCACTGTGTATTCATTAGACTACTACGGATCTAGATGACATAGGAAAAATACCCAATGCGCGTATACATGAATAAATATTGTATAAGCAAAAAAAAAGGCAAATTTTGCATTTTGGGCGGTTCGATACAGAGGACCAACGGCCTGGTACCTGTCCCCAGCCAGTGCATGCCGACCCCTGCTGTCGAGCTTTTATAAAAATGCCAAACATTCCTCATACATATATCTCCTTTAATATTTATTTGTATTACAGTGTCATTGCTCACCTGTCGCCTATTTCGTGACCGAGGAGAATACAAAGGTAATTTGTCTTAAAGGGCAACTTGCACCATAACTAGTGTGATCATGAGATACAATTGAATACCTTTTCCTATGTCATTTACAATCCTGATGGCCGAGTTGTTAGGATTTGGAATTCTCATCACCGCGATCCTGGTTCTATTCTCATTGCACTCAATGTTGAGCATACGTGAGCAGCTGTACTTGTCGACTGATTAATCATTGCCCAAATATGGTAAAATACTACCACTATTACTGCAAAGCTCCGTACCCAATCTTTGAGGCATTTTAGGGGTTATAAAATGTGTGTAAATACAAATAATCAGACCATTCTTTTTTGGCTCTGTGGAACCTGGTAGCAAACGTCCCATGAATTGGTACCGTCTGCGGCCCGTGGTTTTTGACCTCTGCTCTAAAAGCAAAAAAGGAAAACGAACATTTCAAAGATTGCCTTATCATGCGTTGAAGAACATTGAACTAAAAAAATATATATATTGTTAGTGTCGCAGAGGAAAAAAACAAAGAAGAAAATAGCCGGCTGCCAACCTTGAAAACTCAGTTTCGCCCGACGTGAGAAACAGTCAGCCAAGTTAAAGATTATTATCACTCACAGAATAACTATAACGATTTCGGAGGGATCAAGTTTACCTGGCGCAGGTTTCGGGTGACACGGACGTCATGCCAGCCGTTGTCGTTGAACTTGCCGTTGACCGGCTCCACCAGTGCCTCGAAGGCCCCCGAGCCAAGGTTGATGACCAGCCAGACGGCACCACTCTTCAGCGACAGGTTAACATAGTCGGCTGACTTTCCGGTGTGCAGCATGAGGCCGTTGCGTTGCAGCGTACGGAAGGACAACGTGATCTCGTCCGTGCTGCTCTGGATGGGCGTTAGCGACAGATCGTAGCAGAAGAACTCGGTGCCCTTGAAGGTTGCGACGGATTCTTCCTTTCCTGCGCCAAGTGAAATGATACGGCGTTGTCACAAAAGTTGATAAGACTTCCACTCTATGTGAAATTTACGACGGATGCAGCAATGACGACGATACAGTAATCCCTTAGTCATTGCGAGTAATGAGGACCAAAATCGCTGCAAAACTAGCGAATTAGCATCGCCCCTTCATAAAAGCCCCCAAGGGTCACATTTACCTTAAAAAAACATTCATTTATTTCCAAGATGGCAGCGCGCGCAAGTGCAGCGGCTTCACGGGCTCCAGTTTGTCTTCTGTTTTTCAGTGTTCTTTTATCCCTCACATTTTCCCTTCGACTTCTTTCGCAAATACAATAACATCCACATCATCCAGAGGGATATACAGAGACCACCAGATCTCCCTGGGTGATCAGCCTGCCGACAACGACGGAGCAAAAGAAAAAGGCTGCCAGTCGGGCCTGGGCTAAGAAGGCGACCACACAGACCAGCGCTCCCGAGCATGTTCCTAACCAACGCCAGATCCATCGTCCACAAAATGAGTGAATTTGAGCTGCGGATCGCCACCAACAGCGTCCGAAATTGGAGTATTTTTGTCATCACGGAGTCTTGGCTTCCCCGACGCCGCAGTCCAACTAGCAGGACGCACGCTTCACCGGCACAGACAAAACGGAGACCTCGGTAAAAACAGGGGTTGGGAACTATGTGCTACAATAACAGCCGAATCATTGACACACACTGCTCACTCGATAGAGTTTCTAGCAGTATCGTGTAGACCCTTCTATCTACCGAGAGAGCTAACTGTGGTCATTGTGCTTGCTGTTTACGTTCCACCGGATGCTATCGTTCCACCGGATGCTAACGTTAGCAAATCGCTAAATCTCCTGCCCGCTGCTATCAATAAATAGCAGCTTGCACACCCCGACGGAGCTTTTATCGTCGCCGGCGACTTTAATCGGGCATGTTTAAGGACTGTACTTCCCAAATCCATTCAACACGTGGACTGAGCAATTAGGGAAAAAACACTGGAGCGTGTGTACAGTAAGATCAAACATCTAGTTGGATCCGCCCGTCTCTGTTTGTCCTACACCCGCTGCAGTTTGTTAAGGACACGTTGACTTGTCCGCCCAGCCCACTGTTTGACAAACTGCGTACACCAGCCTATTACAGTCACCCACACAGTCACTCCTAGCCAACACACAAAGCCCTCCTAAACCTGCCCCTTTAATAGCATTTGCTGTTTGTTATCTGCTCAGAACTCAATGCATGTGTTATGATTACCGATGTGAATCACCTGTGCCCGCTCATTTGGCGCCAACCGCTGCGGGCTCTAATTGGCTCCCTGTCGCTATTTGAACTCAGTCCTGTCGATCCCCTGTTGTCAGTCAGTCTGCAAACCTCAGTGTATAATAGGCAAGCCTTTTTTGACCCGACCTCTCACCTGTACCTTTTTTTGCTCCTGTCTGTCTGCGGCTACAACCCGTTTTTGATCCCGACCACGTCTGCCCCCACGTCCTAGCTTACGACCAGTTTCTGACCCAAACCGCTATTTTTGCTTTCCTGTCCCTGATATCGGCCTGTTTTTCCGTCCTTGACACCGCCATCGCTCGCTACGGAAGATCTACGTCCGTGTTCGGATCACAATCCGAGTCCGAGAGCGACTTGCCTCCCGCGCATAAAGATCACCAGATCGTGGGCGCGGCCTTTCCTCTTTTCTTCAATAAAACTTGTGAGAAACGTAACGTAATTGGGTCCTGTTTCCCTTCTGGTCCTGACAGCATGATATGTCTTTATCAATGACACAAGAGACAATACCACTCAATTCAAAATCTGCGGAGCAGTGAAAGAGTGATCACCAAATCGTGAAGTAGCAAGGGGTCTCTGTATTGTTGTATCATGATAATGATCGTACCGTGATATCAACTCAAATATGATGTTTGGATACCAGGTACTTAGGGCCTCCTCGATTTAAGAATGTTTTCATTTATCAACTGTTTTGCAGGGAACCCGTTACAAAATAACATTTTTCTGTAGCGCAATTGCTTTTCTATGCAACAGCTACGTTAACGTGTTATAAATTACATTTTGTAAATCAACTGGTGTTACACCATGCTGCGTTACTCCGTGACTTACTAAAAGCAGATCTTGAATTACAACACCCTCTGATAGCTAAATGAATCTTTTTTGCTCACAATGTAACCCATGCTTGGATTTTAACATATTGGGAAGTACCCAGAAAATGAGAAGGAATCTTAGAGTGGTTTGAAGCCCAGAGACAAAATGGACATGGAGTGTCTCAGCTAAGTGTTCATTTGCAAGCTTTCAAAATTGCATAAGCAGATTCGGTATTTTGTAACTAGGTAGTTAATTTTAAAATAACGCACTACCTTTGGGTGTCAGTCATATGGGGTTATTGGAATTACTTTTTGAATGAAGTAACTAGTAACTGTAACTAATTACTGTTTTTTAGTAACACGCCCAGCATTGTATCAAGGACAGTGGTGTCCAATTTTAACCTAGAATGTCATTAACGTGTCAAAATCGAGTATGAAGTTTGACTCCATCCTTGTCCTTGACGCTCAGTCTACGGAGAGGCACCGGTTAGCAAATTAAGATCTCCGGCAGTCTTGTTAAGTACCGATACGGCTTCGGCAATGTTTGCACTTCGAGGGCAAAAATACACATGGCAACAAATTAATCTGCAAAAGACCTAATTTGTATACACCTCAGATCTAATATTGTCAGATCAAACCAATTAGCCGTGCTTATTGAATGCGATGATGCAGTTTGCGTAAAAATGTCTTCCAGATGATAAATCAGCAAGACATTTTGCTGCGTTTAATCCGTGAGCTGAATTGATTTGTGTCGCACAAAATGTAGGGTAGAAGACACAAAAGTGATTACGGATGCAAAAAGGCTGCTAAGATTTGTGCAAGGAGAAAACGAAACGCTTGAGGACGCACAACTGGTTTATCCGAGGGCAGCCGTGGACAATTGTAGCTGAATTAGAGAGCAACATTGGTGGACTTAGTTTATATAATAGCAATGAATATTACTCAGCACCACAAAGCATTAGGGGTGGGCAATAATGGCTGAAAATAAAATCTCATCAGTCTGGACGAACATGATTTTATTGATTTCAAACAATGACACCCTACAGCAGGGGTCAGGAACCTATAGCTCGCGAGCCATATATAGCTCTTTTCCCCGAGTACGTAAAATTATACTCATTCAATTCGCATCCATAGTGTTCACATCTTGATAAACGCTGAGACAGTTCTAGTGCACGGATAGCCAACGTAGATCTAGAAACATTATGGTCCGATACATTTAAAGAGTATACTTCCCAATACAGTTTACAGCCAAAGTGTCACACCAGCAGAACCCATTTTGGCTCTACGTTGCTAAGGATATCTTTATATGGAAGCTCATTAAATCATTTGGGTGTACTGTTGAGAAACCTTATGAAAACCCACCCAAAAAAAAAAAATGTAATTCCCAGAAACGGCAACCAAGAACAGAGAGCAATTTGATTGGGTAGGGGTGGTCGAAGCTATGCTTCCTCTCCCCAGCGCCGTCTGCACCGAAGGTAAATAGGACAATACCCTAGATTGCACTATTTTGTGACACTTTTACAAAAGAACTGTGCTTGCCCACCTTCAAAAAAAAAAAAAAAAATCATAAATTGAGGGTCAAAGAGAATGAGTGCCATTAAAACTTGTGATACAAAAAGAGCTGCAACATTGAGCAAAAACAAAATAAGAATTAAATTATGAGTATATATTTATCTGTTCATACAAAATATTTTTATTACATTCAAACTTAAACATTTTAAGGATTTCAAGCACTTCCACGAACCCTGCAATGCAGCGAACTCCAAAACTGTTAGAGATTAGATTCAGGTAGTTCTCCACCCAAGTTTTCTACCATCAAAATTTCCGGTGTGATAGACAAAACGACGTAAAAGGCATTGCCTCAAGCAGACGTGGCGAATGAGAGGGCCTCAATTGTCGCCTCCGTGCACATTCACAACATGTGACGATTAAACATGAGAAAGCGTCATAATAGCCTGGAGGGTAAAACTGCAAACAAACCACATACGTGCGCTCACGTTCGGCAAGTCATTTTATGATATCCGCGCATGATTTTCTCTCAAAATTGACATTTTGAGCAATCATAAGTGAAGTGTGGAATGACACACAAAAGAGCGATATAAAGATAAAGACGAGGTCGACAGGAAGGTGGGACGCGGGGGCCATTGCCTCAAAATAAAACTATACACAAATAGTGAATCCCCTGTAGGAAACCTGGGCTGCCGGCAAAGAAAACCCTTTATTTTCAATTATGGCTTGCTAAGTATGTTAACAGTCTGATTTGCCTCAGCGAGCTGACTGCGCACTTTCTTTTGTTTGGTAAACACAAGGCTGTGAGTGTGAGATAAGACGGATAGGAAACAGCCACCAGTTTTGAAGCCGTTCACTGTTATTACATTACGTCTCCATTGTCTGGTTTGGCGAAGAGTGACGAGGAAATGTCACCTACGCTTTCAATCAATCAATCAATCAATCATAACTCAGGCACACGGGGTAGCATACACCACCCACCCACATACATATGATAATCCAATGTTCGACCGTAAATTGCTGAAGTGCTGAAGTCCATACAATAAATGAATGAACAAAATGTTTAAAAGTGAATAAAATATATACAAAGTACCAATATAAATGAGTTAGTGACTGATGCAGTGGCAGAACACCACTGAACACTAGAGGGCTTGGGCAGGTGCTGAACAGCGCTGGGGATAAAGCCAGTCTTCCTCCTCTGAGTCCCGCTGCCAGGGCAGCGAAGTCTGCATCTTGATGGCAGCCAAACAAACTCTGGGAACAGGATGTGTGTAGGGTCCTGAAGGATTCTGACGGCTGATTTGGTGGTTTGTTGCTCACACAGGGCTGTGAGAGCTCATAGAAGCTGGCCTATTATTTTGGAGCAAACCTTTACGATGTTCAACAGTTTCTATTCTGATGGAGTGGAACCAGCACATAGAGGAGAAGGTGATCACACCCTCAATGAAGGAGTAGTAGAAGGCGGTGAGGATGTTACTACTGATCCCGAAATATAATATCTTTGTTGGCATTTCTTAAAGGTTCTCTTAAAACAATCTTAGATAATTTCAGCACACTGTCAAATGTCGTATTTGTACGTATCCACAATATCCACTACTTTCCCTTGCATGTTGGTGGTAACTGCCTCAGTACTCATCTGAGCCATCAATTACTGTATTTTTCAGAATAACCTAAGGACCACAATTTGGCCAGGGATTTGAGAGTGTGCCTTATAACCCAGGTGTGCCTTGTATCCCGCAAAATGCTATAGTGTTACCTTATGCGGTTTTAATGGCCCGGTCACACAGCCGTTTGCGTCTGTATCGCGGGTAAAATTTTGCGGTTTTTTTTTGCCCGTGGTTGCCCGCGATGGAAAATGCGCAAAATTGGCCAACCCGCTGTTCATCGGTGGTATACCCGCAAAACAGACGCCGGCGACTGTTCCGCTTCCTCATCGTGTCATTTCCGCATCGTTTTCTCGTGTGGACCACGGGTATAAAAGCTGCCGAGCCGGCGTTATGCCGAGAAATGCATCCTTGCCGAGATTTGCATCCCCTCGCTACTACAACCACTTTTACCTCATTTTATCTAACTTTTATATCACTTTTAGGGAATTTAATGGCGAACATATAACCAAAACCACTTCGTCTTGCATTTATTGGGAATGTAATACAACGTAAACCATTCCGTCTTTGTATTTGTTGTGAATGTAATCGAACGGTAATGCATGCCGTATACAAATCACTTTTCAGCAGGTAACATGTTTATTTTGCCTTTTTCTATTCAAATCGCTCGTATTGAAACTGTTATGCACTCTACCATAAAGCTTATTTTCTGCATTATAAGCTTTACGGTAGAGTGCATAACAGTTCTCAAAAGTGATTTATATACGGTGTGCATTACCGTTCGATTACATTCACAACAAAAACAAAGACGGAATGGTTTAAGTTGTATTACATTCCCAACAAATGCAAGACGAAGTGGATTTGGTTATATGTTCGCCATTACATTCCCTAAAAGTTATATAAAAGTGAGATAAAACGAGGTAAAAGTGGTTGTAGTAGCGAGGGGATACAAATCTCGGCAGGGATGCATTTCTCGGCATAACACCGGGCTGTAGAAATCATAACCGCTCAAGACACAGTCCCGTGAAGATCAAGATTTCAAGCTATGGCACCGAAGAAGCCAATATGTTATTATTGTAAAAGTTTTTCATTTTTATTTTATTATCTTGTTATGAAATGAAAATAAATGTCAAGAAATAAAAATGGATTAAGACGAGGTCACTACGGTGACGGGGATCCATGTTCACCCCTTGACGTCTCGAGCACAACTGACGTGTCCTCGCTGTATATACGCGGAGAAAGGTGTTTGACCGTCACACGCGTAACACGCTAATTTCACGTAATAACACCGCGATACAGGCGCAGAACATGCTATGACCGTGCTCCACCCGCGATTACCCGCTGAAATTTCGCGTCCTACCCACGTGTAACCACGCCCTGGCCGCGGCCAGAGCACGTCGTTCCGCGTCTTTTCCACGTCATTACCTCGTGTGTACCACGTGTGCCGCCCGCAGTTAACACGTGGTCTAAAGTTTTGAGCAGCGCGAAACTTTTTTGCGCGGCCTACCGCGTGTGAATTTCCGACGGCGTGTAAAGCACTGCTGTATCTCGTCTATATGGCGATCTCAAAGCATCCAACAGTGTCTGCTTCACGGGCAGAAATTTCTGGCCGTGATTCAGCCTCGATACGCCCGTGAAAGGCTGGGTGACCGGGCCCTAAGGTATACTATGTGTTTGTGCAATGATTGTGCAATGATTGAATCGATAAAGATTGCTGGCCTAAATCTCGAAATACTGTATACAATGGAAATCAAACTCAAGTGGTGGCGGTGAGTGAGTCTAAACTTTAGTACTAGACCACCAGTGGTACAGGTGACATATGTTAAGGCATTAAATAGACGTGTCAAACTCATTTAAACTACAAGATGGTAGGAAAAATATTATCACTGGGACCGGACTAATAGATAAAAACAAAAGAGAGAAATAGATGAAGGAAAAGAGGAAAATAATTTCAATCTTTTGATTCTTTTTTAATTTTCCATTTTCTCTTTTTATTTTTTCTCACCTAGTTTTCTTCTTTATTTTCTTTAATTTTCGCTTTTCATTTTTCTTTCTTTGCAAAAGGAAAGGCAACAGGGAAAAAAATGCTGTGTTTTGGTCACTTGGAGTCTCTGTTTGTATTCTTCCTTTTCCTTTTTAGCACTTGTTTTCGGCTGCACAACACCATCCAGCGACACCTATTGGTCAAATAATACACACTGTACCTTTAAATTATCAGAATGCACTATGCAAATTAGTGTTGCTTGCACTGTGAGTAAAATTGTGTGACAAACAGATCTGGTTTTATGTATTTTTGTATGTAATCTGTATCACTGGTGGTCTAGTGGGTGTTTTGCTGCACTTTCACTGCCACTACCCAGGCTCAATTACCTTTGTGAACAGAATTTGAGATTTCAGTTGTCGAGACTTGTCCACTGATCAAAATTTGATTAATATATACTGGAAGTGGTGGCACGGCGGCGGTGCAGAGTTCCGGTGTACAAGTCCAGCTACCACAGCCTCAGTGTGTGGAGTTTGCATGTTCTCCCCGTGCCTGCGTGCGTTTCCTCCCACATTCCCCAAAACATGCATGTCAGGTTAATTGGCAGCTCCAAATTGTCCCTAGGTGTGAAAGAGTGAGAGAGTTGTCTGTCTTTGTGTTCCCTGCGACTGGCTGCCAACCAGTTCAGGGTGTCCCCTGCCCACTGCCCGAAGATAGCTGGGATGGGCTCCAGGACCCCCGCGACCCTACTGAGGATAAGCAGTGCAGATAATGGATGGATGGATGGATATACTAGAAATGTAGACATTACCTTCTGGCCTTCTGAGATGTCTTTATATACATTGGTGCTGCCATGGAGACATAGAATTTACGCTATAACTGAATGGAAGTCGAGACCTGTTGTCAAAGTGCCGTCAAGGTCTCAATTAACCTCGCAGCAAACCTCGGCAGCCGTACAAATTCGCCTATTTGAAATGGAGCCAGGCCTAATAGCCTCTTTATTATTCATTTACTGTCTTATTTCTTCACTAACGGTCCATTTTCAGGAGAGGCAGACAATAGGATACCCTTACGAAAGAGAATACACTGCAAAAATGTTTTTTAAAAAAAATTACCCATTAGCACACATTTACCTATTTCAATGCGTTATTATTCTAATTTTGAGAACATTTCTATCTACCTTGGTCATATCCCTCAAGAGGGGTGACCGACAGCAAGACAAACACATACAATAACAAAGAAAATAAAAAGGGGAAAAAATAGCAAAAAAACACACACAAACATTTTTTGGACCATGGCCCTGTGGTGAGGGGCCCTCTCCTCATGAGAGGTAAGACAATTCTCCTACAGTGGTCCGCTGCGTGTCGTAAGAGGCGACTAAAGTGGAGGGAGAGAGATGACTGGGGATCCTCTCATCTCTAGCTAAAGGTCTCGCAAACCCTAGTTATAGGGTGACTAAATGTGAGAGGATGTGGAAGTAAAGCGACTGAGTAGAAGAAAGAGGAGATCGGAAGGATGATGACCAAAAGGAAGGTTGATGTGTTAGCCTTGAGTTAGACAAAGATGAAAGGAAAGGATGAATTACAGCTTGGAGGTATGCATGGTAGAAAGTCTGGAGTTTTGGGTGGACATGCTAGAGAAAGAGTGGCTGTACTTGTGAGTGAGAAAGCAAAGGAAATTTAACTGGCAAAAAACAAACAAACAAAAGAATGATCTTACCCAGCATGTAGAATACTTTACATTTTTTTACAAACAATATATTATTATAATGAGCATATGTGTTTAAAGGGACAATATGTATTATTTAGCACCTCCTGGTGGAACAAAAAAAAAACAAAAACGCTTTATTCATTAAAAAAACACATATACAATGAATATTGGTACCCACAATCCAAAAACATTGTAAAGGTCTGGGCAGAAGAAATGGTATAGTTTGGTTACCCTTGGTTTTGTTGTTTGTATACTTGTGTTTGCTATGAAGCACTTATTTTAGATTGCACTGCACAATAGAGCGACATGTAGTGGTCAAATGACACACACTCTCCGTTTAACATCTGCCTGGTCGAATTAAATATAATAGAATTGATATTGTTTTTCTATCCCCAGTTATTTGGAGTTATATTTTTCTGAATACAATGGTACATCTTCATACAAGCTTACCGTAAATTCCGTACTATAGAGCGCACCTGATTATAAGCCGCACCCATCACATTTTAAGAGGAAAACCGATTTTGTACTTACAGAAGCCGCACCTGTATATAAGCTGCATGCGACCACATGAAATAATGTAACACTAACAGAAAATTAACCCAGACCCGGCTTCAAGTCTCGCGATAGTAACTGAGTATCCATCATTGAAGTACACAGTCCAAAAATCACAGCCGACAAAATGAACGGAAAATGATAACGGTACTTAAGGTTTGAAGCAGACCGGCAGAGTCCGGGTCCCGTTGAAAGGAATCCAAAGAAAAAAAGTGTATTTTTCCAAAAGTAAGAATGGGAAAAATATGTGTCCACTATTGTCCGCCGTGTACACAAACACTCACCTTTACCGGTCCCCACTTCCCGTCAGCCAGCGTTTGTTACGCCCCCTTCTTTTTATTTCGCCCATCCAAAACATATCCCTAAATACCTATAGAACAAATCTACCTAATCAATCAATACCCATTCAAATTGTAATTAAAGAGGAGTGACACACATGTCATTGTATATATTTTCCCTGTATTTTATGTTATTTATTTATTTATTTATTTATAATCATTTACCGTTGTTTGTATGGAAATTGATATTAAAAAAAAGTTTTTTATTTGAACAATCTTGTTTTCATATTGTCTTTGTCATGATTACTGATGTGACTCAGCTGTGCCCGCTCATTTGGCGCCAACCGCCGCGGGTTCTGTTTGGCTCCCAGCCACTATTTGAACCCAGTCCTGTCTGTCCCCTGTTGTCAGTCCGTCTGCGAACCTCAGTGTATACTAGGCAACCCTTTTTCGACCCCGACTCCCACCTGTCCCATTTTTGCTCCCGTCTGTCTCCGGCTATGACCCGTTTTTGCTCTGACTACGTCTACTCTCCCGTTCTGGCTTACGACTCGTTTCCTTGCTCTCCCAGTCCCGGCTACCGACCAGTTTTTCCGTCCCCGACACCGCCATCGCTCGCTACGGAAGATCCACTTCTCTCCTAGTACGAGAGGGATTTGCTTCCTGCGTCCTGCGAACACCGGATCGTGTTCGCAGCCTCTCATCTTTCATTCAATAAAACTTGTGGTAAACGCTACGCAATTGGATCCTGTTTCCGTTCTGGTCCTGACATTCTTGGCCAATGCTGGTGGACAAAAACAGTAATGTGGATTGCCAATAAAATTACAGCATTCTGCATAGTGCATCTTGATGTGAGTAAATAGGTGCCGTGTTGTGTTTGTAGTGTTAATTATTGCTTAGTAGGGGTAATTGTGATCATTAATACGCGAAGCAATTGGCTAAGGTGCACAGGTATGAGATCTAGAAACTGTTGATATGGAAGCACTTTCTGTACACCTAAAATTAAAGATACTGTAAACACAACCTTTTTACAGCACAATTTAGTTTTGGCCTGTAGTAGTTTACATGTGCAAACTAGGATGAGCTCATGCTGGTGGTCTCTCGTGGTAGCTTCTGGGAATACTCTTCATCTGGAGTTTTCGTTGTAAGTGGAGCCATGTTTTAGCTCTAAATAAAACTCATACATCAAATTTGTGTGTTTAAAGTTGATCTGGAGGTACCACTGTATAAGAAAAAATATCTCCTAAATATCATGTCAAGTCATGTTTATTTGTATAACACTTAATCCCAAAGAGTATCAGAGGGCTGCACAGATCAAAGACTATTGCAAACTATTATTACAGACTATTATGACACCATCCCCTCATCTAAAACCTACATGAGGGCAAATAATACACATATTATCAACATAAAATATAGGTTATTCACATGCTATAGAGTAAAAGTGTGTTTTAAGCTTAGATTTAAACATTTGCACTGAGGTTGCAGATCGAATCTCAGGGGAAAGAGCATTCCACAGCACCGGGGCCCAGATGGAGAACGCTCTCGAATCTGCGGATCTCTTCTTGGCTCTTGGGATCACTAGTAGACCAGCGTTTTTAGAGCAAAGGCTCCGGACCAGAACATAGGGAAAATTAAATCTGAAAGATATGAGGGAGCAAATCCATGCCTGATTTTGTATAATACCAACAGAACCTTAAAATCACATCTTAAGCCAACAGGGGACCAATGCAGGTTAGCTAAAATTGGGGTAATGTGATCAAACGTTCTTGTCTTAGTTAAAAGCCTTGTGCTGCATTTTGTACCAGCTGAAGGCTCTTGATTATGGACTTCGGGAGACCGGAGAGTAGTGCATTACAGTAATCGAGACGGGAAGTAACAAACGCATAAATTATAATCTCCGCATCCAACTGAAACAGCATAGGGTGAATTTTAGCAATGTTGCGAAGATGGAAGAAAGCTGTTCTAGTAATATTCTTCGCGTGTTTGAAAGATCGGGGTCAAATATGACACCTAAATATTTAACTGAGTCACTCTGGATAATATTACATTTGTCAATGTCCAGATCATCATAATATCATTGTTTTTCCATCCCCCTGAAATAAAAAATGATTTTTTTTAGGTAAGTAGCAGCAGCATTATCAACCATTTCTACTTTAAAAATCCCTTCAATTTGTCCTTACAGTCTGTGTCCCTACTCCTGCAAGCGTGACCACAACAGCACAAGTTGAGGACGAGGGTGAGCTTGCCACATTTCTAAAGCGCTACAACAATTTTCAAAGAACGCAGGACAAAAAGCTCGCCCACGTAGCAAAAGTCGCCGGACGGAAGCTGTTTATCCATCTCGACTGAACACGACACGCGTGCTCAGCCGCTATTTACGACACGTCTCCACTTGACACGCGCCTAGCCCCGCAAACGACTGTCATAAAAAAAGCCACGAGGAGGCAGGCATAAAATGTTTTATATTGACGTCGGATGTTACCGTCATAAAGGTGCAGCCGGTGTTAGCTTGATTAGCGCCCTGGGTGAGGCACCCTTTGGCGAAGATGTCACACTAAGTATTTCCTTCGGCGCTTCTTGATTACTAATATAACGATCTAGTTGTTTGTTAGAAGAACAACAGAGTTACGATGCAAGTCCCAATTTGACTTGTTCGGACTGTCTGTTTGTGATGTGAATTTTGCATCTGAATGAAGCTAACTTTTTTTCCCGCCAGCATTTGTTTAACAAATTTAGCGCCATAACGTATATAGAAGCTCCCCCTCTTACGACCATTCGACTCACAAAGAACGGTAGATATGATCATTTTTTTTGGGATGTCGAAAAATATCTGGACATTAATGTAGGTTAGATTTTGTGTTGTGTGCACCTTTTTCAGTGTACAGGACATTACTGTAGTGAGTCTTTCCGCCAGCATCCTTTCCGAAGAAGAAATCCGGCTTCCTCTTCCTAGTTTGTGTGTAAACATTCTATACTGTATCTCCAGCGCGCTAACCAGTTTGACATATTTATTGTTGAATATCTAGTGCATCCACTCAATATGGTTGGTGTAAAGCAGTGGTTCGCAATGTGGGCGCCACTGCCCCCTGGGGGCGGTGGGAGGATCTGGGGGGCAGTGAGGAAGAAGGGAGCTATCGGGGGACTGCAGTCCGAAGTTGAAGTCAGAAGTTCGAAAGGTTGTTTTCGATGATGTGTTCACAACACGTGCAGCAAAATGATTAAGTATACGATGCAGCATAGACTATAAAAGCAAAAGCTCAGGTTTGTAATTTCAAGCTTGTAATGTTCAGAATTGTATCTTATAATAAAAACCACACTCTGGCAGCCATCTTGAGTTCAACTTAACATGAAATTGGGGATGAATTCAATGAGGAGCCAAGGGGTTGTGCCAGCCTGCAAAAGTTTGGGAACCATTGGTGTAAAGTGTCAAGAAGAGGCAGGCTGTTTCTTTTGAAATGAAAGTGGAATAAGAAAGCTTGATGCGGTTGAGGAAATGGTTGGATCCCTTTTTATCGACCACTTTCTACCACGTCACCTAACCCCTATAACTCATCTTCCAAAACTAAGTTAAACTTACCTTTACTCATCTTTATAGAGCACATTATTTCATTGAATGTTTTCAGTATTTTTTAGTACAAAACAATACAGGTTACTTGTACAAGCTTGAACATACTTATATAAACCTTAAATATACATTCCATACAAAATATAGCACTGAAGCAACTTATAAACAAATCCAACTTACGAACAATCTATCTTGTTTGTGAGTAGGGTGTTTGTAAATCAGTTTTCAGAAGCATTGTCTCTGAGTGCCAAAACATAAATAGTGTTTTTTTGTGTGTTATTTTGAAAATGTTAGTGCAGCTGACCAGTAAGTATTGGCAATCTGGGAATGTTTTCAGCATGAAAAATCACCATTAGAAGGCAGGAATGACTTTGATCAAATCTTTGTCCACAAATCTAAGGACCCCCCCTTTCTAGTGTTGCTTCCCAGGAGTGTGTGGGTGGTTCCACTTTGCAAGAAGGCGTACGCAAGCTTATTCCAAAGTCCCATTTTAATTGTCTGGTCAGAGAGGGATGGCGTTTTGTGCATCATGTGATCATTTCACTGGAACAAAAAAGGATGCTGAAAAGTTCCTGCAAAGTTCTTACATTGTTTATGTATACGTCCAGTGTTCTTTGAATACAATTTTATTTTAAAAGCAAAGCGCTTTTCTGGTGATGGAAACCATTATGTAGAAATTGGAAGTATCACAAATACAAAAAAGCACTTAAGTTCTGCTTCAAATGCATCCATTCACAAAAGCCATTTTTCTCAGAAGCTTTCCTAGAAATCCGTGTTTTCAAGAAATGTTCAAGTGTTGTGTACTAAACAATGGTATATGATGGAATGAGAGATGAGGGTTGAAGCTTTCTTTCGATATGTGCTATGCTTATATAGCTGCAGAACTATTTTTTCTGTAGGCCTTCAAAAATGAGTCAAAATGTTAGAGTGTAAAAATGTCAAAAGTCTAGATTTCCTTCAGTTTTGATAACACAAGAAAAAAAATCCATCTTTTGTCTGACTTGCTGAATCGAATTTGTGCAGAAGGGACTGAACAACTAATGAAAAATCCACGCCAGCAACAAATTGTTGAACATATTACAGTTGATGTCGCATCTGATCAGCCACTTGACTTAATTGCTAAAACCGAAACCCGGCATTGTAACAATTTTATTCAAAGCCGTGACTAAGTGCGGTGGCGGATGTTGCGTTTGAAGAGCCCTTGTCATTTAAGCACCCTTGATTGGATTCATTTTTAAAATTTTATTTTCCACCTCTAGCTTTCAACGGGTCACGTTTTGAAGTAGGTGTTTGTGTTAATTTAATTTTTTTGACTGACATACTTTCAAGGTCTCAGCATACTGGTCGACATAGCGTGGTGTGCATTCAAATATGAAGGCCTCGAAAGGAGCTGGATACATAAAAGTTGAGCATGTGGAATTTAAATGTTCTCCTCCACTGTTTCATCATTCATGTGCTAATAAACAACAGAAGAGTATTGTATTGCTTTTCTGTCTTTTCTAATACATATTCTAGAGAAAAATATACATATATGCAGTGTCTGAAACTCGTGACAAAAAGTTACCCGACACCAGGGCAGAAAACTCTGAAAAGTTGCCTGCCCAGCCATAAAGTTGCCTGCCCCATTTTTTACAACTTGAAACCCAATAAGACGACTCATCGCAAAAACAAAACAATTGTTGCAAAGTATTAAGGATTGATAATTAGAATATATAACAGAACAACACTTTAAATTTAAGTTTATTATGAATCTACTTATAACATTCATTGCTTGTATATGACCTGGCTGTTTTCCATCTGCCATCAGTATGTACCTGTATTTACTCATCTTCATTCATGCAATGTTTGTGTTGCGTCGTGTGCTACAATCCACATGAACTCCTCTTTGCACAATGCTTTTAATGTACGTTTTTACGTTTTGTAGCGTCATACATTCTGTTAGCTTCTTTTGAATGTTTCTTCTGGGGCTGGGGTTTTGGCTTGATTCTTAACCACTTCTCCATTTTTCTCGAGTTCTCTGTGTGTCTACTTTGGAAAATTATGCAAATGTACGACCTTATAATGTTCGGGAAAGTCTGGAAACACAGAGTTTTTCGACGCGGGCTTCTGATTGGCTGCGGAGTATGCAAATTGCCAAACGAACCAAAATTCTGAAATTTCCAAACCGAACGAATATTTCAGAATCAGAATAAAGCAAACGTTTGTTTTGAAAAAAATAAAATAAAAATAAAATATATATATATATATATATATATATATATATATATATATGTATATATTTGTACGTCCGACGTAAAAGATGCACGCCCTGGAGGGACAAAAGCATGGCCAACTTAGGTGCCAAGGTGCCTAACTTGTTTAGGTGTTTGGGCAATTGGGTTGGCCATGGTCCAAAAATGTTTGTGTTTTTTTGCCATGTTTTTCCCTTTTATTTTTTTTGTTATCGTATGTGTTTGTCTTGCTGTCAGTCATCCCTTTTGAGGAATATGACCAAGGTAGATAGATAAATAGTTAGACCTCAAACAAAGCACCATACCTTTAAACGGAAAATTCAATTTTTTTTGACAATGTTTTTTTCTATATTTGTTTTCATTAGTGGTAATAAACAGCCACTAAAAGAAGCCTGATACTCAGTTCACCTCGGGCTTCCGCATCAGGTGGGGTTGCACCTCGCTCTGCAACCGCAGCTAGGTGAAGGTCGACAGGACCACAAAGACCCAAACGCGCACGTTCGTGCACACAAAAGCCACGCTAACCGCTCTGTGCCGTCGGACAAATGAGCTGTTAGTTGCTTACTCTTGGGGGTTATTGACAAGAGGAGCAGCAGTTGCGCCGCTGCATTGTTTGTCTAATAACCAAGGCTACGTTTCAATTTCACATCTCACTGAACAGCCTGCTTAGGCTCGTGAGATTGATATGACACCAGGCTCTGCACAAGATTTTCTGTGCGTGTGTGGTCGGGACTCACACTAAATCGCACTAGCTCACAGTCAACACTAGTAAAAAAAAATGCTGAAATTGAGAGTGCTAAAATATTCTGGATCAGAATTCCAGGCCATTACAGTGGTTGTAATGGGGGCTTTGTTAACAGCTGTCTAGGGCTGGATTGTATTATTTTCTTTTTTTTTACATCACTTTAAGCCACATTGAATTGAATTGTCTTTATTGTCATTGGCTTTAACATTGAGAATTATTGTATGCAACGGGATTGGACAAGCCACTCCAGGGTAAAGATTTAAGAACAAATTTAAAAGTTACAAAGGCTGACGGGATAAAAGGCAGAAATACTGTCTACAACATAGTCATTAGTGACTTTGTGTATATTTTTTCACAGTTCTGTGCAACAATATATATTTTTGCTGTTTCATTTAGCACTTAAAAAAAAAGTAAAACAAAAGTCACAAGATATGTCTTCACAGTTTTGTGCGCTGTTTTAGGGTGGTGATGGCCCTGGGGAAGAAGCTGCCATATGTCAAACCACATATTTCAAACTCAAAAGCCCTTTGGCCACCTTGCGCTTGGCTTTCTGTGAGGATTTTATTCAACCCCATTTCAGACCCTGTAAAAAAAAAAAAAGGAAAGTTGACTGTGAGGGCTGCTGCTTCCAGGACAAGCAGTAATTTTGGTACTTTTTCACCAAAATCAGAAACAAAAGTGTCTAATTTACCAAGGGAATGTGGCTTTTCTCAAATAATATAATAATAGCAAGAGTCACTGCCTGACAAAACACGCTGGAAACTAAAAGCTTACTCAGAATGAACGCTGTGGAAAGGTAAAGCAACTGGAAGTTGTTTTACAGCACAGCACGTTTTTTTTTTTTTTTTTTCACAAGACCCTGTGGGTCAAATGAAAGTGGTATAAAGGTGAGCTACAAGAACTATAAACCTTTCATGGAGGGTGAATTTATTAAAGAACGTCAGGCAGAATATTTGGCATTCACACACGTATAACTTACTGAATTTGGCCTGCTTTCTGAAAAGTTTGGACAACCCCCTGCCTTAGATGGATTAAAAGAAAAGACATGTATTTATTTATTTACTTTTTATCACTTAAAATGTTTCGTTTTTATTGTGAACATTGCATTCATTCAAAAAAAAAATAATGGCTACAAATGTAGGTTTGCCTTTTATGAATAGCAGTGGCGATAGATAACTACATCCACTACATAATTAGACTGACTCATACATATCACAAATTTTGCTGGAAAATCAAAATGTAGTAAATGTTGGCCTCTTTATGCTCCAACTTCAGCATTATGTTTCCAAAGTACTTACCAGTCTTCTATCACAAACAAATTCAATGATTATATGCAGTTCAGCTGCTGAAATGTGGAGCATTTTAAATAAACAAACAATTACAAAAACAATGCTGTTAAATGCATTAGATGTTTCTGCTCTAGAGTTGTTATTATGTCATTATACTACAAGACTTATTGAGAGCACTAAAAAGCTCAGTTAAATAATTTCCCACATCCCTTCTAAAATTCCGTGACATGTCAAACGCATGACGCAAAACACCTATTAAAAGTGAAAACTACAACCGCTATATTTACAACCGTATTAACGATACGTTTTAGTGCACCGCTTGTTGCAGTTAAAAAAATAAAATAAAGAAAAACTGGAAACACAAAGCGTCAAAATGAGTTTCAGCTTTTAAAACAGTCCATCTCTTCCAGTAACTAATTGGATGAGAGCAAAGATAATAATAGTACCTTATTTTCAACACTATAAAGAGTCAGTAAACTTCTGGTGTAATATGTATGTACTTGGTTTTCGGTGTATGTCTTATACAACGTTTTTGATGCACAGGTAAAGAAGTGGAGAGACTGTTAATACCTATCAGAATGAACTATGCAAATTGCTGTTTCTGGCACTGCGAGTAATAATAGTGTGATGATGAGAATCTTAAATGCGTATTTGCATATAATCTACACTACTCCAGTTATAGTCGATGGATCCATGCTTAAATCTTGTTGCATACACTACATTGTGACTTGGGGCCAGTGATAATGAATACGGTACATTCTGTTGGCACTCGGTTTGCCATGAAAAAGTAAAGCGTTTTCATCCGTTCTTGCATATAGAGAGGAAAAAAAGGGTGAAGGAAAGGAGGAGCCAATGTCAGTGTCAGCTCTTTCGTGCAACAAGGGAGGGCTGAAGAAGAGAGGAAAGTGTGTTAACCCTCCATCACTCCTTGCTTCCTCTGATCCAAACCACCAGCAACACAATTCCCTCAAGAATCATTTCTGTACATCCCCCACCATGAATATTTGACAAGTCGTTGGCTTACTACACACAAACATCACATGCATACACTCGCCCACAGGCTCACACTATTTGATCCAAAGTATCGCAGACAAGCGCAATTAAAGAGTTATCGAAATGAACATTGACCGGTCACTGGCTTGCTTTGCGATCCATCCATGCGGTGATTTTTATTCAATTATAGACGGCTATTACCACTCACAAACACGATGCGGAAATATGACCCTACCAGCACACACTGGCGTACAGGCATAAGGCTCTGCATAAGAAGTGTAAACATAGGAACAGTGTTATAGTTTTCCATGGGTAAAATGCAAGTTTGTTTGTGAGTGGGTTGAACAGCTGAAGCTTTAGTTGCACCTTATTTCCCGGCTGTAGCGTGATCACATTTAGAATAGAATTGAACAGTCTTCATTCTCATTTATAGGCATCATATGGTAGGAAATAAAACATGATCAGGCCGATAAAAAGACTGACAAGTGCAAATGCAGTCTGGAAACTTGTGTGCACTGTACACATTGTATTGTATTTTTGCTCCTTTAGCAAGTCACTGCTACCGTTAATTTGCTATATGTGCGCCCAACAGCTGTAATTGGCAAAATGATAGGTTTGATCGATGCAATTTCCCCTTTATCCACCCATCCATTATCTGCCCCGCTTATCCTCAGTAGGGTCGTGGGGGTGCTGGAGCCCATCTCAGCTGTCTCCGGGCAGTGGGAGGGGGACTCCCTCAACTGGTCGCCGGCCAGTCGCAGGGCACACAGAGACAGACAACTCCCTCACTCATTCACACCTAGGGACAATTTGGACCAGCCAATTCACCTGAAACGCATGTTTTTGGAATGTGGGAGGAAACCAGAGTGCCCGGAGGAAACCCACGCAAACACGGCGAGAAGATGCAAATTCCACACACGAGGTTTGATATCATGACCTCAGAACTGTGCAATTTACCCTCTATTTCTCACTATTTATGTAAGTATTTTGATCCATAATGGCTACTAATGTGTACAGCTCTGATAATGCCAAATGAAGATATTGAGTGATATAATTCTCTAAGCCAAGGTATGTGTGCCATTCAGTATTGCAAGTGGACATTTTAGGCATAATAAACACACACAATGACATACATATGCACATTCTGCATATATATATATATATATATATATATATATATATATATATATATATATATATATAATCAGTTTAAGAAAAGGTACACAAATATGATACTTAGTTGTTGTAAAGGAGAATGAACATGAATAATTGCTGGGGAATTGATTCATATGTGTGTGTGTGTGTGTATATATTATATACATATATATTATATACACATAAACAGTTTTATAGCTGCTAATGTGTACAGCTCAGACAATCCCACATGATAAGAATGAGTAGAATATTTTTCTAAGCCAAGGCATGTCTGCCATTCGGTATTGCAGTACTTGGTTTAGGCCTGTAAGTACAGACTTATCATATAATGAACACACCCATAACCATATCAATATGCACTTTTTGTAATACCTATACACAAATCAGTTTTATAGCTACTAATGTATACAGTTCAGATGAATTCACTTGATAAGAATGCGTGATGTGTTTTTCTTACCAGAGGCAAGTGTGTCAATCTGTATTGCGACACTGTATTGGTGTAATGTTTGGAGGTGTGAAATGTTTACATATAATACATCTTTTACATTCATGCATAAATTTTTACATTTAGAGATAATGCCACATGATAATAAGAAGTATATTTTCTCTTGGCCAAGACATGGGTGATATTTTATTACCTTTGTGTTTCTCTATAATGTTAAAAGAATAGACATTTCATGTAACAAACTTTCCCCAAAAACATTTTCACTTCCTGCAAACATTTATTTTGATTCATGGAAAAAAGCACAGGCTCATTTATTTTATAGGACTTTTTTATAAAATATGTACAACATAAAGCCCCTGGGCCAGACTCAGCCCGTTGGATGATTTAATCAGACCTGCCATAAATTGAGTATATAAAAAAAAATAAAAAAAATAAGTATATACAAACCAAATGCTACCTCTTCCTGGTAGAAGGCAGGGAAAGGATTTACTCTTGGCTTTATTACCCCCAGCCAAGTATGTTGATCAGATGTAGCCTTATCCTGTTCCCCCTACACTCCCCTTTGAGTTTGTAGAGTGGTGAGGTGGTTCAGGTGTAAAACTGCATTCACTTCAAGTCCAAGTGTGTAATATTGGACCACTGGATGACACTATTGTCTAATGCAAACAAAAAGTAATGCCACAGCAACCAACAATACGTCAGACAATCATGGCGCAGACTTAAGAAAGGATTCTACTTATGTAAAAAGAAATACACATTTATCGACCTATGACTGTGTATATCTTTAACATCTGTATGATAGTTCATGTATTTTTACCTAGTATTCAGCTATTTTTTCTCCTGAATGGCAGTTTTTTTTGTGGTAACCACTAAGAGGCACTAAATATTACACATCGTCCCTTTGACGTCCAACCAGTTAAAACATCCATCCATCCATCCATTGTCTTCCGCTTATCCGAGGTCGGGTCGCGGGGGCAGCAGCGTTAAAAGGGAAGCCCAGACATCCCTATCCCCAGCCACTTCCTCCAGCTCATCCGACGGGACCCCGAGGCGTTCCCAAGCCAGCCGAGAGACATAGTCTCTCCAACGTGTCCTGGGCCGCCCCCGGGGCCTCCTGCCGGTGGGACATGCCCGGAACACCTCCCGAGGGAGGCGTCCAGGAGGCATCCTTATTAGATGCCCGAGCCACCTCAACTGGCTCCTCTCAACGCGGAGGAGCAGTGGCTCTACTCCGAGTCCCTCCCGGATGACTGAGCTTCTCACCCTATCTCTAAGGGAGAACCCAGCCACCCTGCGGAGGAAACTCATTTCGGCCGCTTGTATCCGGGATCGAGTTCTTTCGGTCATGACCCAAAGTTCATGACCATAGGTGAGGGTAGGAACGTAGATCGACCGGTAGATCGAGAGCTTTGCCTTTCGGCTCAGCTCCCTCTTCACCACGACAGACCGGTACAGGGTCCGAATGACAGCAGACGCTGCACCGACCCGTCTGTCGATCTCCCGTTCCATCCTACCCTCACTCGTGAACAAGACCCCAAGATACTTGAACTCCTCCACTTGGGGCAAGACCTCTTCCCCGACATGGAGGGAGCATACCACCCTTTTCCGACTGAGAACCATGGCCTCGGACTTGGAGGTGCTGATCCCCATCCCGGCCGCTTCACACTCGGTTGCGAATCGCTCCAGCGAGAGCTGAAGATCACGGGCTGAGGAAGCCAACAGCACCACGTCATCTGCAAAAAGCAGTGACGCAATGCTGAGGCCCCCAAACCGGACTCCATCCCCGCCAAGGCTGCGCCTAGAAATTCTGTCCATAAAAGTTATGAACAGAATCGGTGACAAAGGGCAGCCCTGGCGGAGCCCAACCCTCACCGGGAACGAATCCGACTTATTGCCGGCAATGCGGACCAGACTCTGGCACCGGGCATACAGGGACCGCACAGCCCGGATAAGACTGTGCGGTACCCCATACTCCCGAAGCACCCCCCACAGGGCCTCCCGAGGAACACGGTCGAATGCCTTCTCCAAGTCCACAAAACACATGTAGACCGGACAGGCAAACTCCCATGCACCCTCAAAGACCCTGAAGAGTGTATAGAGCTGGTCCAGTGTTCCACGGCCAGGACGAAAACCACACTGTTCCTCCTGAATCCGAGATTCGACTTCCTGGCGGACCCTCCTCTCCAGTACCCCTGAATAGACCTTACCAGGGAGGCTGAGAAGTGTGATTCCCCTGTAGTTGGAACACACTCTCCGGTCCCCCTTCTTAAAGACGGGAACCACCACCCCAGTCTGCCAGTCCAGAGGCACTGTCCCCGATGTCCACGCGATGTTGCAGAGGCGCGTCAACCATGACACGCCCACAACATCCAGAGCCTTAATGAAGTCTGGGCGGATCTCATCGACCCCCGGGGCCCTGCCACCGAGGAGTTTTTTGACAACCTCGGTGACTTCAACCCCAGTGATACGAGAGCCCAACCCAGAGTCCTCAGGCTCTGCTTCCCGAGAGGAAGACGTGCCGGTGGAATTGAGGAGGTCTTCGAAGTACTCCGCCCACCGATTCACAACGTCCCGGGTCGAGGTCAGCAGCGCCCCATCGGCACTATACACAGTGTCGATGGCACACCGCTTCCTCCCCCTAAGACGTCGGATGGTGGACCAGAATTTCCTCGAAGCCGTTCGGAAGTCGGCTTCCATGGCCTCGCCAAACTCCTCCCATGCCCGAGTTTTTGCCTCGGCAACCGCCAAAGCCGCATTCCGCTTGGCCAGCCGATACCTGCCAGCTGCTTCCAGAGTCCCACAGGCCAGGAAGGCCCGATAAGACTCCTTCTTCAGCTTGACGGCATCCCTCACCGCCGGTGACCACCAACGGGTCTGAGGGTTGCCACCGCGGCAGGCACCGACTACCTTGCGGCCACAGCTCCGATCAGCCGCCTCGACAATGGAGGCGCGGAACATGGTCCACTCGGACTCAATGTCCCCCGCCTCCCTCGGGACATGGGCGAAGTTCTGCCGGAGGTGTGAATTGAAACTTCTTCTGACAGGAGATTCTGCCAGCCGTTCCCAACAGACCCTCACAACACGCTTGGGTCTGCCGGGTCGGGCTGGCATCTTCCCCCACCATCGAAGCCAACTCACCACCAGGTGGTGATCAGTTGACAGCTCCGCCCCTCTCTTCACCCGAGTGTCCAGAACATGCGGCCGCAGGTCCGACGAAACGATGACAAAGTCGATCATCGAACTACGGCCTAGGGTGTCCTGGTGCCAAGTGCACATATGGACACCCTTATGTCTGAAAATGGTGTTCATTATGGACAGACCATGACGAGCACAGAAGTCCAATAACGAAACACCACTCGGGTTCAGGTCAGGGGGGCCGTTCTTCCCAATCACGCCCTTCCAGGTCTCACTGTCATTGCCCACGTGAGCGTTGAAGTCTCCCAGCAGTACGAGGGAGTCCCCAGGGGGCGCGCTCTCAAGCACACCCTCTAAGGACCCCAAGAAGGGTGGGTACTCCGAACTGCTATTTGGTGCATAAGCACAAACAACAGTCAGGACCCGTCCCCCCACCCGAAGGCGGAGGGAGGCTACCCTCTCGTCTACCGGGGTGAAACCCAACGTACAGGCGCCGAGCCGTGGAGCAATTAATATGCCCACACCGGCTCTGCGCCTCTCACCACGGGCAACTCCAGAGTGGAAGAGAGTCCAACCCCTCTCGAGAGGACTGGTACCAGAGCCCAAGCCGTGCGTAGAGGTGAGTCCGACTATATCTAGTCGGAATTTCTCAACCTCACGCACCAACTCGGGCTCCTTCCCTGCCAGAGAGGTAACGTTCCATGTCCCAAAAGCCAGTTTCTGTAGCCGGGGATCGTCGCGCCAAGGACCCCTCCCTTGGCTGCTACCCAGCTCTCTGCGCACCCGACCCCTTTGGCCCCTCCTACAGGTGGTGAGCCCATGGGAAGAGGGTCCCACGTCGTCCCTTCGGGCTGTGCCCGGCCGGCCCCCGTGGGTAAGGGTCCGGCCACCAGGCGCTCGCCAGCGGACCCCACCTCCAGGCCTGGCTCCAGAAGGGGGCCCCGGTAACCCGCGTCCGGGCGAGGGAAATCGAGGACCAAAGTTTTCTCTCATCATTAGGGGTCTTCTGATCTGCGTTTTGTCTGGCCACTCACCTAGGACCTGTTTGCCATGGGTGACCCTACCAGGGGCTTAAAGCCCCCCGACAACATAGCTCCTAGGATCATTGGGACACACAAACTCCTCCACCACGATAAGGTAGCAGATCAAGGAGGAGCAGTTAAAACATTCAATGCCAAATATGAATATCATCGTTTTCACAGTTATTTTTGTGAACAAACAAACATGTTATCCTTAGAAAAGATCCCTTGTTATCAGGGACTATAATATTTAGGGTAGGCTACTAAAATTGGCTGAATGACAAAGCATGACACTGAAAAAGAGTAAGTTAGTACATTTAAGTTGATATGCTTTTACTCATCCGGCCTGAATGAGAACAGAAAGTTGCATCCAGCCCCTGAGCCAAACTGAGTTTGACATCCCTGGTCTATATTATCAGCTCGTGTGTGATTGAGAGCAGTGTTTTTTGTTGTTTTTTCTGTTTTTTTTTAATCAACATGCACTGTAGAGGTATCCACATTTGCTGGTAAATCAGTCGCCGCGTCGAGTCCTGTCACATCTGCCAACCCCCCCTCTACATCTCCTGTCCGTTTCAACAACCCCCCACGCTAAGTTTGTCTTCTGTCCTCTGCACGAGCTACCTTTCCACGGCAGCTTTTTCTCCCTCCTGTCAATGTTCATTCTCTGCCTCCCACACCAGCCGCGTGAAGAACAGGCCCGCCATGCCAAGTGTCATTTGATTAGCCTCTATCTGGCAGCAACAGTAATTGTCAGGACAAGTCCTCTCTTTCCTCCTCTTTTAACCCCCCCTGCGTCAACGACATACCCTCCTTTTGTTCATGCTGGGACGCATTTACGTCGTTGGATTTTGCATTCACGCACAATTTATAGCGAATGTCTTTTGCATTTGATCCGGGATGAGTCCTGTCCTCCTACGTATTTCAGATTCATCAGTGTGAAGTCTTGATTTTAGTCGTTTTATTCTTTGGCGTCCCCGTTTTACCTCTTGTATGCGTACATTTCTATCAAAGGGTTGACAGGAACTCCTCGTTACTTTGAGCTTTGATTATCACTGGTTCACAGCTTCACAGATTTTGAATTGAATTGTCTTCATTGTCATTGATATCAACGTACCATGCATTGTATATAGGCAGAACATGCTATCACGGTGGCAGGTTAGGGCAGGCTTTGTGTGTTGGGTGGCATGAATATATGTGAACGTGACTGCGATGGTCTGGTCTATGCTGTCCGTCAACGAGCAGAGTAGGCACATAAGTCAATGTGTCTAACAATGTTCAATGTGCATTTTTACATTAATTAATTCAACTGCAAGCCTGTGATCTGTGATACTATAGTTAATATTTGGTTAAAGTCGTATACTCTCAGTCATCCTAAGGTAAGTTTAACTCTTGGAGGCTTTTATCAAGGCGTGACACTATTTGGTGACATCTCACTTTTCCCGGAGGGTTCCGGTCCCCATTAACTGCTATAACCGAGTGATCACTGTACTTGCTTTCCATTTTCCTACACAAGGTCTTCCTTCATGCTGGTTAATGACTTACATGAGTAGCGCACATCATCTGGGACAAAATTGACTAACACATGACATTAGTGCTATTGACAGCATGGACTTGGCGGCGGGGGGGTCAGAAGACACAAAGAACTGACCTCGGGAAACATGATGAGCACTGGGTTTACTGGCCATCTTTATCCTTCTGATCTCACCTGTTCATCTGCAACATTTTTCTACTTTCAAAACAACCAAAATAAAGTCTCCCGCTTACCTCATTTTGCTCCAAACTAGCAATACACAGGGAGACAAAGACCATACTATTCTCAAAGTATAGGAGCCGGTGAAAGTGTAAGAAAAACGAGCGTTGTTAGAAACAGATGAATAATTGGGTCAGGAGTGACACACACCCTCAGGAAGACTGATAAAATGGAAGCAATTGTGGATTGGAATGTGTTAGTGCTTTGTTGTGTTATGAAAATTCTTAGAGGGCACTGTCCCACAAAGTCAAGCACAGAGACAAGAGTGAGAGGTGGATTTAAGGAAGATGAGGAAGAATAAACAAGAGTGAAGTACATTATTCGTCTGTGGAATACTTATATATTTGGAAAGTTAAAAAGTATGGCTTATTAATATAAGTTCCAATGTCACTGTTTTGAGGTGAGAGATATTTAAAAATATTAAAAAGAATAAAAAATGAAAAGTGAAAAAAAGATGTCCTGTATGTAAACAATTCACATTATGATGCAGTATTTCGAAAGTGCATGCCCAATTCCTAGATGGATCATTTCTTAACCAAAAAAGGAGTATGAAGATAAACAATGAAGTGGAAATAAGAAAGGAGATCAAATGGGATAGGGCCCAATTCAACAGGGAGGACAAGTATTGGGATTGTGTTAAAAAATAAGGTAAGAGCTCTTTTGTAACGCTGAAACCCCCAAAAATTGCATCCATAGTTTCACATAATTGGCATCAATAATTCAGTATTTTGGAGATTTAAGAGAGAATAAGACATTAAAAAGACCTCAAACAAGTAGGGCAATCAGAAAAAAAAAAAAAGAAAAGAAAGAAAAAAAACAGTATGACCTTGTTGGCTATGGGAAAACTCCAAGCCCCACTACTCGGTAAAGGCACCCCATCCATTAATCAAAGTGGAGTGTGCCGTCCATTTTTTTGTGTCCTCCGTGGCATCACAAATAGAAATCAATGTGTCTGGCACAACGTTGCAGCCCGATGCATTAAATGTGGAATCGATAACTAATGTCACAGCCATTTTTCCCCATCCTCCAACCAACGATGAGAGAGCCTTGCACCATCGGGGAACGGCTGGGAATTCTGACTACAGAGCACAAAAAAATGGGATTGCTTACTGATCCTCGATAGAAAATGCAGTTTGCTTGGTAAAACGTTGCACACTAGCCCTTAAAGCTTAAAGACTTAAAATCAAGACCAATCACTCAGTGTCTTTCTAACCGAATGAAAATGGCCCAACCCTCTCCTATGTGCATTTTAATATGAATGATGTTGCCAGGTATAGCTCTATCCCGTGCCCAGCCGCAATATAATTTCTAATCCGATATAGTCAGAGTTCATAATTCTCAAGTTGTGGGGAGAAATTGCGCGACTGAAAAGATATTCCATCATAATAAAGAGGCCCTGCAGGAATTCACATAAACGCATCTCACACACACTTCTCAGGCTGGACGAGTGCTGAGACTCTGACAAAAGAATAAACCAAATCATCCACACATATAAATTGGTAAAAATGTATGAGGGCATCCCTTCAAACCACTACAATCATAAACCTCAAATGCGTAATAATCCTCCACTCCTTCAATATTTATGGGCCAACGTTCACAATCTCCCACTTCGCTTTTATTATTTGTCAGCAGAGAAGATTCAGCCTCTGGAGAGTTGCCGCACACATGCACGGATTTGGGAAAAACTTAAAAAAAAAAGTCCCTTCATCTCTATAACCAGCCTCAGGTAAACTAACATATTTCCGAGTTTGGTGGAGCTTGTGTTTAATGGCACTTCGAACAGGTCTGGAACACATCCCAATGCAGATCCAGGTTTTGATCCTTGTGTATTGCAGAACCAAAAAAGACTAAATCAAAAATAAAAAAATATAAAAATGTATACATGAGGCAGCATGGCGGCGCAGTGGTTAGACCATGTACAGCACAGTTCTGAGGTGGTGAGATTGAACCTCCTGTGTGCAGTTTGCATGTTCTCCCCGTGTTTGCGTGGAATTCCTCCGGGCACTCTAGTTTCCTCCCACATTCCCAAAACATGCGTTTCAAGTTATTTGTCTGGTCGGGCCAATATACCGAAGCTGCTCATTATGGAACATTACCAGTTCATCCGCCATTATCTCCCCTTGCCTCCACAGGCAGGAGGATGGTGACTCCAATACCAGATTACGTAAATGAAATAATCCTAATCTCTATTCACATAATGATGCGCGCAAGAAAACTCCTTCCTCAACAGTGGAATTGGTCGTAACGTCTTCGCTGTGAAACGACCTTGGGGACGGCATCAGGAGGCAACAAGGCCAGGATGCACTCACTTTTTCATGCAAATCAATCACCCTTGCAGCGAACTTGGTGACACCTCACGAGCACCAACTCTCCACATTCACCCTGAGCCAGATTGGCGGCGTAGACTTGGGGTTAGGTCACCTACAATTTGCCTGCCCTCGCCTTGTACCGAACAGTGCGCTCGTCACCTCCGACCCGGGTAGGCCCCCCTCTGTGTTTATTCCGAGCCGCCCGGGACTTGGACCAGGAATGTCACTTGCTTGACATCCATTAGGTCCGTGTCAGCCATAAATCCGTAACTACGTGCGCACACTTTTGCAATCGCCACATAATTACATTTCAAAGACGCAGCTCGCATTGACCTCCAGGAGGAGCTTGCCACTATAAATAACCGGCACGGTAAATCTCCCCAGTGAGACTTTATGCACACACGCTAGTTCAACACCCTTACTTGTAATCGCACGTGTAGATTGAATCAAAACGCTACACTCAAATGTTATCATAAGGTCGTTCTGGCGGTTTCTTGCACCGATCAGGTACCCTTGTGTCAAGAATTGCTCAGGACTGACCTCAATCAAGCACTAAAATGTACCGTTTTGTATTTTTTTTTTCCAATTTCCATGACCTCATTATGATTCAGAATGGGCTGAACAAAGCAAAGTGTCGGTTTGAAATCACCCTGAGAAACGACTTTAGTTAAGAGTCCCTTTGTATGTTGAATTATTAACACTACGGGGGAGGTAAACAAACGGAAAATCTTTGCTCAAGGAGGATAGAGAATAAGAAAATAGTGAACGGTCCCGCGAGGTGGGGGCCGCCGGGATGTTTTACGAATAAGCGGATGTTTCGCAGTGGGAAAGGGAATTGTTATGAGGATTTAGATTTGTGGGTTAAGGATATTTCTGTGTGAAGCGCTCAGAAATCTCCTTCCAATTTTTTGAGTATGTTTTACGATTGAATGAGTACTGGTTGTATGTTATCCTCAGTCAGCTTCAGTCTCAATATTTCTTGTCAGAATAACCAATTTCTACTTAAAAAAATGACGTTCAGGCTACCTATTTCAGTACTAGTGTTCATGGTTTCTGCTTTCGACGGCGGTCTCTAATAGAGCCCATTATGCATAATGAGAAACAGAATGTGAATGATCTGAGGCTAATTAGTTACCCTTTTGGGTCCATCTATTGCGCCCATTTTTTGGGCTCATGTAGTTCCTATTTCAGCTCATATGGTTACTCGACCTAAAAATATTATTCTATCTGGTAGAACAATATTGTAAATGGTCAAACTTGATTAACAGCAGAAAATTACCCAATTGTATGTTTAATCTGATAGAAAAATATGTCTGTTCACCCCATGTCTTTTCAAAAATACCCCAAAATAAAAGCAGAAAGGACAGCAGCTGCTCATGTGGCTAATGAGTCAAAAAGGGAACGAGTGGCTCTAATGGAAGGCATGCTGTTTACCAGAGGCTCTGCTGATGGCTGAAAAAACAAGCAGTTTTTTTTTTTCTTGCCTCTTCAGCTTCAAACCAAAGCCCAGAAGACATCTGGCAATACCGATTCAGTCACGGAGAGGATGATCCATACAGTCATTCCATAAAATAATTCTTCATCCAAAATTCACCGAGTGAATCAATGTATTAAATTCCTTCAAGCTCCCTTCGAAAAAGTAGTTGTTTTAACCAAAATAAACACGCCAGCTCGAGTGAATAGTGCTGAACTATGAAAAAAAAATGTACAAGCCAAGAGAACCACTGAATATTGAAAGGCAGGTGTTTCTCATACGATTTAAAATCAAACAACCTTTATCGAAGTGAAAACAGAAAATGTTTTACTTCCAATGCTGGCACCTGCAGAACTGACTGCCAGTGCGCCCCCAAATGATATGCAAGCTCATGCCAAGCGGTGGCATGGGCACTGCATCACCATGGTGACCAACTGAACAGTACTGCTACCAGTGAAATGCACATGGAGGCCAGTTATTGACGAAGGATTGCAAGGATCTGTAAACTGCGTTGATTTTAACTGGTTTCAGAGATTGGTTTGTGGGTTTATGCTCAGCATATTAGGAACGGCTTTTAAAACTACTATATTTTTGCACTATAAAGTGCACAGTATTATAAGGTGCATCCCCCAAAAATAAACATTCATTTTTTTTTTAGCTAAGGCTCTCTCATAGGTGCATGGAAGTACAGTAAGGGCTAGTGTTGCACAACTTTTTTTTTTTTTTTTTTTTAAAGTACCATATTTGGGCATTGATATATTAGTTGGAATATCTTACTGATCGCGATTTCACAACATTGGATGCAGCGGGAATCGAACCAGATCTATCTACAAGACACCTAGGAATGCAAACGACACATAATAAGGTTTTATCGCATCACCACATTATTTTTAGTCACATGACCAACTTGTTAATATTGGCCGGGCCACGAGGATATTGTCGGACATTAAACCGGTCATGGTACAAAAAAGGTTGGGGACAACTTAAATACGGTATTGTATTGCTGACACGGAAACATTTGGGAAGAGATTCTAGACTAAATGAAGACAAAGGTCTCGTGGAAAGTAATATAGTCGTTTTGAACTGAATGGAGAGAAAAAACATTGTGGGAAGCAATTTGGTCTCCCTAAAAGATGTACATAAACCTATGGCTGCATGATTTCAACATGTTTGTTGCAATGCTTAGTTTGTGCTGAAAAAAGTGAAACACCATTTAATACTGATTTTTATTCACTTTATGTTTTTATAAATGCATTTAAAATATCTGACACCCTGACTAAAATAGAGTGATAATTAGATAAGACATTACACCTTTTTACCAATCATCAGTATATTTAATGCTCCCTCAGGATCAGGTATTCTCCCAGCCTCGATTTAGGTTTGAATCCTGTTGCATCCAATATTACGATGGTGAACACCCATCCATGTCCCTAGCTGTCTGGTGGGTAGGATTAGGCTTTCTTACCATTGCTATCTACTTATATCCCCAATTCCGCAATTGCTAAACTACTAATCAATAATTGCACAGAAATAGTAATAGATTTCCAATTGTGTCTGCATTTAAGGCGCACCTGATTATAAGGTGCCCGTTCACATTTTGAAAACACAGTACCACCAGAGCTCCAACTTGTGGTTGGCATCCAAAAGAGGGGTGTCACAGACAAAAGAAAGTATTGATTTAGCATTGTAGACGTCGGCACCAAAACCAGATTGGTGCCATCAATTATGTATACACCGTTCAAACATGATTGCACATTTCTAATTGCCATCTCGCTGATCTCCATGGCAACAAAAGCTCCGAGCATCACTTCAGAGTTTGCCGTTCCATAGTACAATCAGTCTTCTCCCTCCACTCCCGTCATTCCCCTCGCTCTAATTTCCCTCATTAACTCTGAATCAGATATTGAAAAAAGTAAGTAATGCCCTCATTCATTTTTAATCACACTCATCTGAGGGTGTCGTTACTCTAACCGGCCCCCCTTCTTCTTTCGAAACCCGTGAAGTATGTCGCAGATGGTCGCCGCTGAGATTGTGTTTGGATACGAAGGCCGCTAAAGGTTGCTCAACAACTGAAATGTATGAGTCGCCCGTGAGTGTAATGGGCTGAACAAAACCGTCCCTCTTTTCCTAAGCCCAGCCTTGAAGTCAAGGCAGGTTGCGCGTCACGTACCGAGGCATCAATCATAGGCGAGCCTAACGTGGCCTCGACTTATTTGCGTCTGACGGAGCCTCAGTGGACTAACCCTTGATCATATTGCCCGTGTTTCCATGGCCACAAAGAACCATTTTAATCGAGAAATTGTACAGTGGAACCTCAGTTTTCGAACGCACCTCAGTTCGAACAAATCGGATTTTGACCAAAAATTTCGAGAAATTCTTGCTTCGCACGCCGGTAATGCGTGAGTGCGTACGCTAGGGTGCGATGCTGAGCGGCGTACGGGTGTAGATCGTGTAGATCGCCCCCACCCCTCGTGACCAACTGTTATCACGTGCGCACTTGCCTCTTTTTGCTTTCGCTTTTAATTTCGGTGAACGGAGTGTTTTAGCCCCTAACTATGCCTCCGAAGAAGCTCGGTGCAAGCAGCACAGGTGAAAAAGATGTTCGTACAACTATTGCCTTTAAGAAAGACATAATAGCTAAATATGAAAGAGGTGTGCGAGTTTCCGATCTTGCTAGGGAATACAGCATGTGCCTTCTGCTGACCACCACAAAGGTAAGAAGTCCTAAACATAATTATTTTCTTTATCTTTTTTTTTTACACGTTCGTGTTAGCGTAATCTTTCGTACGGAAGATTACGATTTTCTTGTCCGCTGAGAATGTGCGAGCAGTGCGCAATTGCGCACGCGCACAGCTTAGAGGGAACACTGGCTGTGAGCATTAGCACCTGTAGTCTCTAACTAACTAGCGGCTGCAGTCTGTTTCGGTCATCCCACTTAGTGACTGGCACTAGCCAATATACATAAAGGAGACGCTAGCCTAAGTTTTAGAGTCCAGAAAAAGATCATTGCTTTACAGACAAGAACCTACATAGAAATATATGCTATGCTAAATGAGTGATCTTCACACATCAGAGCATCTTACACTTCCTCTTGCCTCCGCTATTCTTGTGAGTAATGAAGGACCCATTATATGTTCTGTATATCAAACAAATATATATTCATCAATGCTTGGAAGAGCGTACAGTTAATTGATGGTTGAAACACTATTACCATTCAGTGTACTCTCCTAATCTGAAATCAACAGACGTGAAGAAAGCAAATCATCATCTACGTCTTTGCTGAAAGTCTTTTGGGTTCCTGTGTTTACAGTTTGGCAAAATTGAACTCGTTTCTGCATGTACATATGCAGCACACTTGAAACTTGACCTAGCTGCATATTTGAACTCTGCTTGACATCTGCACGGGCACCCCCACACGCATCGTGAAGTCTTTCAACCCGAGTATGGCACCCATCGGCTCCGAGTGTTGATTAGGCCGGTTAGTCAATAAAAAAAAAAAAAATGGCTGGAGCCTCGGCGTCTTATCAGCCTCCCCGCAGCCTTCGCTCTCTCCAGCAGTCGATAACTGGAATCTATAAGTGAGTGTCTGACGCAGGATGGTGTGATTAGGTGTCAAGTTGGCCCAGTATCGCCATTAGTGCCATTTGCTGGCTGGACCTGAAGTTCTGTGCATGCTACTCTGGGTGTAGTTGGGTTTTAAGGAGGCTGTTACTAGGGGAGAACACTTACGCCAGTAGCAAGTGTGTTGTTATACGGCTGCACGTTTGCGCAGAGCACTCCGGGGTGCCCATGAGATGGATATTCCTTTTTGCCGCACAGGTTAGAAGGCATCCTTGAAGGGAGAGGCCAACCGTTCATCACTTGCCAGCTTCAACGTCCCAAGGCCCCCACCACTCTTCGCCCCAGCCCATAGATCCATTCTCTCACCACCCTTACCCCTCCCTTTCTCCTCCTGAACATGAGGAATTGCTTACACAAGAAATGTGTTCTTGGACTTCTGTGCTATTTTTTGTCCCCTACGAGACTTTCTTGGTATTTTCACCTAATTGCCTTCTTTTCTTTCCCCAGCTCTATTCTTCTGTGACCCTTGGAGCTGACCATCTCTCATTTGAAAGCTGGTGGTTAATAGTTTGACAATTTTTTTCATTTTGTTTCAATCTATGACCATCTTTGCTGAATAAGCCAATTGATAACAGTGTGACTGAGCAAAGCTAAGTTGGCAACCCAATGACAAATCACAATAGCTCGGTTGGCCGATCATTGTAACGATAGGGCGGAAGAATATATTGGAATGTCATAGGATGACAGTCAGCTGGAATATTAGAGACCAAAAACAACATGCTGCCAGTTAGTGAAAGTAGTGCCCCTAAACTTGTGAAAGTCATGGCTCTGATCGCCAACATTATCATAGTTTATCATGAAATAAGGAACATTTTACGTCAATAGATAGAGATGAGATGAGAAACAAATAGACATATACAGAAATATAGAGAGAGAGGCGTCGAGATGTGAGACAAGAGATGGAGATACGGTAATATAGACTGTTTTTAAAAACCAATAACGCAAAGTATGATCTACATTCATGGTAAGAAAAACATACTTCATAAAAAAATTGTTTTGTACTTTTGATTTTGTGTTTACGTTCCCTGTGTCACTTGAATAGAGTTCCATACCAATTGACATGTATCATATAATAATTCATACAACTATGATAGTTACTTAAGGTTATACATAGGCCATTTCCCATAAACTGCAATTCCCAATGAATATAATGCATAAGCAAAGAATGAAAGGTATGCCCAAATGCTGCTAGCATAAACCAATGATGCTTTGGTTGCTGCCCTGTAAAGCCTTGGCTGGTTTATTCATCAAATCATGCATTTTGTAATATTTGTCGAAGATATATGTTTAATTATGATTTTGTTTTAAGTTTAAAATATGATATCTTGAAAATGGCTAGAGAGGAAACCCCTGTGCAGCACAGCGGCGCGGTGGTTAGCGCGTGTGAGGCACAGTTCTGAGGTCATGGGTTCAAATCCAGCTACCAACCTCCTGTATGGAGTTTGCATGTTCGCCCCGTGCTTGGGTGGGTTTCCTCCGGGCACTACGGTTTCCTCCCACATTCCAAAAAACATGCATGTCAGGTTAATTGGCCGGTCAAAATTGTCCCTAGGTGTGAATGAGCGAGCACATTGTCTGTCCCTGTGTGCCCTGTGACTGGCTGGCAACCAGTTCAGGGTGTCCACTGCCCACTGCTTGGAGATGGCTGAGATGGGCTCCAGCACCCCCGCGACCCTACTGAGAATAAGCGGTGCAGATAATGGATGGATGGATGGAAACCCTTGTTTGTTCGGTACCCTCAATTTATTTTCTTTTTCTTTTTTATTTATGATAGTGAAAAATTGCATTGGCCCTGCAAAGATGAGAATTCTGACCAAATAAGCAAGGCGTGAGGGCAGCATTTTTCCTTTCACAACAACAAAACAATCCAGTTGGCTAACTTCTCTCTCTGCGCTGCCAACGTATATTTGACTATCCCAATAAACGGGTTTATATGTTTGTGTCAGGAAGCTTGTTTTGCCAATTTTTGTCATCATTTGGGTGCTCCTTCACTTTGAACGGTACTTGGGCCGTGACTGATGACGTTTCAATAAACCCTGTGGATAATAGATACCTTAATAGTTAGATGGATATATTGTAACACAGACAGACAGGCGGACAAACAGTAAGATATCTTACATTTCCTTTACATGAACCAACAGGAAGTTAACCATCATCAACCCAGGTTTTAGTCAACACCAATCACAGTCCTTGCCCAAGTTAGTATGAAAAGAAGCTCTGGTAGGAGTTTTCAAATTAGCAACTTCACTTTAACAACAACGGCAGGCAAGCACAAATGCACCTCTGCAGATTCATAAACAAAGAAGGTGTCTATTATGTACACAAACATCCTCTTATGAGTGGCTGCAAAATCATTTATCTTTGTTTAGCCACGGTTGACAGATGATATCGTCTGGGATTTATGCACATCCCTGCTTTGTCGGTCCCTCCGCCACAACTCAGCCACTTATCTAGTCGGCGAGATGTTAAATGGAATGCAAGTCGCACCTTGCTGATGCTCGCTGCCACTATTTACGTAGCAGCGTGCGAAAGGAGCCAAATTAGCCTCCCCGGCAGGCAAAGCAAACGACGTCCGGGATGGGAAGGCGGTACTGTCAATAGCCTCGTTAATGGGGGCAGAGTGATAAACGAACTCATTCATCATCAATTTCCCTGGTAAGGCTCTGCAGCAGAGACAAATGCTCTCCTTTCTGGGCATAGGGAGGAGGCCACCTCCATCCTTGATGATTCATTGGAATATACACAGCTACATCAACATTAATACTGATTGCTGATTAAGTTCCGATCCATTATGCACACTCACCCGAGAAGCTGTCACACCAAAGCCCCATCTTTTCTCTTCTTAATCAATTTATTCCTCTCCATTTTCCTTTTGTCTCGGTTCTTCTAGCTCATTTCACATTTTTGTGAGGAAGCTGTTAAAAAGGTTTTCCCTGCACCAGAGGTGAAACCGTTTCGCCCATACAAATTGTTGCCAGTACATGTTCGACTTGCCGATTATCGCAAAGGCAGACTGAACATTTTTGTGATCAGTGCTCTAACATTTTTGACACGACTGTAAATGTATACGTTTCCACATATTTTATACCTTTTTTCATCATTTCAAATGATGTATGCCGCATAACTGTTTTGTACAGGGAAAAACAGTTGACAGTGCTTAGGGAGGGGGCATGCCTTACAACGGGAAATCATATCAAGAGGGCTTACGTAAGAACAACATTTACGGTAAAAGTCATGCCTGAAAAACAAAAACAAAGACATTTTGGACTCAGCAATGGAGGAAATCTTGGAGTGGTTTGAAACTCATGGACAAAATGGATATTTAGAGATTTGGCTAAGAGTTTTCTTGCAAGCTTTCAAGGTTCCACAAGAAAATATGAGGGCTTCACTGCTTCCACTGGTTGGTGTACTTGTTTTCTTCTATTTGTTTCAATTATGTGGTCATGTTGAAGCAGTTTCAGGGGATTTTATTTAATGCAAGCATACACAGTAATTGGTAAATAGAACTAGACATACACTAATTGGTAACTACATAGTTACTTTTAGAGTAACACACTACTCTGTGCGTCAGTTATCAGAGGAGACACAGTTACTTTTGAAATGAAGTAAATAGTAACGGTAACTAATAATATATATTTTTTTAGTAATGCACTCGCACTGCTGGTAGCAGAGAACAACTTAGCCGAAGATTGTCAAAGAAGCTGAAGTCTGCAAAATCCTGCACTGCTATGAAGAATGAAAAAATAACTCTAAATTGGGGAAAGGACAAAGGCAGATACTGAAAAAAGTAAAAAAATAAAATACTTGTTTTCACAAATCGCTTGTGACGCTGAATCAAATCGTTCCTTTTTCTGACAAAACCGTCCATTTTGTGTCACTCCTCAAGTATCTTATGGAGAGAAGTCAATCTTATGGAGAGATTTACATCATGTGCAATAAAAATATGTGTCCAACATTGAACATTGGGCAACCAGAGACGACATCCCAGAAGGTTTCCATTAATCCTTCATTTTAACATCATCTATTTTCTTTTTTTTTACCAAATGTAAATATGTTCCCGTTGTTCTGTCAGAAGAGGGTTCAGAACCAAAAATCATGGCCCGGATAACTCAGACCACAGCCACACTTGCCTAACTAAACCCATGTGGAGGGACGAGAACATAGATGTGATATCAAATATACAACTTGAAGTACTAGTACTAGTTACTTCTACCTTCATCCAAGTTTACGAAATATACAGTCAGTGGGGACGTGATCTTACAGTAAAACTTCCAGAGATCAGCTACATAGCCCATGTGACAAACAAAACAGTGACACCAGAGGCACATTGGACCCTACGAAGAACGTAAGATAAAAACTGAAGTGGTATAGTCCCGTCACAAGATCATCAGGACTGGCCAATGCTCAGTCCAAGGGGGAATAAGGAGAGGCAGACAGAAACTGAACTGGGCTGACAACATCAAGGAATGGACTGGTGCCAACGTTGCTATGACCCAAACTCAGGCCAGGAACTGTCAGCAGTGGAGAAAGCTTGCATACTCAGTGGTACTTTAACGGCCAAGCTGATTAAGGGATCTGTGATTTTCTTCACTAATTTTTGTAATCATAAGCATGAAGAGTGCATCGAAAGAAGCGGCATAGTTTTGAAGCAATTTAAATCATGCCGGCTAGATACGCTGTCTGGGTTTGGTGTTGATAACGCTGTCATGTGGCAGCAATCACAGGGCCCAAAACAAGATTTCTTGGTGGTGCCACCGCTTCCAAAGGGTTCTTAATCTCCCGCTTTAGCTCCGCCGTGACAGCCCGGCCGTTTACGCGCATACAAATGGCCGCCCTGCTATGCCCTCGCCCCGTCAGGTAGAATGGCGGATTGGCTCTCTCGGCAGTAACAAGTGGATAAAGAGCCTTGCGAGGGTCAAAGGAATCACGGTGACGGTCGTAGACAGCAACGTGTGGTGGCCTGATTTCTTCTGTTGCCATGACGACGACAGAGTCAATTAGTTTTAATGAGCAGGACAGGTCAGTGCGGCAGTTGCAGGTAATGGATCTCTCTCTCTCTCTCTGTATAATATACACACACACATATATATATATATATATATATATATATGTCACGTGCAAGAATGACCACCCATGTACAAGATGAATTGCCGAAAAGCCAATTTTATAGTGGTGTGAAAAAGTATGTGCCCCTTTCCAGATTTCTGTGTTTTTTGCATATGTATCACTCACAACGGTTTCAGATGATCTAAGACATGTTTTCCCCAGAGTGACAACCCAAGGAAATATAAAGCATTGTTTTGAAATGATGATTACATTTATTAAGGCACAAAAAAACAAATATATATATATATATATATATATATATATATATGGATGTTCTCCATCAGGATCGTCTGGTAAACACCAGATTCATTATTTTGTCAACCACAGAAAGTGTTCCTGACTTTTACACTTCCACCATTTACTGTTGGCATTGTGTTATTTTTGTCAAAAACTGTGCCATCTTTATGACATATATAAACACCTTCCAAAAAGTTCAATTTTCTCCAAAAGTCTGCTCAAAAAGCTTTTTGGCAAATGTGTGATGGCTCTTTGTGTTCTTTTTGTGCACTCTTGGAGTCATCTTAGTTGGTCTACCAATCCTGGGAATGTTTGCCACTGTTTCCAGTTTTCTCCATTTTAGATAATGGCTCTGACAGTGGTTTGCAAGAGCACAACTGCCTTTGAAATGGCATTGTGACCTTTTCTGGACTGACATATTTCAATCACTTTTTTCTAATTTCTTCTAGAATTGATTTGGATTGTGACAGGTCAATTGTGTTCTTGAGATCATATAGGGAAATTGACTCCATCTAACATATTGAATTACGTGATTTCTTGATTCGACACCAGAGGTGGCATCAATTTTTGTTGTGGGATGTGGAATTGAACTCAGCTTTTCCAAAACTGTGGTTGGTCACAGTTACGTTGTGATTTAACAAGGAGGGGAACTCACTTATTCACATAGGGCCAGATTGGAATTATTGGAATTATCATTTCAAAACTAAACCATTTGGAAATAATGAATACGCCAAAAAACACAGAATTCAGAAAGTGGGCAAATACTTTTTCACGGTACTGCAGTTGCTGTCCGCCTTAAATGCTCAACTCAAATCGTGCCGATGTGAAATTGAGACCGCGCTCAAAATGAGTCAGAGCTCCAGGCTTCGGCTTTGGGAGGAAGCTGATGTGATTATGGATCATTTCTTTGGCTAAAACACGGGAACCGAATCGTATTGCTGATGCCAGACCATCTGCTGAGTGGGAGGAGCTTCTCAGTCCACCTATACAAAATCTCCTGTGAGGTTTTGTCTGGTGTGCGGGCAATTGTCTAATTTTAAATAATTAATAACAAGGAATTGGTAAGTATTTGCTGTCAGCGAGTATTTGGGCACACTTGCCATGATTTGCCTATTAACCTGACATGCATTTTCAGGAACGTGGGTAGATAATGGAGACTTCGCACAGGTAGGCTGCAGTAGCTGGAATTGAACCCTGGACATGCGCGCCAACATCCCACCTGCTGTGCGGGTCACTGCAAAAATCCATTTTTACCATATAGTCCATTTTAAGGATTGTTTCCTATTTTATTTTAAGATTTACAATCTTGTTTTTGTTTTGTATGTCTTTTAATGATACAAACATTCCTAAACCAGGCATAATTGATGTAGCTAGGATATAGTCAATAATATCACTTATTTTGAAGGGATACTGAGTATTGTGTCGCACCTACCAGTCCTAAATAAACTTAACTGAAGGCAACATCCTGCTTATCGAGGGTATTAGGGATTCAGTGTATTGCCCAAGGACACGTTGGCATACAACACATAGGAGTTGGGAATCAAACCTGCGACCTCTTGATCCCAAGACGAGTGCTCTGCCTAATGAATTCAATTATTTGTTTTAAACTTCTAGAGCTAAAGGAACTGTACTTAATTCCATTTTTTTTACTTGCTGCTTGCTTTCTAGCGGTCATCATTGAAGCCTCAAACAGCTCATTTCATTATGCGCGTGCATGTACGTGCATTTCTTAGACGCGCTCAAAAATACACTTTTTTTCAATTTTGTGGGGGTTTAGAATAGTGTTTTGATTGTAATTAAAGCAGGCCTTTTTTTGTACTTTCACCATGTTCATGCTACACGAACAAAAACACACACCCAAAAAAATAAATAATGTGATGTTACTTTCTAGCAATCTCCCCAGCCCCCATTTCTCCTACTTAATCTGTTCCACCCCAAACAGCTAAGCTAAATGTAAGCTGAAAGCAGATAGGCACAGCGGACAACAAAGTATAAGGGCTCTTTGAACTCAGTTGCACATTGTTAATACATTCTTAACACAGAAAAAATATATCTTTCAACTTTTAAGGACATTCTAAGTAAAATGTTCACAAAACAAGCTATAGCCAATAATGTTTTTTTCTACGGTTTACGCCTTGAGATTTCGTGTGCCTTAGCTTGAAGAAAGTTCAAAAAACACAGACCGACACAACTCCACAAACTCAACCTGTCAAGTATAACAATCGCCCAGTCTTGCCGTGTTTATTTGTGCGCCCACACTAGACAAGCTACTCTTCAAGTGCACTTTCTACCATGAATGAAAGACAAAAGTAGTAATGGAAAGGCGACACTGGGAGCAATTACGGCGCTTTGTGTTCCCTTGTCATTCATCTAGGCTGACACAAGTTTCGGTCCTCCAGCTCGGTTGCAGGAGACCGACACTTTTCACGTGTTGCTTCTCGGATCGATAGGAAAAGGGGACGAGATGGATACGCCATCTCAACATTGCTGGCATTTTTCAAGTCTTCGCTGCCGGCTAATTGAAGGCAGCGATAAATCTCTTTTCGCCCCAACTTTAATTAAGTTGCCTCTTTTAATCACTTCTGCAGACTACTGCGGTGCCTCGCCTTTAACTCCCAATTACTCAAAATGTGATGGGGGGTGTGTATGATTCGTGATGAAGAAATCCAGAAGGAAATCATTCTCAACTCATTCATTGCCATAATGCATATATGTTGTCTTTCTTTCCAGTCTCTCTTTCTATTATCCCTTCCCCTTTTCCCTCTCTCTTTCTATTATCCCGCTTTCTATATACCGTAAATTCCGGACTATAAGCCGCTACTTTTTTCCCTAACGTTGAACCCTGCGGCTTATTCAGTGATGCGGCCAATTTATGTAATTTTTCTAACAGCCGCTAGCAGCGCTCGAGTGTTGCTACCATTAACTTCCCTGTCAAAGCTATATTATTATTATTAAAGCTTTGAAAACTCTCTCGGTATACCGTCTTTCTTTGTAAATATGTGTAACCATGTATAATATGTATTTGCAACTGTATATTTATTTGTAATGTATTTATTTGTAATTATTTTAGACACTTATTCTGATACGGTTGAACAAAAAATGAGGGGCGGAACGAACGCGGGGTGCAGAGTTTAAGTGGGGACCGCTAAAGGTGAGGGACAGACAAGGAAATAAGAGGGGATTAAAAGTTGTTTAAAGAAAAAGGAGTTGCGTGAGTAAATGTGCTCATCTGATATATTTTTCCCACCCTTACCTTTGGAAATATACACTTTTTTCCTTGGATTACTTTCAACGGGACCTGGACTCTGCATCAAACCTTAAGTACCGGTATCATTTTCCGTTCATTTTGCCGGCTGTGATTTTTGGACTGTGGACTTTGAATGAAGGAAATGGGCATCATGTATAACTCTTGGTTGTACGGGCAGCATGTGACGGAGATGGAATAAGAGCTTGCTCTGTCCACTCCACTCATCTGCCCGGTATTGTAGTACTTCCGGGAACGGTGCTTTCGTACTGATCGCTACTTGGCTCTGTGGCTAGGACCTCTTGGCTGAGAGCAAGTGTCTCGGCCCCTTGGCTTTGTAGCATATAATGATTTGACCGATAACGGATAATGGATAATTGATAAAGAATATAGAACAATAAACCTTACAAACAGGTGCGCTCTATAGTCCGGAATTTACGGTATTTTCTATATATTTCACCCTCTGTACCTCTCGCTCTAATTTTCTCCTTCTATCTCTCCTTCCTACAAGTCGGGCCTCCTGTCTTCAAAATGCATGATCTCGGAAAATAATTGAAACATACCAATTAAATGCATATAGATTTGATGCAAAAAGCATGTACAATTTCCTTAAGAGGAATACCTTTAAGGGAGAGACATTGATGGCTTTTCTAAAATAGTTTAAAAAGATAAAATAGCTACCTCCTGTTTGTTGGCATCCCCCCACCTGCTGATGACAGAGGCGGGTTAAGCGATTCTTCAAACGGCGAGACTTGACATTCTCGATATCAACCACGCCTGCCGGGAGGCCTCATTAGTCTGGGAAACCTTACGCATGAACGCACCGTCACCCGTGCAAAACACGTCACTGAGAGAAAACGTTTGATTCACCGTCAATGCCGAGATTGCAGAGCCAAAGGAGCAGATGCTTAGGTGCAAAGCGGGGCGGCAGGCCTGATGCTGGGCCATTTGTAGTGTGTGGTCATGCTGACCCGTTTTTGTCGTGACAAAAAAGGGCCAACAGTCAAAGGAATGGCCTTTTGTCTCCTGTCCACAAGGTGGCAGTCTATAAAAATGCCAGTACAAAATAGACGTGGGCTCTTAGCTCCTGCAGGGTGTACGGAATGGAAGTATAACTCAGAGTATAATTACATTAAAAGAGTATTGTGTTTTTTACGTTAGCGTTAAGCTAGCAGACGTAATGTAAAATTTCAATCTAAACAAGCAAGTTTGATGTTTAGTTTGTCAATAGACATAAATGAGTTGGCCTCGAAAAAGGCTAAAATATTTTGATTGATTTTTGATGCAAATGTTTCTGATAATTGCAGTTAGATGTAGATAATTAAAGTAGGCGATACAAGAAGGATTTCCATTTGCTATTTTCTAAAAATGACATTTATGTAACTAAATAATGTATCCTAAAAGAGTTTTAAAAAATTAATCTATTTCGTGAAATATTTTTAAAAACATATTCATTATTTTTCTATAAGTACAAGATTCTATCCAAGCATAAATTCCCTGTGATGGATGAGGATTTTTATTTATTTTTTTTTGTAACAGCCCAGCATTGCGAGCATTCTACTTGGGCAAGGTTGTTAGGGCCGTGGTTTGTTGAAAATTGTGTTTAGGAAAGAATTGCATCAATCTTAGCGTTTGTTTCGATAAAAGATTGGATTTGGTTGCTTGGAGTGGTCAGTGGTCAGGAGCTACCAGAGTGTTAGAGGCCAGGAAAAAGTAGACACAGCAAAAGCAGACCCTACAAAAGCAGATGTTTATCAAATGTATTCATATTTGCATTGGGTGCCTTGACACGAAACCTGAGCTTAAGACATCCACGGAGGCCTAAAGTACCACTGTGTACATTTTCACAAAAATTGGTTCAGACGTTTCGAAACCTTTTAAGTCAAAATCAAACACACACACACACACACACACACACACAAATTTATGAAGTAGTTTAGATTTAAATTTAGATAGATGGATAAATATCACATATTCCATAGCATTTCATTTTCAAAAAATGCTATTTTAAAGAACTGGAGAATGCCAATTTAGGAGAAATTGCATTCGAAACCTGAAGGAATTTTAAAAAGGATCACAAAATAGTATCAAACATTAAATTAAGTACACAATGCAGTTTAGGAGATTTTTGTTGTGAAAGCTTAAAGGCTTTTAAAAACAATACCACATTTTACAAACTTGCTAAAAAAAAATTAACTTTAACAAATGACATTTTAAGATAAATAGCGGGTGAGGGTTGAGTACGTAGTTGTTGTTTGTTTCTCCAAAGTATCTCAAACGTTCTAAAGTAATTTATGAACATTTTAAAGAACTGGAATGCAGTTTGAAGAACAAACAAATGTGAGACCAATAGGAATTTAAAAAAATGAACACATGAATTAAAGGAATAGTTTAACAATGTTAATAACTACAATATGAGTTCAAGGAGAAACTGCAGGTAAAAAAAAAAAACATGGACGTCAAAATACAATTCTAAAGAGCTAGAGAACAGAAATTATGTACTGATCAAATCATTTGTTAAGTATCACCAATTTGATCAATTTCAACATAAAATGTATTTTTATCATAATAAATTGCAATTGAAAAATAGGTTACAGCTGAAGTTTAAAAATTGGTACTTTGTTTACTCTGAGTCGTCGTAATTTGTATACCTCCTTGGTGTTTTTAGCGCTCGTTTTTGGTCGCAGCACACCATGCAGCCACATTAGGTGATCAATAATTCACATTATCCCTTCAGACTTAAAGAAAAAGCTAAATACCATTTCAACAATGTGAATTGGTTGAAAATATTTTAAAGAAAGTCATAATTTTACTATAATTTTGAACTATTGAATTCATTTTGGGAATAGAAATTGCGAAATGTAAACAACCACCGGGCACACACGCACACAAGAATCAGTCTATCCTTCTATCCCTAATGTTTTGTCCAACATGACCGCTCTATCATGATTGTTTGCTTTACTCATGCTCTGTTATCAGACGCCAGGGACCCGAGAGAAACGGCACCCTGTCGTTTCAATGTGGTTTGAAATTGAAACAAATGACAAATAGCCTTCTCTGGTAAATACAACACACTAACACGCACACATATGCTCTTTTCCGCTAAACAAACACGGTCCACCAACACAAACACTGAACAGTGTATCACTCTGCAAATCACGGCGCCTTTGTTGACTCAAAAACAACAATCAGAGGCGCATTGTCCGGGCCTTTGTGGAGAACAGCAACACACGGCGGCGGGAAGTCTCTTGAATGTGTCATTGTCTACAACGCTACATTTTCTTGCCTGAGACACTTCCGCAGGCGTGTCTCCAATCAAATTGCAATTTGTGCAGAAAATTGGCCAAAACAACTCACAAAAACATGTGCAATTCCTGTGGTGTTGTTTTTTCGCATAGCATGCAAGGAATCAAATTGAAACAGAACAACTGAAACACAAAGTCCCTGCACAGTTCCGGGTGCATTACTGAAGAAAAGTAATTAGTTACAGATAGTAGGCACTTAATTTTAAAACGTAATACAGTAACCCACAGATTACTGACACCAAAACTGAGTGGACTACTATGAAAGTAACTATATACTGGCATAGAAGCCATCCATCCATCCACCATCTTCTGCTCATCCAGAGTCGGATCATGGGGCAGCAGCCTTCCAAGGCGTTCCCCCAGGCCAGCCCAAAGACGTACTTGTCGTGATTACCGATATGCTTCACCTGTGCACGCTCCTTTGCCGCCAACTGCCTCGGACTCTGATTGGCTCCCTGTCCCTATTTAAACCCACTCCTATCTGTCCCCTGTTGTCAGTCCATGTGCAAACCTCAGTTTACACTAGGCAAGCCTTTGTTCGACCCTGACTCCCACCTGTTTTTTGCTCCAGTCTGTCCCTCGCTTTTGACCCTGACAAGGTCTACTCTCCCGTCCCGGATTTCAACCTTTTTTGTCACCGGCCAAGTCTACTCTCCTTTCCTGGCTTACGACCCTGACCACGTTTTTCTCTCCTGTCTCGGCTTCCGACCCGTTTTTTCGTTCCTGACACTGCCATCGCTCGCCACGGAAGATCCACTTCAGCATTCAGAGCGACCTGCACCCCGCGTCCTGCAACCACCGGATCGTGGGCGCAACCTTTCCTCTTTCTTCCAATAAAACTATGTGAGAAACCCAACACAAGTGGGTCCTGTCTCCGTTCTGGTCCTGACAATAGTCTCTCCAATGTATCTTGGGTCGTCTAACTTCCCCCGCTCATGAAGAAAACCCCAAATTATTTTAACTCCTCCACTTGGGACATGATCTCATCCCCAACATGGAATGAGCCGCAACCCTTTTCCTGGCTGAGAACCATGGTCTCTGGTTTGGAGGTGCTGATCTTCGTCCCGACTGCTTCGCACTCGACTGTGGACTACTCCAGTGGGAGCTGAAGATCATGGCTTGAAGAAGCCAACAGCAATGCTGAGGCCCCAAAACCAGACACCTTCAAAACCAGTGCTGTGCCTAGAAATTCTGTCCATGAGTTATGAACAGAATCTGTGACAAAGGGCACGGAAGCCTTTAACTTCTTCAACTATCCACATAATAGAGTAAATAAAAGAAAATGTGTACCTTTGGAAGGAGTAAAGGTCTTATTTATTGGTTTGGTTTAAGAGCTTGCAAGCGAACACTTAGCCGGGACACTCCATGTCCTTTTTGACTCAGGACTTAAAACCACTCTAATATGTCATTCACCATTTCTGGGTACTATCCAATATGTTTTCTTTTTTGTCCAGGCATAAGCAATGGTATACAACAATTAGAGAATACTACAATTACTGGTCTGTAGATATACAGTTGTGGTGTAACGTGCAATATTTTCCTCAGTAGAGTAACAAAATATTATTAAAAACCCAGAACAGTTCTTGCGACTGAGAAAAGTAATTGCATTCCAGGAACATATTACTCTTTAATGTCTTAGCCCCAGCACTGGTGTGGCAGCCCTATGGTACTGCATGCGACCAAAACTGATTTTCCCAAACGATAAATTTGAATAAGTGGACCAAAACCTTCTGCTATTTCCACTTTGATTCACAGTTTTGTTGTTGAAGCAACTGGAAAGGAAGCGTAAGCCTTATTAGAGGAAATAGTCAAGATATATTCTACCTCTGATCCATCTAATTCCTCGCCCATCTCGTGCTTTTACTCGACTCTGATCTGACAGGCTGCTCATGTTTCTTAAATCCACCTAATCTCACAACATCGACTGCGGATTGTGTCTCATGGCGAGTGCTGGACATGGAAATCATTGCCTTTAAACTCCATAGGGCTGCTTTCCTCAAATCTACAATAAGTCAAGCTCCTGATTGAGAGCTCAAAACAGCAGGGAACTACAAAGAGTTAATCGAGTTAGTTCGATTATTTCAGCATTTCAAAAATCGGCAATTTTAAAGTTAACTAAACAGTGAAATTTTAGGTTTGGATTGGCAGATGAAGAACACATTATACCAAATGCTAAGCAGATCTACTCACAGTAAAACCTGGTAGTGGTTCTATCATACCATGGAGCTGTGTGGCCAGTGCAGGTCTTGTTAAAGTTGAAGTTTGCATGGGTTCCATTCAATATCAGCAAATACTCACAGATAATGTTCAAAAAACAGTGAACAGCGTTCAGATTGTACTGAGCAGCGATGCAGAGAAGCAATGTCCTGGAATGGCCACCTCAGTCCCTAGACCAGAATATAATTGGAATATGTGTTGTAATTTAAACAGGGTTGGGACTAACGTGGTACTAAAGGATGCGTTCCTAGAACACAATTACTTTTAACGAGTACTGAAACACATTATCAATGCGATTGTGTGAGCCTACTTTATAAATGCAGATCAATAATTACAGTATCCTATGATTGTAGAGTACTCTTGCTTATCTTGTGTTGTCTCAGGAACCGTCCTCTCATGGTTTAGATCCTCCCTCTCTGATAGGACGCACCGTGTTAAATATGGCGAAATGACATCTGAGCGAGTTAGTGTTACCTGTGGTGTTCCGCAGGGTTCAGTGCTTGGCCCCCTTCTTTTCAGCACTACATGCTTCCATTAGGTGATGTTATCCGCAAGTATAATATCAATTTCCACTGCTATGCAGATGACACTCAACTATATCTTCCGTTGGAGGAATCTGCCACACTAAATTTTGGAAATTTGGAGGCCTGCCTCACTGAGATAAAAGAGTGGGTGTCGCTCAATTGCATGCGTCTTAACTCTGAAAAGACCGAAATGTTAGTTATTGGTCCATCTAAATGCCGTGACTTATTCTCAAAAACTGCTGTGAACATTGACAAATGTCACATCACACAGAGTGACTCAGTTAAAAATGTAGGTGTCATATTTGACGACGATCTGTCCTTTCAAACACATGTGAAGAAAATTACTAAGAAAAAATGCATCCCTGCCTGTCCTATACTGTCTCAGTCGGATGCGGAGATTATAATTCACACGTTTGTTACCTCCCGTCTCGATTACTGTAATGCACTACTCTCCGGTCTCCCGAAGTCCAGAATCAAGAGTCTTCAGCTGGTACAAAATGCTGCAGCGAGGCCATTAACTAGGACAAAAAAGTCTAATCACATCACGCCGATTTTGGCTAACCTGCATTGGCTCCCTGTTAGCCTAAGATGTGATTTGAGGTTCTCTTAGTATTATACAAAATCATACATGGACTCCCTCCCTCATATCTTTCAGATCTGATTTCCGCCTATGTTCCGGTCCGAAGCCTTCGTTCTGAAAGTGCCGGTCTACTGGTGATCCCAAGAGCCAAGAATTGATCCGCAGGTTCGAGAGCGTTCTCCATCGGGGCACCGGTGCTGCGGAATGCTCTTCCCCCTGAGATCCGATCTGCAACCTCTAAGCTTAAAACACACTTCTACTCCATAGCATACGAATAACCTATATTTTTTGTTGACAATATCTCTGTACTATTTGTAATTGCAACATCCATTGCAGCCTGGTCATCCTGAAAGGGGGATTACCACATGTGTGGTCCCTTCTCAAGGTTTCTTCATTTTCCTCATGTTGAGGTTTTTGAGTTTTTCCTTGCCCTCATGTTGGTTCCAGATCAGGGGATGGTGTAATAATAGTCTGAAATAGTCTCTGTAATAACCTGTGAAGCCCTTTGAGACTCTTTGTGATTAAGGGCTATACAAATAAAAATGACTTGACTTGACTTGTCACATATATATCCCTTGATCTGTTTCTGGAGGCGGTTTACGGGGTATTGTATTATAATCATATCTTCAACGCCCTAACTCAAAGCACAATTAGGTAGGAGGTGAGTGATCTACCATTATTTATTCCAACTGAATCTGGTCAGTGGTTTCGAATAGTAGGCCTCGTCAAAATGAATGCCATATTTACTGCATTTATCAATATTCCTCTCCCCGATGACACCCAAACACACCATCAATTGGAGTCGCAGCGCACAAGCATGCAAATACAGATAAGGATGCAATTGAAGGGGGAGGAATCGGCAAGGGGGGTATGGTTTATGTCTCCGGAGTAAATCTGTATGCTTCAGACTTGAAAATTAGGCATTTTCCTGTTACCAGTGACTTTATCGCCGACTATTCATGCAAATGTGTTTTAATTTAACAACGTTGTTTGAGTTGCAAAAACATTGTACATGATTCATACACATTTATCATGGCCAACTTTAAGAACTCTTAACAGGTTTCAAAGCCAATTTTCTGATTTCTCTTGGACATTAAAAGAAAAAACCTGGTGTGAATCATTTTTTTTGCACAGCCGCAAATGTATCTGCTAAATACAAATGCAAATTTTAATTCTGTGTGTGCATTTATCAAGACATGTGATTTTTAGATCAAATGTATTTGTTTTGTGACAAAAGTCTTCCCATATAAGTGTTGTGTAAAAATGATAGTGATATGTAGCTAACATTTTCAGTTGCGATAAATTCTTTGCATAACAATTTACCCCTGGCATATACTACCTTAATTTTTTGCATGGTTCACAATACATGTCCATAATTGATGCGTAATCCTTGCACTAATACAGATTTCATTGTGTCCTGTTTAGGTTTGTTCAGGCGCCACCCGTAGAGGGCTGATATTTCCTAAGTCAATGCCATAAAAACTAATGCCGGCTGCCATTAATCACAAAAAAATAAATGTAATGGCAAGGTGAAGCCACCAGAGTGCCGCAACAGGATCGTTTTTAAGCAGACTTGTTGAGAAACGTGACAATAAGTTACAAGCACTTGACTCAAAATTCAAGCAGTTTTTAATCCTTACACAATATTACAATTCAAGCCTCTTCGAGGACTTCAAGCACCCATACGAACCCTGATTGAAACCAAATATGTATGTGAATCACGACCTAAACTCAAAATTTAAGATCTATTCAACCTGCTGCCATCAAGTAAAAGACTGCAGTCTCTCAGAGTTAAAAAAGAACCAGCAGGCTCAAGGCCAGCTTCTTACATTAGGCTGTCAAGGCTGTCCAGACTCTAAACTCTCTACTTGCCCTACCCCTTCCCACCACTCTGCCATCTGCCAATCCAATGCAATTTTTTTTTCATTTGAAACCTTACATAAACTATAGGCATCATTTTATATGCATACTTTTTTTCTTTTTTCTGTTACTTCTGCTACTTTTTTATATTGTGCCTTATTTAATGCGTGTTCGCACACGAGGGAAGATGCAGTAATTCCATGTGCTGTATGTTGTGCATTTAGCATATTTGACAATAAAGTTGAAGTAGAGTTATTGCAAATGAGCGAATATCTGGTACAGTACTTTTGTCTTCTATTGATTTATTTGATTAGCATGTATGCCCTGTGACTGGCTGCCAACCAGTTCAGGGTGTCCCCTGCCCGTTGGGATGCAGGACCACCCACGACCCTAAAATGGATGCATGGATTTGTATTTATTTGTCAATTTATGTTTCATGCATATTTTACATAAAACGGTTCCTATTTCAAATCACTACGTCAATAAATAGTCACTTATTTATAGTTTCCCTAGGCAAACTGACGGTGTGTTTTTCCAAAAGTGGCAAGCAGGGAAAATCTGTCATTTCCGACGCAAACGAACACAAGCGAAAGACACAATGAGGCCAAGAGGAATAAGAATGAGGGTGTTACCCAACACGGGTTGATTTTATGAATTAGTAACGGGGTTGAGCTCCTATATGAGGGCAAAGACACAAAAATAACGTCATTAAACTTTGAATGTGTTAAGCTTTCAATGTTTCAAGTTGCCGCGGTGGCGTTTTGCGAGTAGAGGAGGGAGAAAATGTATTTGACTGGGAGTTCACGGTTCACAGACCTTTAAACCACTACAGTCGTGGGTGTTCCACTTTCTGTGGTGTGTCCTGGGCAAGAAAAAGTCTGGCGGCACCCATACCTCTCCATAGTGTTTTTTTTATTATTATTGTTATTATTTTTGGCTTGGGATTTGCTTCCCTGCATGAAACATATACTACTATTTTCCTCTAGTTACCAGTAGCAGAAGAAGCCTCCTGATTTGACTCAGATTCAGCAGCTTCTTCATCCGGCCGCAGTTGTTTTTTGGGTGTAAAGAATCATCTAGCTCTTCAGAGATGAGCCGGACCTCAGCATTGACGGGCAGGGGCCGATACAGATACTGGAGGAAAGTATTTTGTTCCAAAATAACGAGAATTACATCGTACAAAATCCATAGCGACCCTCATGGCTTTCATCTGTTTGTTTGTCGAAAAACAAACTTTGCGCCACTGACGATACCTCCTTTGCTTTTTTGACATATTAAAGACTTGTTGAGGACCGCACAAGAGGTAATCCCCCTTCCGGGATGACCAGGCTGCAATGGATGTTGCAATAACAAATAATACACAGATATCGTCAACATAAAATATAGGTTATTCATAAGCTAGGGAATAGAAGGGTGTTTTAAGCTTAGATTTAAACATGTCCACAGAGGTTGCAGATCGAATCTCAGGGGAAAGAGCATTCCATAGCACTGGGGCCCGAATGGAGAACACTCTTGAACCTGCGGATCTTATCTTGGGTGTGGTCCCTTCTCAAGGTTTCTTCATTTTCCTCATGTTGAGGTTTTTGAGTTTTTCCTTGCCCGCGTGTAGGTTTTAGATCACAGGATGGTGTAATAATAGTCTGTGGTTTGCAATAATCTGTTGTCTGTGTAGCTCTTTGAGACTCTTTGTGATTAAGGGCTACATGACTTGACTTGTCATTTCTTATATTTTGTATCTACCAGTATATTGAAATTAATTATGCATTTCCACAAAAAACAACTAGATTGATAACAATATTGATTTAAATAATACGCAAAAATGGGTGAACTATCATATAAAAGTGCATTTTAAAAAAATAAAATCTACTAATACGTTTTGCTTCAACTGGTACCACGAAAAAAATAGTAGACACTCGAAATAAGGAATGAAAATATTAATGTATTACAAACTTGCTAAGAGGGCAGGGAAAGCACCCTTCAGATAAGCAAGTATACCCTTTTCTGGGAGTTACTTATTGTATTTTATTCATTAATTGTTTTTGCCCTTCCCCTATTTGGTGGTATAATATTGCTGAATTCATGCATACTTATAAATGAACCAAAGTATTTATGCATGGTTGGTACAACTACCCACAATATTAAGAATTAGAATTATCTCATTTGCCATTGATAGCATTGTAGGGAACAATTTTAAGATTAGAGGGGGCAGCTCAGGATAAGCACATAATAAGACGTAGAAGAGAAAAATAAGATGAACAGAATGTCAGAATAAAAAAACAAACATATTTACAAGGTATTGCTTGAAGACAAGTTGTAAGTGCATCGTAAAACAATATTGCATCGAGAAATAGTGCAATAACATTTATCAGCGACAAAATTCCGTCGTGTAATTGTGTCACAAAATATCTCTGAGGACAAGGCGGATAATAAAGACCTCAATTGACAGCGCCATAAAATATACTTTTTGGCTGAATTGTTGACCAGGAAGTTTCCAAAGTGTTCTGAAGTTGTTAAATGTCTTGTTCAAAAGATCCGAAACACAATTTGATAGTTATTTACTTTGATTGGATATATGTAATTTCCTTATAGTTATTTTAATCTATGTTTTATGTTATTGATTCTATAATTATATTTGAATATCCCGTTTTTATTGACCTTTTTTATTTGTATTTATGTTAATTGTATTCATATGATTTGTTTGATTTTGATTTTATTTTCATTTTATTTTTTTTAATTTTATAGTTGTATTTAATTATTATATTTAAATTACATTATTTTAATTAAATTAAATCTAAATAAAATTAACTGATTTAATTCAGGTCATTTCATTTCTGATTTTATGTTAGCAATTTTTTAATCTGATTCTATGTTTATTTCTATGTCTCTATTAACGTTATTTTGGTGAGTATGGGATGTCTTTCTTGTTTTCTCGTTTATGTTATGGACCTCCATCCACAATAAAGTATTGATGGATTGCCTTGAAGACACATGGGCACGTGTACATGCACATGCAATTTAAATGAGTCCAACTCCGACCTAACAACCTGAATCCCGATTTGACCGTGAGCGACCCCGACCTTGTGTTTGCATCAATAGCACTCGGGGTCCACAGGGTTCCATTAATCATCTCTATGTGGCAACCTGGGCGCGGCGGAGATGTTTTCTGTGTCGCGTAAAGAGTCTTTTTTTTTTTTTTTTTTATATTAAAAGGTTTAAAAATATATCTTATTGTGTAAAAGTCAACCAGGGTTATCATCGGGAAAAAAATAAATATCAATATAAACAACATAACCAACCAGAACAGTTTATTCTGTTCGCAATTCACAACACTATGATCATGAAACATATCTTTTGGAGCTTTTTGCAAGTACTGAGCATGTAGAATATGGTAGGTACGTTTACTTGATAGTCAAGCCATGTTTATTTGTATAGCCCTTAATTACAGTGTCAAAGGGCTGCCCATACCACAGATTATTGCAAACCACAGACTGATCTAAAACCTGCATGAGGGCAAGGAAAAACTCAACATGAGGAAAATGAAGAAACCTTGTGAAGGGACCGCACATGAGGTATCCCCCTTCCAGGATGACCCGGCTGCAATGGATGTTGCAATAACAAATAATACACAGATTTTGTCAACATAAAATATAGGTTATTCATATGCTATATAATAGAACTGTGTTTTCAGCCTATATTAAAACAGTTCCACTGAGGTTGCAGATTGAATCTCATGGGGAAGAGCATTCCACAGCACTGGGGCCCTAATGGAGAACGCTCTCAAACCTGCGGATCTCTTCTTGGCTCTTTGGATCACTAGTGGACCAGTATTTTAGTATTTTAATATTAATAGTATAGATAAGTCAACTGCTTATAGATAGTGGCTTTCCATTGTACTTTGGGGCAGCATCCTGCCTACCCCCTTTACCTTTCTCTCTCCCACAGCAAAACTCTCCATCCAACTATCATGAATTCAGGTTAAGTGTCCAGTGGCAAATCATGAAGTACACATCTATGCAGTCATTTCAATCGGTTTACGATGTTTTGTTTTTTCAACTTGTTAGAAAGTTAGAATATGTTGAGGTAAATGAACAACTGGCAACTGTCTGGTTCCACTTTGTGCGTCACTTCTATAAGTGTCATCCATCCATCCAACCATCTATTTTCTTCCACTTATCAGCGGTCGGATCGTGGGGACAGCAGCCTCAGCAGGGAAGCATTGACCTCCCAATACTTAGCCACTTCATCTAGTTCACCCGGCGTTCCAAGGCGAGACTAGAGACGTAGTCTCTTCAGCGTGTCCTGGGTCATTCTCGGGGACTCCTGCCAGTGGGACACGCTTGGAACACCTCCCGTGGGTGGTGTCCAGGGAGGCATCCTTATAGATGCCTGAGCCACATCAACTGACTCCGCTCAATGAGGAGGAGCAGAGGCTCTACAGAGAGTCCCCCCCGGATGACTGATCTTCTCACCTTATCTCTAAGGGAGAGCCCAGCCACCCTGCGGAGGTACATTTTCAGCCACTTGTATCCGGGATTGTGTTCTTTTGGTCATGACCCGCATTTAATGACCACAGGTGAGGGTAGGATTGTAGATCGACAGGTAAATCGAGAGCTTTGCCTTTCGGCTCAGCTCCCTCTTCACCACGATGGACAGGTAAAGCGTCCGCATGACGGCATACACTGCACCGATCAGTCTGTCGATCTCCCGCTCCATCCTACCCTCACTCGTGAACAAGACACAAAGATAATTGAACTCCTATTAGTGTCAGTTTTAGTTAATTTACATATTTTAGTTTCGACAAATATAACCTATAATTATACTTTAAATGCTAAATATATTAATCAATCATGCTTGATTGCCCTGTTTTCACAAAATGTATTCTTTCACATTATTTTAAACAAAAATGTTTCAGAAATATTTTATTTTTTGGCAGCAGGTGTAGTCTTATGAAACAGTACGTTCTGACTTGCAATCCATATTGAATGAATATTTTACTTTTTATTATTTATGTTCAAGTACATTTAATTATTTTTTTTTTCTGAACAAAAGCTATTTTTAAACTCCATTATTATGTATGCTTTCCCACGCATGCTTTCAGGGTAAAACAAATAAAATAGTTGACATTTTAAGCAGTTACTTGGGAAACCTAAATATGTTTTTTTTTTCTACCGATGGCAACATAAATAATGACCTTAATTCACAAGTGTGGTATTAAGACGTATATAGCTTTACTTTAACTTTGAAAAAGGACAATTAGCATAATTTGTGTCTATGATCTTGGTTAAAAAAACATAAAATGAACTTAAACAAATAAGAAAAAACATTATCTGCACTATTAATATTATAATATTTTTCATGTTTAGAATTTTTTTTTGATCGACCAAGAAAAAATAAAATCCAAAAAATAATTACAAAGATTTGCATAGTTTTACACCAATGAACTATGTATGCATTTTTTGCAGTTTTGATGCTTTACACGGATAAAAATATCACTCGATTGGCAAAGAAGTTAGCTCATTTGAAAAAATAGTCCTTATTCCAACATAAAAAATACCTTGTTTGTCAAGTACAAGAAAAACAATTCTTAAAATAAGCAACACATCTTATCTAGCAGAAGGTAGATAATCTCATTTTAGAATAGATTTTATTAAAAAAAAAACAATTTTAGTGTTTTTTTATAATATTACAAAAATACTACTACAGTAATACTACAAAATCACAACTGAAACACTATGAAAAATACTGCAAAATACTAATTTGGATATTCCACAAAAATACCACTAGGGTAATACTAAAATTTAAAAAAAAATCTACAGAAATATGTCAGCAATACAAAAAACATATTGCTGCAGAAATATAACAACAGAAATTCAGTGAATTTACAACAAAAGTAATTCTGCAAAAATACTGTAAATATAATACAAAGTCTACTGAAATCCTTCACAAATACTACATAAATGCTAAGAAAATACAACTATAAAAATACTTAAAAAAAATTCCACAGTAATACAATCGAAATAGAATCAAAATACGACAAAACTGCAACTGCTAAAAAAACAACTACAGTAACGTATATTTACCAGCATCAGGTGCACATAAAACTGTCAGATAGTATTGAAATTGTGCAGCGCAGCGCACCGTATGTGTCTCTAAACCCCACCACATCCCGCTTGAGCAGAAGAGAACATGTAATATCACGTGCAAGACATTGTTTAAGGAAGTACTCATGGATGCTAATGCTGTAGTGTAGCAGTTTGAAAGTTATTGTTATTGCCTTGGTGCTTTTGTTTCATAAACGGTGTCATTTTTCCATCTGAACTTCCAGCGGATTTTAATGAAAATATACGCTAACATGTCTGCCGGGACTGTTGTTTGAGTTTTTGGAAAGTGACTCTGAAAGTAAAAAAAGTGCACCTTTTATGATAGATTTAGCAAAGTTCACTTGTTGGAAACAGAGGACGATGATTTAGAATTTTTTTTTATTTTTTTTTTATGAACTTCTGTTTTCTACCACATCCTAAAAAAAGATGCATGGTAGGTTACCGTAATTGGCTGGTCCAAATTATCCCAAGGTGTAAATAAGCGTGAGAGTGGTTTGGTGTCTCCATGTGCACTCTGACTGGCTGGAAACCAGTTCAGGGTGTCCACTGCCCGAAGGTAGCTGAGATGGGCCCCTGCACCCCTGTGACCCTACTCAGAATAAGCAGTGCAGAAGGATGTATGGATGGATGAAATACTGGGATAAGTCTCCAGGATCGGCCCTTTGGCCCAATGATTTAACCCAATGTGGCCCGCAACTCCAAATAGTTCCCCACACCTGAGTTATATAGTTATTTTTTTAAATATTTTTTTCCATTTACCAGTATAATAATCTTTATTATCTACACAATCAAATTATTATTAATGTTTAGGTGCATGTTTTATATTTTGGTTGCAAATATATTTTAGTATGTGGCTATTTTAAAGCAGTTTTAGGTGGTTGCTTATATTTGATGAAGGCATTTATGTGAGTATATACGGTGGTACATCCTGGTTTTTCTAGTCTCTTTGTGTTTTGACAAAAAGTTGAATATGTTCTGTTATTTCTGCTTTATACTGCACGATTATTTCATTTGATGAATTGTAGAAGTGTATTCTCTTTTTGGATTTGGGTCGCAACTCGTAATTAGTGTGGATTGATGGGTCCTCAAGTTGGACCAGTTGAGCGCTACAACGTTCATTAGCACAATCAGCTACGCAAATTCAGCATCTCGGTTATTTGGCTGTGGCCCTTTAGATCGGGGCCGGTTATCAGCTGGCAGGGAAGATAACCGCTCAGATTTGCTTGGATAATGGGCCACTTTTATGAGGCCGAATACTTTTTTTTCTTGCCGATCAAGGTGATGAAAGTGGTTCATAAATGAGGAATGTTCGATTCACAGCAGGGATCTTCCTCGCCTCTGCCAGGCCTGTGTTAGCTAAGAATAAAGCCGCTTTGAGAGCAGAATAAATACATTCCCCAACTGTGGCTCAACGCATAATAGCAGATGTTGGGAATTTTTAAACAAACAGCTCCGAGCAGAGTCACTTTTGTTTTTGAGTTTTGTCTGACTGCTGCCGTTCTTTAGGGAGAATTCCGAGGAAAACAATGTGTTCTGCTAAGTGCTGCTCTCCACCCAGCTCGGAGCTCAGATCCCCCCCCTCATTCGCTTCATCTTCCAAATTGCGGATGCGAGTCTCGCTGAGGGTCCCCTTGAGACGAGTCGGCCAATCCTGTTGCGGCGATTGAGGAACAGCGAGCGGGAGGCGGAATGAAAGGGAATTGAGAGATGCTAATCGTCAACTCGCCGTTTTGGGATGTTCTGAGCAGCAGAAGCAGAAGAAGATGTTTACATCTCTCTCTGCTTTCCGCCTGGTGACTCACAAGATTCTGGCCCTACTAGTGAAGAGGTTTGGGAAGTAACAGAATACATGGAACGGTAGTATGTGATAAGTATACAAAAACAATGTAATTATACTCAGTTACAGTTACTGATAGACAGACATAGCCAAATTACAAGTAAATTGGGTTAACCCCTCTCCCTTCTGTTAATTGTGCCTAAAATCCCAATTTAAGACGTACCCAAAGTAAATGAATGATGTCCTTAAGCAGTTTGTACAGTATACTGTCGATAGTTTTGGTCTCTTTGGAAAGGTAACACTAACATTTTGAGCCAAACTGAAATAATCACTGCTGCTAACAGAAAGTCATCTGAGTTGGAACACACAGAAATAGAAGGTTTTTATTTCCGCCTGTTTTTTTTGTTTTATTTTGTTTTCCAATCAAATGCCTGCAGATAAGTGTAGCATGGACATCTTAGCTGGAAAACAGGTGAGACAATAGCTTGAAGCCTCAAATTTAATAAAGTCTGAAAAACTAAACAATCTATTATACACATTCTTCTAATGGTAGGTCGAGGTGTTTCCAAAAGTGGCCTTTAGGACATGAACAGTTCACGGCCCTAAAAAGGTAGCTTATGGGGATTTACTTTGGCCACTTTTTAGACATTGTGAAAGAGTTGCAAATGTTTGACTTCTCTTTCCAGAAGTTAATCACAGATTGTGCACACTTGCGCAAAATGATCATGCGTAAAAATGTATCTCAGGTTGCTTTCAGGCGCATATGTTTCGGCTCTAATTTCATTACAACCTATTTTGTCGGAAATTTTATTGGCTAACCAATGCGTCAATCTACATTTGAATCGCTCACAATTGGCTATGGATTGCTGAAGCCAAATTAGGTCCCGATTTGTTTTTGTTTTCAATTTAGGCCCTCTTATGTTGTCACAGGCTAAGGACCTTGCAATTGGCCAAGAGTGGTGTCAATCAAAAGGTCAGAGGCTAACGGTAGTATTGCAAATCATCTGATGAGGCTGTTCATTTTTTAAGAATGCTTTTAGGCTGATATATTTTTTTTTTTACTTCTGACATTATCGTCTGTTTTGGAGTAAATATTTTACAATGTTGGATTCACTGGACTCTCGTGGCTGTAACAACACAAGATTTGCGGGGAATTATGTCATGAGTAGTTTTCCGCAGCACTTATGGATAAGTAATAACATCTTTACAGTTCCCGGGTATCTTGTTTCAGACTGATCGGGATGTTTCTGTTATTAGTTTATTTTGGAATTGAATATAAAGAGTTTAAGCTTTACAATGATATGTGGCATGACATATTTTATGGACTGGTAACATTGTGAAGACACAACTTTGAATATCAACAATCTGACGGTGCGCCGGTGGGCCATCGGAACGTTAAGGGGTTAAAATACTTTACAAATGTATTACAATCTATACCTATGCATACACAATGCACGGGAAAACAAATTATGTATCATAATTTTAATTGCGAATTGTACAGGGTGCCACTTTATAAACTGTGTTCAAGGTAAAGGCAATTTTCTTTTTGACTGCATTTTATCTCTTCTTTAATTTAGCACTCATTTTATTGAATTGGCGCCAGCCTGCACTTCTGTGAGGGTAGCACAGTTCCGTGCTAGTGATGTGATCAGGAACATGTAGTAAATATGATTGATTGGCTTCTTTTTTTGTATTTTGCAGCTAAATGATGTTCAAATTCACTGTACAATCGTATTATTATGTTGTGAGAATTATTTACTTAGCCTTGTAAATCTGAATACTGTCAAGAGCTTTGGCATACTCGCTTGAAACAAGTAAAACTCGAACTTGGACACAAGACATCCGGGACTTTGTTTAAAATGTAGACAGTGAACACTATTTAACACAATATTTGCCTCTTAATGTGAACTAAAACAGAGCATATTTTCTCTGTAATGTGAAAGAGAAAGTTTTATTTTGCGTCATAAACGATACTATATATTTTTAAGCACTTGTATGTAAGACTACATGCAATTTACCTGACCATGGTTTCCTCTAATTCCTTTTCAAGGTTATATTTTTCTTCTATCTTGAACACAATTTAGTATTTGTATTTATATTTTTTTAATTTTGTCTTTTATAAGTATATTTTACATAGTTGTCATCCAAAAATAATTGGAAAGTAATGAAGTTACCAGTGTTGTTCCAACCCAAAGAAAAATAATTAGTTAAACCATTCACTTCTTTCTTAAAATAACAGTTAGTGACAGAGTTACTTTATCATAAAAGTAACTCATTACCATAGAAAGTAACTGTTTCTGTTACTTTTTGTTGTATATCAAATAATTTACAAGTTTCAGGGCAGTATTTGAGTTGAATAGATAAGAACAGATGGGCTGTGTATAAGAACCTTGTAATATTTGTAGCATCTCATCATAAATGAATTTGTCCTACACTTAAAGTGCAACAAAAATAGTATAATAAAATAAAAATCAGTAGCAAGCAATATAATGTGAGTTTAATGAATTAAGTCTAACTCGAATGGTCCGTTGTAGGGATGGGACTTTTTCAGCTTGGCTAACTAAAAAGAGCCATCTCTCTCTCATACAAATGGCTCTTTAGGTTGTTTTTGTTTGTTAATCCTATATATTACTGTGTATTATGTATTATTATGAATGATGTGAAAGGAGAAAAATATAGCAAAATTAACAAACATTAACACTGGAAATCACACAAAGGAAACATAAATTAAAATATGCATAAATCTACAGCCTGGAATTCCTTAAAACATGCATTTTGACTAATAAGAAAAAAAATGGCATCTCAAAGGGAACCGGCTTCCAAGAGATGGCTCATACAGCCGTTTTATTCGCCAATGATAAGAGTCTGTTGCCGTATTCATCCAATTTGCCTTTTCTTTTGTCACAGTAGTAAATACTGTATTTGCACTTGCTATCTAACTACAGTATATGATAGTGGCTATTTTGAATGTTGACATTATCCCAAAAAACGTGACATAATGAACTCGGAGGAGAGTGTAAAACCGCGCTGCTGAAAACAGCTTCAGTTGTGCAGGGACACGCCGCCGTTGGCTCTCTGCAGCCAAAGTAATGCACCGCTTTTGAACGTCTGTAACGATTAAAGCATTTTTTGCACTTATTAAGTGTCTTGGTCAAGTCAAGTCACATTTATTTGTATAGCCTTTAATCACAAAAATGTCTCAAAGGACTGCACAGGATTACAATTACACCATCGCCTGATCTTAAACCAACTGTGTTTGAGAGTGTCTGCTAGAACACACTCATATTAGAATATATTTAGAACAAAATATAATATACCTTTATTGTCATTGTTACAAAATGGGTTAACATATTGTGACAACGAAATTGGGCATGATCAATATTTCAATGATCTAGCTTATCTGCCTACATTTACAAATACGGTAAATCATAAATCAGTAAAATTCCACTATGCACATTGACTCATCCTTAAAACCAAACTGGTATTTTATGAAATATCACCCCATGGGTTTTCAATGCCATTTTGGGTGGACAAGCCCAGAATATACTCAGGACATTATATTGTATTTTTTTTGTTTTGATTTTTTCGTAGTTTTTTTATCTTTTTTTTTTTGTACTTTGTTTTATAGTAATAAAATACCTCAGCAGAATTACTCAATTCCAGAGTCATTATTTTTAAAAACAAAGGAGTAGATGAAGGACGCAGGGAGGAAAAACGACATCATAACAAACACTCGGAGAACCTTTTCCTTCATGATGAAAAGAAAGGGCTCAGGGAGGGCTTTTAGAACAGATTTGAAATTTGCCATTATGAGGGTTTTGGGACAGTACTTCCGTTTTCCTCTAGTTATTTTGAATGGCTACTAAACTTTCAACATATCAGGTTCATTGAAGACACACCACCCAACAGGTTAGTTCCAAAGACACTGTGGTAGCTGTGGTAGCTTGTTCTAAATCTCATGTGACTACTCTTTGTGAAACTGTAAAATTAACCCCTTTTTCCTTGGTTTATGTTACCCTGATTTGTAAAAGTGAAAAACTCAGCATTTTCCTCCTTTCCTTCAGAAGATTTTCTAGCAAGACTCTGGCAGCTTGCATATTTGAATGTATCCAATGTGACTCATCCCGCAGAGCACAGATGAATTTATAACGTGTTCTGACTTTGATATCCATAATTGAATATGAAATATCATATATGTGATGCGTAAGATTTTTTTGGCTTATTACTCGTAGTGAATTGCTTTAAATCATACAATTAGACTTTCATAGGGAAGATGAAGTAGAACCTGATTAGAACAAAAAAAATAATAATAGGAGGGAAAAAAACAAAGATCAGCAAAAATCGGAATGCGGAATGGCTGCAGGCAAGAGCTTTCAAGTGAGCTCATCTCATTTTCTCGACATTTTTGAGCAAGGCGCCGACGCGTTTCATTAGTTTGCCCGTCCTGTGTCTTTTTGGCACCCTCCGCCATCCAAATGGTGTGCTAATAAGAAGCGGCTATGTAGTGACGTGTCAGCATATAACGTCTCGTAAAATACTAACGAAACGAAATCCACACACAGCGAGAGACTACCTTGTAAACAAAATTAATGAAACACATAATAGGGACATTGCTCGAATGCAGAAATTTACATTTACATTGGAAAAACGGCAGCTTGAGGCTAAAGGACATAGGGGGAATTTAATGTTGTCACAGACTGCGTATAGAAAATGGTAAACACCTCTGTGTGCTCTAAGTGAACGCATAGAAACAATCATTTTGAAGAAGGGATGATTCTGGAAAATGTTGGGAAGTACGAAGGATGTCAAATAGAGGTAGTTAACAGAGGTTTTCATACAAATTTAAGCACTTTTTAAGGACTTTCGACCCAATTTTCCAATTTCTTCAGTACCATTTAAAAAAGAAATCCGGAGTGTATAATCTATTTTGCAGAGCCACAAATACATCATCGATTTACACAAGCAATTTTCAATGTTGTGTGTGGATTTATTAAAACATTGATTATTTTTAGATCTGGAAGTAATCGCAAACATATTTGTGGATCTGAACACTATGTGTGTGTAAATATTTTTGATTTGAATCTAAATAAATAAATTGATGTTTTTACTTCGTAGGTTTTGACTGGGTTTTTTTGGAAAGCAACCCCTGCAAAAATGAGGGATACCTGTACTTGTTTTTAAGAGAGGTGCAAAAACTAACTTCTTTGTTTAATCAGTTATAAATTTAATGGCCAACTTTTAGAAGTGATTCATAGTTTTGATATATTTCAAAATAGAAATAACTGAAAACCTGTTATTCAGCTTCTAATTAGAAAATCTTTGCAGATTCCAATAAAAGAAGATCAACTATCTCATCTCATCAGCCGTACCGCTTATCCTCATCAGGGTCGCGGGGGTGCTGGAGCCCATCCCAGCAATCATCGGGCAGTGGGCAGGGGACACCCTGAACTGGTTGCCAGCCAATCGCAGGGCACACAGGGACAGACAACTCATTCGCTCATTCACACCTAGGGACAATTTGGACCGGCCAATTCACCTGAAATGCATGTTTTTGGAACGTGGGAGGAAACCGGAGTGCCCAGAGGAAACCCACGCAAGCACGGGGAGAACATACAAACTCCGCACAGGAAGTCTGGAGCTGGATTTGAACCCACAACAGGTTCCCATGAAATGAACTGTGCCGCACAAGCGCTAACCACTGCGCCGCCGTGCTGCCCTAAGATCAACTATATTTAAGAAAAAACAAAACAGAGATTATAATAAAATTGTAATCATCTGAATCCCGATTGACAAAATAATTAAAATATTACATCGGAAAAATAGTGTGTATGGCAGCCCTATTTACAATGCTGTATGTATAATATGAGAAGGAAGAGTGAACAAGATTCGTACACCTGTATTTATGGCCAAATTCAAGCACTTTGTAAGGACTCTCAAAGCCAATTGCCTGATTTCTCAAGTACCACTAGAAGAGGAAATTTGGTGTGATGAATGTATTCTGAAGAGCCACAAGTATAACTGTATATTTACACTTACATGTGTATTTATCAAGACATATGCTTTTTAAAACTGGGTTCAACCATGAATATGTTTATTTTGGAGATAAATCTATCCCCATATAATTGTTGGGTACAAATGACGGTAATATACTTATATACTAGCTTACATTTTCAGTAGCAGGATTTCTTTCCCATTACAATTCACCACTGGGAAACGTTACCTTCCTTTGGCCCGTAATAAATGGCCACTTAATGCATAATCTTTGCACTAATACAAACTTCTTAGTGCCCTGTTTAGTGAGTGAGAGTGAGTGAGTGAGTGAGTGAGTGAGTGAGTGAGTGAGTGAGTGAGTGAGTGAGTGAGTGAGTGAGTGAGTGAGTGAGTGAGTGAGTGAGTGAGTGAGTGAGTGAGTGAGTGAGTGAGTGAGTGAGTGAGTGAGTGAGTGAGTGAGTGAGAGAGAGAGAGAGAGAGAGAGAGAGAGAGAGAGAGAGAGAGAGAGAGAGAGAGATAGATAGATACTTTATTCATCCCCGCAGGGAAATTCACATTTCCAGCAACATCCCTGCACTGAGAACAATACAATAATAAAGCAAAAGGAATACAATATACAAATACCCAATGTGACGTGCTAATACCCACTGTAGCGTGTTGTATAGAGTATTTCAATAGTGCTACATAAAATACACACTGCAATAAAAATACGGTAATATGCAATGAAGGGGGTGTGGTTATATGTGGGCCTTTACTCCGCCGGGTGGAGTTAAAGAGCCTCATGGCATGAGGAAGAAAATATCTCTTCAGTAGGTGTAAGATGCACCCGTCCTCTTGGTTGGGACCCGCAGGAGGCATTGAAGTTTCATCTGACAATGACATACAAACTAATACCAGCCTCTGTTAATCACGAAGCCACCAGAGAGCAGTGTCGGCGTCATTTTTCAGCAGACTTGTTGTGAAACACGGCAACACTTTCAACCATTTGCAAGCACTTCACCCAATTTGAGCACAATCCTTGAAAATACAACCTCAACATTCAAGCATTTTCTAAGATTTCAGGCAAATATATGGACATAGAGGTCATGTCCCTTGGCAAGAATTCCAACTAGGGCAGGCCTGTCACAAATCACAACATTAAACCAACAAGGAAATACTGTCAGGGAGGAAGCAAATGAGTAAGATGATTCGACTTACCGCTTTGAGATGAGTCACCTGCAAGAGAAGAAAGGAAAGATGAGTATGTCGCCTCAAAAAAGAAAACAAACAGAGGACATCAGATGGACTTATTTCATGAAAGTAATGATTATATTTTTTTAAACATTGCTCTCGTCTAGCCACAAGATTTAACAAACCACCAAAGTATGTACTGCTATTAAAAAGAGAATTAATTGGCATTGTTAATAGTAAATTACGACAATCCATAAGTCAAAACTGCAGTTTGGAAAAGTAAATAATAGATGTCAACTGCCTTTATGCATTTATTTTTTAAAAATGTGGATAATAAATATATCTATAAAATATCGACTCTCAGTCAAAGTGCAATAGAACTTAGAGCAGAGCCTATTACAACATCAACAATTGAAAAGCAGCCATCAGTTTTGAAGAATATGATTATATTACCAAAACAAATCTAAAGTGTGATCTAAAATCACTGATATTTGGAATGGACTAGTCTCTATATTAAGTAAAATTTTAATAATTCAGGATTTAAAAAAGCCAAATACAGGTTATCCTTTCTGTACATTGAACATTTTACCATCTAAATGTGGTGTAAATGAAACACCAGTAAAATATTTGTGTTGCAGTATTAAATGAATCCAACATAAACCTGAAAAATAACGTAAGCGCTATTTTAATCGAACCCTAATTTTTAACTGAATGTACACTCTTGTCTAACAATGCATTTTGATTACATTTTATATCATTTCTTGCAAAAAAAAAAATCAGAATTATATTGAGGTGTGACCTTTTAACATACGACTCCTTGTCTACCTAAAGTAACAATTATTTAATTTCATTACACATTATCTTTGGCCATTGTTTACAAAATCCCATAAATAAGATTTTGTGTGTCAGCAGTGGCTCTTGTACATGATTACTTCTAGCTGAATTTGGACATTTACATTTATGATTGGTAAAATGGCAGCAGCAAAAAACAAAAAAACTAGAAGGTCTTAAAAAAACTGAGGATTATCTTAAGAAATTGTCATAATGACTGATTAATTTCACCTAGGCCTGCTCGTTTGGCGCCAGCCGCTGCTGGCTTCCTGATTGGTTCCCCGTCCTACTTAAGCTCAGTCCTTTCACTTGCCTGTTGTTAGTCTGTCAGCGAACCTCTGTTTCTACAAGGCAAGCATTTTTACTCCGACTCCCGTCGGTCCCGCTTTTTTCACCCGTTTTCATCCCGTCGGTTCGTGGTTTCCCCGTTTGTCTCCAGCTTCGACCTGTTTTTTGACCGCGACCACGTTTTGATCTCCCGCCCCTCCTGTCCTGGCTAGCGACCTTTTGTTCCGTCTACGACACTATGATCTCCCACTCCGGAAGATCCACTTCCGCATTCGGGGCACGATCCGATTCTGTGAGCGGCTTGCTTCCCGCGTTTAGCGAGCACCGGATCTTGTGGTGAACGTTACGCATCTGGGACTTAATTCTGTTCTGGTCGTGACAGAAATGGAGCGAAGTTGTAACAAGCACTTTGCAGTCCCTTCAAGAATATTTGACATAAATAATCCACTTTTCAGGTAAGCATCTGATTTTGCACACATTTTAGTCATTAAAGTTTGACTGGTACGCAATTAGTGGAGGTGACCTGGAAGGTACTACTGTGTAGCAAACAAAAGAGAAAAGTATGGCAGAGTTGCTATGCGTTACAGCCTGGCACGTTTTATTATCCGGGCAGTAGCCAAAAACCACACGAGGTCTCAAGAAAATCTTAACATGTCAGCCGTGTACAAAAACAGTATGGTAGCCATGCCAGCTGTGACAGGAACATTGAATTTCATTCTGTCACACATACAATAGGGCAAGGGTTGCGTAAGTCTGGTCCACGAGCCAGACTCTTTTCACGAGTACGTTCGGGCTCAGAGATGTTATAAAAGCGGTGACTGTGACTTTCTAATTGTAATGATTGCAAAGCCAAAGCATCAAGGTGCGTCTTTGGTTCGGTAAAATATTATGAGGCATATTTCAACTAGAGTGTAAACTCACAGTGTGACACCAACAAACCCGCTTTGGCTTTGCGTCTCTCAGTAATCCTTTATATGGAAAAAAAAAAACAATCTGCGTTCACTGTTGAAACATGTTATGATATATCCCCAAAGAACAAACTCCAAGCACCCAAAAACGCCAGACGAGCACCAAGAGAGATATGACTGGGCTAGCAATAGGAGTGGGCACATAGCAAACTCCCCAAAATGCATCCATATCCTTCTTGTTTGCAGTATTTTGTGACAGTTTTACAGAACAACTCTGCTTGCACATTAATTAGAACCAATTATTTATGACCAAAAATACAGTGAAAATAAGACTGAGATCTTTAGGAAATGCAGGTGAGGGACTATTTTCAAGTGGTATATGTGTTGGTATGGGACACAGGCTCTAGAAATATTATTTCATAGATTGTATCAAATCATCAAATGTCACAGAGTGAAATGATAATGGTTAGTTGCTGTAGTTTATAGGAAAATATTTTAGTTGGTACGTTTTGATACCCAAAGAACATTTTTACAAAAACAAAATAAATTTGCATAAGAAGACCTATTATTTACCATAATTATTTATATTGTGCTAGGGTATTTGTCACTGCTGCTGCAGCAAGAAGCAAGTGGAGGAAACTCTGTTGCCAGGTAGCAGCCAAGGAGACACAGCCAAGTGGCTGAAGAGAGCACGTGGTCCCACCACTTCCCGGCGAGCTCGAGTAGCTCTCGAGATAGAACAGGACGCGGCATCAAAACAGCCGGTGCTCCTTTCACAAATGGAGTGCAATCTGAGACGGGTAGTCGATATGGTGCTTAAAAGCCGCAAGCTAGTCCAAACTCCAAAACTGCTTGTATGGAAAGTGTACCAAGCTGGTGTTCCATCGTTCTCCAGAGACCTTTTGGGGATTTAATTGGGTGACTAGGGCTGCAATGTTTAGTCGACGTTGTCGCCAAAAAAAGGAATAGTCGACGATTAATTCCATTGTTGACTAGTGTCACCAAACTTGTTTTAACAACAGAGAGAAGTATCTCTACATGAGGATACCTTCTGCTGAGGGCAGTTCAAGCGCAACATGGTCTCGAGCTGGAACACTTGAGAAATGACGTTGTCAACATCAAGTACATGTATAATAACTTGTTTAAGTTTTAGGGTAGGGTTGCAGACCCGCATTGCAATTTCGATTTTAAAAGAAAAGTGCATTTTTTTATCCTTTTTTTTGTGAGTCCTTGATAGTATTGACATGCTTAAACCTTAAGTAAATATCACCCTCTTCTGGGGAGCTTTGTTAGGGTTACTTTCTGCTCACACATGGGTGTTTGGCATTACGTGCTACGAACTTTGCCTTGCCGTTATTGGCTAGTACTGTTAAAATGTGCGTCTTATTGGACGGCACAGTTAAAACGTAAACTGACAATTCTGGTTGGCCAAACACTCCATAACTCAAAAACACGGAACTATAAACCCCCCCCAAAAATCTTGCGATTATACAATCGCACTACGTCACATCGCAATATCGATTCGATTTTGTTTAATTGTGCAGTTCTATTTGGGAATTTGCAAAGCAGACCTCTTGTTTAATGATATTACCTTTAAGGGAATAGACGGAGTGTTGAGCAAAACGGAGTCCTTGCCTTGGTAAGATTCAAGTAACATTCAATTTAATACGGTTTTGATGACATGCATTGTACATTTTATCCAAGTATATTTATCTATAGAATAGAATAGAATAGAATAGAATATGCCTTTATTGTCAGTGTTACAACATGGGATATGCTGCGACAACGAAATTGGACGACTCCAGTTCCACATTTACAGTGAAAAAAAGGGAGCATGAATGTCATGCCAGACTGTGCTTGACAAACATATTTGAAATTAAATAAGTCCAAAGGACAAATGTCCGTTGTTAAAATATTAATTATTTTTATTAATTATAATTATTAAAAACAACACATGTCAGTTATTAAACCCGTTTGATTTCAAACTGTTGAGAATTATCAAACACTTCTGTTACAGACTTTTTAGTTGACCACAGAATGTAAGTCAGAAAATGGACATAATATTTGTTTTATTTACTATTCTACTGCTGCTAATGAATCTTGGTTTAGTGGATTAAACATGTTTACTTGATTTCATTGTTTTATTTGTTTCGTAAAAATGGTTTATTTATGGCTTTATGTCTCGACTGATCACTGTGCTTTATTGGTTTTAGATAGAGCATGTTTATTGACCCCTTGACGCTCCTGTAAAATTCGGTTAAAATCACAATCCAAGAAAGGCCAATTAAATGCTGTTCTTGAACTATTTGAAGGATAGAGACGATTTTGGTCTGTTTTCAAACCTACCTTTTAAAATTGTGTATTTATTTTTTATTTTATTGGGTTAAATTTTTGAAAATGATAAACATTGCCAATATGAAAATGATACATGCTTAATAATTTGCCCTTTGGGTAGAGTTAAACATGTCATTATTATGATTTTTCTTTTTGCTTATTTTATTTACTTATTTTCCGCATTATTTTCTCTGCATATCTGTAGCACTGTCTGTTCTCATGAAATGTGTAAAGTTGACTGTTTTTGGATGTGTATTTCTCAGACTTCCATGCTATGAAATTAACTTGTTTTTATATTTAGGAATATAAAAACCATCAGCACCCACATACACATGGTCACGTTTCAAAGATCAGTCTAATTCAATTTTCTTTGTAAATATGTTTCTCAATTTTATTTCATTTTCTTGTCAAGTCGCGCTTATGTGTGACTTCATTTCCTGTTTATGTGTCAAGTCAATAAACCACGCCTCCTGACCGGATGGAGACGGTACGGCCGGGGTTTCTGGGAAGATGGCTGCTCGGCCGTGCCCGCTCTATTCGCGAGGGAGATTAACTACTGTTAAAAGAAAATAACTCTGAAATTGTTTAATTGATGTTGAAAATGTCAGGAAAAATGTTAAAACGTCATATCGTCACGTCATATTGTCAGATATAAAAAAATTGTGAATATGCTTGATGGCTGTTGAGATTGTCGTGTTTGTTTTGCTGCTGTTGGTGTCGGTGGATTTGTTCAGACCGAGGACAATCGACTTTGGCCTGGACGGATCTATTGACACTAACAAAGATGTTATATAATGAAATTGTGAATATGCTTGCTAATAAGATTTTCAAGAAGGGTTGTTCAAACCTCACTTTGTGTTTGCTGTTAAAAACGTCATAGAATATAATATTGTGAATGTGCTTAATTGCTGTTGAGATTGTCATGATTGTTTTCTGTTATTAGTGTCAATAAATTTGTTCAAACCAAAAAAAAAAAAACCTAAATGAGCGTTTTCATCTGAGTAATTCTGCCAATAGAGAGTTTATATCTTGTATATCTCTCACAAATTATTAACTTTCGCGATGAAAGAGTCAAACACTACTACTTTTTTTTTGATACGTACACTTGTTGTGGTATCAAAGGTGGTAACGTGAGACTTGAGTGTAATAGACCAGTGTGCCATATGAGCCGATAGAAAAAAAAAAAAGATAAATAACAAAGGAGAGTGCGCCTTTTAAAACAGTGCACCTAATGCGTGTGAAAATAGGGTAGATGTTTGACTTCTCTTTCCAGAAGCCAATCACTGATTGTGTTCACTTCCGTGTGATAGTTGCGCGTAAAAACCCGGGTTGCATAATCGCACATTTATCTTCGACTTTGATCTGAATACACCCCATAAAACTGCATACGATAATGTTGTGAATTTTATTGTCTAAACAATTGGTCAATTAATATATGAATCATTGACTATTGGCTTAAGATTTTTGAAGCCAAAGTGGTCATATCTGCTTTCTCAGTACATGCATTCATAGGAAAAAGTAGGCTAAGAAAAGTGGAAAAAAAAAGCATACAATTAGCTGAGAGTGATGTCAATTAATAATTCACAAGCTAACCGCCATATTGGAAATCATCTGAGTATTTTTAAAGAGGAATTGTGGAGCGAAAAAAAAACTGATTACAAAAAGGACTGTCAAACAATGCAGGGATGCTTGTTAGGCAGATTTTTTTTTTTTTTTTTTTTTTAAATCTGTCAGCATTATAGTGTGTTTTGGAGTAATTAATGCACACGGTTGGATTCCCTGGTTGGTCTGGGATGTAACGAGTCAATGTTGGTGAAGAGTACTTATATAAGTGGAATTTTACAGCACTTTTTGGGTCAGTTGTACCGGCTTTATAGTTTTCTGGTGTCTTATTTCAGACTCATCGTGATGCTTTGGGGATGATTACGTTTGGAAATGATCATCATAACTTGAATTCCAAGAGATTCAGCTTTCCAACGATATTTGGCATGGCACATTTCAGTGACTGATGACATCGTGAAGTCATGACTTTTGTTTAGCAACCCAAACCCGCTAGTGGGTTATCGGAACATTATTTATATAAATCCACAGTGTGTTAAATACAAGATGTATTTTTCATTGTACCAATTTTCCTTGTGTGTATCATTACTTGAACTCTGTTTTTTTTTCATCTATTTTGGGGTTGGGTTGACATTTGGTCTGCATTTCTCACATTTACCATTTCTGGGCTACACTAACAAAAAAACAAAACAAAAACATAAAATCACCCTCCACTCTTCCTCAAGCCTTCCCCCTCCCAGCTTCCTAATGTGTTACGAGTCCTGGAACAGCAGTGCTAAAAGTAATCCAAAAACATTTAAGCATGGTGGATTTTTATACAGGCTATTTAAATTCACTTCGCATTGTAAGAATATACTTAATAAAGGAAATAGTCTACTTTACTTTCATTCAAAAGAAATATATATAAATAAACACATTTTTTGACTAATTATTTCAATAGATGGGGCAGCACGGCGGCGCAGCGGTTAGCGCATGTGCGGCACAGTTCTGAGGTCATGAGATCGAACCTCCTGTGTGGAGTTCGCATGTTCTCCCCGTGCTTGCGTGGGTTTCCTCCGGGCACTCCGCTTTCCTCCCACATTCAAAAAACATGCATGTCAGGTCGATTGGCCGGTCCAAATTGTCCCTAGGTGTGAATGAGCGAGCGAATTGTCTGTCCCTGTTTGCCCTAAGATTGGCTGGCAACCTGTTCAGGGTGTCCCCCTGCCCACTGGCCGAAGATAGCTGGGAAGGGCTCCAGCACCCCGTGACCCTAATGAGGATAAGCGGTGCAGATAATGGATGGATGGATGGATATTTCAATGGACGTTGACTATTAGTTGCAACTCTAAAGCTGACATGGAAAGAACTTACCTAAAACCTGGCAAATTAAAGGGAAACATTTGAAGAGGGAAAATGGAAGTCGTGACTAATTATAAAGAAAAATGGCCGATATGGTTTGTCTAGCCACAGGGCTAGATAAACAAAAGCTAAATCCAGTTTATCTGGCTTCAGTAATTTTCAGCTGCAGGAGCGTTTTAAGGTTCTGGACTTGGAGATTCTCAGAAAAAAAAAATACCTTTGTATGATAGAAACATTTCAGGTTAACGTCAAGTGGTCTGTGATGTAGCTCTGCTTTCTAGCCTCCCCTCTTCCTCCTGGACCACTAATCCCTCGGACGTGATGCCCGGCTGCAACCTGTTAATTTCGCAAAATCTCCTTTAGCTGATCTGTGCTATTGAGTGGTTGCTGACAGGATACGATCCTTGGCAAAATGTGTTTTTGTTTTTCCAAATGATCTCATCTTCCTAACATCCATAGTTGATAGCTTATTTTATGAAATTTTTGCCTCCAAAATCTCTTTCCCCACCACTACCCTCCCCGCCCTTTTTACACAAAAGTGCTCTGCAATTTGCAGCCAGTAAGGCAATGTGTAATTTGGGCCTGCCAGCACTGCTGCCTGGGCGTGCCAATCAAATGGAAAAACACTAAACACAGGATGTGACAAAATAATCCTCCCCCCCTCCGTTCTTTACAGCAAAATGGAGATGGCACAGATAAATATTCAAATGGACAAAGAGCCGTAGCACTCAGACTGTGGTATTAATCTGTCATCCTTGTCAGGTCTTGATGTCTGTGCGGGAAAAAAAGAGCATTTAAAAAGGGGCACTTGTTTTTTGCGTGATTTAGGTAAAAAACTTCTAATAAAAGCTTGTTTATATATCTCACCATGAACAGTGTGCTAGGATTTCAGTCATCGAGATTCATCTTGAAAGCCGGTGGTATGACCCACAATTATAATCGGTGGCTAGTTAAGCACTTTACGCGCGTAATGGCCTCTAATCGCGTAGATGCAAATCCTTAGTGATTCTTGACGATGCTTGTCGGACTCAGTGAAGGCAGCACCAATTAAATCCAGGATACGATGATGCAGTCTTGTGGGGATTGTGGGACGCATGTGCAGAAATAACCCCAAACCGATATTTTAAGAGTTTTTTTAACTTACCGTAAATTCCGGACTATAAGCTGCTACTTCTTTCCCGAACTTTCAACCCTGCGGCTTATTCAGTGATGCGGCCAATTTATGTCATTTTTTAACGGCTGCTAGCGGCGCTCGAGTACAAGAGGTAAGATTTAGACTGCAACTTTTAAGCTTGTGCACAAATTAAATTAGTGTAGACATATATTCATCATACGAATTGCAAAAAGAAAGGCACATGACGCAACATACAAGCTGATCGCAATCGGGCAGTCCGATACAGAAGGAAACGGAGCTATCGCCAGCAAAGTTTACTTTGCGAGCGTGATGCTAGCGTGTTTTTGAATAGGGGAGCGTGGGACGACGTCTATATGACAAAGACTCTTTCCCAGACTAAAGGAAGACGACTTTGATGACGTCAGCTATAGGGAGGAAGATGAGGGCAGCTTACCGTACTCACTATAAGTACGGTATGTTTTTTTAACAGAGCTGCTTGACGTGTTGCGAGCGTGTTCCCAGTAGCGTCTTGCTACCCTTCACAGGCACGGTTTGGGATGAAAATTATAATATTATTATTAAAGCTTTGAAAACTCTCTCGGTGTACCGTCTTTCTTTGTAAATATGTGTAACAATGTATAATATGTATTTGAAACTGTATATTTTTGTAATGTATTTATTTTAGAAACTTATTCTGATATGTTTTGTACGAGCAAATGAGAAAGAAGGGGCGGGACAAAAGCGGGCTGATGGGAAGTGGAGTAAAGGTGAGACGTGTTTGTGGATGCGGCCGACAATAGTGGATATATATTTTTCCCCACCCTTACTTTTGGAAACATACACTTTTTTCCTTGCATTACTTTCAACAGGCACCTGGACTCTGCAGGTCTGCATTAAATGTTAAGTACCGTTATCATTTTCCGTTCATTTTGACGGCTGTGTTTTTTGTACTGTGTCGGGTATGGGTTAAGTTCGTGTTTAGCTTGGCCTTTTGTGTACTTTCTATGAAGTCACTATCTTTGATTTTTGCATTTCGGAGATGGAATATGAGCTTGCTCTGTCCACTCCACGCATCGGCCCGGTATTGCAGTACCTCCGGGAACGGTGCATTCGCAATGATCGCAGCAAGGCTTTAGGGCTAGGACCTTAGCTTGGCCTTTTGGCTGAGAGTAAGTGTCCCGGCTCCTAGGCTTTGTAGCGTATTATGAACTGACCCGATAACGGATAATGGATAATGAATAACGAAGATAGATCAATAACCCTTAAAAACCCCAAAACCCCCAATTTCGTGTTTTTATTGCGTTTTTTCAATGTGGGCGCATGCGGCTAATATACAGGTGCGGCTTGTGCATGTACAAAATCGGTTTTCCCCCGAAATGTGGTGGTTGCGGCTTATAATCATGTGCGCTCTATAGTCCGGAATTTACGGTACTTTCCAAATGGAGTTATGCAAGTTTTTTTTTTTTTTTTTTTTTTTTTTTTTTATAAATGGAAATGGAGTTTGGAGAGGGCATTGAAGGCACTTCCAGGACGTCTTTAAATAATTTCTGGACCAACTTTCGGCAACTGAGGAAAAAAAATGCTGCACGCTATTACCATGGTGGAGATTGGGTGCGGCTGGCCTCTATCAGGGACGTTAGGATATGGTGGACAAAATACTTCAAATATCTTCTCAATTCCACTTACAAGTCTTCACGTCAGAAAACAGAGTCTGAGGACCCCGAGGTCGGGTCTTCTATCTCTGCGGTTGAAGTCACCAAGGTGGTTAAACAGCTTCTTGAGGGAATGGCCCCAGGGGTAGATGAGATCAGCACAGGGTTAATTAAGGTTCTGGATGTTAGGAGTGGGTCATGAATGACACTTCAACTGAACATTGCTTAGCCATTGGGGAAAATACTTCTGGATTGGCAAATTGGGGTGTTGTTTCCCGTTTTTAGAAGAACTACAGGTGAACACACTTCTCAGCCTCCCTTTTAAGGTCCATTTTGGGTTTACAGGACATCAAATCTTATATTCAGGAAGAGCAGTAAGGTCTATGCCCAGGCTGAAGAACAATGGACCAGCTCTACACAGTCATCCTAGGGGGTGCATTAGAATTTGCCCATCAGGTCTACATGTAGACTTTGTGAAGGCATTTGACTGTGTTCATCTGGAAACACGGGAGGGGTGCTTTGAGAATATGGGGTACTGGACAATCTTATCCGAGCTGTTTGGTCCCTGTACACCCAGAGTTTTGTCCGCATTGCTGGCTATAAGTTGGATTTGTTTCCAGTGAGAGTTGGACTCCGCCAAAGCTGCCTTTTGTTACAGATTTTGTTCATGGAATGTCTGGGTGCAGCCTTGGCTTGGAAAGGGTCGGATGCTGATGATGATTGAGATTGGGTGCAATATGTCATGATGTGGTACTGTTAGCTTCCTTAAGCAATGGTATTCAACTCACACTGGAGCGATTAACAGCTGAATGTGATGTAGCCTTGATGAAGATCAGCACCTCCAAGTCTGCAACCATAGTTACCGGTTGGATAAGGGTGGCATGAACTTTCCGGATTGTCAATGATTTCCTACCCCAAGTGGAAGAGTTCAGTACTTCGGATGTTACCAGTATATTCATGCAACTGTATGTTTAAAAGTGTTAAAGAAATAACCCAATTGGGAAGATCTGTGGAAGGATTCAATCATGGAGTAAATTTATGTATTTATCTGTGCAAATACCACAATCCATCCACCCTCCATCTTCACCGCTTATCCTCAGTTGGGTCTCGGGGTAGCTGGAGCCCATCCCAGCTATCTTCGGACAGTGGGATACTCTCAACTGGTTGCCAGCCAGTCGCACGGCACACAGTGACAGAAAACTCACTCCCTCATTTACACCTAGGGATAATTTTGACCAACCCATTAACCTGATATGCATGTTTTTGGAATGTGGGAGGAAACCAGAGTGCCCGGAGGAAACCCACGCACGGGGAGAACATGCAAACTCCTCACAGGAAGGTTCGATCTCATGACCTCAGAATTCTGCCACCGTGCTGCCCAAATACCATAATATACTACTAAAATAAATCTTAGCATGTCACCCCAGTATTTGTTTTTAACATGCACCCAAACTCCTTTATTCTCAGGTAAATGTCATTGTGCTTTCTATTAGATTTAATGCAATAATCAAATATGGAGGGTTTTTTTTCAACAGAAAGATTATTTCGTTTGCAATTACAACAAAAAAGGATTTCTTTCAACAACAATAAAAACAATTGGGTCATTGTTTTTAAAATGAAATATGACTTTTTAGGCTATTTGTTTTCATTTTATCTTTAGCGCCCAAAATGTGTTTTTTAAAAAAACAAACTGCTGAAGAATATAATTTTGTTCATCGAAACCTAGACAAATCATACTTTTTAGTGTTTTCACTCAATTTTTGTACTTTTTAGGAATTGTCAGTACCTTTTGTATGACTCAGCACTTTTTCGAACTTTCATCATATTTCTCAGCACTTTTCAGTAATTTTTAATTCTGTTTCATACTTTTAAGGACTTTCTATTATATTTTTGAAAATATCAGTACCATTTCATAGTTTTGATAATGTTTTATTCCAGCAGTTTTATCCCTTTTAGTATTTTTTTTTTAAATTGTGTATACTTTTCAGTTATTTTAATAGTTTTTCATAGTTTTGGGATTTCTCAGAACATTATTTTCAGTAGTGTGTAGATATTTTAAATATGTTTTAGTGTTTTTTAGTTACGTTTCATTACTTTTTACTACTTTTTGATACTTAAACGCATCTTTTAGTACTTTCAGAATTTGGTTGTACTTTTCCGTTTTAGGATTAACTTTTCGGACTTGTTTTTATACTTTCCAGTCATTTTTAGTACTTGGATTACCACTGTTTTCTCATTCATAGCTTGACAGTGACGATAGTGAGTGGTTCAGAGTACTCTACACTCCTTTAGTTTTGAATATGCAATTTGCAAGTCAGCAGTACCATGAACATGTCTGCAGGTATTGTTTGGTTATTATATTTTTTTTTCCGATATTTCTCGACATTTTTTTTTTTTTTTTTTACAGGATAGGAGTACTTGGTTGAAAGCAAAGAACAATCACCTGTGGTACATAATAAAAGGTTACGGCTGTCTTAAGTGGTGCTATGCATTTGCAGGAGTGAGCTTCTCTGAAGGCAGTTGAATGCATGTTGTTCTGCTCCACCAGGGTTAATGGTCTGAGGTTACAACTCCAATGCTGGTGTTCGTCAATTAATCTACAAATTAATTGGCACAGTTAAAGGTATTATAACTGGCTGTCTGAGTTGTAGCCATAATAAATTTAGAAGGAATAGAAAAAAAAATATATTTTGTTCTGTGAAAAGTATCAGGATCAGTATTTTTAAATGCCTTAACGATCTTACTTTTCTGATATAATTTTACTATATTAGCCCTCATGGTCCCCGACATCCTCTGGCAGTGGCTTGTTAGGACCTAAACCTATGGTGAAGCAGCATTGGGTCACTGGTCGTCACAGTGGCGTGCCGTGGGTTTTCAAATTACGCCTTCAGCTCCAGTGTGAATTAGGGTTGTCATTGTATGAGCCAGCTCTTGGAAGTAAAATGTATTTGTCACGACTACACAAAAGGGCCCATGTAAAGCCTGTCTTTTGTAACAAAATCTAAGTAAAAAAAAAACTGCAAAAACAGATACAATGAACAATGACGGGTGGATACAAAGAATAAGAGTGAGCAAGAGAAAAACTTGGCTGAACTCCATTGTACTGACCCGGCCGAAAATTGGATTTGGGTCAGGTTAGCGAAAGTCTTGCCCGCATCGAAGTTGTCCGACCTTTTGTCATTAAATCAATACAACCGTATTTTTTTACATGTTTTTTACTGTTGGCGCGGTCGCTTTGGTGGATTACTTCCCCATGGCCAGTCATGGCTCATTAAATCAGTTGTGTTTCTCAAGGCCCTTTAAAGAGATTTTGTATGTCAACGCGGAATGTAAATGGATAAACCAATAGCTTTGTCAAAGAATAATTTTACAAGCTAGGGCTTAACTGCTCTCACGACAATCGGAGTTTGTGAAACCGCTGACGTGTCCTTATGTCTGCTACAAGGCTATGGTGTTGCCAACTCAAAATCAAATTGGCTAAACAACAGCTTTGTCGACACTTGCTTCAGGGGCTGCAGAACAGACAATGAAGGCCTCTCGGTACATTTCTGAGCCTAGAAGCAACTAATGGATGAAATGTGATTGGTTGAATTCTTAAATATTAAAGCACACATCTGGAAGCAGAGCAACCAGGGAGAAGAAGTGAAAAGAAGCTGACAGATAATTTGAAATTAATTCAAGTATTTTTAGACAACATATAATTTATATCTTGTGATTTTGACATTTCTTTGGCCGGCAGAGAAGGCCTTGCAGGCCTTCACGGCCCACCACTGGGTCCCTATCTATGAACGATCTGCCGGAAAAAATCAGGTCTGCGGGATCCCTTGACATTATCAACAGGAGGCTCGAGACCCACTTTTTAAAAATAGCCTTTAATTTATCACTTTTCATTTAAATACTTAAACGTCTAACCTTTTACTGTGATATACTTAACTTTTTTATTTTGAATGTTTATTTTTTTGTTTTACAGTTTTTGCTCTGTGAGGGTGCCCACTGTGATTCAATGGAAGAAAATCATTTCCTGAGGCCATCAGTTGCCATCTCTTTCCTCACATGGTTAACTTTTTCTTTATTATATTTCGATCATTATTTATTTTGTTTTTATTTTCTTTTAACCATTGTGTGTGTCCTTGTATTAGATGTTGGGTGGGAAACAAATAGAATATTTTATCGTCTTATTAATATCATGCAATTGATGTTTTTTTACAGCACTTTAAATGACATTTTGTTGGCTAAAAAAAATATTTACAAATAATTTGGATTTGATTTGAGGTATAATGCTGAAAAATAATGCCGCTGATCATCAAGGATTCTGCAGCAAGGATTCTGCCTTTCCCATTGACGACAATTCGCGTCCAGCGGCTGTCTCTAATGTTATTCCACTTGCCTCATTGCCTTTGCTCGCATGCTCCGGCAAGCGCAAAACCACTCGCACCTTTACCCATGAATTTTGTGGAAATAGCGAGTCAAAGTGGACAAAGAGCAGCTGCATTTACAGAGTCTTTACTTTTGGTCACTTTCGGCTTCACATTCCGGTAGCAAGTTCTGCAGGGAAATATCCTCTTTTAGGTTGAATAAAACATTTACAGGCGTGAAATGAAAACACATACGTAGGACTGACAACCCGGCTCCCGGAGGCGCCGTCGTGCGCCGGTTTTATGAGTTTCCTTCATCTCCGCGTAGTGTATCTTAATATGCTTGCCCGGCTCCAAATCCCCTTTATTCAATTAGAAGGGTCTAATTTGTGCATCAACAATTTCATTAAGCCTTCCACCTCCCTCACTGAAGAGATTAATTTCCCCTACCTCTTTATTTACTAAATGTGGAAACCTTACATTCCTGCAGGAGAGGATATGTCAAAGCAGGTTTTTTTCTCCACAACTTTACATCTTAGTCATCATTCCCCTCTGTAAAAATATTAAATAAGAGGGTTGTGTGCAGCTACGGTGCCTTGTAAAAGAATTGGCTCCCTATGAATTTATGGGCATATTCCCCAATTTCAGGTTACAGACTTATTAATACAAAAACTAAAATATTTACTCAGAAAAAACAACATGTGTGGCACAATCTTATGTTGCTAAAAATGAAAAATTGAAAAGTAGACGTTGCAAAACTATTGATTCAGTTCAAGTCAATGCATTGTACAACCTTGTCTTGCTCTGATCACAGCCACAAGTTGTTTTGGGTATGTTTTTATAAGTTTGGACATGTTGAAAAATAAATATTTGCACATACTTCTATACAAAACAGCTCAAGTTACGGTTTGATGGTGATTGTTTGTGCACATGATGTTTCCAAAAATGCTCTATACTATAGAGTCTATAGGATTGAGGTCTGGACTTTGGTTTGGCGAGTCAAACACCTGTATACTTATATGTTTAAACCATTCAATTGTAAATACTACTTTCTGTTTAGGGTTGATGTCCTGTTGGAAGGTGAACCTGCGCCCCATTCTCAGGTCTCTTGCTGACTGCATCAGCTTTTATTACAGAATCACCCTCTACTTAGCTGCATCCAACAATCTTCCCAGTCCCTGCTTTGACAGTGTTTGACAGTGTTTACAGGGTGATGTGATGTGATGTGATACTTTTGGGCTAAACGAAACGCTTTGTATTAGCCCAAAAACATATTTTTTGTTCCATCTGACCAGAGCACTGTTACACAATTTATTTGTGTGTCCCACGTGGCTTTTTGCAAATTCCAAGCGGGTCTTAATATGATATTCATTCAGAAAAGGCTTTCTTATTGCCACTCTCCCATTAAGGGCAGATTTATGCAGAGTACGATTTCTAGTTGACTGATGCACCGATTGTTCTACCTCTGGTGTGCATGCCTACAGGTAATCCAATGGGATTATGAGTCTTTTGTTGCTTCTACGATTAGTTTTTTTCATGTTTGGGCAGAAGGTTTAGAAGGAAGGTCATGTCTTGGTAGGTTTGCATTTGTTTTATGCTGTCTTCATTGTATTATTATTACTCGTACAGAGCTAAGGGACATGTGTACACTTTGCAAAATCTTCTTATATCTTATTCCTGGTTTGAATTTTTCCATTACTTTATTCGGACCTGCCTGGTTTGTTCTTGGGTCCTTATAATGTTCTCCAGTGTCTGCTTTTACAGACCTCTGAGACCATCACCCGACAGGTGCATTTAAATAGAGATTGAATGCAGTCTGTTTGTCTTGTTTAGTCATTAAAGGGGGACATTGGATCATTTAGACGTTAACAGGGAACCTCTAGCGTCAGTCGGCTGAGCATATTTTTGCAACACCTAATTTTCGTGTTCTGTAGTTGTAAATATAATATAAAATGTTGAAATAATTTGGTTTCACTTCAAGCTCTTGTTTCACATGTTATACATTCTTAGAAGAAATGTTTTTAGTGTTAAGTTTGAAGCCTGAACTGTGGCAAAACGACAAAACGTTTTTGGTGTGCCAATACTTTTGATAGGGACTGTATGATGGCTAAACAAGAGAGGCACCACCAAGTGGTGTGATGCCGTACTACAGAATATCACAATGCACAATTTTATCAGTTACTCTTTAGATCACAATTTTAATCGATTTTATAAATGGAAAAAAAAAAAACGTAAAACCCTCCTGTTGTCCTGATTTTTTTTTGTATAAACCCCATGACCCATCGGCACTAAAACCCCAATACAAGCAGATACTTTTAAATTAAAGTAACAACTTTTCTTTCACAACAATATGTCCAATGTAGCTCCCCCTCTGCACTTTTATACTTATAGCTAAACAATGTTTTTAAAAAATATGTGAACGTGAGTTTGGGATGCCTCTTTATTCATTCAAATGAGTAAAGTTTATTTCTTTCCTCCACTGACCAATCTAGTTTGAAACAAAGATGTGTATTTAAAATGTTATTATTTGCAAATATATCAGATGAGGATGGCAGATTTCAATGACAGAAACCCCCAACTAACACACATCTATTTGAAGATTTTTTTTTTAAATCCTGTGCAAAATGTTCCGAAAGAATACCTAGTTTAAAAAAAAAACAATCAAACAATATTAAATTATAATTATACGATAACAAACATACATATAGCTTCTGTCTAACATATTTAAATGCCATCATCATTATTGGCAATTATTATTTTAGTTTCAGGTGAGCCAAGTTAAACTCCCCAATGGACGGTACTACTTCAATTTCACAGTTTAGCTTTCATGTAACTGAATGCAAATCCTTTTTACCCACTACAAAAAAAAATATATATATACCCATTTTGCTCAAATTTTGTACATTTTTTTGTTGTTGAAATTATATATATATATATATATATATATACACACATAAATATTCTTTTTTTTGTTTTTTTGTTTATCAAATAAGAGAGAATGCATACTTAAAACAAGCCGAATGATCTTAACCCGCACACGGAAACATATTTTTGCCTAATTTAAGATTTATTTTAGTGAAAATGTTTTTTTTATTGTAATTATATTTTAAATTATTTAAGAAAAACTCAGAACATGATGCCGACACCACTATGTTTTACAACTGGGCATGTTTTCAGGGTGAAGTGTGGTTTTATTCTTATGCCAAACCTAACACATTGGATTTAGCCCAAAAAAGTAATTTTGGTCTCATCTCACCAAAGCACTTTTTTCCACATGTGGCATCCTGCATACGCCAAGCAGGTATTTCTATGATATTTTCTGAAAATGGGTTTTCTTGTTGCCACTCTTCCATAAAGGCTGGATCTTTGCAGAATAAGACTAATTAAACATAATGTTTATTTTATTTTAATTATATTATAAAGTATTTCACTCAAATCAAGTTTGCTGGGAATGCCTTAAACCAGGGGTGTCAAACTAATTTTAACTCAGGGGCCACACGATAGAACAAAAATTCTGTCAGGGGCCGGGCTGGTATATTAAAGAGAAAGAAAAAGAGAAATAAAGAAATAAGAGAAAGAGGGAGGGGAAAAGGAGAGAGGGCAGGACAAAGAAAGAAAAAGAGAGAGGGAGAGAGAGAGTGTGAGAAACATAAGAGAAAAAGTCATGAGAGAGGGGGAAAAGAAAGCGAGAGGAAGAAATAAATCCAAAGAGAAATAGAAAGACAGAGGGAGAGAAAAGAGAAAAGAAAGCGCGAAGGGTAGGAAGAGAGAAATAGAAAAGAGAGAAAAGGAAAGAAGGAAGTTAGAGCAAAATAAGTTAAAAAGACACAGAGAGAGAAAGAGACAAAGATCAACAAAGGAAGAGAAAAAGAGAGACACAGAGAGTGAAAGAGACAGAGTGGGATAAAAGGGGTGGAAAAGAAAGAGAGAGAGGAATAAATATAAGTACAGTGTCTTTGTGAGAGGCACCTCGCTTTGGCAACATCAAGTTATATATTTCAACCTGCAGCCTTTTTTTCTCTTGCGCTTCTCTGAGTGTTGTCTCTCGGGCCAGATTCAATCCCTTAGCGGGCCTGATATGGCCCGCGGGCTGCCTGTTTGACACCTGTGCCTTAACCTATAACCTAGATAAAGACACTCGCGGAGTTCCACAGTACGACTGTGTAAATGTTGACGAAAATTGGTTCAGCCGTTTCGGAGCCTATAAATCACACTAAAACACACATATACACACCAACACATTTTAGAAATGAAAAAATATTTTACATTTATATTAGATAGAGTTAACTAATGCTTTAGTGAAACTGCAAAATTCACATGAATAATAATAATGGATGAATAAGATGTGCTCACGACTAAGGTACAACGCGATGCCCTTGAAGGCTTTTTTAGGAAATCTCTTCAGAGCATGTTGCAATTATTGGAGTGCAAAACCGTATGAGATAAGTGTTGAGCTGCCTTTGTATATTTATTTTTTAAAAGGCGCACAAACAGTGGTGTATTTTGTATTTGTTTTTATCCCTGCAAGTCATTAGTCATCCAAACACCTTTCTTCACCTCGCCTCCTTATCTGGTACATGGCTCCATCTCCTACTATATGTCAGCTATCTCCCTTACCCCCCCCGGTGGCCTTAATTACAACTTGTAAAAACACGACCTAGATCCAATTTCCCCACACCAACCGCGTTGCCCCCGAGATGAATGCCCCACTGGCCAAATTTGATTAAGTTCACTTGAAATTATGCGTGTCCATGTGTCTGCACTTTTTTTTACTATTTGGAGGGGCGATTTAGATCATGTGCAAAAGAAAAAAAAAAATCATACATTATTTTTCGATATTGATACCAGTTAGTTTTTGTTAAACACTATATTTGCTAAATTCTGAAAATAAACCTTTATTCCAATTTAACGTTGTTAATAACCAGGACAGTCTCATTACGTAACAGAATGAACAAAGAACTCCCTGTGAATGAACGGTGCCTTTGCTTAGAAAATACACTCAAAAAACTGATTTGAAAAAAATGTTGGAGTAAAAAGTTCAACCGAAAGAACCTTTTTGGAACTCAAGTTGTTGACTGACATTTTCCAAACATTCACTCTCCGAATACCTACCTGAACTTGGTGTCCTTTTTTTCCAGGACTATTTTTTATTTTGTGCAAAGGTGACATAGCTTTTTAGATGGTTTTGGCTTGTTTTGCTCTCAAAACTCTGCATTTGTACCCTTCACAAGTGCACGAATCCTGAAGAACAGTACATTTCAGAAATGTTAAGTGGTCTGTGCCAGTCAGTTTTGTCATGTTCCACGGTTTATCGACAAATGTCTTGATCGACAATCGACTAAGTTTTGTATATGGTTTAAAAAAAGAGCATATACCATATTCTCCGGACTATAAGGTGCACCCGAAAACCCCAAATTTGACAGAAATTTGAACTCAAGCCTTAAACTCCAGTGTGCCTAATATACAGACAAAATTGGAAATGTGTCACCACATTGATGCAATTATTAATAAGTGAATATGGTATCGCTGACCACAATTTTATAGCAATGGAGGCAATGGGAATCAAACCATAAAGTGATGATGGGAGCTCAGAATTGGTATCCGGACATTGCTGTAGGTTTGAGTTTGTGTTGTGCACCTTTTTCCGTGTACAGGATATTACTGTGAGAGGTCACCAAGCATCCACACCGAAGAAATCAGCTTCCTCTTCCTAGTTCTTGTGCAAACATACCTTACTGTATCTCCAGCGCGCTAAAAACTTTGACATTTTGACTGTTTAATATCTCGTGAATCCATTCAATATGGTTGGTGTAAAGTGTAAGGAAGAGGTGAGCAGTTGTTCACAATTCCATAACATTGGATGCAACAGAAATCAAACCCAAATCATGGCATGGAGAGTGCTGGATCCTGTCTACAAGATCTGATGGGTCAGGGCCCAAAACTGGTTCAGGACCCAAAAGTCCTTGGCAAAATAATGGTAATAAGAAAACAATCGATAATGCCCTGCTCGGTTTCTGTTTAGTCAATCGAAATGAAATGAAATGATCTGCATTTATATAGCGTTTTTTAAGTCAAGACTTCCCAAAGCGCTTTACAGTGGGCTTCACATTTCCCAATAGCAGCCGTGCAGCCATGTAAGGCGCTAACCTGCTAATTGGGGATATTAGGGGTTCAATGTCTTACCCAAAGACACTTCGACATGAAACACGGAGGATTCGGGAATCAACTCCTGAGCCACTGCCGCCCCAAGCGTTTGAGATTGACCATATCTACTGTTATAAAAATGCTGTTATTTCCATTTCCGGTCCATATTAATGGTTGCCAAGAAAGTTAGTGATAGGGGGAATCAAAATTGCAAAACAGTGCCAACTATGATTGTGTCAAAGAAGCTAACAATTGTGTAAAACGGAAATGGTGAACAAATGTCTGCCATTGAAGCACTGCTGGAAAGGTACAGTAAATGTGTTAAAAATGTTCTATGTTTTAACTTCTTACCAATATATTGATCTTCATTAACTACATAATGGAATGATAATTGATGTTAGGGTACACTTATTTTAAGTAGGAGTATATGAGAATGTATACGGTACTTTTTTCTTGCTCTATGTAGATATGTTTTACTATGTTTGCCTAAAACTCAACAATCATTCTTTTTGATTTGGGTCACAGCTTGTCTTTATGTTGAATTGGTGAGCCCTGAAGTAAAAACAGTTGAGAACCAGTGGGCTAGTGGACAGGATCAGGCGCTCTTCCAACCGTGATATGGGTTCAATTCATGTTGCATCCAATCTTCTGCAATTATGGAAAAACTAGTCATGTCCCTAGCTACCTATTGATTAGATATCTGTGTTCTGACTATTTATATCCAGTTTGACCTCTGTTGCCACTACTGTTATGCAAATATGGTCATTGATAACATTTATTGACTGATCAATAATTGCATAAATTCGGCAACTTATTTACGATTTTGCCCACATACAAGACACACCAGATTGAAGGGCGCATATTCAAATGTATGGCTAATTTGGGACTTTTGGGTGCGACTTAAATTTAAAGTTGAGCATTGAGTATGTGTCGGCATCACACACGATCCACGCTGTCACTTTCGCCGAGTGAGGCTGCCAATAACGGTGCCTGCTCCCCTTTAAAACGCTTCACATCCGACCGACCTGAGAGTGGCAGCCCAACGGACCGGCAATGACCTTCACACACCTCGCTGCTCAAGGTCGCACCGTGCATCCTCCCCCTAGCCCTGTCAATCAACATCAGCACGGTGACTCTACAATTATTAAATGGACTCCTCGCAAGAATAATGAAGTCTCCAGAATAGTGATTAGCGTCAGAATTGTCAAAACTTTTGCGTTTCATTTTACGTTTTCATTTTCAGGGGGTTTCGTGGAATTTCACCTTGGCCGCACCAGTCCATAAAGCTGTGTGCTAGATGGCTATCGTGACCTGGACCTAGTCCATTACAGTGCGTCTTAGATACAGATCGGGCACGATACTCTAGTCATTTTCCGAACGTTATCTTCAAGGAGATCTACATTAGATCGGCAGGGTACTGCCTCTCAGGGCTCGCTTCATTAAATCCTCAGTTAGCCTCTACCTGACTTTTAAAAGAGAAAATTGGGCTGAATGGACTTTACATGAAAACCTCAGTGATGTTAGAATTGCTCAGCCTGCGAATTCTAAAAATAGCATATGGATATATAAGGATACCTCAGATCCTCCTAAATCTAAACTAAAATTAAAGATCACATAAACGTTAACTATACATATATTTTAATAATTACACCCAGCAGCGTTTTTATTTCATCTAATACAATTTTGCAGTGCAGACGCTACCCTACTTATGACCATTTGTTTTACAAAAAAACGGTAGATATGAACATTTTTTCGGTTGGTGTAGGTTAGAGTTTGTTTTGCACACCTCTTTCCGTGTACAGGACATTACTGTAGTGCTTGGCACTGTGAGAGGTCACCCAGCATCCACACCGAAGAAATCAGCTTCCTCTTTCTAGTTCGTGTGAAAACATACCTTACTGTATCTCCAGCGCGCTAAGAACTTTGACATTTTGACTGTTTAATATCTCGTGAATCCATTCAATATGGTTGGTGTAAAGTGTAAGGAAGAGGCGAGCAGTTTCTTTTGAAATGAAAGTGGAATAAGAAAGCTTGATGCAGTTTAAAAAAAATGGCTGGATCGCTTTTTTATTTGTCCCGTTTCTACCGCGGAGGAGGAAGTCGCCCACTTTTTGAAGCCCATCTTCAAAAAGTAAGTTGAACTTAAATTGATTTATCTCTATGGAGCTTATTATTTTATTAAATATTTTTTCTTCAGTACAAAACAATGCAAGTTACTTATACGTACACGTACTTATGTAAACCGTAAACATAGAGAATTTAACACTGAAGCAACTTACTAACAAATTCAACTTACAACTTATACATACACAAACTATTGTGCCAAAACGTTGAATATCGTGTGAAAAACGTCTCTAAAATATTATTTTTTTATAGAATGAACAACACTGTTATACCTATTAATGAATTTTGGGGATAAAAGCAGTCCATTTGATATTGACAAATTTAGAAAATACTCTTTAAAGGGACAGTGTGCATTATTTCATCAGTAGATGTCGTTAGCCGAAAAAGAGCGCTAAAAAGCACAAGGAAGGATACCAATTACAGAGACTGATGAAAGTGACTAAATTACACCATTTTTCTTCTTGTTTTGCATGAGGCTTTTGGTTTAACAGGTACCCGTAACAGCAAGAGAGCCCACAATTATGTCAGCTCCTTATAGATGAGCCTAATGTTATGTAAGATGAATGCAAATTTATCAAACTACGATATTTCAAAACTACACATTTATATCATTGTTCATGTATTTTTGCATATTATTCATATCAATAAAGTTTTTTTTTTTAATGGTTTACACCCTTTGTACCATTGAGAGGCACTAAATAGTACTTAATTTCCCTTTTAAAAACACACAATTCAATCGATATAACAGGTTGATTTCCACAAAAAGCTAATATTTATTGATGAAATGAGCTTTTATGCATCAAATTAAAGTTCATGCTTTAGATTTTTATATTCCAGACTGGTTTATATTCATTCTGGACAGGAAATAAGACATATTATAGCTACATTAGTCAACAAATTATCCCCCCAAAAAAACAATTACTTGTTAAAAGTCTGATATATATATATATATATATATATATATATATATATATATATATTATACAGTGGTATCTCTTTATAGGAATACCTCTAAACACAAGATATGTAATATACTAGTTTTATTTACATCAAAATTCTTACTTGCTACCATTAGAGAGCGCTTAATGCTCGTGACCGCTAACCGCCAACATCGGTGGGTTCTAGTTTGCACATGAAAATTATTGCAGGCAAACACGTTGTGCTGTAAAAATTGCCTGCACTTTTATTTAAAGTAACAGTAACTTTAATTAAAAAAAAAAAAAAAAAAAAAACTTACAACAAGGATGCACCAATTAACTTATAGCATGACAGACTATGTAGAATATTGTGACAATATTAACAATTTACAATGACGTTGTCATCTGCTACCAGTGACCCGGACAATCTGGATTAGATCTGAAATGGGCGAGACCCAATTGGTCTTTTTTGGAAAATAAATTAATAAATAATTTAAATAAAAAATGTTAGACGGCATACACAATTTAAAATCCATCCATGCATCTGTCAGCTCCTGTTTATCCAGGGTCAGGTTGCAGTGGCAGAAGCCACAACAGGAAAGCCCAGACGTCCCTATTCCCAGCCACTTCACCCAATTTAGCCCACAGGATCCTGACGTGTTCCCATGCCAGCAGAGTCTCTCCAGCATGGACTGGGTCATCCCCGGGCCTTTTTCCAGTGGGACATGACATGCCTGGAACACCTTCCGTGGGAAGCGTCCAAGTCATTCTTGCCCTATTCACCTCAGCCTTCTCCTTTCAATGTGAACGGGCAGCAGCCCTACACTATTATTTGCCGCCAATATAAACAGGAAGCTTTACTCCAGCACTTACTTCAGCACCGGACTGTGGGTTTCGGTTGAAATATGCAACTCGGGGTTTACTTGGGGCAGAGTCCTTCGAATCAAGCGTGCAATGCACGCGCAGCTCTTAAATTAACAGTTTGGCGCTGAAGTGTGCATTTTTGCGACATGCAGCGGACATAAGTGAAACTGAATGAAAAGGCACCAAAAAAAAATCATATTCTGCGTAATACAAGCTGCAAATAGTGAACTATTTGTCCGAAAGCAGAAAGACGGTTTGTAAAGCTTGAAAGCTATTGGCGAGAAACAGAAATTATGTCTGACGTGAGGGAGGTTGAAGAAGGAAGCTGCGCTTTTTGTACCCCAACATGTATTTGGATTTAGTGATTTTGAATTAAACTGATAATTTAGTAAGCGTTTTCTTGATTTAAATAATTACTTGAGTAAAAGTAAAAGCATGCTGTGTAGATAAATTACAAAGTAGAAGAAAATAAAGGTGAGAGAAAAGCCTGACTTAGTGGTTAACATTTTAAGCCCGAACAAAACCCACATTTCGGGCCGGAGTTGGGCCCAAGATCTTATCAAATATCACATATATACATTTACATGGTTTGATTCTATGGACTGTCATTGATGTAACGAGGCCATTTTCGCAGACATTTAACAAAGTTGAAGACGGCCAGGGGACGTGTAGGTGAGTTATGCCGGCTTTAAAGTTTGGAGATATCTTGTTTCCGACTGATTGTGATGTTTCTCTGATAAGAATATTTTGGTATAGTCTGCATATCTTGAATCCCAAGATTTGAAGCTTTCCAATGATATGTGGCATGATGTATTTATGTGACTGGTGACATCTTACTGCTACGTATCTGTATATCAAAAGTTTAAGGGGTTAAGCGAAAAACTGTTTCTGTGTACCATCTTTCTTTGTAAATATATCACGTTTCCATTCGGGCCCATGCGGCTTATACTCAGATGCGGCTTATGCATCTACAAAATGTTTTATGCTATAAAATGTACAGAGTGCGGAAGGTGTGCTCTGGAGTCCGGATTTTACGGTAAATATTATATTTAAACCTTATCCCTGAAGTGAGCCTTTTTATGTGAATAATCTCTAAAATGTTAGCACTTGGATCTAATCTTTTGACCGCCCGGCATGTGCTGTTAGAAGCGGTCTTCCAGACAGCGAGATAAGAGATCAGCGGCGATGGTGGCCCAGGGTTTGTCCTTGCCTCTCGGTGAAGGGCAACCTTGGCTTTCAGGAGACTTGACATTGATTTTTCTGACTCTACTACGTGACGGCTGCCGTGATGTGGGATCATCAACGCCATTCCAAAGGAATACCAACTGGTTTATTTGTGTTTTTTCACATGTCCTGGGGAAGCAGGGGATATGCAAAGCAGGACATCTTTTCAAGAAGTAATTTGCTAAAGCGTCAAATGCTCTGAATAAGATTATTGATTTATTTTAATCCTTTTGGGGTTTATCCACATAGGAGCAAATCGTATTAATCCTGTAAAGAAGGTGATCAATATGAACGACTGGGCAATGTCCGATTAATAATCAGCTGGCTCCCTGTGTAACCCATTTGTATTTGCATTTGCCCTTTGTATACAATCATGTTATTTGAAATCATACATGTCGGTTACAGGGTAAGGCCTTGGGATCAATAAAGTCCTTAGTGATTTAGTTTGACTAGTTTTACTTCGAACGTTTTACTGTAAAATACTTTACTTTTTATTAAAACTGTCTGTTTTTGTTCAGCGTTTCTGTTTTCTTTAATTGTTATTATAATTTTTTCCTGAAGCCTTCGGCTGCTGACCCCGTCAGCGTGGAAAAGCCCCTCTCAAGTCTTTCTCCTCACGTGCTTAGTTTGTGCCATTACATTTTATTTCTAGTTGTATTTGTTTTTATTGTTTTTTTTTTTAACCATTGCGTGTTTGTGTTTATTGTCCCATGGATGTTTATATGTAGCACTACGAGTGGAAATATATTGCCTGAAAAGAAGTTTATAAATAAATTGTAGTCTGTTTGATAATATGACATTACAAATCAATCTGGGCGCATCAGCAAACAGTAAGATTACTTTATGTATGCATGTATAATGCTGGGGTACCAATGGACCTGTTCTGAAAATAGCTCCCCAGTGCGGGGTCATTGTGATTTTCTAGACCATTATTTTTTTGAAGATGTTGGTTGAGTTTATTTAATCCAACTTTCAACATTTAACCTGGTTATAGCATTGTGTCAACATAGTAATAACATGAAACATTATTATAGAAATGCATCAACATTTTTGCCTTTTGCGCGTATCGGTAAAAAAGTAGCCCTCATTTTAAATTGGTTCCGCTATACGGTTACAAAGGTAATATATAATATTTGCCATTTCTGTAAAGCACTTTGAATTGCCTTGTGTATGAATTGTGCTATACAAATAAACTTACCTTGCCTTGCCTCGCCTATATATATTTGTTTTCAAATACACTTATTTTTCACTACTTTTTTAACCTCACTCTAAAAAAACCCATACAAAAAAAAGAAACGTGTTTACTGGTAGAAGACTTCACACACACACGAAAAAAAAAAAAAAACTGGCAAAGAGAAACAAAGTTTTACAGTGTGAGGATGAGCGTGTACGGTCAAGCACTGGGTGACACATCCAGCGGGTGATTTTAATGTCACACTGATTCAGTGCTTGTGTTCTCACGTCTTGGGGAATGTCGGCTGGAACGAGGCTCCAGTTTGAAGGGTCGGACTTAAAGCAAAGTGATCTTTACCCACATGAATCATGCACCGCAATCATAGAAGAGAGTGAGCTTGCAAGTTTTTTTTTCTCTCTCAATTCTCCCACAGCATCAAAGGTCAGCATTGTCACTGACTCCTGCTCTTGTTCAGTCTTTTTGATTTTATGAACTCAGCTTTAACACTTTCTTTTTCCCGCGGAGACTTCTGACTGAGCGTCCAGCGGCGTAAAAAGGTCAACAAATGAGGAAAGCAAAACAGAGAGGGGGGGCAGTCCTCACTTGAAGGTCGGCAGCACAGAAAGGTCAACATAATGGAAGAACCTGGAGGAAGTGTAGAGCAGTGGTTGCCAACCCTTTGTGTACCATGGACAATTTCATTGTCTGATTATATTTTCATGGCTCAGGCCTGGGGTGGAATTAGACAAGCTTTTACCTTTTTTCTGAAATAATGTTTACGCTACGAATAACCATGATACAATATATAATAATATCACCCAGAGTGACTCAGTCAAATATTTAGGTGTCATATTTGACCCCGATCCGTCTTTTCCACCACTCGTTAAGAATATTACTAGAACAGCTTTTTTCCATCTTCGCAACACTGCTAAAATTCGTCCTATGCGGTCTCAGTCGGATGTGGAGATTATAATTCATGATTTTGTTACCTCCCGTTTCGATTACTATAATGCACTACTCTCCGGTCTCCTCAAGTCCAAAATCAAGAGCCTTCAGCTGGTACAAAATGCTGCACCGAGGCTTTTAATTAAGACAAGACAGTTTGATCACATTACCCCGATTTTAGCCAACCTGCATTGGCTCCCTGCTAGCTTAAGATGTGATTTCAAGGTTCTGTTGGAAGTATACGAAATCATGCCTGGACTTGCTCCCTCACATCTTTCAGATATAATTCCCCCCTCTGTTCCGGTCAGAAGCCTTCATTCTGAAAATGCTGGTATAATAGTGATCCCAAGACCCAAGAAGAGATCCGCAGGTTCGAGAGAGTTCTCCATCCGGTCCCCGGTGCTGTGGAATGCTCTTCTCTCTGAGATTCGATCTGAAACCTCAGTGGAAATGTTTAAATCCAAGCTTAAAACACAATTATATTCTATATAATATGAATAACCTATATTTTATCTTGACAGTATCTGTGTATTTGTATTATTTGCCCTCTTGTAGGTTTTAGATCAGGTGATGGTGTCATAATAGTCTGTGGTTTGCAATAATCTGTGGACTGTGCAGCTCTTTGAGATTAAGGGCGTCACAGATAAACATGACTTGACTTGACTTAATAATACCAACTATAATAATATAAAAAGAATGTATGTAAATCGACTGTCTAGTAATGTAGAACATTTAGAAGACCTCTTAACATTACACCAAAATCGCATTTAATTTTCAGAACCGCTTGTCTTAATGAGTAAGAAGAGTGCTGGGCCCATCCAGCCTTGTTTTTGGAATGTTGAATGGAAACAGAGTGCAGATAAATCTCCGTAATAGAAGAATACGAACTAACCAATTAAGCCAACCCTGTGAAAAACATGTTGGAGACATGTGGTCTCTATCGGTATCGCTCTTTAGCCTGGCATTCTTTGCGTTTGATAAATTCACCCTTTGTCAAATGTTTGCAATGCTTGGCAATCAGCGTTGTGACCTCATAGCTTCCCTTTGTAGCACTTCCATTAGACTCCCAAGGTTTTGTGAAAAAGTGCTGCTGTGCCGTTAAAACAGCTTACAGTTGTTTCACGTTTTCACAGTGTATTTCCAATAGGATTGGCAGTACCTCTAAATATGAAATTCTTTGAAAACAGCCAATCGCTTGGCAAATTAGGCAGACACAGTTGTTTCAGATTTTGGGGAAAAAATAATCAAATTGTTGCTTGCCCTGGACGCGGCGGACATCACCGTCAACCTTTTTTTTTTTTATGCCATGTCAGAAGACAAGGGCAAGGTGGCCAAAGGGCTACTGCCATTATCCGATGAAATGGTGATTTATGTTTTTTGTACACATTTATCTTATACATTATTCATTGTATGACAAAGGCCCTTGACCAGTAAAGATTTGAGCCTCAGCCGTAACTGGACCCCAGGCCGAACTTAAAACATACCTTTTCTGAAAAACACAAACATTATAATTGAACCTTGAGGATGGATTGACAGATTTCAGAAACATCACAACAATTGCAAACACAATTTCTTCTTAAATCCAATAGCTATTACAAAAGGACCTGAATGAAAGACCTTTACATTCATAGAATTGCCAAACAATAGGAATGTCTGCAGAGTGGTGATTAAAAACTCTGCACATTCCACAAACACTTTCACCTTGAAGTGTTGGTAAATGACCAGAAAACACATTGTCAATGCAACTGTTTTTTTTTTGTCTTTTTTTTTTTGAGGGAGGGATTGGAGAAGAGTGTTACCTTCAGCCCCAGGGTGAAGTCATCGGGGTCAAAGTTGGTCAGGGAAGATGGTCCAGGACGTTAGCCATAGGACAGGACAAGGGGTGGTACGAACAGTGGTGGAAAAAACACGATGGTGTGGCACAGCGAATGAGGGCGGAGGGGTGACATGTGAGGAGTGTTTCGGGGAATATGGTCCAAAGGGTTTAAAGCAAAATGGGAGTATTTGAATGATACAGAGGAAAGGTTAAGAAAAGGGAACGAAAAAGAAAAGCTGTTCAAGGAGTCAAAAAGAATACCCAAACAAAAGAGGAATGAACCCATACCTTGGTCGTTTAACGTCAGGTGCGCCAGACCTTGAAAGGGGAAAAATAGACAAAAAGAACAGAAAGAGCAAGAAGAAAGAAGGTCATAAAAGGCACGAGAAGAACAAAAGCATTGTCACAACGTTGGACTGCAGTTTGTGACAGACATCCTGGGGCAGACTCGGATGTCAGAGTTCAAACCAAAACAGAAAAGAACACAGAGAGAGCAAGAAGAAGAGATAGAAGAGAGAGGGAGAGAATACCAACAAAAAACAAGAAAACACTTTTTGAGTGAAGTGTGTGAAGGGTTTTGAAAAAAAAGAAGCATTTTTTGTTGTATTTGGCGCAACGCCCGTAGGCCATTGCTCTCACAAATGCTTTTTTTTTCCCCTCTGGAGTACTTATGGAACACAGAGAAAAAAACTGTTTGGCAGAAAAGGCTTGAGCTAGATTCGAATTTGAAAACCACATGATCATCCGCAATGTCTTATAGAGAGAATGTCCGATGTGTTATCTTGAGAGGGCAAAGACTAGTCCAACATGAATAATAGCTACTGGTCTAAAATACTAATGTGGCTAACTATAGGCAACAACCCTCAGGAAAACGACCAGATTCAGACCAGGGTCCATAATGCTCATAACGACGAAAGCATGTATACATTCAGTCATTCATTATCTGTACCACTTATCTACACTAGGGTTCCGGAGATGCTGCTATCATCGCAGAGTAAGCACCGGACACCCGGAACTTCTTGCCAGCAAGTCACAGGGTACACACAGATATAATACCATTTAAACCCTCATACATACTTGGGTAAAATTTGGACCCGCCAATAGACCAGCCTTGCAGGTTTTTGGAATGTGGAAAGAAACCTACACAGGCACAGGGAGAACATGCAAACTGCACAGGGAGGCCAGTAGCTGGACTTTAACCTGGGACCTCTGAAACATGGGTCTGTCTCACTAAACACTCAAAATGCCCATGACAAAATTAACGTTCCTAAAATACGAGCTTGGAAACACTTTCAGGTCCATCAGCTTGAAAGCGGCCTACAAAAAACATTCAACAACATGAACGACATACAGCATCACTGTGCTATACTGGGTGCATGTCAGCAGATAGGAGAACCTTAGAGATAATCATCAACACAGCCCAGTTGCTGACCAGTCTGCAGGACATTGCCGGATCAGACTACCAGAGCAGCGCCGTCTAAATTACTAAACACTTCTCTCAACCTGGCCAACACCTCTTTGACTTCTGGCAAAAGTTACAGGTCCCTTAACACAAAGATTAACGGGCTTAAAGATAGTATCTTCCCCACAGCCTTCATCTCCCTCAACAGGCACACAAAAGTGTAAGAAAAATATATCTTGCCTATGTATCAAAATAGTTATATTCATATTCTATGTATCTATTCATATTCCTGTCAAAGCTATATTATTATTAAAGCTTTAAAAATGCTCTCGGTGTAACGTCTTTCTTTGTAAATGTGTGTAACCCATGTATAATATGTATTTGCAACTGTATATTTTGTAATGCATTTATTTGTATTTATTTTAGACACTTATTCTGATATGCTTTGCGCGGGTGAACGAAAAATGAGGGGTGAAAGAAACGCGGGGTGCTGAATTTAAGTGGGGACCGCTAAATGTGAGGGACAGACAAGGAAAGAAGAGGGGGTAAAAAGTTGGTTAAAGAAAAAGGAGTAGCGAGAGTAAATGTGTTCATCTGATATATTTTTTTCCACCCTTACCTTTGGAAATATACACTTTTTTCCTTGCATTACTTTCAACGGGACCTGGACTTGGCAGGTCTGCATCAAACCTTAAGTATCAGTATACTTTTCCATTCATTTTGCCGGCTGTGATTTTTGGACTGTGGACTTTAATGAAGGACATTTAGTTTCAATCGCGGGACTTGAAGTCGGGTTTGGGTTAATTTTGTGTTTGTGTTACATGTTTGAATGCGGGCGTATGCGGCTTATATACAGGTGCGGTTTGTGTATGTACAAAATCGGTTTTCCTCTTAAAATGTGGTGGGTGCAGCTTATAATCAGGTGCGCTCTATAGTCCGGAATTTACGGTATATTTGTTTCTTTGAACTCTTTTATTACATGTTTATTCTGAAGGTTCACATCTATTTTTCATTGTAAACAATTTAGACTATGTTTTAATCAATGACAAAAACACTTAAAAAAAAAAAAACAATTGTAACTCAAATGTAACTGTCGGAGGTGGTCCAAAATCAAACAGCCAGGTTCCTCACTGCCTGCGCCGTGGACAAAAACAAACACACTTCTTTCCTCTCCTGAGGATTCAATTGTTGGAATCTTAAATCTGACAAAACCCAACAAAGCTCCCCAAACAAAGCGATTGGATTTGACTCGAGGCGGAACATACTTTCAAGAGCCGCTCAGGCCAGTCAGCACCATTCAAGTGAACCTGTCTCCGGTCAATCGATAAATAAGACTTATACCTCATTGGAGGGTCGGTCTTTGTCTTCCGTAGCCGTCGCTACGGGAGCCTCGATTCCTGAGAAATTCAATTTCGGACTCGAGATGACTGAACCGTCAAACGTTTGGTGCTCAGCCCAAGCCGGATAAATAAAACACAGTGAGCACTCGTTGAAGGTGGCTGCAAATTTCCCATGTTCATTTTGTTGGTTGTCAGTCTCTAGCGCAATTTGAGGATATTGGAAAAAAATAAGTTTAAATGCCAAGGATTGGTGTGATTTTGAAAAGGTTATTTTCTCAAAGCCAAACGTGAATACAAAACGGAGTAGAAGCTTAGAACAAACACTCGCTGCAATCAATAGATCCAATCCACCACACTCCTGAGGTTTTCTCTCATAACTTTGTCCTAGGTAACAGTAGCTTATATATCGTTAGTAAAACAAACTAGGACTGGCTGGGCTGTAGTACCACATCAAAAAATAACTTGTTTCTCCAATCTGGGACAGTTACCATGTCAAATTGTAACTAAAAAAAACAAATTTAAAGAAACAACCAAAATTAAAAAAAGTTCATATTAGTTGTTTCGATTGAAACAAAACTCAAAACTGTGCAGACTATTTAGAAAACAATAAATTATGTTAAAATCAGTTTCAACGTGAACTAAATTTGGATAGCTTGTGAAAAAATATAAAGTATTTGTAGCTTGTGCCTAAATTGCGACAATTGAGCAGTTATTAGCGATTGTCCACTTGTACAAAATAGCATACAGATACAACACCTAAAAACAACAGCTTTTAGTTTCAACACCAGCTTGTTTGTTGGATTTCTTGATTTGATTATATTATTTTGAACTAAATAAATCAGATTAATTTAATCATAGTCTGGCCCTGACATAAAAACCTTGTGGCATGGCAGCCTTCTAGAAGATGTTGAGCAAAGCATGAAAATATGATAAAAGGTTGCTGTCTTTTGTTGAATTAAAAGCAAGGTATACATACTTCAAAAGGATAACTATAGTGGCATTCATCCTTTTTTTAGAGATTAATTTCCTATCAAATGTTCATATGTATATCTGCTATGTAATCCTCAGACTAATGCGCAGCTGTTCCCTAGCTAGCACCATAAGACAACAGAAGCTCCATTTCATTACTCTCCCTTCCTTAATCCAGAAATGCCAGGCAATACGTAGACAAAGCCTGTCCCATTTCAAAGTGTAGGGGAAGGGGAAGGAGTAAAGACCACATGTGTTTAATCTCTGGTCCAAGGCCTCTGTATGCCTCCGTAGTTCAAGTCCCTCGGTTGGCAATATGGAGAGTCTGACAGTCTGTATAAACACACCGGCAGTGTATTTTATTTATCAATCTGCTTTTCTCATGGCCCTTTACGAGGACTCCAATGACAGTCACGCCACCACCCTCTGTTTTTGTTGCCTTGCACATAATCCATTAAGTAGATAAGGCAGAGTCTCCTGCCATGAAGCAGAGAGGCAGTTTCTCTCCACACAAAACTGACAGAGAAGCAGGCAAATATGATAAAAAAATATTATGTGCAAACACAGTAGGTACTTGAATTGTGTCAATGAGTGAGTTTCTTTGGTGACCTTAGTGAGCATGAATGTGTTGTAATGCCCCTCCCTTTCCAGGCTCGAAATTGCAAAGATGCGTCAGGTCTCAGGATGGCTCACATCAATCAATTGCGTCCTGCTTACCTTCCACCCTCTATCAGACCGAAACACAGACCACGTCAACACTGTGTATACATAAACTACTTGATACTTTGCACTTAGGCTATCGCTGTTTCCCTGCTTCGTGGAATTTGAATTAAATCGTCTTTATGTCATTGATATCAACCTATTGTGTTCAGAGCAGACATCAACTGTTATGTGGGCAGGTTAGGGAGGGCTTTGTGTGTTGGGTGGGCATGATTGTATGTGCATGCGACTGTCATAGGCTGGAATATGCGGTTAGTCAAGCAGTGGGACGGGCATTTAAGTCAACGTGTAACCCCCCCTAGAAACCTACTCCAGCTAGTATTTTAGCAGTCCATCACATTAAAAAAAAGGAATCAATCAAATCGGACTCTGAGGAAAAGCAGGAAAGCACAAAGAAAGGACGATCACCAGTGCTCTGTGGATTATGACTGGCATGTGAAGCGACTGAGGCGGTGTTGGGAGAGATGCTATTACCGAGGCTGCAGGTTCGGCCTTCTGCTATGGCTAAGCTAACGACTCTCATAATTTACCACTGGTGAGTCTGTAACTCAAAAACTCCAGATATATTTCCCATGAAACAGATAACCTGGAGCTATAACTCATGGAAAACCCCTACATTCATGAAGGGTGTATTTGTAGCATCACAAAGACCTGGCTCGATCCGAAGATACCCAATGCTAGCATGCAGCTCGCCAGCTGCTGTCTAAATCACTTTCAAACACAGAAAAAAATCCCTAAAAATGTTTGGTACCATTATATAAAGGGTTTAACTGCAATACTGTATTTTTTGTTTTTATTTGTAAATGTATAGATGTTATTTTTTTATAGTCGTAATCTCTCAGATGGTAAGGACTTCACATTGAGGTAAGTATGCCCTGAGGGGCCTTTTATGAAGGTATGACGCTATTTCGTGGAATTTTACTTTTCGCGGGGGTCCAGGAAATGACCGCAAAAAACAAATAATTATTGTACCCCGTGGTGATAGGACTACATTTGAAATAGCGTCATCCTCTAAGGGCACTTTGCAGCATATGGCTACCTCATTGGACATCCCCGCGTTTCATCTTCCTATTCAAATGGACGACACACCGGCGGGGGGTGAAACACTCCTGATGTATTTCGCCGTCGGAAGCGCTGCGAAAAAGGCGAGCTGCGGCCAGAGCAAGTTTGTAAAAGTCGCAAAGAATAACAGGAGGAGGAGGAAAGGAAAGGTTGCTGCACCCTTGGCGAGCGTTATAAAAGGCAACGGCCTCTACAAATCAGGGCTCTTACTCGGCTCGGGCACCGTTAAAGTTTCATGGCGTAATCATCGACGTACGCCTGGCGTAACCCAAAGGTGCTGGCGGCGCCCGCCATCGTTTGTAAGGCATTTGTTGAAACACGGTTGTGATTGAAAGTGAATACAAATCACTCTCTGCCGCCTCATTCATATTGCATATAGTGTCCTTTCACAGCTTAAGTCGTATGGAGATGGCTCAAATTTCAAGTGTGGTAATAATTCAAAAGGATGAGAGAGTGAGATGTGAAATATTGAGAGTTGTAGAATTGTGTTAAAGGGCTCCGCGGATCACAGCCTTTTTCAATTATTAACCGAGTGCGCCTATTTTCTAAAGTTGCGAGCCGTACATCACGCGTGTTCTGCTGGCATGCTTTATTGGTAAATACACGATGAATCATGTACAAGACAATAGAAGGGTTGAGCTAAGTGAGAGTATGGTTTTAGAAAGACTGTGGGTGGTTTTGAGGAGGTGGTTATGTTTCAAGGAATTTGCATTAAACTGTGTTGATACATTTTCATTAGTGTCTCATCTCACCTCATCAGCTGTACCGCTTATCCTCAGTAGGGTCGCGGGGGTGCTGGAGCCCATCCCAGCAATCATCGGGCAGTGGGCAGGGGACACCCTATACTGGTTGCCAGCCAATCGCAGGGCACACAGGGACAAAGAACTCACTCGCTCATTCACACTTAGGGACAATTTGGACCGGCCAATTTGCCTGAAATGCATGTTTTTGGAATGTGGGAGGAAACCGGAGTGTCCGGAGGAAACCCACGCAAGCACGGGGAGAACATACTGCACAGGAAGTCCGGTAGCTGGATTTGAACCCACACAGGAGGTTCCCAAGACCTTAGAACTGTGCCGCACACGCGCTAACCACTGCGCCGCCGTGCTGCCTAATAATAAAATAAATTAATTAATAAAAAAAAAAAAAAATAAGAAAAAAAAAAATAATAAGCATTTTTGAAAGGGTGTCGCTACTTTGTGGTTTCACGTTCGCGGGTTCAGAGCTTCGCAGGTCTAAAAAAAAATAATAATAAAATATAATAATTCTAAAAAATTATGATTATAATATTTAATATCTATATATTTTTATATTTATATTCAAGCATTTTTGAAGGGACGTCGCTACTTCGCGGATTTTCACTTTTCGGGGGTGGTTTTAGACCCCAGTAACGGCAATAACCGAGGGATTACCGTAATACATTTTCATTAATGTGTTCAATAAAATTACAAAACATATTAACATTGGAAAATGTCTGTATATTGAACTAAATTGATATTAACATTGTGAAACATTGCGTGATCCCAAAAGCCAAGAGGAGATCCGCAGGTTATCGAGGGTATCTATTCGGGCCCCGGTGCTGTGGAATGCTCTTCCCCCTGAGATTCGATCCGCAACCTCAGTGGAACTGTTTACATCTAGGCTTAAAACGCATTTATATTATATAGTTTATGAATGACCTATATTTGATGTTGACGATGTATGTGTATTGCAACGTCCATTGCAGCCTCATCACCCTGAAAAGGGGATAACCTCTCAAGGTTTCTTCCTTTTTTAATGCTGAGGATTTTAGATCAGGGGATGCTGTAATAATAGTCTAATATTCTGAGGTCTGTGCTGCCCTTCAAGACTTCTTGTGATCAAGGGTTACACAAATAAACGTGACTTGACCATACATGACCTGAATACACATGACACTAGAGTGTAAACATGCTATAGAGACTCTAAATATGGATAAATAATAATAAATAATATCAGGATAAAAGTCAAGTCAAGTCATTTTTATTTGTATAGCCCTTAATCACAAAGAGTCTCAAAGGGCTTCACAGCTTATTACACCATCCCCTGATCTGGAACCAACATGAGGGCAAGGAAACCAAAAAACCTCAACATGAGGAAAATGAAGAAACCTTGAGAAGGGACCGCACATGTGGTATCCCCCTTCCAGGATTACCAGACAGCAAAGGATGTTGCAATCACAAATAATACAGAAAAAGACTGGAAGCCAGGAAAATACATTTACAATATAGTGCTTAGAGACTGGCCCAAGTTATAATGCAATTGCAATATGTAAATGAAAAAAAGAGTAGTGCACTGTAACAATATATACAAAAACAAAACACGTTACAAATTCACGATTGATTCAGTGATGGTTACATTTACAGTTCAAATTAGTACGATTTTGATTTGATTCCTTACATGTTGAGCCGTTTGAACTTGTGCTGCCTTACTTTTTTTTAACATATATATATATATATATATATATATATATATATATATATATATATATATATATATATATGATATTTGTTCTATTTTAAGTATAGTTTTTCTTTTATACTACTAAAAATCAAATTGGAAACTGTAATTGCTTACAAGATCTTATTTATTAAAACATTTAAAAGTTGTTTTTGCCTAAATGGTTTATTTATTCATTTAATATTTATATCATTTATTCAATTCTGAACATTGATTGGATTCAACTTTTTGTCTTGTATTTATTGTCTCTTTCATGAGGATCTTCAGAAGATGATGGAAAAAATAAATGATTATTTGATGAATGCCTTTCAAAGTCCATAATTGAACTCAATAAGTGAGATGGGTTTTTTTTTTAGAAATGCATTACATACTGAAAGTGATACAGAGTATTTTAACATGAATATGTGTCAGAGTCCATTAGTTATGTATTTTTTTCTAAAATACACGTTTTTTTAGAGTATTTTATTTTTATTTTCTAAGTTTAACGCCGGGTGGCATTACCGCCTCAATAGCATATATCTCTGACAGTCTACCAGCAGTCGCCATGGTTACGTAAGATTCTAAAAGCATTCTCCTTACTTGGCTGTGTGTAAACACGAATTGTATTTCCTTCCTGTTTTTTCTTTGAAATTCCGAAGGGAACTGTTGACCCCTCCCCTTAGAAAGACACTTAAGCCTTCGCGAGTGAGTCATTAAATCTTTATGGTCACTTTCCTCTTTACGCAGCGGCAACAGCCATCATCTGTCAGGAGTGATGCACTAAGTTGTTTGGAGACCCTCTCGACATATGTGCCCCTGTATTTAAAGCTTCCATTAGCCGCACGGCACAATTAAGAATGCATAAACACACAGATTCGTATGACAAACAGGGTTGGCAAATAACGGAATACATGTAACTGCGTTACATAATTAGAATACACTAAAAAATTGCATTCTGTTATGGAAAAAAAACATTATCAAACCAAAGGATTACTTTGCAGGATTAAAATTTAATTTAAAACTAAATCGACATACACATAATGTGCCGATCAACTAATTGCGTCCATCATAATATAAATTAGTGGCAATCAAAAGACAGAGAGAGGTGAGGTGCGCCTGGTAGTAATATACCTATCTAAAGCGCAAATTACACAGATAGGCAATTCAATCACTTTTATTTTGTTTGTATTTTAATTTTCCTTCAATTTAGCACTCATGAAGTTGAATTGGCGTTAACCTGCAGTTTCGTGAGGGCAGCGCAGTTGTGCTACTGATGCGTTCAGGGACATTTAGTAAATATGAATTTTCGTTTTCTTTCCGTATTTTGCAGTTAATTTGTGTCCAAAATCACCATATGAAAATTGCATTATTTGTTGTGGTTTTACTTAGCCTGGTTGTCACGATATGGCAATTGCCCTCACCTGCGCTCACTCATTCAGCCCCAAGCTGCCACTCCTTCCCTAAACTAGTCCTCCTTTGCAGGAGCGTCATTCTCGTTCACACCTTGTCAGTACGTCTGCGGACCTCAGCGCATGCAAGGCAAGCACTTTTGACTCTGGCTCCTGTTTTTATCTTGACCCGTTCCCTGTATCCAAGCTCCGTTCTCCTGTCCCGGCTACCCATATCCTGCCTGATTCTGTTTTCTGTGTCGATCCCCAATCCAAGTTCCGTTCTCTATTCCTGGCTACCCGCATCCTGATTCATTTTCCTGTATTAATCCCCGACTTCCCGGTCGTCCCGGCTACCCAACTTGTTCCAAACTCTGACCACGCTCCGTCTCCTGTCCCGGCTGCCCGGCTCGCTTCCGATATCCGACCACGCTCCCTTCTCCAGTCCCGGCTGCCCGATCCCCATCTTTTTCCTGCCCTATCCCTTAATAAAGCATTGTGTCAAACGTTATGCATTTCGATCCCCTGCTTGTACCGGTCGTGACACTGGTAAATCTGAATATTGTCAAGAGTAGTTTTAAAACGAGAACTTAGCTACAAAAAAATTAGAAAGTGAACATTTGGTGTGATTAAAATGATATTTGGTTCTTAATGTGAACTAAAACAGACCATATCTTATCTTCCATGTGACAGAAAACGTTTATTGCCGCTTAATAAATTATACAACATGGTTAAAATGTACATTACTTTTGGGGGACTACAAAAAACTACCTGACCTTGGTTTCCTCGAATTCTTTTTCAAGGTTACATTGTTCATTTATCGAAATCGCAATTCACTATTTCTATTTATATTATGTCTATTTAGTATTTTATTGACATATTTGGTATTGGTAAAAGTCATTAAAATTAATGTTATATTACAGCAATATTCTAATACTCGGATTACATTACCGATTAAATTTTTCAAGAAGTAACTGGTAACTGTATCGGATTACGTTTCTAAAGTAACCCCCTGAACACAGCAAATAAATTCACAGCACTCAAAATGAGCAAGTGGGAGATGTGTTATATGTAGCTGTTGACAAAAAAAAATAATATTCAAATTAAAGTGTCAATGTTTGGTGATGAGGTTGAGACCCAAATCGAGAGCGAGTATCTCATCAGCTCCCACACATCCGCTAATTAACTGCGCGGCGCTGAGTGAATCACTTTGACGCACACATTTTGTTCATTAAAACAGCGTTAATATGTCACGGGATCCGTCTGGAAAAATAAACCCCGTCACCCGCGGACCGACGAGAAAGAAGGGACGCGAGCAGCTGCCTCTTGCCTCGTAACGACGCACTTCATAAATAAATAGGACCTCCATATGCGGCGCTGATGAACGAGGAATCGCTTCGGGTTTTAGCCGCTGCAACCTAGCGCGCTGTGGGGATATTGATGATGGCGTCACTTAGGGTAATTTAAAGCGGGCATACGGGAGATTTTCAGATAAACTAATGGGCTAGCTCGCGGTGTTTCTCTACGGATTGGGCGGGACCCAAAAGTGGGTTGCGGACCTGTTTTCAGTAGCTCGTGGGACTTTCCCTTGACAAGATAATTCTGTCTATCTATCTATCTACCTTGGTCGAGGGGTGGCCGACAGCAAGACAAACGCATACAATAACAAAGAAAATAAAAGGGAAAAAAATAGCGAAAAAACACACACAAAGATTTTTGGACCATGGTCAACCCAATTGCCCAAACACCCAAACAAGTTAGACACAAGTTGGTCATGCTTTCGTCCCTCCAGATAAAATAGGACACCAGAAAGCGGCCATGTCACTCGGGTCAGGGTGACACAACACACTCTTTTGTTCAACAGCAGGGCCCGACAGCTTTCACTGGTTTACCCCTGCTGCATCATACGGGTGCCCAGCCCATCCTTAAGAACGCGTCCACAATCTCACTATCCTTTCACAACACCTCTCCACTCCTTTCTATCACCAACAAGAGCTCTAGCTTCCATTATATTTAGACCTCTTTCCTGCAGTGCACTCATAACACCATCCATCTCCGTCAATCTCGGACAAGACAAGATAATAAGGAAAACAAATAAATGGAGGCTCAATGACACTCCCTAACAGTAGATGGGGACAACACTCTGCTCAATCGCTTCTTCCTCTTCAGTCAATCCGCATGTTTGAGAGGGACTACATCACGTTTTATTGTGATTGTGCTGGTTTTATTTACTTGTTCAGCCCATAACAATGGGTCCAAGAAAGTTAGTGATAAGAAGAAGGAAACGTGGAAAACAGTGATACCAACAATTGATTTGAAGAAGGAAACAATAAACTGGTATACGCCATTGTAAAGGCAGCTGGATGGGACTGTAAATGGTTAAAAATGTTATATGTTTTACTTTTTAACAGTATAGTATTTTATACAAGGTAGATATTTCAATAATTATCGACATCTAGCTGCACACTTTAATATTTTGAATCTCTTCTTATATGCGGTTATTTTAAAGCAGTTTTATGTGATTTAGGCTTATATGCCATTAACACATCACTTGAAGTTATTTTGATTTTGCTTGTCCTATTTATATTTTATTATAAAGAAAAGTTCAAAAATTAAGTAGCTTGGACGTTCACTGTAGAAGGAAAAAATACATGCAAATATAAGTAAGTAGAATAGTACATTTTCCTATTCAAATTATTAATTCGTTTTCTGGATTGAATTATTGTTGGTGATATACCGATTAAAGGGATAACCACAAACCTGTCTTTTTTCATGTTCTCCTTTATACTTCCTTTTTTTCTTAACTTGTTTATGCAACATAATAATTCGTGATATAATGCATCAAAGCCAGTAAGCCGTTTGAGAGCCGGCTCCCTTTAATGAGTTTACCCAAAAGAGCAAGTTCTCTAAAAAGAGACGGACTTCCTTTCACTACACAACTACCACATGAAATCCGATGTTGCTTCGTTTGCAACGAAAAAAAAAAAACATACCGAGATAGAGGCTACCGCGGCGAACTTGTTTGACTTAATTGATTTGCCGTTTCGAGATAGTCGGTGTATACCGGATGGTACCCATAATTGACAAATTGCGTTTTTCCATACAGATTTTCTTGTACGTCGTACACGTCTTAAAATGCATAATAAACGTACTTTGTATGGCAAAAACGTACAGGTTGACAGGTATGATTATATATATATTTCTTCTATTTCTGATTTAAACTGCACAGTCCTTTCATTGGATACATTTGAGAAAGACATTTTTTTCTTGTTTGGGCCGCAGCTTATCGTTAGTGTGGAATGGTGGGTCTTAAACTGAGACCAGTTGAGAACCAGTGAGATAGAGAGTATCAACTGCACTGTCGTCTCCAACGGACGTCACTAGTTTCTAACCACAGTTTATCTTGCAGAAACCAATAAGTTCTCCCTCTGACCTCTATTTTCCGTTCATTTATGAGGTCGCAACTAATCATCGTCTCTCGGGTGAGATCTCGCCGACCAATCCACCTGCGCTTCCCCGCCCCCTCCATTCCTAATTTTCCAGGAGCGGTCCGGACGGCCTTTTCCAGCACAGGCAATTTCATGGACTGAATGCCTCTGATTGCCGCTTCTGGAATGGCGCTCATTAGCCGGAGCCGGAGAGCAACAAAACGCATCCTTCCTTTGACTATTTTCAGTTTTCGCCTCCTTGGCTTCCCCCGCCACCAGGAAACTGTAATTGTGGTGTCAGACTTGACGGAGGGGCTGACAGAGTCGTTAGCGGGCCAAGGCGTTCTTTACACTTTGAATATAAAAGCAATCAATGTGTCTCGATTTGACAAGAACGTCACGGACGCTACTTTTATTGCATGGGGGTCGACGGGAAAAATCAGAGGTCAGGACTTATGGCTCGTGAGCCAAATATGGCTTTTTTTATGAGTGCATCCGTCTTAAAGATCAAACAATGGTCATGGTAATTTCTATAAGCTTACTTTTTGCTATTTCACAAAATTTCATCGAGCATCGTGTTCTCTGATTGGCTCAACAGTCACTATGCCTCTTTTCAGCCTGTCTGCCTTTGTTTCAATATCATTGTGTTCAAAACAGTTTGACACCTTATATTACGTACGAACAAAAATGTTCAGGTTCTAGTTTCTCTAAAAGCCATCATGTCGACAAAATGCTCTGGACAGACTGCGGCCAGTTCCAAAAGTGAGAGACATATTTTGACAGGCTTTATATCGCCAACAAACAGTTTTCCAAAACGTCCATATGATGGCGACAAAATATAATGTGAAGTAAAGTGAACAGAGAACCAACTATACACGTTGGTCATTTTGTCCACAATATATAGAGCAGTTTCAACTAAAGTATACACGCCAACGTGACACCAACAGACCTTGTTTGGTTGTGCGTCACTAAAAATGCATTTATTTTAAAGCTCACTCAACAATATATGTTCACTGTAGGGAAACTTTATGATGAAACCCCAACGGAACGAACTGTAATCACCTCGAAACGGCAGCAAAGCACCCAGAGCAATTTGTTTAGGTTAGCGGTAAGAGTGGTTGGATCTCTGTACACATAGCACCCTACACTAGATGCACCACTATTCCTCTTGTTTGCAATTTTTCTTGACATTTTTTTACAGAAGAACTCAGCTCGCAGCTTGTTTTTTGCTTCATTATTTATGACATCAATGATGGTCAAAATGAGTCTCAACAATCTGAGTTAACTGCAGGAGGGAGACACATTATAATTGGTATATTTTTTGATATGGGACACGGGATATGGCATTATTTTTTCATAGATTTGATCAAATTATCAAACATCAGTGAAATAAAATGTGCTGAAGAATTTCCTTTTGTCCATACATCGGGTTTGATGGGTTTGTTGAATTTTGTCTCAAAATATAAGGTGTGGCTCTCAGAAAAAGAAAAAAAAAAAGTTTCCATGGCTCTTTGAGTAACAAAGGTTCCCAACACCTTGGCTAAATATTAAAAATTTGGGTGCAATGGTATTCGAATTTCGTTTTTTGGGTCTCTGTGACAAAAACCTGGCGCTCCTCTCAGCCATTGGAGCGCCAATCAAGGACACAGACTAGTGCACAATAACTCCTCACTTTGAGCCTCTGCTGATGTTTTACGTTTCATTTTGACAAGCCCATTCAGCATTTAGTTGCATTGCACTCCGCCAGTAGTGCACATGTGGTTAAATCATGTTAAATCTCCTGGAAATGCTACCTGACAAAATCTTTCCGGGTTCTTATTTCTTTGTTGACATGCGGGAGCGGCACTCGTCAGGTATTGATGATATTGTCCCTTGATGGTAAATTAATGTCCCTCAACTGAGTTGGGAGAACACCAGGATAGCTTCAGTTATGTTATGGACTTGATAGGTTTATACTGTTTTGATGGAAAAAGAGATTTGATGTTGCTGTTCTTTGATAGCCACACCTTTTGGATGGAACTGCTTTTGTTTTTTGCAGTTTGGCCATTGTTTTAATATTACATGAAGTAATCTCTTTTAACTTTGATTCCAAAACGTGTAAGCCTACAACGTCAGTTTGTATATTTTTTTGAATAAAACTCTGAAATTAATTAATCTTAATACATGTTAAGAGGAGCTAGCTAAGGTGGCCTGGGCATCTGGTTTTTGATGCCCCCTAAGCTAGAGAAGAGTTATTGGCTGGTCGCGCCACCACAAAGCCACAGGGACAACCCAGGGTACTGAAAAGAGAGCATTTTTTTGGGATTGGGCTAGACCAGTGTTTTTCAACCACTGAGCCGTGGCACACTAGTGTGCCTTAGCTTGTAAAAAAAGATTTTTAAAAAACACTGGCCAGACGAAGTGGCTTGGGATAGGGAGATCTGGGCTGATCAGACACAACGTGAGATAGGCAGAAGAAAATGGATAGATGTACATGTTATCCTAAAATTATTATTAATGTTTGTCATAACAATATTTTTTAACTTTGTGATTGCCTCCCCAATGGGCACCGCCAGGCTGTACTATCCCGAAACTCCACATAAAGTGGTACCCGATGACCCAGGCAGTTAAGGGATCTGTGAATTAGATAATAATTAAGTAGCCTTTTTTGTATAAAAATGCACCAAAATGTTTTTCATGATTGGACTGTCATTTCGGCGATGACGCCGTTTTGAATGCTAAGGTGTCGTATCATAACATAAAACACTATGCGGACCCAAGTTTTCTCAGAAAAACACTTATATTAAAAGTTAATCTAAAACACGTTGATTTTGACTGTATGCGCAGCTTAAATGTCAACATTGGGTGCCAAATTAATATAACTTGGTATCTGCTGCAGAGAACAATGAAATATGACAAATATGCGACAAATATATAAATAAATTTATAAATCTATATATTCATTCAGTTTTGATCATCACACTTAATTAGTAATACAAAGCAGTTATCACTTCAGATTTTTCAGTTTACAAAAATAGTGTACATTATACAAAATAATATGGCTGAAATATTATATATTCATGCAGTTTTAATCACTTCAGATTTTTCAGTTCATATATTCTTCGTGGTTTGCTGTCCCGCCACAGTTGTAATGCCTTCTCAAGGTCCAATTGCAGCAACGGAATTTCCATAGCTAATTTGTGGTTTTCATTGTCGTTGTGCCGATCCAATGTGCTTTTCTGAAAGTTCGTATTGCGAAATGATTCATGTAATCCAGTTTTTTTTCACGCTGGGTGAATGCATGACAGAACATGTACCCTCCATTATCATCCTCCTCATAGCGCAACCAAGAATATAATTGAGTCCATTTTGGCAGAAACGTCATTTTCTTGCTAGAAGTATTTTGTTTATCTTTCGTCAAATCGTTCGCTTCAAAACACGTGTTTTTCTTGCCTTCGCGGTCTTCTGAAGAAATTCTCAGCCACAGTTGTAATGCCTTCTCAAGGTCCAATTGCAGCAACGGAATTTCCATAGCTAATTTGTGGTTTTCATTGTCGTTGTGCCGATCCAATGTGCTTTTCTGAAAGTTCGTATTGCGAAATGATTTATGCAATCCAGTTTTTTTGTCACGCAGGGTGAAAGCATGACAGAACATGTACCCTCCATTATCATCCTCCTCATAGCGTAACCAGGAATATAATTGAGTCCATTTTGGCAGAAACGTCATTTTCTTGCTAGGAGTATTCTGTTGTTTATCTTTCGTCAAAACGTTCGCTTCAAAACACGTGTTTTTCTTGCCTTCGCGGTCTTCTGAAGAAATTCTCTGCCTTTTTTGTGCCGGAATTATTGCCGTTGTTACCACTTTCTGTATTATGTTTCGACTTATTAGTGACACCAAAGAAATTACCAATTTTTTGTTGATTTGCACCTAATACCAACTGTTTTTACGGAGGCATACTTATCTTTCACTCAACGACAACCACCACAACAATGACGTCAACTCGAAGCAACGAGATCTCGTTTGCCGAGATTGGCGCAAGACCAAAACAACAATGGCGGATCTGCCTGACGAAAAGTTTGAAGTGCGGTAAATCTTTGTTGAAAAAAAAAGTAATCGGGTGATAATGACAATTTGGTGTCAAAAAAGTTATGTCCCAGGGACGCAGGTTGATTTGACACGATGCGTCCCCAGCAAAAATGATGCGTCTAGGACGCAGGGACGCGAGCAAACGAGAACACTGTACCTGCTTTTTTTCCTTCAGTCATTATAAAATAATTGTCCCTGTCTGTTGGGATAAGTCTATTACCAATTTAGATTTTAGTGACCGTTTTGGATAACAGCTTGTTGATGAGTGCATTTTTGATTTGTCTTCCATTCATTGGCTTAACTTTTGGCAAACATACTGCATGTGAAAAATTGACAAAACACAACATTAAAAGAATGAACCTTTTTTTAATGTCACTTTTTGTAGAGCCACAGCAGATGGAGCATAATGATAAGGACTGTGATTCAAATCAATAACGGTTGTTTTATTTCGCAATTACACACAAACACAAAACCACACTACACATACATGTACAGTGCCTTGCAAAAGTATTGTCACCCACAGAATTTTTTTGACATATTGCCATATTTCAGGCTTCAAACTTCTGGACAAGAAACTATTTTTAATAACATATGAGACACAAATGTGAAAATAATTTTTTGTTTTTCAATACTATATGTTGTGCTAATATAGAAAATTTAAAAACAGGTGTTGCTAAAATATTGGCCGTTTTGAGTGAATCTGAATATCATTTATTGTATATATGTTTTGCACATCCTTTAACTATGTAAACATTATTTTTTTTATAACAGTTCCTACAGGGTGCTCAATAGGATTAAAGTCTGAACTTTGGCTGGGCCATTCTACCACCTTTATATTGTTAGTTTTCAACAATTCCATTGCATATGTTTCATTATGTTTAAGGTTGCTGTTCTGTTGTATAGTAAACCTGTGCCCCATTCTCAGGTCCTTTGCCAACTCCAACATATTTTCTGCCTGAATTGCCCTGTAGTTGGCTCCATCCATCTTTCCATCGATAATAACTACCTTCCCAGTCCTTGCTGATGAAAACCAACACCAAAGCATGATGCTGCCACCACCACGTTTGTCAGTGGGGATGGTGTATACAAAGTCATGTGCAGTGTCTTATCCCAAATGTAACGCTTTGCATCAATCCTAATATGTTCAATGTTGGCATCATACCAGAGCAAATGTTGGCCTCTTGCAAACGGCAGACATGCCTTTTCTAGGGTATTCTTTTAGAAAGGGCTTCTTTTGTTGCCTCTCATCCATAAAAAGCAAATTTATGCAGATTGCGACTAATAGGTGTCTTATGCGTGGATTGTTCTACCTCAGCTCTGTATGCCAGCACATCATCCAAGGTGATCATAGGCCTGTTGGTTCCTTCTCTGATTTTAAAGTTTCCTCATTGTTTAGAGGAATGGCCAGGTAGGTTTTCATTGGTTTTATGCTCTGTATATATTTTTATATTATTGCTCGCACAGATATCCAGAAGGTGTGCGTGGTGTGTTCTTTGGTGTGAACTTCTGCAGTCAGTTGGCTGGGCTGAGAGAACAAGGTGCAATGTTTTTGCAACAACTACTTTAGTTTTTTGTTTTTTTTAATTACAATGTAACATGTTAACATAATGTGGTTCTGCTTCAAGATTGTGTCACACATGTTGTTGATTCTTATAAACAATTTAATTTTTTTTAGCTTTAAGTTTAAAGCCTGAACTGTGGTAATATCATACTTGTCAACCTCCACGGCTCCATGCCCGTACAAACTGTTGTATTTTCCCGTACGAAATACAAAATTATTGTACACAATATTTTTATTTTTTCGGATTGATGCATGATGGAAAATCCCCAGGTGGCAGACGCATGCACACAGTAGCATCAAAACGCTCGCTTCGTTTGCAACGGAAAAAAACATACCGAGATAGAGACTTCCGAGGCGAACTCCTTTGACTTGATTGATTTGCCGTTTCGTGATAGATGGCACCCATCATTGACAAATTTGCGTTTTTCCGTACAGATTTCCTTGTACGTCGTACTCGTCTTAAAATGCATAAAAACGTAATTTGTACGGCAAAACCGTACAGGTTGACAGGTATGTAATATGCCAAAAAAGTTATTGGGGGCCCAATCATTTTTCTTGGCACTGTATACATACAAATAAGTGCATAATGGCCAGATTTTGAAATGGTAACTGAAGCATATTTTTTGTAGGTCTTACCTGCAAATATAAATCTAACTTAACTGCCATGTGCAAACAACCACACTTTAATCTACTGTCGGTAGAGCATCCCTAATTAAGTAACATGAGAAAACAAAGTATTAAAAAGAAAAAGACTGCACTTACTCAAAAGCGGAGCCAAGAATTGCCAGCAGCGCCAAATCAGAGCTGAGCGTGAGCCGATGGCAAGAAAATTAAACGGCACTGAACCTTGTAAACAAATATTCCGACAGCGCTCGACACAATGGCGGAGACGTCTGGTGCCGCTCTTGTGTGAAATAGGCCCGCTTTGTGCAGAATGGCTTTTCACGTATGACGGGAGCAGACTAAAAGTGGAGCTGGGAGAAAAGCCACTGTCTGCGCTGTCTATTTGCCTCTGGATAACAATAAAAATTGCCAGATCTAAAGAAAAAAAAAAAAAAAGGGGAGGCTTGGGTTTAAAGGTTTAAAAACTACAAAAATGGTATGCTGTGTACAAATTCCACACTATGGTGGCACATAGATCAGTGGTTCTCAACTGGTCTGACTTGAGGACCCACTATTTCACTCCAATGACAAGCTTCGACCAAAATTAAGAAAAAAACAAAAACTCTTCTAAAATATATTGAATGAAAAGAGTGGGCAGTTTGAAGCAGAGACAGTAGTATGTGTTCACCTTTTTTCAAAAAACAAAATGACCAGCATAACCAAAACCAATTCAGGTTACGTTTATACTCACATCTAACCCTACATCGCATAAAGGCAATCCCTTAAATCTGCTAAATAGGGACATAAAAAAAGTACCCAAAATATGAATTAACATCAAGACATATTGTTTAAAGCATAATATACTGGGAAGAAAATACAAAAATAAAATCTAATCATCAAATATAACAGTTTTATACCATGTACTGTAAAACTTCCACTAGCACTTTTCATGTTTCACAATGATTTTCTTCTTCTCAATCAATGATGTCACTGTTTCCCCTGTATCTTTCTCTTTATCACCACCTTCTTGGGACCCATTATTATGGAAGAAAAAACAAGGAAATAAAACCAACAAAACCACAATAAAATGAAGCAATGTCCCTATCAAACACAATTGTGATTGCTTCCTATTGAATGAAAAGGAAGGAGAGGCATTATCACCATGTTGCCAAGGCAAATGACAGTGACCCACTGAATAAACCCTCCTGAGGATAAGCGGTGTAGATAATGGATGAATGGATGACACAAGGTGATCTTAAAAATTAGGAATTTCTGCTTAAAGCCAAGAGAATTTCAATTACTTATTTTTCAACAAAAAAATTAAATGTGTTACCAACACAATCTGAGTCATGTTATCAAAAAAACAACAAAAAATTGGCTACTTTTTGCACAGAATATTTACAATTGATTTAGAACATCGAAATCATATGTGCTGGGTCTATTTTCTGACCTATTGATTCAAGGAGATTGCGTTGGATGCCAGTTCATTATTTTAACTGCAATACCTCAGGGGCGGCAGTAGCTCAGAAGTTAGAGCGCTTGTCTTAGGACCAAGTGATCGCAGTTTCGATTACCTTGTTTCATACAGGGTGAGCCAATTTGGTCTGCAAAAAATAAAATTGTACCATATTGTTTGAAAGGATTGCTCATTTTGAGATAAATTTTAGAAATGTTGAAGCTTCCAAGACACTGAACCCCTAATGCCCCCAATAAGCAGGTATTTGCCCAGCAAATACAGCGTGTGCGTGAATGGGTAAGCCCATTGTAAAGCGCTTTGGAAGGTCATCAGAGACCTGAAAAGTGCTATATAAATGCAGACCATTTAACTCATTGTTGTTTGTTGTTTTGACTACTATGCACTATGTCACTTTCAGCCAATAATGTTGTTCTTTCATAGTCACACCCTTTTGTAACCTATCGTTTTTAATTAAAAGGAGTATTAGAAAAGATTGAAGTGTATCTAAAGGTTATCCGTGCAGTCCTCTCCTGTTCTCCTTGCGAGTTAAAAAATCCATTGTTGTCTTTAATTTTTACCTATTTTGGGTGCTTTGAAAATGGAGAGTTTAATAAAAACAAATCAGTAAAAAAAAAAAAAACACCATACAAAAAGAATAAAGGCTGTGTGAGGATTACAATGCTAATCCACGGCGCTCTGTGAATGCTGTGTCTGCTTGTGGACCCACTGCCTCTTCCTCCACTTATTAGAAGCTATTATGTGGCCATATAAAACGATTAATTATGCTCACCAGACAAGAGTTATTACTTTAGGTTTGCCCTAAACTCATTAATCCTACGCAGACAACCGCAAAGTGTACATCAACCTGGACTCGCTATGTTCTGGTTTATTTTGCAAAAGAGATTCTTTCCAGCGCGTCAACCTCGTCTACCAGGCCCAAGAACCCCTCCGCGTTATGTCACCAAAGTATAATTACAAGGTGCTGAAAACGCATGGATTACAGTCAATCAATTCCAACGGCCGCTCCTTTAATTAAAACTAATTGTCAGTTAAAGGTCGCAGCTGAAAGCCAGACAGATATTAATAATAGCTATAGCTTAGAAACCCCGATTTAAATCGATACGTCTCTTGGAATATTTTATTAGCGTCAGGTAATTGTAACTTTGATTTAACGAGCTAGCAGCTTTCCGGATTTATTTGCAGTCATCGACTGATTTTCCCTTCAAAGGATGTGCACAAGAGGGTTCTGCAAAACGAGGGTTGGGAGGCGCATGTCGTCACGACTTCGCTGCTGTTTTCGGGGCCCGCCCTACAGAAATGGCCGCTCGGCGCTTCTGAAGCGGGGCCATCTGCTGCCACCGCTGACGTTTTTCAAGCAAAAAGCCCTAAAAAATAAATAAAGCTCTAACACAGCGCGAATGTGTGTGCACGTACCACCCGGGGTGACTGGCTGAGGTCATGCATATTAATGAGCATCTGTGCTTGACAGAGAGCATTCTTGTCCAAATACTTTGCAGGAGTGCAGTGCAAACAGGTGTGTGTTTACACTGACTCGTGTATGGGAGATGTTCTTCATGATAATGACTCCAAGGAGATCTAGGAAGGAGGAAAATTCAAATAATCTGATGTTGCAAAGTGAGAAATGTTACGTTGGTTTCATGCTTTAACTAAATTATTAATGCCAGATACCACTGTCAACTATGGAAACTTGTTGATCTTCTTTTATTATCGAATTAGATTTTTAATATGAGGACCTCACACTACGACCAATTTTGTAACAGGTTCAGGAAAAAAAGCAATATCCTTGTTAGTTGTATTTTCAAATAATCCAACCCAACACGTGATGGGCGACTCAGCTCAAGGCCTGCTTTAGATGTCATATTCTATCTATCTATCTATATATCTACCCTAATCATATCCCTTGAGAGGGGTGACCAACAGCAAGACAAACACATACACAAAAACAAAGAAAAGAAAAAAAAGAGAAAAACAAACCTCAGGAACCAAGTTGGTGACGCTTTCGTCCCTCCAGATGAAACGGGACACAAGAAAGCGGCCACGTCACTTGGGTCAGGGTGACACAACACACTCTTCTGTTCAACAGCATTGCCAGACAGCTTTCTCTGGTTTACCCCTGCTGCATCATACGGGTGCTCTGCCCAACCCTTAGAATGCGTCCAAACAGCCCACAATCCTTTCACAACACCTCCCCACTCATTCCTATCACCAACAAGAGCTCTAGCTTCCACTACATTTAGACCTTTTTCCTTCAGTGCACTCGTAACACCATCGATCTACGTCAATCGCGACATTCTCCTTGGTGTCCTTCCATTTACTTCTGCTCTGTAGATCCTTTTCAACATTCGGTCCTCATCCATCCTCTCCATGTGTCCAAACCAACCGAGTACTCTCTTATCCACACGCTTGCTCAGTTCCACTACTACTCCAGTTCTGTCTCTCACAATTTTATTTCTCAACCTATCCAATCTTGTCACTCCTAACATAATCCTCAAACACTTCATCTCAAAAACATTTAATTTCCTTCTCAGACGTCATATTCAGTCAAATTATTTATTAAAAGTTGAATATTTATTTGTGTTAAGAATACCCAAATGAGCTCAAAATGCATTTGTATGTTGTTGTTTTTTCCCCATGCCTATCTGCTTTTGTCTTACTTTTAGTTACGTTGATCAAAACGCACACCATTTGAAAAAGAAGGAATGAGGGGATAAAGAGGGGTGGTGCTAGATAGTGATTTTATGCTCGTAGCCACTTTTAGTCAGAATTGGTTCAACATTTTAATGACCAAATTCAAGAGCTTTTTTCTGCCTTTCAGAGCCAAATTATCGAAATTCTTAAGTACCATTAAAAGAAAAAAATCAGGTATACTCATGTATTTTGCAGCCCTACAAATATATGTGTCATTTACATTTGCATTTTTTATTATTATGTGTCCATTTTTTGAAGATATTTTTAGATCTTGAGTAAATCGTTAATGTTTTTTGTAGAGCTCGATAATACATATGTAAATATTTCTGAGACAAATTTCTCTCCATTTTGGAGTTGGGTAAACATGTAACTTACATTTTGAGTTGCAGTAAGTTATTCCCATTATAATTTACCACTGGGGATTTTTTTTGTATGGCACATAATGTATGTCCATCATGTATATACAATTTTAGCACCAATACACAATTTATAGTGCCCTGTTTTGGTACAGTATGCACTTGTCTTCTTGGGCACAATGCAAAGAAGTACATAAAAACTAATGTCATCTTCCGTTAATCATGAGGGCAGAATAAATGTTATAGAAAGGGAAGCCACCAGAAGGCATTATAGGCCTCATTTTCAAACAGTCTTGTTGGAAACAAAGCAACAACTTTAAGCATTTACAAGCACTTTACCCAAAATTCATGCACTTTTCAATCCTTGAAAACACAATAATTAAATTCAAGTCTTTTTAAGGGTTTCAAGCACTGATAAGAAACCTGCACACATTTAAAAACAAAAATGGTTGGTTGGTTGTTTGGATCCCTTAACTATTAGGGTCATAGGGGCACCATTTCCAGTAGTGTGTCATGGGCAGGTACTGCCTGATGGTGCCCATCCCTCTCCAGGCAAACATCTGTGATGAGAACCGATATATAAATGTGCTCGCAAAACCGGTGTGATGCGACCGACTGAAAAAGTGGGTATCAATCGAACATGCGCTAGTCGCTATGTCCCCGCCCCAACACGGGCCACAGGCCCGCGAGAGGGCGGCCTCCCCCTTGCCTTATCTCGCTCAGGCAGGCCACTCTGCAGACGCACACTCCAAAGAGCGCCTCGTTGTCATTCATGGCTTCACACGTCTCGGGAAAATGTCACCGCCAGGGGAAGGCTGCTAAGCACAGTACACACAAACTACAAAGTCTTCCCGGTTTGAGGTAACACACACGAACGCACCTCAGGGTAACCTCGCCGGGTTTTGAGTTATCTTTTGGGCTACGTTGTCTCGCCGATTGTGGCGACGGCGGACACATCGGCGAAAAATGCTTTTGGGTTCATTACACAACCATTGTTTTGCTCATTTTTTGTCAGTTTTATGATTTTTGTAACCGTCATTGTATTAGTCTTGTTGTGACTCGCGTGTTACAAAGGAACGTGTTCTTGGAACATAGTTACTTTTCTCTGAAGTAAGTACTCTAATGTGTTAATAACGTTTTGTAACTCTGCTGCTGGTACTTCTTGGTGTGTTACCACCAGTGTTGGGAATAATGGTGTTGGGAATAATGGCGTTGGGAATAATGGCGTTGGGAATAATGGCGTTAGAAATAAGACTGTTATGTATTGGCGGTATTTTTTCAGTAATGGGGTATTCCAACTAATTATTACGTCTGTCACACTGTTACAGTTACTGACAGTCAAAAGTGGTGCCTTATTTTCATCAGCGCGTATTTCCGATCTTTCGGGTCGCTTATGTCGCGTCTTTTCGGATCATGTCACCATCCAAAATAGCTGATTGGGTTTTGTGTTGTTGCCTATAGATTCCTTGTACATAGAATAGTTGAGCATTTGTTAAGCACATACAAAAATGTAAAGTTTGTTATTTTCTATTTTATCTCTCTTTTTCTTTTTGTGGTATTGTTTGTTCCATTTTTCATTTTGTTCCATTTAATTTATCTATTTGTTGCACTTCAAGTGTAGGATAAATCTGTTGCTGGTGAGATTCAATAAATAGATGCCATAACACAAATACCTTTCTTTTTTTATTCATTCAACTGACTTGAATAATGCTCAGAAAATTTCAAATTCTTTGACATACAATAACTTATTTTTAAAGTAACGGAAATAGTTACTTTCCCTGGTAAGTTGTTAATTGTATCATTCAGTTACTAACACAGTTAAATAACTTTTTTTTATGTAGCCTGCCCGACACTGGTTACTACACAACTCAGGTACTTTATAAATGCAAATCATTAATTATGGTGTCCCATTTATAAAGTCCCCGAATCTTCCAATTTGAGTAATCAGGTTGGACTATGTATCACAACATGATATCTAAAAAGTCCTGTAAAAGATCATTTGATTACAGTCACTAGATGGGTTCCCATTGTCAGTATTGTAAGGCAATTGTGATCAGCAATAAATATCGGTGATCAGTATTCGCTCGGATATGATAATCCACTGATATGCATTTCCAATGTGTTTTCAAACACAAGGCGAACGTTCACATTTCTGGCCAATTAAGAGTTTCTGGGTGCACCTTAATGTCAGCAAAATATGGTAAACATAATTACATTATGTTATTTGTTTGTGCAAAAACTAGATTGTAATAAGCGAATTTGCCGACAAATGAGACTGTGGCTGGGAGCTAAGCGGGCAGGAATCTATTCCAATAACTTCTTGCAGATAATTTGCGGGCTTTTTCCGGCAATGGCGTCGGGTGCATTAGCGTCAGGTGGCGGCTGACAGCTCACCGGGCGGCAACAGGCTGCACCGAGTGGAGGCCATCATAAATAATGAGAGCCATCCATTGCCGGACGTGCGCTGCCTCGTAATAAGCCAAGAACTGGGAAAAGCAGCAAAACACAACGGGGATAAAAAAAAAAAAGCACATGGGTGATTTATGAGCCTTTTTTGGTATTTGTTTTACCTTCAGCAATTACGTGTTATAAAAAGGTGTTTCTCAACTGGTGGGTCGGGACCCAAAAGTGGGTCGCGGACAGGTTGGGGAGTAATGGAAATGAGTGTAATGGCGTTGGGATACAGAAAATATGATTGTATTCCGTTACAGTTACAGAATACAAGACTTAATCAAATGACGGGTACTTTTAAGGATTACAATTTTATTCAAAATTATATTTACTTGTACAAAATGGGCCAATAGGACAATTGTGTCTTACATTTTAATCACTGACATAAGAGACCGGTAAGGATTAGATTACAACACGTCAATTCAAGTCAAGTCCCATTTATGTGTATGGCCGTTAATCACAAAAGGTCTCAAAACACTGCATAGGTTACAATTATACCATCCCCTGATCTTAAATCATCATGCGGGTGGGGGAAACCTCAAAAACTTCAGCATGAGGAATATAAGAAACATCGAGCAGGGGCCTCACAAGGGGTAATCCCACTTCCAGGATGACCAGGGTGCAATAGATTAAGCATCGGGCAACAATACAGTACACAAGATATAGTGACCAGTATCTGTTGCACATATTGTATAACTACCACTGCATATTTGTCTGTGTTGCAGGTAAAACACTTTATTTTGCTTGGATTGTATTTCTCCTTCAATGTAGCACTCATTTTGTTAAATTGGCACAGGCCTGCAGTTTTGTGAAGCTGCGAACGTGTGTGCACTGGGCAGCGCATTGGTTAAGTTCAAATATTTTAAATTTGATAATCTGAAAAGTGGACTTTTTTTTTCTCGACTTGGGTCGTTACTTGTTATGAGGATGAGATGAATGGTCCTGAATTCGAGAACCGCTGTTGTAAAACTCACATTGGTGGTCTTGCTCAAAAAATAGACAATGATGAAATCTATTATAAAACAACTTTTGTATTCACTAAGATGCACTTGAACCTGAGTCGACGGATAGGTTGCCATGACGCCCGTTATGCAGCTTCTTCTGTAAAGAAATTGCAGCCATTTGATTTGACGGACGGTTTCATTTACATTTCTGTGTTTGTGTTGAGTGCATCTGACTGTCACGATACAACATACCGTTCTTTCCGTGAAGCTAATCAATTGCCGGTCGGAAGCAAAACGGCATCTACAGTACCTTGCAGAAGTCTCTGCTTTCACAGACCTCTGAACTTATCACAGAGAAGGCGCATTTAAAGAGAGACTTAGTGCACTCTGTCATTTAGGATTATTCAGAAGTTAACAGGGTACTTATGGAGTCACTTCAGGAGGTAGAGCTTGGGATCAAGAGGTGGCAGGTTCGATTCCCAGCTCCGCAGTGTTATATGTCGTTGTGTCCTTGGGCAAGACACTGAATCCCTAATGCCCCCAATAAGCAGGTAGGCGCCTTGCATGGCTGACTCCCTATTGGTGTGTGAGTGTGTGTGTGAATGGGTAAGTGTGAAGGACATTGTAAAGCGCTCTGGGAGGTCTTCATTTACCTGAAAAGCGCTATATAAATGCAGACCATTTACCATTTACTTGGCTGATGCGAGAGAGCAGGATGGGCAATATGTTTGCAACAGTTATTTTAGATAGATACTTTATTCATCCCCGTAGGGAAATTCACATTTAAATTTTAAATATAATGTTTTAATACTTTTAAGATTTGATCCCGCCTCTAGATTTTGTACATGATGTTTATTTGAAAAAATATTTTCAGCTTTGTAGCTTTAAGTTTGAAGCCTGAAATAACGCAAAAAAGGGTTGGGGGAAGGGGAGCGGTACTAGTGTCACTGCATTGTATTCTGTTTGCAGATAGACGTAGATTGTGCTGCCAACCTTTTTGAACGGCAATCAAAGCGGTTCGGCTGAGTAGGAGTCAATGAAAAGCGAATCGTGCCACCACTTTTGAAGCTAAACACAATGGCAAAAGGGCGTCCGCTGCATGCAGGCACCCCACAGGGAAAACAGGAAACGCGAAACGCGGCGCCGACGCCGACCGGTTTTGCGTTAATCAAAGGCGAGCAAGAGAAGCGGATTTGATTGAAAGCGGAGAAGCTGATTGGCCGCACGCTGTGTCTGCTCTTTGCTACGCTTTTGTATGAGCATCTATTACACATTGATTGGCTGGAGTGAGAAAAAAGGATCAAGAGGTACTTGGAATAAATGCGATGAGAGTCATTAAGTACCCGTTTTGTGGAAATGTTTTAAAAAGGGACAAATTGTGTACATCACTAAGTTTTTTTTCCAAGAAAATATGTTGCCAATTAAATGGACAAAGAATAAAAAGTAGCGCCTCCTAATGCAAATACAAATCGTATTATTCTTCTTATTTTTTTTTTAATTGATATGGAATGCAGGTGACCCCACCCACCCATCTCACAGGTTCTTTAACCCGCTGCAGTCAGGGAAAACATTGCTCTCTCTTTTAGAGCCAGGACCAGCAGGCTAAAGGACAGCTACTTCCAGTGGGCTGTCAGGATACCGAACTCTCTCCCTGCCCGACCCCACACCTCTGCCTTCTGACAAACGACGGACAAAACAGATTTATTTAGATTCCGGCTATACATTTTTTTAAACCCATATATATATATATATATATATATATATATATATATATATATAGATATATATATATATATATATATATATATAGATATGCATCATTTTTTCTTTTGGGGGAAAAAAAGCAAAACAATTTTTTTTGGGTGGCTAATAGTTTGTTATTTGTATCGTGCCTTATTTATTGTATGTTTGCACTCAGGGAAGAGGAAGTAATACGATCTGTCCTGTAAGTTGTACATAAAGCATACTTCAAAATACAGTTGAAGTTGAGTTCAGGTTTAGATATTGATTGTTAAAATAACAGCAATAGATAAATGAGAATTAAATAGCATGCATTGTCCCCTAATGGTTTTTTGGTTCACAGGCAAGTGGGGGATGTTTGTTCATTGGGCCAAGCAAAATATTTAGAAGGGCTGAATGCTTTCCACGAGCTGCATTTTATTGACCACCTATTTTAATCTAAATACATTAACCCCCTGCACACGTTTGCAGGTCTGGACCAAAAATAAAAATAAAATAGAAAATGTGTGGGTAGTAGCTGCTTATGTGATTATTTTGGGACAAGCGTATTAAATCTGGGGCAAAGAAATATTAATTAAAAATGAGTTTGCTCAATGGAAATATCTTTCCAATGTCCTTAAAAGCAGAAAAAAACAGCATTCCCCGGTAGCAAATTATGGCTTCTATGACACCTGTTCTTTTAACTGTGCATGGTGATAAATTATTTAATAGTCTAATGTAAATTCATGTCCACTTAAGAGAGGAAGAAAGGCAAAAATTGTAAAGAAATGAAATTGTATATTTTTTATACATTATAGTTATAAATTGTAGTTATACGTTTTATAAGTATAGTTGTAAATTAAGCAGTTAACACTTCTGTGGCACAGTTCTAAGGTCATTGGTTCAAATCCTGCCCTTTGAGACTTCTTGTGATTCAGGGCTATACAAATAAACATTACATGACTACTTACTGACCTCGTGTGCGGAGTTTGTATGTTCTACCAGTGCTTGCGTGGGTTTGCTCCGGGCACTCCGGGTTTCCTCCCACAATCAAAAAACATGCATGGCAGGTTAATGGGTGACTTTAAATTGTGTGAATGGGCGGGTATGTTGTCCATCTCTGAGTGCCCTTTGACTGGGTGGCGACCAGTTTTGGGTGTCCCCCTGCCAACTGCCCTAAGACAGCCTGGATGAGCTCCGGTGCCCCTGAGTCCCTACTGAAGATAAGCGAGGCAAATGATGGATGGATGGATAAAAATAAACTGTATATTAATGCTCATCTCACATCTTAAGCTGTCGTTTGCTCAATTTTGACGGACTGTTAATTTTTGGGCAGAATTCTTTCGTGAAAAATTTTCTTTCATGTTTGAAGCCACTCGATATTGAAATTGTGTGCCACATTAACACCATGTGGTGTCAAGCTAAACAGCAACATGAGGAAGGTATTTTGCAGGTAAAAAAAAAACACACATTATCTTATTGCCGACTCATTAAATCACATTGCTAGCAACTGATATTGGAACAACAAAAATGCACATTTATACATGCCAAAGTAAAAAAAAAAAAAAAAAAAAAAACAATACTATAGATTACTAAGATATTTTCAAGGTATTTCAACTAAATAGAGAACAAGACTGATTTTGGTTGTTTCCATTCAAGACATTGAGTTTTAGAAAGCACTCAAGATTGTAGTTATGTGTCAACAGAAAAATTGTTTTACTTTCCAATCAAACTGTCCATAAATTGTTTTGAATTTAAGTTACAGTGGGACCTCGGTTATCGCGGTTAATGGGGACCAAAACCACCTGCGGCACACCTTAATTTTTTTTTTATTTATTATTATTTTTTTATTATTTTGTTTTATTATTATCAATTTTTAGGTCCGCGAAGCTCTGAAACCGCGAACGTCGAAGCGCGAAGTAGCGAGGCCCCACTGTATTGCATTAAGGGTTTTTTGTTGTTTCAATTTTATATATCATTTTTTTTTTTATTTTAGCGAGCAGTGCTTTTATTTCTTTCCCTTGCGCTAAGGTTTTTGAGTTTGTCCTTGCCCGCATGTTGGTTTAAGATCAGGGGATGGTGTAACTGTAACCAGCGCAGTCCTTTGAGACACTATTTGGTAAAGAGCTATACAAATAAATGCGTCTTGACTTCAATTTTTGCGTTGGGCTTTCAAAATTGGACTAGTTTTGATCATTCCTATATGTTTTACAGAAAAAGCCAGAACAAGTAAAACTTGAATTTCATGTTCTATCTACATCCTCATCCATTAAAAGATTTACAAAGGGAAAAAAAATGACGGAATGAATGCCTGCAGCATAAATTCCATGGTCTCTTCTTACAAGGTTAAAGTACGATGTTTCAATGGACTGCTCCATAATTCAAAAGCGAGACTTGGGGCATTTAAAAGCAGCTTCAACTTTAATGCAGTTCTGATGTCATGGATGACGGAACAAAGTTTGAGTGCCAGAATAACTTTGGTTTAGGTTGACTAATAGGAGTATTGTTAATGTATAGTGTATTTGCGATAAGTATTGAAACATAGAGACCCCAATGTTGAGTAAAGTATGTCCCTTACCTCAAAGACTATCTTCTGAACAACTCAAGTTTATCAAACATTTGCCTGATAAGACACGCTGCATTGTCATGTTGGTGTGATGCCGGAGTCTGCTTGATGTCCCCCTGCTTCCGTTTGTGTCTCCTTGTGGTGAAATGAAATGATCTGCATTTATATAGCGCTTTTCAACTCAAGACTTCCCAAAGCGCTTTACAGTGTGCTTCACATTTCCCAATAGCGGCCGTGCAGCCATATAAGGAGCTAACCTGCTTATTGGGGGCATCAGGGGTTCAGTGTCTTGCCCAAGGACACTTCAACATGTAACACGGAGGAGCCGGGATTCGAACTGCATTCTCTTGATCCCAAGACGAGCGCTCTACCGAGCCACTGCCGCCCCTAGTGTGCTTGATGTCCCCCTACTTTCGTTTGTGTTTCCTTGTAGTGTTTGTTATCCCTCCCATAATTCTGTGACTGAACTATTGGCAATAAAGGGGAGCTGTCCGGATTCAAGCCAGAGCAGTTTCATGACTTGAGCTTATACGATTCCTAATGATCTGAAATTGATTCGTGTTTGTCTGTTTTTGTGTTTTATTCAGATATGTTAGGTGGTGGACCCAACACTAGCCAAAATTCAAATTTGTGGACGTTCAATGAAGATGAATGTAATTTCCCTCTAATATTCACTACTCTTGGATGTGCAAATTGTTCTCCATGGGCGTTAGGAACCCATAGTGAAATTCAGAGTGCCCAAGAGTTGCATGATTAAAATAAGGTGACAGTCAGAAGCTTTGAACTGTGACTGTGAATAAATGTATAAATTGCATTGTCATGTACTGTTGCGTCTGCAAATAGCAAGTTAATAGACAGATAGCTTTCCAGCAAATTCATAACTAGCTCTCCCATTTGAACTCCGCAACAGCGGTAGTATTTCCTGTGAAGAGCTAGCCCGTTGGGCACAGCTTTTAATGCATCACTTTAGCTATCAGCCATACCATGCTACTCATCACAGTGCTAAAGCTCCACCGTAGGAATAAATAAGTTCAGAGACAGGACAGCAGATATTCTGCCCGGCACATGTGCCCGCTTTGAGACTGGGAGGTCGCTGGTTCGCGCCTCGACCGAGACATACCTAATTGGTATAATGGCGGCGCCCTCTGGCTGCGGCTGCATCGACTCGCTACAACGGGTCAGGTGTATCGACATTTCGTTCTGTGTACATTGTTACAAAGAATGACAATACAAAGGAAATTATTATTATTATTATTATTATGAAGAGTGCACCTTTTGCTTTGTTGCATTGCTTCCTCCACGCCGGGCGAATGACATATTGTATTTTGCATGAAGAGTTTTTGGACTTTTAATCTGCGTTCCACAGCTGAGAGAAGCCAAAGGCCTGATAGACGACACTTGACGGCTTATAATGAGATCGTTTTACATCCTTGTGGAATGCTACAACCTGCCCGGTATTGGTAGGAAGCAGACTCTTGATTCTCAGAAGTCCAGAAAAGAGGCAGCTGATAGAATTGGGCGAGTTTGCAAAAAAACTTGCATACAATCGACATACGGATTCCAGCAGATACGATCATTTTTTTCGGGATGTCGAAGAATATCCAGACAATGCTGTGGGTTAGATTGTGTATTGTGTGTACCTTTTTCCAAGTAGAGAACATTACTGTAGTGCTTCTTTCCGCCGCTACCGGCGTGTGGCGCTGTGAGAGGTCACCCCGCATCCACCATGAAGAAGAAATCTGGCTTTTACTAGTTCGTGTGTAAACATCCATACTGTATCTCTAGCGCACTAAGAACTATAACATTTTTATCGTTTAATATATTGTGCATCCATTCAATATGGTTGGTGTTAAGTGTAAGGAAGAGGCGAGCAGTTGCTTTTGAAACGAAAGTGGAATAAGAAAGCTTGACGCGTTTGAGAAAATGGTCTGAATGCTTTTTTCAGCCACTTTTTTTTTTACCACGGAGGAGGAAGTCGCCTAACTCTTGAAGACCATCTTCCAAAAGTAAGTTAAACTAAACTTTATTTATCTCTATAGAGCATATTATTCTATTAAATATTTATTTTTTAGTACAAAACAATACAAGTTACTTATACAAGCCTTAAACATACTTATATAAACCGTAAACATGCTAAATATAGCACTGAAGCAACTTATGAACAAATTCAACTTAAGAACGATCGTCCGGAACTCGTTCGTAAGTCGGTAGCAACTGTACTTTGAAAAAAACTTTTATAAATCCTGATTTGTGTGTGACTTACAAGTCAACCGATTTTCATGAAAATCTACACAGTTGTGACTATGTACCTCCACTACGTTTTATATCAGGGCACCCGAAATATCTACAAAATCAACAAAAATCTGTTTTTATGTGGTCTGTTTTAATGGGGTCTCACACACGCTCTGTCGGCCCAATTGGGTACTGCGACGACCACTACAAGCAGCACAATCCAATCTTCTATCGGCCTGGCAACGCCAGTTCCTTTTGCTTGTCATTTATAAGTTCCTGGACAAAAATATTTCAAAATGAATATATTGCTTCTATGTGTTGCTCTTTTCGATATTGTAGCCACAAAAATAAAACAATTTACTCAATGATCATCAGAATGTTTTTTTTTTTTTTTGTCTTTGTGTTTTTAATATTGTCTTTTTTTATCATTATTATTTTGTGTTATAATTTTATAATATGTATTATTTATGTTAAAAAAATTAATTCCTTGCCACATATATACAGTTGGGTGAGCCTGGTTTGGATGCATCTACTCATTTTGTACCTAATGAGTGGCATATTTCTATTAGCTTATGTGTTGTCAATGCGAGTTGATAAGGCTAGCTTATGCTAAATGGTAATGTTTGCCTCGGTTTCATTTATTCTGTCCCTAAATAAATGAACCTAAATGTGTTTTACTATACATATTTGAATTGTCATCTTATCATATGATTATGTATGTTTCATTTTTACATCATATTTTTATTTTTCTAAATAATAAACTAATTTGCTGCCATATCTCGAGTTAGGCAAGCCTGGTTTGGATGCACTTATTCATCCCGTACCTACAGAGTGGTGACGATACTAGCTTATGTGTTGGCGATGCGAGTTGAGAATGTTAGCTGATGCCAGCCTCCCAAAAACACATAAATCTAAATAGGCTTTATTTCTACACACACGTATTAATTATAATTTTAAATGTATATGTATTTATTTTTACTTTTTTTTGTTCCTTGTTTCTTTGTTTCCTTATCCTCACTGTAAATGTGGGACTGGAGTCGTCCAATTTCGTTGTCACAGCACATCCCATGTTGTAACAATGACAATAAAGGCATATTCTATTCTATTCTATTCTATTCTATTACCATTTAGTAGTCATGGTTTCAATTTACTTGCCGGTACTCCTCTCGTGCCTACAAAGGAGACCAAATACAAGCTTCTGTGTTGGCAATACAGGTTGATAATGCTAGCTTATGTTAGCCGTTACTGCAAGCTGCCGTTTGATTTATGCAGTCATTTGTTTTCTAAAAAAGGATTAATTTTAATTGATTTTTGCAATGTTTTTTTGTGGAAAAAAAGAGATAAACATGAATCCATAAATAGATACATCCATAAACAAATATAAAAATTGCCCAGGTCTGCTCTGAGGCCTCTTGATTGGTTCCATATTATTTTATCTAAATAACGGTGACATACATTCTCAGAGGAAGGAATAAAATTAGCCTAACAAATTAGGAGGATGCCTGAGCAAGCCAAATGATTAAAAACAACAACAGGAAATCATTCCTGTTATTACCTAATCAGAGGTCTCTTTCTAAGGAAGCAACAACACAGGCTATGATTTGCGGGAGGGGGGGCAATTGAACCCGTTTCCATGCATGCATAAACACAACAATCTGGTTAAATAATTATTCAGAGCGTTTGTGAACCCTGATTACAAGCATCCCCTGGTTGTGCGTAATGAGCAAGATTCTTTGGCTCATCAAATATGGATGAAAGAAATGTTGACGCATTGGCGGCACTCAATCACAGTCGTAGTCAACTAAAGGTGAGCAAAACTGACAATGAGGGGAGGGAGGGAGTTCAAACAGCAGCTCACAGCTCCTCTAAGAAGAACAGCGAGACAGACGGTCGAATGAATAGCGACGCGGTATGTACATTTCGCTTATCTCCCGTTGGCCTGATAAAACTCAGTCAGGAACGAAAGGATTACAAGTAACATCACTTAGGAGCTGGTCTGAACACACTCTCATTCCATATTACTCTTTTCCGAAAGGCTCAATGAGCAGGTTGGAAATCAAAGACGGGTGACCCACGAGAGAGATTAGGTTATCCTCAAATAAATCGTAAAGTGCCGTATTTTCCACACTCTAATGTTCACTGTATCAAAAGGTGCACCTATAAACAATAGTATTTTGTCATATTTTCATACACAGGGTTGGGTAGGGTTACTTTAACTTGATTACTTTCAATCACTTTTGGATAACTCCAATACCAAATATGCTAATAAAAGACAAAAGAAACTAAATATGAATAAAATTATGACTCACAACTCGTGGTAAGCTTTCTCCCCTGGCTTTGATCTCTTTGATCTTCGGCAAAACTAACATAAAATGCGACAAAAACAAAATAAAGTTAAATCCAAACAGCTTGCCAACATCATTTTTGCCGTTCCATGTATTCCGTTACTCCCCAAGCCTGCACAAAATTTAGTAATTTTATTCATATTTAGTTTCCTTTGTCTGTTATTAGCATATTTGGTATTGGAGTAATCCAAAAGTAGTTGAAAGTAATCAAGTTAAAGTAACCCTACCCAACCCTGTTCATACATAAAGCATACTGTAACTATAAGCCCCATGAAATTGAGACCACAATAATATTTTTGTATACCCGGTGGGCTCTTTATACACTTACAGTATATATTAGTGTAGTGATTGATCTACCGATACATTGTATGCAACTGAACCAGGTCACGGCAGTCAGAGTGAAAACACTTTTCACTAGACCAGTGATATAGATAACACATGAAAATGCTTTGATTTCATCTCATTATCCCACCATGTTTAATAAAGGTGCCAGAAACACTGATTTGTATAGTGCATGGTGTTAGGTTAAACAGTCCCTCCACTTCTTCACCTGTGCGTAAATACCGTTGTGGTTTAACATGTAGCATGTCCTGTAGTTATTTGAAATATTATGTTTTCTCCATTCTCCGACATTCACTGGTGAAGAATTTGAGAATGTTGAGAGAATGCAAAACAAAATGCACTATGCAAATCCATATTTCTGGGACCGTGAGCAAAACAGTGTGATAACGAGATAATACGTTATGCCTTTTAGTATGTCAGTTGAAACGCTGTTGTTTTAAAGATTTATGTTTTCTCACCGCCATGTGTTTAAATTCTGGTAAAAACAAAGTTTTAGGATTTTGATCAGCTATGCTTATCAGTTAATTAATCATTGCACAAGTATACCGCTTTCTAACCTAATCTATTGTTTTTCTACAGTATTCAAGGTGCACTGGATTATAACGCACACTTTAGAGTTTCTGGCCAATTTGGGGTTTTATTTGTGCCTTATAGTCCGAAAAATGTTGTGTCTCTGACTTAAAAAGAATTACCAAGTTGAAGGCTGACTGCGAAATGAGACTTAAAATGAAGTTGGTTTTTTACCACAAAGCCTTGCTTAAATACTTGGTACAGAAAAAAATCGAGAGAATAGAGAAATAGGGTGCTTAGATTAGGGTTACTCAGTGTTCATTTGACCTCTGAAAAGTGATGAGTCCCGGGGACTCACATGCTCAAAAATCTATGGGTCCCAACAGAGATCAATGGGTCCCCAAAATGTAGTGTTATCGAGGTTGGAATTGTAAATCGGTGACAAATATATAATAAAAATCTATATATTCATTCAGTTTTAATCATAAAATTATTAATTCATTTTCTGCATCAAATTATTGTTGGTAATATACCGATTAAAGGGTTTACCACAAACCTGTCTTTTTTTCATTTTCTGTTTTTATACTTCCTTTTTTTCTTAACTTCTTTATACAACATAATTATTCGTAATAAAATGCATCAAAGCAAGGGAGCCGTTTGAGAGCTGGCTCTCTTGAATGAGTTGAGCCGAAAAAGCCGGTTCTCTAAAAAGAGACGGACTTTTCACCACACACCTCGAGATCGGCGTGCAGACGAAAACTCGAACCGCGAGACCAAAAAAACATCTGCTGGATCTGCCTGACAAAAAGTTTGGAGTGCGGTAAATCTTTGTTTAAAAAAAAATGTAATCGGGTAATAATGACAATTTTGTGTCAAAAAAGTTGATTTGAGACTATGCGTCCCCAACAAAAATGATGCGTCTATAACGCAGGGACGCAGGCAAACGAGAACACTGGTTACTGTGGGAATTTGTGACCCCATTCAGTGGCTCAAATTTGATGTTGTGCACCAGGCAACCATGCAGGAGAAGAATAAGCACAGCGGTGCATTCTAGTCTTGGCACGGCTGCCACGTCCAGGGGCTCTGACAACTAATTTGCCCTAACATTTCAGAAAAAGGTCAAGGCTAGTTTATGAATAGTGATGGAGAAAGTCACGGATGCAGGTGGATGCTTTCGGACTTGAAGGTTTCCCTGTCAGGGTCCAGGTTGGACCTGCCTGCTTTGTATAACCCTACAATTCACTTCATGACCTTTTCTTAGTTCACTTGCTCTATAGGCCAAAGACGATGTGTGGTGGTTACTAACGCATTTAGCGCTGTTGACTAGGCTGGCTGGCTGTAAATGTAATAATTTCCATAGCAACCAAGGTCAGAAGACAATGAAATAGGTCTTTACCCTGTAGAAGAGAAAACAAGCATTTTTAGCATCTGCTGAACAAGTGAAGCTCATTTTTGACTACTCATCAAGAGAAGTGACAGCAAAGAGAGAAATCACATGAGGCACAGTGTGTGTTTGGGTGGGGAGCTGTGGGGGTTGCTGGGCGGTTGTGTCCGTGGGAGTAAAATAGGCAGTTCAGCATTTCATTTTCTCAGAAATGTCTGCTTTTGTTTATTGTCAACTAGCAGGGAGAGCGGAACACAAATCAGGTCGACCTTGAAATGAGCTAATGCATGAAAATTGCAAAAAACATAGCCTGGCTTGTGCATTTTTTCAGCATGGCATATGTGCACATGGCTTCTAAATAAAGACGGGGGAGTCGGTGCTATTTAACCTTTGGGATGTTTATCCCACTAAAATTGCTTTTATTAACACAGGATGAAATAATGTATTGCTTTATGATGAAAAGGGTGATTTGTTTTTTCACGCTATGAAAAAGGGGGGAACAGATGTGAGACGGTCAAATAAGGACGTCTTAGGGGGTCAGGTACATGATTGTGGCATTTCCTGCAACCTTTTGGTTCAGCAGCAAGACAGGAGGCGGAGGGACAGACGAGAGAGGATGAACCTTTTTTTATTTTTTTATTTTGCAGCCGGCACAATCTACCTCCTGTGTCAAAGTCGAAGCTTTGCAGTCGCTGGCATTTCATGGCATAATTGAATTTGGAAAAAGCTGCAGGTACACAAAAGGAATCGGCTAGCATTTGCAGAGAACGTTTTTCCTCTGTGTGCAAGAGAAAAAAAATGTCCGTCTAGTGATTGGCTGAATAACTCTCCTAAACAGATGTCCCGGGTTTAACTGTGACAGTCTAGGTTTTGAGCGTTAAAATGTGGCATTTTTTCCTTCTCCAAACAATAATCCAGAGGAGAAGTAGTTCTGGAAATAAAAAATCCGGCCTGACACAGCCCGCTGGTATTGAGGCCCAGCCCGAGTTCGACAAATTAACTTGATTTTAGGGGCCGAGACCGAAAAAATCGAAAACTGCATATTTTATATGTGAGGATGAGGGAAAAGGACAGAGAATGGATAAAGTGTGACTCTGGCCCCCGAGTGTACGTGCCGCTGATTACTTCGTCGGCACTGTCGGGCAAGGAAAGGGAACCACCGAATACATGAACCATGTGGCATGTAAGGACAGCCACATAGCAATGTTAAAACGGTGTGACGTCGGTGAAGTCTCCCACATTCCAAAAACATACATGTCAGGTTAATTGGCCGGTCCAAATGGTCCCTAGGTGTGAATGAGCGAGCGAATTGTCTGTCTCTGTGTGCCCTGTGACTGGCTGGCAACCAGTTCAGGGTGTCCCCTGCCCACTGCCTGAAGAGAGCTGGGATGGGTTCCAGAACCCCCGCGACCCTACTGAGGATAAGCGGTGCAGATAATGGGTGGATGGATGGATTTGAGCTTAAAGAAGTGCCATTTTGCTGGAACCAACATTTTCTATGACAGATTACTAAAAACAAAAGGAAAGTAAAGGTGAGGACTAAGCTTTCATTTGGTAATCTATGTGTAAATATCCCTAAAATATGATTATCCATATGCCTTTAAAGATTGGTTAAACTAGTCAAAAAATTGGGCTCGGTTTGGTGGATTCTCTTTCCAGAATAGGATTGCAACTCACAGAGCTAATCATCCAAATGTTTGCAATGTGTCAAAATATACTGAATAAAAGCAGTCAAAAATTAAACCAAAAATTATTTTAAAATACAGAATATATGTAATTGATACGTCAACCGACTTGTCCCATGCCGACTTTTTTCTTTGGAGTCAATGAAAAGTGGCATGCTGGGTGAGAATCATGCCGCCGCCATTGAGGCGGAACATGTTCACAAAGGGCAGTTTCGACAGTAGGCTGCTGATTGCAGCCTCACTTTGAGCAAACACAGAATCACACCGGCACAAACACTTTTCCTCATTTTTTTAGCCCTTGTGCGGCTTGCATTAATCAAAGCGAAGGCAGATTTGATTTAAACTATACGTGCTGATTAGGCACACGCTGTGAATGCGTTTTGCTTTGCTTTTGTATTAGTGTCCATTAGATATTGATTAATCAGTCAGTGAGAGGAAAGGAAACCAAAAGGTAGGATTGAAAGTCCTTAAGAGCCCAATAAAAGATTGATCCAAACTCCAGTGGGAACATGCAGAAGAACTAGACGTTTCTAAATTGAAGTCTAGTGCTTCAGCATTTTTATTCCTCGTATATGGTCTGATTATAGTGTTCAAGAAAAATAGTTGAAATAAAAGCCCAGCTGGGGGAATGTTGGAAGCGTTGGTTGAAATAAAATACAAAACTGGAAACGCAATTGTTTTGAGACTTAAATGGACTGAATTAATTACCTATGTATATGGTAAGGCATGGTCTGTATTTTGGAACTGAAGTGTAAGATCTCCCCCCCCAGTATTTCAGTATTGTCACATCCAGGTTGACGCTTTACTCCCCCCCAAAAAAAGAACAATAAACAAAAATATATTAAAAAAAAAAAACGACAACCAAATGATAAAGCTACAAGGGCCAAGAAGAGATCCGCCGGTTCGAGAGTGTTCTCCATTCGGGCCCCGGTGCTGTGGAATGCTCTTCCCCCTGAGATCCGATTTGCAACCTCAGTGTAAATGTTTAAATCTATGCTTAAATCACACTTCTATTCTATAGCATATGAATAACCTATATTTATGTTGCCAATATCCGTGTATTATTTGCCCTCATGTATGTTTTAGATCAGGGGATGGTGTCATGATGGTCTGTGGTCTGCAATAACCTGTCGTCTGTGCAGCCCATTGAGACCCTTTGTGATTAAGGGCTATTCAAATAAACATGACTTGACTTGACCTGACAAGTATCTGAGTCTAATCAGGAAGAATGGTTTGCTACCCGTACTATACGTTTTATGTGGGGAGCAAACCCCTAGCCCACCCCCCCAAAAAAACACCTGGAGAGGGATGGACCATGCCAGGCTGTACTTGCCCAAGACACGCCACAGGATGCGGTGCCCCGACAACCCTGAGGGTTAAGGAATTTGTTAACCGTAAAATATATGACGAGCCATTACACTGCGACCGTCCAACTTATGAAAAGTCTCCCGAATGTCTGCGGGATCAACTGTTACCATGGTACCATTTGCATTTTCTTTCCTTTGTCCAGTAAACAGGTCAATTGTTTAGGCCAAGTGCATGGAAATACATAGTTCTGATGGTGACGGATTGGTGTGATAAAGCATTAAAAATAATTCAGCAAATAAATCAAGAGCAGGCTTGTTTTCAGGACATTAAAACCAGAACTATGAGTCTGACTAAGACCTACGGTGTTTTAACAATTATTCAGAACCATTAACATTAGTGTAAGTTAAATATATTTAAATATGACAATTTTTAGGCATTTTTGTTTAACAAACGTTAGCAACTATCTACAGTTGCTTCTAAATCTGTTCAAACACAATGATCCAAAAACAAAGGGAATCTGGGTTAATACTACAGCAACATGAGCACATTTAATATCTTCATTGCTCTGGTTTTATATCATTCCCGATTCAATGCCAAAGTTTTAGGTTTTATGACGTTTCTCACGATCAAATAAGCACAAAATCAATTTCAGGATATTCCAAATAATCTTGTTTAACTACAAGCCCCACTCAATCTGTAATCCTCTACATCCAGACAAAACCAAGCATTTTCACAACAAAGAAGTGGGGGAAGGAATGACGTCAGGGCGATGATAAACTGGTTACTGTCCTTCCCTGAGGACGGGATTAGGTTGCAAGTCTGATGACTGAGACAGAAAAGATCATTAGCCTTGATTGAATTGATCAAGATCAGCTTAGCTGGGCCATAACATTCCTCAACACGACACTAAATCAGACAAGCTGACCAGAGCCGTATTTAATCTGCTGTTGTCCAATCGCACGCTAGCGTGCAGGCCGGTTCGACACGCATCCGCTCATGCTCGGTTCAATCATTCGGTGATAAGAGGGGAGGGAATTACATACAAATACCCTACCTTTTTCAGGCATTTTATAATGTATGAATCCCGATCAGGTGGTGGAAAAAAGACTAAATTCTAAATGTTGAGTCCCACGCCTCGGATAAGCAATGTTGACACTGGCGTAGCTACAAAGTTAGCGTAAAAACGTCTAACTGTAGCAAACTTTATTCACGATAATGATAGACCACATTCTAAGCTTTAAATCACAAGGGTGGGTGGATCGATCCAAATATTGATAATATCGCTACTCAGCAAGTACTTGGATCGTATCAATACTATTGTCCTGGCTCTTTCACCAATTCTTCTCAAAGCGCCGATTTTCTGCATGAATATCTACTTCTGCAACTCTAAGTATATGGCTGAGTGGGTGACAGAGCCACACTTTTAGCATCTGGCCTGCTGCTGCATCTTGCCTGCCAGATCGAAGAGCGGGCCAAATATATGTGCACCTTTTTTTCAGAAGTTAAACATGACAGAGGCAAATGGAAGGACGGCACAGTAGTTTTTTTTTTTTTTTTAACAACAGTAAACATCATTGTCCGGTGTCATTAGTGTGGTAAATTGGTTTGGCAAATTGACAAACACGTGGGAAAAGGTTGACCCTGCAACCGAAACAGGTCATCATGTTACTGTTCCTGAACAAAAACAGATCTGTTGTCACAATGGCAAAAGGGCCAAGGCCTTGTTAATGACATTGTTGATTATTTTGGTTTGAATCTTTCAACTTTTCCCGTGAAAACAGTTATTAGTAGAAATATGTCATGTTCTATAATGTTAAAGGTATTTAGGTTGCATTGTTTACACTTTTTCTGTCTTTATTTTCAACGAAAAGTAGAATTGAAATTTCGATGTTTTTATATTTGTATTTTTGTCAGATTGTTGCTTTTTTATTTGACTTTCTTGGCTTTTTTCAAAAACATTTGTATTAGAAATCCATCCATCCATCCATTATCTGCACCGCTTATCCTCAGTAGGGTCACGGGGGTGCTGGAGCCCATCCTAGCTATCTTCAGGCAGTGGGCAGGAGACACCCTGAACTGGTTGCCAGCCAGTCGCAGGGCACACAGGGACAGACAATTCGCTCGCTCATTCATACCTAGGGACAATTTGGACCGGCCAATTAACCTGACACGCATGTTTTTGGAATGTGGGAGGAAACCGGAGTGCACGGAGGAAAGACACGCAAGCATGGGGAGAACATGCAAACTCCACACAGGAGGCTTGATCCCATGAGCTCAAAACTATGCTGCACACGTGCTAACCACTGCGCCGCCGTGCTGCTCTGTATTCAAAATAGTATGTTTTTTTTTCTAATTCTGTTAACTTTCTAAGACTTGGACTTCTCATAGGTGGACATAATACAATCTTGGGTCTCAGGAGGTTCAAGTTTGAATTGTAGTTTACTTAAAAACATGAACATGTTTAGGGTCTAAAATATTTGTCCTGTGTTAACCGTACATATAAACTAACTCAAAGGTGAGGGATTATTTGCTCAATAATCATGACATTTCCAACTAAATAGTATTCGTATCTTTATCTATCGTTACTGATCTATATTAACATGTATTTACTCGGATCAGCTCGATATCAATATTCTCAGTATCGCTCACCCTTAGTCCAGGAAGTAATGGGACAAAAAAGAAAGTGGGCGTGTGTATATCTTTTTGTGAGGACACAGATGGAAGCGCACGCTGTGTTTGCCAATGAAAAAAACGGGTTCGGTGTCACAGGAGCGTCATCAATCCAGGAGGCACCGTGTACAAACACGGCCCAAAAATCACGTTCCAAAAACAACCGCCGGGCTTTTGCACCTTAAAGCCATCAATCTCACGCCACCTGGCAATGCACGGTCAGTAACTTTAATTAGCCTGGGGAGGTCAAAGGGAAAACCCTAAAAATAGAAAAGTGCGCTACCGGACTCCAATTAATGGAATCCCCTTCGTAAGTATAGATTGCTTCGTAAATAAACCTGCACATTATCATCAATTGCCAATTATATAGAATAGAATAGAATAAAATATACCTTTATTGTCATTGTTACAAAATGGGTTAACATATTGTGACAACGAAATTGGGCATAACACTCCAGTTCCACACATTCACAGTGAGGTAAAAAGCCAAGAAGATGAAGGAACAGAGAAGATAAGGTTATAAAACAAGAAGGATAAGGTTATAGTTATAATTTACATGATATTTACACAAGAAATGTCGGCATGTAGGGTTTTTCAGTTTTTTTTGTGTGGTGTCTGTTTTGAGCAGTAAACATACATAAAACATTTGCTTACTTCTCCAGTTGTACAAAGTATATGCAATGTAATCGGACTTTTTTTTCTATTGGCGTGAACAAAAATGTGTAAAAGAGTACTTACAGGGTCAAGCTACAGTACACGCTTTCTTACACAACAATTACACACAATGTTATCATTACCGGATATTGTCCCCCGTCTGCATGAGAAATCTACTGTAAACTACCGACCAGCATTCAAATAAAAAGGAAATTACTAACTTGTTTATCCATATTGAATATGGAAAAACACAAACAGTTCTGCAAAGACCAGAAATGGTATTACACAATTTGGCAAGTAATCCATCATCCACGACTCAACAGGAATCATAAGTGTGTTTAAAGGTTTGTTGGCACTTATGCACAGAAATCATATATTATTGATGTGATCGTATTGTTTAGGAGACTGTCCGTTCACTGGAAGGACAAGCGACACAAACCGATTTCCACTGCCAAGAAATGCACAATATATAGGCCAGTAAAACAGAATCAAAAGGTAAATCTTGGAAGGAGAAAAAATGAACAAGGAAAATAACTGTAGTGGCTGGGAAGTTGCCACATGTGACACAATCAATTTTGGCCCCCTGGAAGTCACCTCAAACCGCAGTCCACCATTACAATGCAAAGAGCATAAGCTATCAATCTCTATTAAGCTAGCTACTGTACCACACGCTTAAGGATGCCAGCGCTAGTCTTACCTTCGACGGCGTACTCCTCAGCTTTGGGAAGGATCCAAAAAGGGAGCAAAGAGGAGACACAAAAAGATTGACGGGTTAGTTGTATATTTCACAAAGTTATCAAAAATTAGCAGTTCAAGTAAGAAAAGTACCAAGATTAGCTTTCATTTCAGGTCAGTTGCATTTTTAAAACAAATACTGCATGCGAGCAGCTAAAATAGCTAGGCAGCTAAGATTAACTTTCATTTCCGATGTGTTACATTTTTCATTTGATTAAAAAAAAAAACTATAGGATAAGACAACAAGCTAGCTGAAATGAGTATTCATGTCAGATGAATCACCTTTTTAGTGGGGTTAAAACCAAAACAAAAACCTAGCAGCTAAAACAACGAAGGTTTGTCATAACTGAAAACAGGTTAAATGCTAATGGTTAGAATGTAGAAAACGGCTGAAATAGCCAGTCAGCCAGTTCATCATTTATTTGGGATTATTTACTGTTTTCACGAGTTTAAAATGAAGAGTTAGCCATCCAGCTAAGAAAAGTCTTCATTTCAGGGGGCTCATCTTGGGATCAAGAGAGGTTCGATTCCCAGCTCCTCCGTGTTATAGGTCGAAGTGTCCTTGGGCAAAACACTGAATCCCTAATGCCCCCAATAAGCAGGTCGGCGCCTTGCATGGCTGCATGGCCGCTATTGGTGTGTGAGTGTGTGAGTGTGAATGGGTAAGTATGAAGCACACTGTGAAGCACATTTTAAAGCGCTTTGGGAGGTCTTCATTGACTTGAAAAGCGCTGAATAAATGCAGACCATTTACCATTTACCATTTACATTTCAGAGGACTTACATGTTTCATGTGGTAAAAACAAAGAAACAACTGGTTAAAAAAACACTAGCCAGAAAAAAACCCATTTGAAATTAGTTCCGATTAGCATCTTAAACAACTCATGAGCCAAATCTAGTCCGAAATGAAAATGATTTCAAGTCTTAGAAGGGTAAAATACCTAGCCTAAATCGCCCTGCTCTCATATTTGCTTCATAGTTTAACTGTGGCTTGTGCAGTCCTTTGATACATTTTGTAATAAAGGGCTATCTTGTACAGGTAAATGAAACTTGACTTGAGTTTGAATGCAGAAATGTGCAGCTATACTAACTAGCCACCTAGCAATAGGAGCGCTAATTCAAGATAGATTACATGTTGGATGAGTTTCCAACTCAAGAGTTAGAAGCCAAACTAGCTAAAGAGCTAAATCTCTCTTTTAAGTCATGACATATGTGTCAAAGGGAACAACATGCGTAATCTATATCACTTCACGTTGGATCAAGGTAATTGGCACTCCTGGCCTCTAAACACAAGTGAGAATACTTGTATAAAACTCGCCTGAGGAGGAATATCACTGCAAAAATTCCGCTGACAGTCGGAGTTCTCTTCACCGAGCATTACCCTCATCCTGGAGGTGTATGCTATTAGAAAGGATTCAACATTGCCTGAAGCTCTGCAAGCTTTGTGCGCTTACAAACTGTGCATCTACCAAGACTGGTATCAACTAACTTAAAGTTGAGCCATTGTTTCAAAAAAAATCTAAAAAGAGATAGTCAAAGATGAACACTTCAAGAAAATCCCCTTTTTTAATAAATCGGTGTAAAAATAGAAAGACAAGTATAGAATGATCTCTACACAAGATACTGTCATAAATAGGGCAGCAGAAGATGCAGTACAGTACATGTCAAGGAAAGTTTGTGTCATTTGATTTTGTTATCAGCAAAGGCAAGAAAAAAAGACCAATTGTTATCATTTTAGACTTGTTAGGAAAGACAATTTATTTTTATCAAACATAAGCTTTGTCCTGAACTCCATCACACTGTCAAAAACTTGTTTCTGCAAAAAGTTAATCCGTGAGAGACGGCCTTTGCAGATTTCACATTAAATCTTGACGACAAAGGGAACAGAAAAGAAAAACCTGCAGCAGACAAATGGGCCTTCACAGTGAAGATTCTTTACTCCAGATAAAGAGAAAAATAAAAAAATAAACTGACTGATTTGGATCACTGCGAAAGGGAAATTCAGGATGAAAGGAACCGGGCGCCGTGTGGGGTCAAACGAAGACGATCGCGCAGGCGGTAGTATGAGATGAAGGTACTTTTTTATGTCATGGTCTACACCACGAAAATGATATGGCATATTTTTACCTGAACATTGATCGTTTCTGTGTCAAGTTCTAAGGTAAGCCTTTTGTTGTCCTACAGTAAGCTAGCAATGGAGTTGACAGTGATTGACAGGTGGCTTTCGACAGTTCCTGATCTCTAGGGAGAACTTTGTCATGTTCTGTGACCATTAGAGGTGACGGATGAAGGATAGCTTCTGTAAATGGCCCCATTGGTTCTCTCGGTTGTGTCGGTTTTTAGGCTGAAATACATTAGAGGAATACCGTAAATTCCGGACTATATCCACATACTTTCAACCCTGTGGCTTATTCAGTGATGCGGCCAATTTATGTAATTTTTCTAACGGTCGCCAACGGCGCTCGAGTACAAAAGGTAAGATTTAGACCGGTGGAATATATGCGCCGAGGAAGACTGCAACTTCACTAAAACTGGCTGCATGCGAAAGGCAACTTTTTCGCAAGTCTGCCAGTGGATCCTGACAGTGTGGGGCAGCATAAAAAAATCCACCATCACCAACGGGTTCCGAAAAGCCGGTCTGCTGCCTGACGGAGAGGAGGGCACAGAGTCCGGCTGCGGGAGCGTGGGACGACGTCTGTATGACTCCGTTTCTTTCCGACACTGAGGAAGACGACTTTAATGGCTTCAGTTCTAAGGAGGAAGAATAGGACGGTTTACCGTGATTTTTACAAGTATGGTATGTTTTTTTAACAGACCCGTTTACTGTGTTGCGAGCGTGTTGCTACCATTAACTGCCCTGTTAGGCACCGTTTGGGATGAAAGTTATATTATTATTATTAAAGCTTTGAAAACTCTCTTGGTGTACCATCTTTCTTTGTAAATATGTGTAACCATGTATAATTGTTATAATTTGCAACTGTATATTTTTGTAATGTATTTATTTGTGACACTTATTCTGATGTGTCTTGCACGGGCCAATTAAAAAGAAGGGGCGTAACAAACGCGGGGTGATGGGAAGTGGGGACCGGTAAAGATGAGTGTTTGTGGACACGGCGGACAATAGTGGATATATATTTTTCCCACCCTTACCTTTGGAAATATACACTTTTTTCCTTGGATTCCTTTCAACGGGACCCGGACTCTGCAGGGGTGCATCAAACCTTAAATACCGGTATCATTTTCCATTCAATTTGCCGGCTGTGATTTTTGGACTGTGTACTTTAAAGAAGGACGTTCAAACCAAACCAAAATTCAGTTTCAATCGCGGGACTTAAAGCCCGGTCTTTTAATGTGGGCGCATGCGGCTTATATACAAGTGCGGCTAGTGTAAGTACACAATCGGTTTTCCTCTTAAAATGTGGTGGGTGCGGCTTATAATCAAGTGCGCTCTATATTCCGGAATTTAGGGTAGTCTAAATAGGACTGTTAGTGCTTATATTTCAAACAGACTGACCAGTGGTGCGTGGACAATAAAAAAAGAAAATAAACAAAAGACAAGAACAAGCACAGAAAACCAAATAAATGCCAAAGAACGGGTGTCAGGAGATTGGTGGCAGGCAACAGGCTGATAACAGACAGTGCGGCGAGCAGCGATGTGCAAAAAGATCAAACTGGATTTAATAAAATGTTGAAAGAAGTATTCTCCGATGATAAAATGAAGGCATCATTTCCACTGAATGAATTCCCCCTCAGGTGGGGAACTGCCGGCCAGGTGGCAGTGAATGAATGTGGGTGTATGTGTGGATAGTGAAAGATTTAGATTTTTTTAAGAATAGCTAACCTTGACATCAAAGTGCATGTTCTGTCCCTGATTGTTTTGAAACTAGAATGAACCCGATGGGGCCAAAGGTAATCATCTTTAAATTGATTCCAATTCCTGATAATCCTTTGCTTTTCCCTCCGTTGACATTTGCTGAGCTTAGTTACAATCAGATTTAAGATACTAAATTAATTCTCCTTGTTATACATTTTAATAAAAGCTATCTCAACTGAGCTCTTTTTCAAGTGACCTGCAATTGAAATTTGACCGAAATAGGGATCATGTTATTTTGTCCTTTTCCTCTCAAATCCTCTCTGAGATCTTCCACCTAATACATTTGTCCAAATGTCTGTCAGTGAACAACATGGTTGGTTAGTACCAGAATACATGTAACAGTGTTACGTAATTATGGTATAAAAAAAAGATATTGTATTCCGTTACAGTAACAGAAAAAAAGATGTACCGTATTTTCCGCACTATAGGGCGCACCGGGTTATAGGGCGCACCCCCAAAAAATAGTTTTTGGTCCTATATCTTCCATACATAGAGTGCACCGGATTATAAGGGGCTACAATGGGAACGTCGACACAACAGTCAGATAGTTCAGTCAAACTTATTACCCCCTTAACATTCCGAAAGCTTGCAAAGAAGCAAATACGTGTCGTAGACACGTGCGGATGCGGTGTCCGTACGATGTCACTCAAATGCTTCATTCCAAATATCATTCTGAAGGTTTAAAGTCTTGGGATTCAAGAAATGCCAACCATTCCTTAGTTTCTATTTTCTTTTTCGCTCGCAACTTTACTGTGCTTATGACAATAAACACTTGGAATTGAGTTTAATTTAAGAAAAGACCCATCACACAAACATCGAGATCACTCTGAAACAAGATACTGGGAAAATATATAGCCGGAGTAGCTCACCGAAGTCGTTGCGTTCAATAATAATGTGCAACCATGGTCCTTTTATATCCGTGAGTGTAGTAAATCCAGGAGAGTAAAATACTTACAAATACAGAATGGTAAAACATGTTTCCTCTATGCCGTAGTTCTACCCAACATGCCATTCACATTCATCTTTTTCGACCAATTGCAGGCTTTGTTTTGTCCCTTTAGCCTATGCGAGCCTGTAAACGATAAAAAGGATCCGCCCCCTTTACCTCTGAATAACTTTAGCCAATAGTGATCGATTCAACTGATGATTGACACATCTTTTTCAGCCAATTGCAGGGTTTGTTTTGCCCCTTTAGCCTATGCAAGCCTGTAAATGATAAAAAGGATCCGCCCCCTTTACCTCTGAATAACTTTAGCCATTAGTGATCGATTCAAATGATGATTGACACATTGGTTAGCCAATGAAACGCTGGTATATAAATCCCAGCATACAACGCGGACTACTCCGCGTTCGGGGGAGAATCTAGTCGGCGGCTGCTTGCATTAGTTGCAAGGCTTTGCGACTTAATATTGATCCATATATAAGGCGCACTGTATTATAAGGCGCATGGTCAGCTTTTGAAAAAAAATAAGACTTTTAGGTGCGCCTTATAGTGCGGAAAATACGGTAATTAAATTAGAGGTAACTTTAGTAAAAATAAAATTTACTATGCAGGATTACAGTTAAATTTGTGAGTATTTATAAACATGTTCATATTGCGCTGACCATCATCAGTTTAATCACAGACACAATAAAGAGAGAGATGAAGCCTAAACACACTGTTGCACAGATTGTACTGATTACAGGTTTGTCACATTGCGTTGTAGGTAAAATTACTTTTATTGTTGTCTATATTGCATTTCTCCTCAAATGGAGCAGCCATTTTGTTGAATTGGCGAGAATCTGCAGTTTCCTGAGGACAGCTCAGTTGCACACAAGTGTGTTTAGGTACAATGAATGAATATGATTGTCTTCTGTTTGTATTTTAGAGTTAATTGGTGTTCAAAATCACTATATGATCGCTTTATTGTTATATTGTGAGAATGTTTTACTTAGACTATGGAAGGGAAATTATAGACTAAATATACCGTTAATACTCTTATACTTTTTTATGCTATTATACTCTTATGCGTTTATTTACCCTTATACTCTTATATTTTTATACCCGTATATCTTTATACTAAAATAAGTGTGTGGTTTTACGAATTTGGATTGTTCTCAGAGGCACGCACCTTCAAGGTCAAAATAATAAGTTCCCAGACATCAACAAGGTGTTTTTCATTGAAAAGCTAAGACTTGAAAGGCCACTAACAGTTTCCCAGGGTACCCTGCATGCTAGCTTATCCTTTAAAAATAACTTTCTGCTTATCACACAATGAATTACAGTGGTGTCCAAAACTCCTCATGCTAGCCTATCACATAAATCATTTTGCTAATCTAACTCCAAGGAACCAAAGAAATATAGGAGTATAAGGGTAGACAAAGGAAGACTATCATTGCTAACTATGTATCTGGGTTAAAGGGTGCAACCTTCGATGTATATTATTATGTTAGCTTGCGCCCTAGTGCAAGAGTGTACTGTATTAATTCAATGTTTATTGATAGGTTAGAGTCCCCTCTATTGGCCAGCAGTGTATATCACACCATGTAACCAAAGAAATTGTCCTATCAGAATGCCTTTTACAAGCACATGGTTTATTTTATCCTCCAACCGGATGTGTTGTTTCATTCTTGTGTTTTCAAATAAATTAGCCTCTAGCCATAGGCGGAGCGTGATTTTTTTCCTGAGCTGATTCTGGAAGCACGTGCTTCCGGTGGAAGGGCTATAAAAAAACCTAAATGTACAACTCAGAGTGTGTTATTTTCTTCATTCTGATACAATATCAAGTTTTAACCTTGACAGAGTACTTAACTGCAATATTGAGGTTTGGCATGCCTATTTGAAACAAATAAAACTTGAACATCATACATCCCAGAGTTTTTGGGGAATGTATAAAGTAACACTTGGTGTGTTTAATACAATATTTGGTTGCTAATACGAGAGCAAAAGAAAAAATGAGCATACCTTGTGTGTCATGTGAAAGGGAATGCTTTAATTTTGCTTGAAAAGTATATTCCATAGTTAAAGGTAAAGCAATTTTGTAGGTTTAAAAGCAACTACCGGTACCTGATCTGTGATCCCTCAAGTTCTTTTTTCAAGGTTACAATGTTAATTTGTCTTAGAGAAAAAAATGGTTTTATTTATACTATGTTAATTTTGTGTTTTATTATAGTATTAGGTATTAGATTGATCCAAAAGTAATTGAAACTTATCAAATCATATTACTGCAAGTTTATAGGACCCAGAATATGTTCCTCATTGTATGTTTCTAAAAGGTAACTAATAACTGTATAATATTACATTTTTAAAGTAACCCTCTGAACCCTGGTGGACAAAAAGTTTGGAACATGGATTTTCTTGCTTATAACTCAAATACTTAACCCCTCAGAAGTCGCCTGAATTGTTTGCAATATCATGCCTGCAGAAGAGTGTACCATGAACATCTTAGTTGGAAAATAGCTGAGAAAATGTAATGAAGCCTTACCTGGTCCCTGGTAAAATTGTATCACAATCTTAAATACTAGACCTTGTATTTTTCATATATTTCCAAAAGGTATGTTATGGGAGTTTCTAGACCCATTTACAGCTCTAAGACCTCTGCAAAGTATTTGACTTTGGCCATTTGTTAGACATTGTGAAATAGTTGTACATATTTGAATTATCTTTCCAGATTTAAATCAGTGATTGTCCACACTTGAAAACACTTTATGCAATTGCAGACATTTATGTCAGGATATTCATTGGCTAAGTAATCTGTCAATCATCATTTGAATCGGTCACTACTGGCTAAAGATTTTTATAAGTAGGTCATGTCTATTTTCTTAAATACAGGCCCTCATAGGCTAACGGCAGGCTAAGAGCCGTGAAAAAAAGGCTTGCAATTGGTCTGGAATGGAGTCAGATAAAATGTCAGAAGCTAACAGGAATATAGAAAAGGATTTTACAAATTGTTTACTTTTGAAAGGAAATAATGGAGCGAATCGGGCAGTTTTCAACAAGAATCGTCAAATGATGCAGGAATGTTTTAAGGCGGATTTTTAGTTTTTCTTTAACCTGTCGGCACTGGCATCTGTTTTGAGGTAAATATTTTACACAGTTAGATTCACTGGACTCTCGTGAATGTAACCAGACTATGTTTATGAAGAATTGTTTCATAGGTGAAATACTACAGCACTTTTTGGGTGAGTTAGACCAGCTTTATACTTTCTGGGTATCTTGTTTCTGACTGATTGTGATGTTTCTGTTATGAGTACATTTTGAAATGGAATTCCAAGAGTAAGCTTCTCAATAACATGTGGCATGACATTTCAGGAACTGGTGACATCGCAAAGTGTCATATTTGCTTCTCAAGAGTCTGAGAGACAGAATATTAAGGGGTTAAGGACATACAAGTGCAGCTCACTTGTGCTGACGTTACAACTAATAAAGATTACAATATTTGTGCATAAGAGATGAAAAGAGGAACGTAAAGAAATGGCAGTCCGGCAGTTTAACTATGATAGTGGTGCATTGCTTCGGAAATGTGGCACCTGCCGGTTACGGTGTGTCCCATCTTTGCAGAATCTGGGTGGAAGACAGTTGAGATGTGAGTATGATCATTGAAAGTTTGAGGCAAGAGCATGAGAAATGTAAAGAATCTGCAGCCTGTCACATTACTTTGGCCTGGCTACTGCTTAATGGCCCGGCACAGCCGACAAACAGGGACATCCAGATATTTCAAGGGCGCCATAATGGAGTTTCAGGCCACCGCAAGCCTGTTCCTTGTCATTAGAGCTGCGACACACAGCCCAAGGTCAGGGGTAACAGTTTGATGTCCACACACAAAAAAAGAAAAACATGTCATTTTTAGCATCTGTCAAAATGCTAATGAGGCACTTTTACATGTGGTCCCATTTGCTTAATGCGTTCCTGGTAAACAACCAACCTTCCACTGTTGCTTCAAGGAAGCATGTTCTGGTGACCTCCAAGAAAGGCTCTCTAATGATCCTTTGCAAGTCCGCTAATGATAATGTTAATAAAAGCAACTATTTTTTTGATTTTAGTCAAGATGGATTCAACAGATCACCAAAAGAAAGTCACATCCTTTAGCAAAAAGCTTTTTGTTCAAACAAGCATTCCTTCAACATCATGGGCACCAGGTAGCTCCATTACATCACCTGTGTAGCCTGTGGACTGATTTGAAAGTAGTGATGGGTCATTGTGATTTTCCAAGGAAAGTAGATTTCTGACCGGCATGAGAAATTATTGATCCCATCAATGTATTTAATAACACCATCAATTATTCCAAAATATTTTTTTTAAGTCACTCACTGTTTTTCAACGTGGCAGCTGTTCTTCGTGGTTGACCGTCTATTTTAGCCCGGATTCTAATAATTACAACATTGTTTTAACATAGTAATGACATAGTGAAAACATGATACGTTATTTTAGAAACGCAGATAGAACTTGTGGCTCTTTGCGCTAACCAGTAAAAAAAAGTAACTTTCAGCTTCAAAAAAGGTTGGTGACAGCATACCTAAGTTTAGGAAAAGCAGTATTTCAAAACTTAACACAAAAATACATAAATACACTTGGCTTTTATTAAAACTTACTTCAAGTACAACAAAAACTATGAGCATATAGAACTTGATTAGCTCTTTGCGCTAATCAGTAACAAACAATAACTTTCAGTTTCAGTGTGGTGGCCACCCAGATGGAGAAACACTGGAACTTTAAAGAAACACTTAAAGACATAACATGACAAGTAAAATACAATTCAGTGAAAACGGTTGAATGGTAAGACTACTGCATCAAGTATTAAAATGGTATAATATCAAAGCACTGCTAGTACAATTGCCAGAGTATAATGATGTAGTAGCACTTTAATCTACCTAAGATACACTTCATGATGCATTCTTTTAGGATGTGCTTTGTTTGAGAATCAAAGCTAGGGCTTGGCAGCCTAGAAGAAGCATTTCGTAGGTGCTCTGGGCTATGAATCTATCATAATCAATAAGGTCCTCGGTCTGACACGGACAAACAAGCCCCTCAAACAAATTTGATTGAGTCCTGTTGCTTGGGCATGGCTACGTGTCAAGCAATTTGTTGTGAAGATAAGCCAACAAGAAGATCAACAGCCGTCTCCATCCAGGCAGGGGCAAAGACAAACAATAAAAAGAGGAGAAAAAAAATGGAGGGCCTGACAAATCTTTTGATCTCCCCTCTCACTCTTCTGGGCTCTGTTTATTTGGCGTATTTTTGGACTAGGAGACGTCTGTCGATTCCCACCTCGTAAATTGCCTTTTGTGGGCCGCCAAGCTGTGCACAAAAGCTCCCATTCACTCGGAACGAGTTGAGAAAAGCTAAAGACTAAAGGGGTAGATTTAGTGACAATTATTGACCGCCCCACAATTGAGTTAGCATCGAACCAGTCTCCATTGTTGAGGAGAAATACAAGACAAGGAAGATACTTTGCTCTGAAAACGCTGGTCTACTACTGATTCCAAAACCAAAAAAGACATATGCAAGTTCAATAGAGTTCTCCATTCAGGCCCGAGTTCTGTGAAATTCTCTACCCTCTGAGATTTGAACTGCAACCGCAGTGGAAGTGTTTGGATCGATACTTAAGGTACCTGTATATTCTATAGCTAATGAGTGATACTCTTGTCTATTTGTCCCGTAGGGACAAAGATAAGCCTGGTTATTTCAAACATTCGTACCTGCACTCAGACTGGACGTACAGCATTATCTGAAACCTGTCTTGGTAAAGATTTTGGAGCAGGAAGCGGTCATGTGGACATTGTGTTATTGCCTTCATCGGATATGATGATGTCTGTGTATCGTCTGTTGATGCCATTGTAACAGCTGTTGCAACCTGGTCTATCCTGGAAGGGGATTACCTGATGTGTGGCCCCCTCTCAAGGCTTCGTCCCTTCCTCATGCTGAGGTTTTGAGTTTTTACCTACCCTATTGTAGGTTGCAGATCAGGGGATGTTGCAAGTTTGGTCTTTGTAGCACCTCAAAGACATTTGGTTATCATTATAAACATAACTTGACCTGCCTACCCACATCTGTGTTTCTTTATTCAGGCCGTCTCAGGACGCAATCGGCAAAAGCGCCCGTTGTAAACATAAAAAGCTGTCACTTGTGCCCGTCGGGCAGCGGCGACAAAACAATGTCCGTTTTCACACGCTCACAGAGCTGTTTCTTTTTTTTTTTTTTTTTCAGAACGATCTGCTGATGCTGTGATGTCCTAGTAAGCTGCTGTAAACGCCTGATTTCCGTGTCAGTACTTCTGCTCGCAAACCTATTAAGGGAGCTGGGATTATAACGCTCACACATCTGACAGGCGATTACAGATGCAAGGTCAAGAGCAGCTAATGCGACCGGCTGAAAGTGGTCAGGGAGGTGTTGAGCAGGTCAACCTATGATTTGAAAAATAGCGCTGCAGCAAAGTGCACCAAGCAGCTTTGTGATGGATTTGTTGGTAAAACATTGACAGGAGCAAACAAAAACCTCGGGGAGACGAGCGAGAGGAATTATTGTTTTGTTTTCATCCCGGGCTCATTGATTTGTTTTGCTTGAGCGTTTCGAGCCAAACAATGTGCTGGAAAGAACGTCTTTCATTTGATGCGGCAAAAATTAACTCCCAACTTCTGCAACAAAATAATACAACGTGTTCCCATGCTGTTATTTCTTTTTAAGACTGCTAAATGTTGCCGACTACCAGTGGGTCTGCCCGGAGTTGTCTGCAAAAGCTTTGTTCTTTAAGCTTCTGGCCAAAAACAATTAAATGGACTGAATTTGACTGAAGGGGCCCAAGGATGTTATTTTAATGTCGTTGTACTCTGAGCGGAAAAGTATGACATTTCATTTTAACCTGGATTTTGTTCTTTGTATTTTTGTCAAAAGTTAAGTTTCAGGAACGAGCCAGACAAACTGAGTTCATTGGTGGACGAACAATTAATAATAGTCAGCTATCTAAAGACATGTGCCTATTCCGACGCATGGTAACTTTGTCTGTTTTTTTACCATACTTTAACTATCAGTGCCTTTCCATATTAAGCGAAGTGTGCTAAAATGATGAACAGACATCATCATATTCAAGGTAGGCAATAACACACTGTCCACTTGACAGCTTTATGCTCCAAACCAAATTTTAATCTTAATTTTAACAAAAATGTAATTGCCAATCTTAATCATATGTTTGACCATTTCCTGTTACATTTTAACTCCCAATTCTGAACTTGTACAGTATATAAAACTACTTTCTCAAAAGGGTTCATTTATTCACTGTTTAATTATTGCTAATACAGAAGCATTAGCAACTATCAACTCTATCAACAATGCTAGAATAATTAGTTAAGCCCAGGGACACTAGTATTGGAGGCTAAGTTGTTTAACACTAGTTGCTTAATGAATACTAGCAGATAAAGCAAAGATATAGCCACCAAAGAAGTGCTACTTGCTAATGCGGCTAACAGTGATTTTGGCAAAGGTGTGAGTGAAATCCAGTCAGAACTCAGACAAAATGGACAAACTCACGAGCTTTCTTCCTTTCTTTTTTTTTGTTTTCAAGAACATTTCTGAGAAAAACGGCTTTTTGTGTAAAGATGCATTTCTGGAAGAACTTTTATTTTGCATTTGTGATACCTCTGAGCATGTATTGCAAAAATAAGTCAAGTCAAGGCATGTGTATTTGTATAGCCCTTGACCACAAGCAGTCTCAAAGGACTGCACAGACCACATATTATTGCAAACCATAGACTATTATTACACCATCCCCTGATCTAAAACCTACATGAGGGCAAGGAAAAACTTAAAAACCTTAACATGAGGAAAATGAAGAAACCTTGAGAAGGGACTGCACATGAGGTCATCCCCCTTCAAAGAAGACAATGAACTTATTTCAGCGCTAGTTTCTGGTAACACGATTACACAATTTAGGTCACCAAGGCAACCGCGTTTCTACGGACGTGCACGTAAACTAGGAAGTAGGGTTCCCTCGATGCGTGGACAAAGATCTGATCAAAGCCATGCTGCCATCTAATGGTGATTGTCCATAGTGAAATCATCCCTATATTTCTAATATTTATAATATATCTATGTTTTTTTTATGTTTTGCCACTCAGGGACAACCCTTCTGAAAACACATTTCTACGCTATGGCACCTAATGAGTTAAGTATATTGGACAAATTGAGCCCGATAAGTAATGTAGTGAGATTCTCTACACACTTCCCTCCCAAAAATCCCCATACCTATTTTGTTCACACTGTTCAATAAAGCTGTCCCTAAACCACCTTTTATCCACTATAGCATGACCAAACAAAAGCAACCTTTTGTGAGCGGCTTCAACACAATTAATGAAGAACGAGATAGGGAAGTGTGACATGTCCACCAAGAGCGTGACGATGACACGCTGACCTTTTCGAGACGCATCACAGAAGAAGAAGACGTGATGGTGACAGTTTGAGTTCATGACATTGGAGCCAATTGGCAACGGGAAAACAAACAGACTAGGGGGCCTGTCAGGTGAAAAGCCGTAAAGGGACAATGTGTGATTTAGCACCGCCTACTGGTAAAAAAAACAAACGCTTCATTCATCAAAAAACAATTTTGTTTTGATGTATAAGAAAAATACATCAAGTATCACATAAACGTGATTTTTTTTATAAAATACCCTGAACTGGTTGCCAGACAGTCGCAGGGCACAGAGACAAAAGACAACTCACTCAGTCATGTATGTATTCAGGATTATTTGTATATTCTTTTATAATTCCAGAGACTAACTAAAACAAATGAAGAAACGGCAGTCTATCTTTAAAAAAAACTTCCTTATGTGTGTAATTGAACACTGACAACATTTCTCAATGCATGCGTAAATACATGTTTTTAATCAAATTAAAAAGTACAAATCACAATAGTACAATTGTGCCAACAGCATGATTCAATTCAAGTCAATTATTTTTTCATGCAAACTCAACTGCACTTCTGGAATTTGATTAATTGAAAACAAAACTAAATACCCAGTATCCAACAATTGGGTTAAATATGATTTATGTTGTAAATAGTAATGTTGATGTAATTAACTATTCAATTGAATTAACATTGTGTTTTTGCATTTGTAAAGTATATTGATGATATCCAACGTCAGACATTTTACAATACAAAAAAAAATATATATAACATTTCAGTTGAACGCCTTGCCATCAAATACTTATTGGATCACAATAAATAATTAAAACCATACCTAAAATTGCAATTGTGTTTTTTTTGTTTTCCTTTTATATTACTAAAGTTTATGATCTCCAGTTTTTGACCGCTGCATGAGCTGGCATGCTGCATTCAACCAGACTTACCGGTGATTGACCAGAACTATGATTGTGATTTCCCAGTTGATCATGATGGACATAATGAGCACTTCCTGAAGGCATGGTCACACAGCCTTTCATGGGCGTATCGAGGCTGAATCACGGCCAGAAATTTCTGCCCGTTAAGCAGACGCTGTTGGACGCTTTGAGATCGCGATACAGACGAGATACAGCAGTGCTTTACACGCGGTAAGAAATTCACACGCGGTTGGCCGTGCGAAAAAGTTTTGAGCTGCTCAAAACTTTAGACCACGGGTAACCGCGGGCGGCACACGTGGTACACACTAGGTAAAGACGCGGTACGAACGTGCTTGGACGTGCTACGGCCGCGGCCAAGACGTGGTTACACGCGGGTAGGACGCGAAATTTTAGCGGGTAATCGCGGGTGGAGCACGGTCATAGCACGTTTGTTCTGTGCCTGTATCGCGGTGTTATCACGTGCATTAGCGTGTGTACCGCGTGTAAGCACGGTCAAAGGCGATAAGGTGTTTCGCGGGCAATCCACGTGTAAACAGCGGGTTTAGCCAATTTTGCACATTTTCCACCGCGTCTGCTTCACGGGCAGAAATTTCTGGCCGTGATTCAGCTGCGATACGCCCGTGAAAGGCTGTGTGACCATGCCTTGATTGAGGTTTTTGGCAAAATACCAGTATTTGTTGTGCAGCATCAGGTCTTCAAGAGACATAAATTAGATTCCAATAAAGTTGTGTTTGAGTGTTTTTTATTCTTTTATTATTAGATTGAGTCCTGAATTGTAAGGGGGTTAGCATTTGTAGCCAAGACACTGATGACCCATATTAGTACCACTTGTTTGCTTGTCATGTATTTCATTTGTATCACGAGCCTTACAGTCAGGATAAAACAAATAATCTACTCTTTATCTTTTAAAAATTGGCATGTTAAGAATGGAAGGAAACATAGCTTGTTAGTCATGTTAGCATTAGCAACCATAGTTAAGGCAATTTAAATTGTCCTGCTGCTAAACTTTGTGTAGCATGGGTAATATTTGCTGGGTGGTAACTCCTATTCATCCATTTCCTGGATGTTCTGCTCATATTTTCCTCAAGCTTCCACATTTTTAACTCAAGCTGACTTCCTTCTGTTGGAATTAGCAGACTGCCAACATTATTTTTCACATTTGAATTATAAAAATAAACGTAGTGATAATGTTGAGATTGATAGATTTTTGCTTTTCTAAGAACACTTTTAAAACGTCTGTTTGATGCTAGTGTAAGCATCCAGTCAACGTCACGTCACAAAGCAGCCTCGCAAACAGTTGTTTTGTTGACAGATGAACGCTTTCTTTGCTGCTATCTGCCAATTAAAATCAGTCCATCTGCCACACAGGATGACTGGCACTTTCTGTATTAAACATGCGCCGATCGGGGAGTCGAGTGCAGTCCTTGCATCACAACCCACACAAACAGCTGTTTTATTTATTCCAGGACCAGTTTCGATTTCAAACACCACCACGAGAAACGCTCTCAAAGGTTTCCGGCATTGATCTGAGGAGCAGGCGAGACGGCCGCGAGCTACCGCATACTTGCATTTGAAAAGGTCTGCGTGGAGTTCCCAGCTAAGAAAAGAGATGAGAGGAGGCTTCGTCTTTGACCTAGATTGGCTGTGTGAGGATGCATGTTAGACAAATAAAGTCGGCTGGCAAAAGTCCACAATGTCTTCAGAGCCCAGAGCGCTCACTTGTAATACTGGGGCCCCGATGCCGCGCATCAACTCGGCCTTATCGCTTAGCGCTATCGGATTTCAGCACCCTGCAAAGTGACCTCTACATGCGAAGATCAGGGGGCCGGGGAGATGATTCGATTGCCTCTACTTGATTAGGGTTCTTTGCGAGTGCATCACTGGGTATCATCCATCATTCATGGGCAAGGTTCATCTGTGTAACAGCAAACACTGAAAGCCAACCCCGAACCGTGTCTATATGCATGCGTCCTGGGCCTTTCACCCAGCAGGATGTTCCACCCAATAAGCTATGACAAAAGTAGCACTAGCACAACTTTTAACTTAAACACTTTTGTGTAAACTGAACAGGGATTGAAATCTGTGTCAGTGATCGGCAACCTTTTCTGTATCACTGACCAGGTTAATTTCTGACTATAGTTTCGCCGTCCAGCCCAATGTTAATTATAAGCCCAATTGTGCTGTGTAATCAGTAGACCACGAGAGGTCCGGATGACATAGTTAAAGGCAGTTTAGATCATCATCACACTTTTTACTCATGTTGTTCAGGGGGTATTTTTTCCAATAATGCCCCATTACCACCTTGCACTACGTGGGAAACACTGAAAGCTAGCCTCGAACTACGTCAATACGCATGTGTCCAGGGTCCTGGGCCTTTCACCCAGCAGGACAATGCAACCAATTAGCGATGACCAAAGAACGCTAGCACAACTCTTAACTTTAAAGGGCTTGGGTAAACTCAACAGGGCTTGAAATCTTTATCAGTGATCTGCAATATTTTCTGTACCACGGACCGGTTTCATTTCTTACAAATATTAATCATAAGACCAATTCCAATGTGCAATCACTAAATAACTGGAGGTCTGGATGACATAGGAAAAGGGATTTTATATCATCATCACACTTTTTACTCATGTTGTTATGGCTGTAGCTTTTCCCATTATGCCCCGTTACAACCTTCCACAACGTGGCAAACACTAAAAGCTAACCTCGAAACACGTCAATAAGTATGTGTCCGAGGTCCTGAGCCTTTCATCCAGGAGGACAATCCAACCAATTAGCTATGACCTAAGTAGCGCTCGCTCAAATATTGGCTTGAAATATGCTAGGTCAGTGTTCCACACCCTTTTCAGTACCGCGGACTGGTTTAAAGTCTGACAACAGTGTCAGGTCCCGCCCAATATTAACATTATGAATAAAAACAGTAACTACCTGAATAATATTTATATACCCATTATCCCTGTGTTATCACTAGTGCCTGCATTCCCAGCCATTAAACCAGCACCTATTTATATTTAGGGCTCTACAAAAAAACATGACTTGACATTTGATTGTATCGCATCATCACACTATTTTTACCTGTTCAACGTTGTTTTGACTGAACTCTTTCCAATAATGCTCCATTAACTGTCATACAATGTAGTCCTGTGAGTAAAACTAATGCGAAGATTTGATAAAAATGCCTTTTTCTTTGACGGCTAAGATCCGATCAGGCTAGCGGTTCGGATTCGGCACTGTGACCATCGCAATTTGGGATCGACTTCGGTTGGATCCAATGCTATAAAAAATGTGGTCTGGGAAATTTGTCAATTGATCAGTTGTGTCTCGATTACAGTGAGATTCACTCCTGGAGATCACTCCTGGAGGTTCAACTACAGTTACATTTGGAAACTTCAGTATAAAGCCACCTTGACTGTAAGATTTCTTATTTAGGGTATAAAAAGTGTGTATACCCAGATACAATTTAAGCAAATCATAAGGCAAATTATTTTTGTCTTTCTGTCCAGTCCGGTACAAAATGACCCACGGCTCAGTACTGGTGCTCAACCCAGTGGTTGCCAATCACTGAGCTAAGTAACCCAAATAATTGCCCCAACTCATCCTATCCTTATCCTCAGCCAAACCTTGAAAGGGCAGCTGCCAATAAGGAGGCGTTATTATTTTTTTGTTCCACTCCACAACTGTTTATTGCGCTTTCATTAGCTGGGCCCCATCATTCTAATTACGCCAACATCTTTGGCGGAGGATAAAAGTTAATGAGCTTTTATGAAATAACGGCGTGACCTTTTTATTTATTCATCGACACCGACACCTCCTTCGCATCGTCTCCGCCTTTCTCTACGCAGGGTGGAATTTCCCGTCCGGAGTCCAATCGGATCTTAGGCGAGCACTCAGTTGTGATCGTTGTAAATTAGTTCAAAATAAGTGGGAAATGTAAGCATCAGCATATCAGTCTATCATCGGTCCACAATTTTTTAAACCAAATGCATGCTTAAGGTAGAGTTGACACCTTTTGGGAGGTGATAATGATCTATTTGCACATTTTCTGACAGGTTATGACTCAAAGCAAGTGTTACAGATTAATTTTTTCGCCTATGTTATTTTAAAAGTAATAGTTTCTTGTAACACAAAAGGACTGCAATGGAAGTTATTTTACCCAATTCATCGGCAAAATGTTTGACGTATTAATTAAATTCTAATCAATTTTTTGTTTTGTAGCTGTAATGTCAACTGAGATCAGTCTCATAAATATGACCATGTCGATAATAGATAGAATACCTCTATTATGGTCACCAATAATCGGAAGACAAAAACTGCTCAATAAAAAAATGTAGACAGTTTTAACTGGTGACTGTATCTTTGAAGGTGTAATGTGCAATACTAGACTAGATGTGTTGTTGTCGCACCGATTTATCATTTTTTGCAAAACCTTTCATGAGGTTTTTGGTTTTCGGGTACCCGCAGAAGCAAAATATCAAACAATCATGTCAGCTCCCTCTGGATGAGACTCATGTTAAATACAACGTTTTAATCCTCTATTATTTATATTATATTTCATGCCTGTTCGCTTCTTATTTCAATAAATAATATTTTTTTCATGAATTATTTTATTTTCCTACCATGAGGGGCCAAGCAAAACACACTTTCCCTTTTAACAGCAAAACACAATTCACATGTTTTGCAATAATCTCACTTTGTTGACCTCACTGTTTTCACATTTATGTCATTGGCAGAACTGGCTTCGCTCACAATGTCCGCAGTACAGCCCTGGTCATATTGGAGGTATCCATCACTTCCCGGAGGTTGAGAATCTCTACTTGAGGCCAGTGTAGAGACTAACACGTTACGAAGGAAAACGGTCCTGGGGCACAATTACTTTTCTCTGTAATGAGTACTGTGGCATGTGATTAATAAAATCTGATAACTCAACTGTTGTTACTACCTGGAGTGTTACTGTGTTACTCATTAAATGTAGAAAATGAATTGCAATGTCCTCCGACAGCCTAATATCCTGCATCACACAAGTTGTGAAATTCATCTCTTAATTTGCCAATGGGTGGGTATGTTTATACAGTGGAACCTCGGTTTTCGAACGCCTCTCAGTTCGAACAGATCGGAGTCCGACCAAAAATTTAGAGAAATTCTTGCTACGCTGTTCGGTCAAAAAATGGGAGTTCGAACGCCGGTAATGCGTGAGTGCGTACGCTAGGGTGCGATGCTGAGCAGCGTATGGGTGTGGATCGTTCTTCTCGTGACCAACTGTTATCGCGTGCGGACGTGCTTCGTTTTTCTTTCGCTTTTAATATAGGTGTACGAAGTGTTTTAGCCCCTAATTATGCATCCGAAGAAAGTCTGTGTAAGCAGCAAAGTTGCTACAGGTGAAAAAAAAAAAGTAGTGCGTACAACTATTACATTTAAGAAATAAATAACAGCAAAATAACAGCGCCTTCTCCTGACCACCACAAAGGTAAGAAATCCTATTTATAATTATTTTCTTAATCCTTTTTTTTATTTTTACACGTTCATGTTAACGTAATCTTTCGTACGGAAGATTACGATATCGCAAACGTACGATTAGCCTGGGTTAGCTTTATGTTTACGTTAAACATTCAAGCTAAACATTTAGGGGTGTTGGAACGGAGCCCAACATTCAGGGTGTTGGAACGGAGCCCCCTTTCCGATGAACGGCTCACCACTTGTTGTGGAGACCCGGGTGCTAAATGACTTGTAAACGACCTGATTTTTTTTATTTTTACACGTTCATGTTAGCGTAATCTTTTGTACGTTAGATTCGATAAAGCGAATGTACGGTGAGCCTGGGTTAGCTTTATGTTTACGTTAAACATTCAAGGTAAACATTCAGAGGTTGGAACGGATTAAAACGATTTACATTATTTTTATTGGGGAAACTGATTTTGGCGATCGAACAAATCGGTTTTCGAACAGGGTTCTGGAACGGATTATGGTCGAGAACCAAGGTTCCACTGTACTGTTTTTTTAGTAATGTTCTCAACACTGTTCGAAACGTAGGCTTTATCGACCTTTAAGTGCCCCACAGTTGACGTCTGGGGTTCCCCAAGCCGCCCCGTTGCCCCTTAAAGCGAGGGCATCACTCGCAAAGCATCAACGGAGGCGGAGACAGCTTCTCAACGAGACAGCGGCCAGCCAAGCATAAGGAGGAAATTCAGAAGCAAGGAATCAGAACGGGGGCTCTAACGATGCAGCGACTCTTTCTCCCTCCCCGCCGGTCTCGTTCGCAAGAGTGAATGTGAAATGGGCTGTAGGCGTCATGCAAAGGGACAGTGTTCAGATGGGTCAGTGAGTCGCCAAATAGGACGTTTCCGCAGGATGCGCAGCAAGGGGAAGACGCCATACATACAGACGAGCGAAAGAAGAAGAATATTGGACCATTTGGACCACAGCGAGGGAAACCAAGTGAACTTCTCAGGACTTTCTGCAAGATTTGACAGCTGCATTATGTGGTTTACCCTGGGAAAGCAAGATGGGGAACTGTGGCGGTGTAGAACTGCTTAAACTCATTGATTAATGGCACACTGAACCAGTTGCCAACATTATTTATAAAGCATCAACAGGTGAGATGCCATTTTAATTGAGTTTAGCTTTTTTACATTTCCATTTTTTTATTACCCTTCACTATCCAGGGCTCTTTATCTTTGAGTTGAATCCCATATACATTCATACATACGGTACATACATGCATTAGATGAATCAATAAAATAAAGTAAAATTAAATTAAATTAAGCCCCCCAAAAATCCTTAAAAAACCCTGTCAAAATTGTTATTTGTAATGCTAATATTTGAATCAACTCTCTTTATGGAGGTTTGAGTTAAATTGTACAGTACATGTAAATGGTCTGCATTTATATACCGTTTTTGCCAAAGCGCTTAACAATCTGCTTCACACATACACATTCACACACCAAAAGCAGTGTCAGCCATGAAAGGCAACTATCTGCAGTAGGGATCAGTGTCTTGCCCAAGGACACTTCAACATATAACACAGAGGAGCTGGGAATCAAACCTGTGACCTCTTGTCATGGTCGCCTTGTCGACCGGTCTGCCCTGCCCCCTGGGCACCAGCTGAAGCAGTTCAACTAATTGCGTGTCTGCTATTTAAGGCTGGATTGTGGGTTTTGCGGGTGCTGGCTCATTACACATTGTCCGTTCTGTTATGTCTTGTCCTGTTTAGTTGAGTTGGAAGAAACCTTTTTTGTTAAAGCCTGTTTGTTCTGTCTTGTCCCTGAGTTTCGGACAACTTTTATTTTGGTAAATAAAAGTTTTTGATCGTCACGCAATTGAGTTCTCCCTTCCTGCCTCCTGCCTCCGTTCTGGTCCGGTCACCTCACCCTCCTCGTGACACCTCTTGAAAATTGCATCCATTATTTGGCAAAATAATTGAATGTCAGAATATATTTTTGCAGTTGTTGTAATGTTGATATCAATGGATAAATAACACAATATAATTGTTTGAGTTTTCCAGTTATTCCATTTTCGTTCTTTTAATCCTCACATCAATATTTTAATCATCTTAATCCTTTAGTGGTAATCAATGCACCTTATGATTACACATATACGGTGTCCCCGGATCAAGCTCGTGTCTAGAATTTCTTGGATGGTTCCAGTCCAGAAAAAACCTGTATAAAGCACTATACTTTTAATTACCAAACAAATACTTCAGCATGTAAATACGTTTTTTGTTGAATACATTCAATAATAAAGGTTTCCACTTCGCACATTTTGACTATCGCCTGTCCTTTGAGGAACGCAACCTCCACAAAAAACGAGGGATTACTTTACTCAAGTGTGATGGAGAGAAGACAAGACACGCTCGGTGCCGTGTTTCCTCACTTTACCTCTGCACGTTTCCCCTCAGCCGGTGTGAATAATTTAGAAGGATCAAATGATAGCTTCCTTTCACTCCGCCTGTCTGCGACACCAAACGTGCAAGAGGAACTCCGCTTTTTGTTTTGACGGCCCTCGCTGACGGCGGGCCCTCCAGGATGCATATAAGCCTCCTCCTCACCCACACTCAGATTTCTTAAAGGAGCAGTTACATGAACGATGGATGTGTCGCAGTGAGAGTTGACTGGTCGCTGCTGAGCTGCCAAGTCGTAGGAAAAAAATAAATAAATAAATAGAAAGTGCCCTTGAAGACAGACACCAGAAGGGACTTGACTGGCCTGTCACACTAAAGGAATCTTGATGTCTCTGATATGCAGGTCAGGAAGTGTCAAGCGTTTAATGCAAAAATGTTTTAGCCACCAAAGCTTTGAGCCTGGTTTGAAAAAGCGCTTATGAAATGAAATGATCTGCATTTATATAGCGCTTTTCAAGTCAAGACTTCCCAAAGCGCTTTACAGTGTGCTTCACATTTTTACCAATAGCGGCCGTACAGCCATGTAAGGCTTATTGGGGGCATTAGGGGGTTCAGTGTCCTACCCAAGGACACTTCGACATGTAACACGGAGGAGCCGGGATTCGAACTGCGATCTCTTGATCCCAAGACAAGCACTCTACCCCTGAGCCCCAACTTGTCTTCTCCAGGTAACTTTCGCGGAAGCCAAACTTAACTAGTAGAGGGGGAAATCATGTTCCAGTTTGAGATTGGATACTTATTCTAATAGGTAGGGCCATGGACTGACCAATTGGAAAGAGGAATACATTGGTACCTCTTTATACGAGCACCTCTAAACACAATAATTCCGTTTGTCGTTTTTTTTACAAGCAGTCCCAGAGGGTACCACGAGACCACTTACTGCTTGTCATCGCTCACCCTTAACATCAGCTTGTCCAGTATGTGCATGCAAACTACTACAGAAAAAAAAAATCTGTATAATAATGTTGTGTTTAAATTAATTTACTGTTACAGTATATTTTAAGTGTATAGTAAGTTTGTACGGATCATTAAGTCTCTCATACCCATCAACATCAGCCAATTGGTCCCTATACTAATGGTTGTGATCCCCCCTATTAAGCAATAATAAACCATGCAGCCTCTACTTAGAGCAAGACAGACTATGTATAATACTGTGAAAACATTCGCAATCTATGATGACGTTGGCTGCTACCAGTGACAGAAATGATCCAGATTAGAGCTGAAAGACAAGATCGGCCTTTTTCCTATGCACAGCACATACAATTATGGTGCGACTGCATCATCACGCTATCAACCTCATTTCTTTTTCTTTTTTTTAAATATATTTAATTACCATTTCAATGTGTTTTAGTGATCAGTAAGATGTGTTTTAAGTGATGGCTTTGATTCTTCTGGGAGGTTGTGAACAGGCCAATCAGTTTAAAATTATTACATATCGGGATTTATTTTGTTACACAAGCAATTCGAGTTACGGACACAATGCTGGAACAAATTAAGTATGGTAGTCCAGCATTTTTCAGTCAATAGGGACCAGACAAAAACTGCTACTGCCCCCTCCGCCGATGTGAAATTTGTGAACAAGGTAATCATACAACAATTTTACTTTTGCAGGTAGACTTATTTTGTTCTTGAGACAGTCCGAAATCAACACAGAAGAATGTTTTTTCAATTTTATTAGTCCAGAATTTCGCAACATATTTCACTTCCTACAGTTTATATTGCATCCATTTTACAAATGTACGCTTCATCTTTTTTATTATAGCGAATCATGTTCAAAGGTGTAACAGGCACTTAAGAAAAGGAGAACAACCAAAAATAATGTAAGCCAGCACTGTGGAACATCTGTCAGAATTGAAAGTGCTCATTGGGCATGCTCAGTATTAGATTTGTTATGGCGGATGCTGGGCAGCCAATCAGAAACATGACGTCTCTGGATTCTGGGATTATTGTCCTGTGTGAATTCTGGGATGTGTGTCCCATCGTGAGGTTTCAACAGATGCGCCCGCAACTCTTGTTGTTGTTGTTTTTTTTTGTTTTTTGTTTTAATTAGTACCATAAATTCCGGACTATAAGCTGCTACTTTTTTCCCAAACTTTCAACCCTGCGGCCCATTTATGTAATTTTTCTAACGGCGCTCGAGTATAAAAGGTAAGATTTAACCGGTGGAATATATGCGCCGAGGAAGACTGCAACTTCTTGGCTTGTGCATAAATTAAATTAGCGTCAACATACCCTCATCATGCAGAATGCAAAAAGAAAGGCACATGACACAGCTTTCAAGCTGAAAGCAATCGAGCAGTCCGATAAAGAAGGAAACAGAGCTACTGCACGTAAACTTGGCATAAACGAATCGATGGTGAGACGCTGGAAACGACAGGGGGAAGATCTGGAGAAATGTAAAAAGGCGAAAAAAAAGTCTGGTTTGGGTTAATTTTGTGTATATGTGGGCGCATGCGGCTTGTATACAGGTGCGGCTTGTGTAAGTATAAAATTGGTTTTCCTCTTAAAATGTGGTGGGTGCGGCTTATAGCTTAGGTGCGCTCTATAGTCTGCAATTTACGGTATTGTCTTAACCCGCGATGCGTTGAGGCCACAAATAAGATGGCAAAAAGTAGTAAGGGATTACAGTAGTTTGAGTCAGTTCAACATAGAAGGATTGTGATTTAGTTCGATATGGTAGGAGTTGAATATTCCTGATAATTATGTTGTTGTCTATGGATAATGTTGAACAAGAAGTCCATTAGCTTTTTTCCATTAGCAACGAAATACTGAAAATAATTCATTGTAAGTTATTTTACTGTTTAATTTGTCATAGATCAAAATGATCTTTTTAATACTGTACCAATTAGATATGTATCTTTATGTGATGTACTTGATGCAGAAACATAGGTCAACACAGAACAATTGCAATTGACACTTTTCCACAGGCTTTTGTTCAATCCAGAACCAAAAAAGACAGACACTCAACCTGGATTTATGCATGCAGGAAGTGCGGCAATATTGCAATTGCACTGTTTCACAGCTCTCATTCCACTTTATTGACAACGTTTGAATCACATTAACTTGTTTCGCGGACGACACGTCCAGCCGTACGGCGGTTTAAGGGGAAGCAGTATATTTTAATAGCTAGTTGAGCAACTGTCACAACACCTACAACGACAAGAAGAAAAAAATGTGCTAATTACAACGTAAAGGGCTTTTTGACAAGACAGGGAGCGGTCAAACAGGATGAGGCCACTCAAAGTTGTTGGCACCCAAGAGTCCCACAGTATGCTTGAATGCATGTGAATAATAAATAAGTAAATGTATGGTTACTACGTAAAAATGTAATACCTGATATTAAAGGATGAGAGACTTTTGTTCCTCCACCTGCTTGTTTTACACATAGTTTTGGAGACGCGAAGGGTAAAACAAATGCATGAGCAAAGCAAATCCGTTGAAGTTTTTAATTACAATAAAAATGAAAAACAACAAATGAAACTGAATATTCTGGGCTTGTGAGAACATAATAAGGCTGTAATGGTTTCACAAGTGCGCTATCAAAACAGATGCCCATTACTTATATACTGGAAGGGCAGATCATGACGAGCTATGACAAAAACAAAACATAAGTCAGTGGGAAATTACCAAGATCACAGATTTGCACCAACTGAAATGAAATGAAATGATCTGCATTTATATAGCGCTTTTCAAGTCAAGACTTCCCAAAGCGCTTTACAGTGTGCTTCACATTTTCCAATAGCGGCCGTGCGGCCATGTAAGGCGCTAACCTGCTTATTAGGGGGTATTAGGGGTTCAGTGTCTTACCCAAGGACACTTCGACATGTAACACGGAGGAGCCGGGATTCGAACTGCGATCTCTTGATCCCAAGACAAGCGCTCTACCTCCTGAGCCACTGCCGCCCAATCAACCTGTCCTTTGTCCGAACCGAATCCTGCTGGTGGCTTAAAAAAACTCAAAGCAAGAGACATCCAACAGTTAAACAGAACACCACTTAAAAAAATCTAGTAACTGTATGATGAAACAAGTGGATGCATTGAGTCGTCAAGTGGATAAAACAAATAATTGCATTAAAATATTTAATCATCACTGGGACGAAATGAAGAAAATATAAAAGACTGAAACAAACACTCATACAGCATGACTATGAATGCAATCAAACATTTAAGTATTACAATTTCTCAAGTTTGATTCAGTCCAATTTGATTCTTCTACAATTTTATTTTTGGTGTTGGACCCTCAAAGGCTCGTTTTAAACACTTCCTGCACATGCTTGATTCAGCAGATTATGGGCACAGTAATTACTACATGGAACTAATTGTGTTTGTCTTTGTGCACTTATTTTCTTGCGTCGTTTCAGACAGGGCCTCTTTTAGTTGCCAAGTCCAGACTGTTATTTTCCCACCTGTGTGGTATTCTACCTGATTGCCGGGCCGCTGCGATATCAGACAAAAATACTCATACGCTCAAAAAAGCAGGCCATCTCGCAGCAGTCACTTGGCCAGTGACAGACGGTGGTTCAGTCTCCCGTTAAGCTTCAAGTTTGTTTTCATTTTGCAAACACATAGAGCGATTCTTGCTAGCGTGACCTCAACACCCCAGCGGAAGGGGATAGCGTCAAGGTTGATGCTCCAGTGGGGAAGGGTGGAACGATCTAAATATCGATATTTTTAATAGTAAGCAAGTACTTGGATCGGATGGATAATATTGCCCTGCGATTGATACTTCACCCTATCCACAAATTTCCTCAAAGCACCGCGTTTACTACTGTAAATTCCGGACAATAAGCTGCTACTTCTTTCCCAAACTTTCCACCGTGCGGCTTATTCCGTGATGCCGCCAATTTATGTAATTTTTGTAACGGCCGCCAGCGGCGCTCGAGTACAAAAGGTAAGATTTAGACCGGTGGAATATATACGCCGAGGAAGACTGCAACTTCTTGCCTTGTGCATAAATTAAATTAGCGTAAACATGCCCTCATCATGCAAAATACAAAAAGAAAGGCACATGACGCAGAACATGAGGAAGATGAGGACGGTTTACCGTGATTTTTACAAGTACGGTATGTTTTTTTTACCAGACCCGTTTACTGTGTTGCGAGCGTGTTGCCAGCGTGTTTTGGAATAAGGGAGCGTGGGACGACGTCTATATGACAACGTTTCTTTCCGACACTGAGGAAGACGAATTTGATGGCTTCGGTTATAAGGAGGAAGATGAGGACGGTTTACTGTGATTTTTACAAGTACGGTATGTTTTTTTAACAGACCCGTTTACTGTGTTGCGAGCGTGTTGCTAGCGTGTTGCTACCATTAAATGCCCTGTCAGGGACCGTTTGGGATGAAAGTTATATTATTATCATTAAAGCTTTGAAAACTCTCTGTATCGTCTTTCTTTGTAAATATGTGTAACCATGTATAATATGTATTTGCAACTGTATATTTTTGTAATGTATTTATTTGTATTTATCCTAGACACTTATTCTGATATGTTTTGCACCGGCGAATGAAAAAGAAGGGGCGTAACAAACGCGTGGTGATGGGAAGGGGGGTAAAAGGTGAAGAATAGACAGACCTGTTAACAAACAGTGCTTTTGGACGTGGCGCAAAATAGTGGATATATATTTTTCCCACCCTTACCTTTGGAAATATACACTTTTTTCCTTGGATTACTTTCAACGGGTCCCGGACTCTGCAGGTCTGCATCAAACCTTAAGTACCGGTTTCATTTTCCGTCCACTTTGCCGGCTGTGATTTTTGGACTGTGTACTTTAATGAAGAACATTTAGTTTCAATCGCGGGGCTTAAAGTCAGGTTTGGGTTAATTTTGTATTTGTGTTACATCTTTTAATGTGGGCGCATGCGGCTTATATACAGGTGCATCTTGTGTAAGTACAACATCGGTTTTCATCTTAAAATGTGGTGGGTGCGGCTAATAATCAGGTGCGCTCTATAGTCCGGACTTTACGGTATATAGATAGTGAAATCCCAACTGGAGTAAGAAAATACCCACAAACTTGCTTCTTTTTTTAACATCCTCATAAATTCATCGCAGACAGGATAAATTACCCAATGGGACGGATCGGCCCGCAGGTGGTATTTTTGAAATACCTGTATTGAAACAACAAAAACAATGGTTGGGAACTAGAGAAGCCGAAAGAACTGGTTCTCTAAAAAGAGCGGAATTGGGATCACTCGAGTGCATATTTTTTGTCTTTTAATGAAAAGCAACATAGCGAACTAGTTATGGCCACTAAACAAGCTCTAATGTGAAAAGTAACCTTGCTCTTGTGTTACGGTTGCCGCCCAACCGGTTTTGTAATTTAAATGCACACAATGCATTTGTTTATTACAGGGTAAAGGGTTAGGGTTTAGGGTTAGGTATGCCTGATTCAACAAAATCAGGTAAAACAAAAATAAAACTGGATTATACAATGTTGTAATTGGAATTGTCATATTTGTATTGTTGCGGTCGGTTTCAACCCAGCTATAAAAACAAAAGCATAAAACACTAGCTCTAGCCAAAACTGAAATCATACCTGGCCTGGACATATTGTGCATTAACTGCAAGTAATAACTATGGAAAAAAATACACTAGAAATCAGGCTTCATACATATTTTCAAGACAAAGCACTTACCATTAAAAGAAGAAATACTGCGTCAATCATATATTTTGCTGAGCCAGAAATATCTGCGATATACATATGTGATGTTTAATCTTGTGTATGTGCATTTATCAATACATATAGTTTTTAGATATTGAGTACTGTGAATGATGAATATAGGTGTGTATGTGAACAATATGTATGTAAATAATTTTCAGTAAAAATGATGGTAATATGTAGCTTACATATTCAGTTCCATTACAAATCACCACTGGCAAATGCTACCTTAAATATTTGCATGGCCCATAATAAATGTCAATTATTGATATGTAACATTTGCAAAAAATCACATTCCATAGTGCCCTGTGTTTAACATGCAACTGTCCCCTTGGGTGTGATGACAGTTGCTAGGAGGATGCCATACGAACTAATGGGCTGCTGTCGATCACGACGGAAGAAATTCAACAAGACAGCATTGTTGGCGTCATTTTTAAGCAAACTTGTGAGACATGGCAACAGTATCAAGCACTTGGCCTAAAACAAAAACTCTTAAATCCTTGAGAACACAACATTATGATTCAAGCATTTTCAAGGTTTTTAAGCACCTATATGAACCCGGAAAAGTGAAACCCCTTAAAACATACTTGCATACACACAGAGACTTTTACTCTATTCGTGTTATTTATTTATCTTGGAATTAGTAATCGATCGTGGTCTTTCGTGGCTGCTTTTTGTTTGGTTTTGCAAATGTAGATATTGTTTTGACAACTCTATAAATCATGTTTCTCAACTGGTGGGTCAGGACACGTTTTCAGTGGGTAGCTGGCTTTTAGCCTTGGCAAAACAGTACTAATATAAGAAGAAACAAATGGAGGGTCAATAATAATCATTAACAGTAGATGGTGATAATGTGCTACAAATGTGAGTGACACCAGTCATTTAACGCCACAGAAAAATACTAGTCGTGTTTGTTTATATAAAGGATGAATGCAGATAAACCAGAGAATATATGAAATATGGATTTCATTACAGACACTGCCCTTCTTACAAACATTTGTAAGTTGAATGTGTTCATAAGTTTCTTCAGTGCTAGATTTTGTATGGTTAAGGGTTGTTTACGTAACCTTTATTACTTTGTACTAACATATAAACATTTAATAAAATAACAAGCTCTATAAAGATAAATAAAGTTGAGTTTAACTTACTTTTGGAAGATGCGCTTCAAGAGTCAGGCGACTTCCTCCTCTGTGGTAAAGTGGCGGGAAAAATTGCGTTCCGACCATTTTCTCAACTGCGTCAAGCTGTCTTATTCCACTTTTATTTCAAGAAACCAACCAACCATATTGAATAGATGCATGAGATATTCAAGAATAAAAACATCAAAGTTCTGAGCACGCTGGAGATTCAGTACACGTAGCACTGTATGTTTACACACGAACTAAGAAGTAGAAGCCGGATTCCTTTTTCGGGGTGGATGCTGGGTGACCTCTCACAGTGCCACCACACGGTGGTAGCGGCGGAAAGAAGCACTACAGCAATGTCCTGTACTCGGAAAAAGGTGCACACAATACAAAATAATGATCGTATCTATCGTTTTTCCTAAGTCGAATGGTCGTAAGTAGGGGAGCGTCTGTATATCGAGGACAATGGGACTGAAGTGAAGTATTTTGAATTTAATTTAAATGCAGTTAAATGAGCATTAAAGGGATAGTGTTTATTATTTGACCACTAGATGTCACTGTAATGTGTGGTGCAACCAGAAATGGACAAAAAATACAAGGAAGAATACAAATCATGGTGACTCAAAGTGACCAAATTATGCCCTTTTCTTCTCATTTTTGCCAAACTGTTTTTGTTGAATCATCCCTGAGTCATCTGTAACAAAACAAACTATTTATTTAGAAAACTATGTTGAGACTCATCTTAACATTTTTCAAAATTGTAATTGATGCACAGAGACCCACAAAAATAATAATACAAAAAAAAATGCAACGTTTTTATGGAAAGGTGGCCTAACAAGGTAATCAAGAGATGAGAAAAAAATGTAATAATGTACTACTGATTTTAGTGTATTTTACAGCTGACCAGCGAACATGTTACCTGAAAACTAAGACAAGCGGAGGTTTAAAAGGCTTATTGTTCACAAACCCCAAACCACAACTGAGTCTCTTTTACTGTACCTTTTCAGTTCTGACTCAGTGAGAAAAGACGACTATCAACGTCAATCAGCGCCCAGATTTCAATATTGCACCAGGGTCGCAAACGGAAATGTTGTCCACCAGGGAAGATAATCCACTCGAAAAAAGGTAATAACCAGGAGGGCCGTCTAGCGATTTCATCGTGCAGCAGTACTTCTTAGTTATTGCTCGGGCACATGATTGTCAGCAGAGGCTGCCTACGAAATATCTCGTCACAGCGGAAATGAAATGACGCCCGTTTGGTATTCCGTGAATGAAAAAAAGAAGAGTTGTCTGTGATGGGTTTTTTTTGTGTCAAAAGCTATGTACCACCGTTACGATGCACTATCCGTACCACTTCCTTTCAGGTATTCCATCACGCATTGAAGTGATATTTATATGTTCACGCAAAAAATGCAACTACCGGAAATTAATAAATACATTTAATTGCATAACTTCGGAAAATGTCTCTAATCACTAGTTTGTCAATATGTCTGTCTATTTTTTCTAACAGTATTACAGAGATAAACTGGATTCACTACTGCACTGGTTCACAACAGGTCTGACTGAAACACCAATCCACCCTAATGACAAGCTAACCCAAATCAAGAACAAATGACACCCTCTCAAATCCATTCAATGAAAGTATTGTGCATTTCAAAGTAGAAACGCTAGATTATATTCACTTTTTTTTTTTTTTTTTTTTTTTTTTCAAAACAACAAAATGACCATTAAAACTGAAACAACTTAAAGTCACTTCTGGTCTACGACTCCTGTGTTTGAAACCACAAGAAGATTGTATATTAAGCAGATATAAACCTACATTGTACCGTATTTTCCGCACTATAAGGCGCACCCCGAAAAAATAGTTTTTGGTCCTATATTTGACATACATAAGACGCACCGGATTATAAGGCGCTACAATGGGAACGTCGACAAAACAGTCAGATAGTTCAGTCAAACTTATTACCCCCTTAACATTCCCAAAGCTTGCAAAGATGCAAATACGTGTCGAGAACACGTGCGGATGCGGTGTCCGTATGATGTCACTCAAATGCATCGTTCCATCATTCGGAAGGTTAAAGTCTTGGGATTGAAGAAATGCCAACCATTCCTTAGTTTCTATTTTCTTTTTCGCTCGCAACTTTACTGTGCATATGACAATAAACACTTGGAATTGAGTTTAATTTAAAAACAGACACTCCATTCCATCCATTATCTGCACCGCTTATCACAGAAACATCGAGTTAAGTCTGAAACAAGATACAGGGAAAAGATATAGCCAGAGTAGCTCACCGATGTTGTTGTGTTCAATAATAATGTGCAGCCATGGTCCTCTTATATCTGTGAGTTTAGTAAATCCAGGAGAATAAAATATTTATAAATACAGAATAGTAAAAAATGCTTTATTTATGCCGTCAACCACGTGCTATACACATTCATCTTTTTCGGCCAATTGCAGGCTTTGTTTTGCCGCTTCAGCCTATGCCAGCCTGTAAATGAAAAAAAGGATCCGCCCCTTGACCTCCGAATAACTTTAGCCAATAGTGATCGATTCAAATGATGATTGACACATTGGTTAGCCAATGAAACGCCGGTAAATAAATCCCAGCATACACCGCGGACTACTGGGCGTTCGGGGGAAAATCTAGTCGAGGGCTGCAAGTTAGTTGGAAGACTTTGCGACTTAATATTGACACATAAATAAGGCGCACTGTATTATAAGGCGCATGGTCAGCTTTTGAAAAAAATAAAGGCTTTTAGGTGCGCCTCATAGTGCGGAAAATACGGTCTATAAGCTACCCCTAAGACTGCCCTAACATATCCACATACTAAGTAAATTGAAAATACTAATCAAGCATGTACCTAAACATCAATAATCATTCCATTAAGTAGTTAAAAAGACTAATATACGGGTAAAAAGCTAAAAATCGAACATTTTTCAAATATTTACCGTACTTTCCATCAGGGCTTCAGTGGAAGACACCCGTCGATCATTTTAGTATTTAGAACACCTTTATTCCTTTAATCCGATCATTGATGTCACCGATTTGTACTTTTCCTCATCACCAGTTTTGGGAATAATGCAGTTATCAATAACACAGTTAGAAAGTGACGTCATTTTTTTATTAAAGGGGAAGTATTTGTTCTGCCTTTGCAACGCCATTATCGTTACTGAAGGTCAAAAGTGGTTCATTATTCTGTCTCTTCTTGGGGGTAAAGATGATGAGCAGAAGCTCCTCGGTCAGCCTTTTGGCATATTTATTCACCAACAACACCATACACGGCTCTCATTCAACCTAACACAGGAGCCATCTACAATAGCTCAAAAAAATGTGGTGCATATATGATGACGTCACAATTGAGAACCCTATACCGTAATATCACGAGTAAGAGCACCATTACGTTTAGAATACTCAAAATCTCATTCGGGGAAAGTGGTGTAAGATTCTTTGTTAGTGGTTCCTGCATCTTTACACACTAAATGTTCCAAAACTGCTGCTCTTTCCTCACTGAGAAACGTTGTGTCTGTTATCATAGATAGATGGTATACACCACAGGTGTCAAACAGGCGGCCCGCGGGCCGGATCAGGCCCGCTAAGGGATTGAATCCGGCCCGCGAGACAAGACTCAGAGAAGCGCAAGAGAAAAACAAGCTGCAGGTTGAAATATGTCAACTTGATGTTGCCAAAGCCAGGTGTCTCTCACAAAGACACTGTACTTGTATTTATTTCTCTCTCTCTATCTCCCTCTCTTTCTTTTCTACCCCTTTTCTCCCACTCTGTCTCTGTCTCTTTCACTCTCTGTGTCTCTCTTTTTCTCTTCCTTTGTTGCCCATTGTCTCTTTCTCTCTGTGTCTTTTAACCTTTTTTGCTCTAACTTCCTTTTTTCCTTCTCTCTCTCTCTCTCTCTCTTCATACCCTTCGCGCTTTCTTTTCTCTTTTCTCTCCTTCTGTCTTTTTATTTATCTTTGGATTTCTTTCTTCCTCTCTTTTTCTTTTCCCCCTCTCTCACGACTTTTTATCTTTTGTTTCTCACGCTCTCTCCCTCTCTCTCTTTCTTTGTCCTGCCCTCTCTCCTTCCCCCCCCCTCTTTCTCTTATTTCTTTATCTCTTTTTCTTTCTCTTTAATCTACTAGTCCGGCCCCCGACAGAATGTTTGTTCGATCGTGTGGCCCCCGAGTTAAGATGAGTTTGACACCCCTGGTATACACGGAGGGCAAGAGGGGAAAGGGCGAGGGACGTGAAGAAAGGGATTGAATAGTCACTGTATATTGTTTTACTGTTGACTTTGGTTGTGAACGAAATATTTGAAGTGCAGTTGCCTATTCCTACTTGACCAGTTGACTCAGGTTGTTGGAGTTTGATTTATTCATTTTAGACTGCATGTGTTAAATTCACTTTATATTGTTGAATTGTTCACTTTTTTTGTGCAAAAATATTTGAATTACAGTAGCATATGTCTAATTGGGCAGTTGTCTAACTAGCGATTGTGATTTATTCTATAGAGTGAAATTCACTTCATATTTTTTAACAATTGAATTTAGTTGTGAAAACATTCCTGAAGTACAGTAGGCGATGTCTACTTGACCAGTTTTCTCAGGTTATGAGGGTTCGATTTAATTTATTAAACTCACTCTGTATTGTTTACGGCTTATTTTCATTGTTTACTGTTTTGTTTGTTTTTTTGCACTTCAAGTGTAGGATAAATCTGCTGGAGGTGAGGTGCAATGAATATCACAATGTTCCAGAACACTTCTCTGTTCTTCTCTATTCAACCGACTCAAATACTGCTCGAAAAATGTCAAACCATTTAAAGTAACAGAAGTAGTAACTTTCCCTGGTAACTAGTTAATTTTACCATCGAGTCATTCAGTTACTAATTCAGATACATTTTGGAAGTAGTAATGAGTAACTTTAATTTTTTTTTTAAAGTACCGTAACTTGCCCAACATTGCTCATCACTAACTTGCTTGGGACCCATTATTATGGAAAAAAGGAAAATAGAAAATAAACCCAACAAAATTATAAAAATTAGATGAGGTCCCTCTCATACACACTGAATGACTGCAAAGGAAGAGAAGTGGCAGCGGCGCATTATCGCCATCAACTGTCAAGGAGTGGAATCAAACCAGTTTTTTTTCTCTTTTTTCGCAAAATCTTGCCAACGCAAAGGCTCGTGACTGGCTGAAAAGGGGCTTGCCATCCACTCTTTGGCCACGACGCACCAGTTTTTTTTTGTTTTTTTACAGTGTGTTACGTGTCCTTGAATAAACTGTTTTTAGTCAATAGATTAGTTAATTGTTGTTGCATTTCAACCAGATAATATTATAAAACATATTGAGTGAATGATAGAAAATAATTATCATTTTTTTCTTTGAAGTAAGTTTAGCACACTTGTGCTAAAATAGAAACTAAAGGCTACAAAAGGTGTCTGAATAATTCAGGCTTCTTTCATTTCATGTTCATGTTATGGGGATTTTTACACAAAAGTATAAAAAGTATCTTTTGTTCTTGATGAAAATTCAAGGTTACTGACAGGGCAGTGAGAAAATATTGATTTAGTTATCTCATCCTATTGTAATATATTTGTTAGGTATTCAGCGGGTTTAATTCGGTTCACCAGACGTTATGCGTCATTTCATGCATCCATCTTTCCATTATCTGCACCGCTTATCCTCAGTAAGGTCGCGGAGATGCTGGAGCCCATCCCAGCTGTCTTCGGGCAGTGGGCAGGGGACACCCTGAACTGGTTGCCAGCCAGTAACAGGGCACACAAAGACAGACCCACATGCTCATTCAAACCTAGGGACAATATGGCCAAGTCAACCTGACAAGCATGTTTTAGGAATGCCGGAGGAAAACGGAGTGCCCATAGGAAACCCACTCAGACAGAGGGAGGACATGCAAACTCCACACGGGAAGCTGCTTCAATGGAAGACACCCATACATCATTTTAGTATCTTGAAATTGTTTCTTTAACTCATTGATGTCACCGATTTGCACTTTTCCTTCCCCTCATCACCAGTGTTGTGAATAATGCAGTTATTAATAACTTAGGTAGTGATGTTATTTTTTCTTTATTGGGGCAATTTGAGTAAGTATGTGTTTTGCCTAGACTTGAACCCTGAACCTCTGCAACGAGTGGCTGCGGACTAACCACGCACCCACCGTGCCGCCCTGCGTCATTTTAAAAATGTTCAATATTCGATCAGTCCAGCCCTCGCCTGGTAGCCATATTTTTCATTTGCCCCTCTGTCCGTTTGACTATAAACCCCCTGGATTAGGTAATTTAAGTTAAAACAGTAAATGACTATAGACTACCACTCTCAAAATCAAATTAATCATTTATTAATTACTGGTTTGAGTCATATAATGTTAGAAATTTGGCAAAAAATAGCATGATTAAAGTAAAAAGTAAAAGCAAATGAATGGGGTCGGGCCAATAACATCTGCATGCAAAATAATCCCCAATAATAGGTGGGGATGACCAAAACAAAAGAATTTTGAGGGAAAAAAATTAGATTAGAAAATTGTGACCAAAAAATCTAGTTGCTTTCAGACATTGGAAAAAATGTTTTTAGAATTAGAATTGTCAACATTGTTTATTGCCATCGATAACAACATAGTCAACATTGTTTACAATGGAATTAGACATGTCACTTGTTGGAATAATGTACATAAGTTATTCAACTTTACTATAATTTATGTGTGTTATATGTTTGCTTGTGAGATATTGTGCTTACAAATATAGGATATTCTCTGGGCAAAAGTCTTCCACTACACCCTGGCAAGAGAGAATAAATGGTGTTACAGTTACAGATTTGACCTGAAGGCCAAGGATCTTTTCCTGAGTATGTTGGAAGAGAGTTAATCAGTCACAATTCAAATAAGTTGTTGTGCAAGAACTGGTTTTAAACTGGAACATTTAACCTTCAAATGCATTCTTCTGTTCAGCAGTCGAAACCACCTAGTAGCTAGAGCGTTCCTTTTCTGAATAAAAGGCTGAGGTAAGGTTGCTTTGGAGTGAGTTGGAGGAACTGTAACCAAAAGCAGTTTTCCGTTCGCTTCCCTTGCAAGTAAACCATACACAATTCTCTGTGTCTTTTTTGTATACAGGTTTTTGTTACAAGTGTTGGGTTGAACCTAACATCACTCCAGAATATAAACGGACAATACAGACTAAGAATAGAGGATGTTATTTAGATTTAATAGAGCGATAGTCGGTCTTCTGTCAAACACGGCAAAAAAAAAAAAACACGTTTTCGAGTGAGGCACAGATATTTAAAGAATTTCTAATCCAAAAACATATTAATCATATTGAACAATTATACAGAAATAGTTTGTGTTTAATTTGACAATAACTGTTTCACTTTCTCCCAAAAATAGAGACATTTGAACCAAGATGAAGCGTAATTCATTCAAAGTTGGAGACTCTGTGCGTTGTCTATCGTTTATACCCGGCTTAGCTTCACATCAGAACAACAGCTGGCACACACATAAGAAGAAGCGTACATTGCAGGAAAAAAAGAAAATAATCGTTTTTAACTTGGCACCCGCCCCGGAGCATAACAAGATTAACCCTATTTCTACGTCAATGGCATTTACAACAAAATGTTGTAATTCCCAGCATCCGTGATGACCTCTCCTCCCCGACTTATCGCCTGGCAACAAGCCTGCACAGCCAGCGGAGGAGAAGAAGATAAAGGCTGAGCGCCGTCATTTTTTAGCGGACGGAGTGTCCTTCTCAGTCCATGAAAAAAAAAGGAGGGATATAAAGACTATTGATGAAGAGACTGAATCATTTCTTTATCATCTCAAGCAATATTGGTCGGCGTGAGTGCGGGGAGGAAAATGTCTGACCAACTGCTCAGAGATCAGACAGGCGCAACGGAGGCTTGAATTAAACGCAGAGATGCCATCCTGGCCTACAGTCTTGCCGAACAGACAACCACACTCAAAAACGCTTTGATCAAGCTGAAAGCAGACATCTACAACAAGTTCGTCAACAAAACCAACGTCCTCAACGTCAAAGTGGAAACTATTGACTGACAGTTGGACCGGTTTCATCGGATCGAGACTGACTTTATTTTTCTTATTAAAAATTCGTTTTAATCATAAAAACTAATCAAAGACAAATTTAGGACATTATCCAAACCAAGAGAGAGATTGCAGGGATATAAGAGAGAAAGAGTTCTTGAAAATAAGATAAATAATATCCATTTATTGAAATCTATACTATAGACTGTGTCAGGCGGAAGGAAGACAGATCACTTGCACTCGTTTCTTGTTTTTTATTGGAAGGAAGGAATGACAAGGCGTGATTCTTCGATCCGTTGTTTGACGGATTGACGAAGCTTGACAGGCGGGTAAGGCTTGGCGGGAATGGTCGTGGACGGGCGTAATCGTCGTGTTGTTGGTCGGGGCTGGAGAAGAAGGGTGTCGTCGTGTTCGGAAGAGTGATCGGGAGTCAGACGGGCAGGGCAGGTTGTAGCCAAATTTGGAAACGGGTCAGCAACGGAGATCAAGTAGAAGAAAACAGGAGGCAGGCAAAGAGTCGGAGGTACGGGCTTTCTGAGCAGATGGCAACAGGTAGCATAGTACAATCAGACAGCCTGTTTCCGGAAGCTGAGGATTTAAATGGACAGGGTGCGCCAATCAGCCGGCCTGGCTGTTGGCGCCAAATCCTGAGCACAGGTGTTCCCGATCCGGGTGATTGTGACAGACTGTACATGATCAATTTTGATTGTTCATGATTATCTTGTGTCATGATGAGATGTGTTTTTATTACATATAATACCTTTTCATAAAAAATGCATTACATGATTCAGTATAGTGTGTATACTATATTGTCAATGAGATGGGACCAACATAAGCTCCCACCTTTTTGCCGTCAGCCTTTTTTTTTTTATTTGGTTTGTCGATGTTTAAAAAGCTGTTGATTTGGAATTCATTCACCTTGTATCTGATGATCATTGGAAAATAAAAATGGCTATGAATCATGGCCAGAGATATTTCAATGATTATGCTATATGTTGAGGGATTGCATTGGCTGTTATTTAATGTGTGAAAATAGCTCTGCTGATGTAAAACAGCAGACTGATATCGTGCAAACAATGTTTTGACACATATACAGTCTATACCAGGGGTCTCAATCTCAAACTCACTTGACTTGAGTTTTGGCCAAAATTGTGTTTTCCACGAAAAAAAGTTTGCATAAAAACAGCCCTTAATCACTAGAAGTCTCAAATGGTTGTACAGACCACAGATTATTGCAAACCACAGACTATTATTACACCACACCCTGATCTAAAACCTACATGAGGGCAAGCAAAAACTCAAAAACCTCAACATGAAGAAAATGAAGAAACCTTGAGAAGGGACCGCATATGAGCAATATTTTGTTTAATTCCCTATGCAAAATGTCTTCTTGTTTCTCTCTCCTTTAATTTAGTTTTTTCTTTTGTTTCTATTTTTTCTTATCTTGCATTCCTTCCTTTTCCCTACCCTCTTTTCTTCTTTCGATTTATAGTTCTTCTTTTTGTCTTTTTCTTTTCAAAATGCTGGGCAAAGAAATGAGTAGAAAATGGTGCAGTTTGGTCACAGAGTGTCTACATTTTGTAATATTCTTTGTGATTTTGTAGCACTCGTTTTCAGTTGCACAACTGATTCCAGCAACATTTAGTGGTCAAATAATACTCACTGTGTCTTTAACTTTCATATTAAGGCGAGAACCTCAAATTATATCCACAATTGGCTCCCGGCCCGCTAGCCTGAGATCACTGGTCTAGTACTGTATGGTGTCTAAAGTACCTGTGACGAGGGACTCTTTAGGTACCCAACACACAATCTCCATAAACCACACTTTTTCATGCCAGACAATTAGGTCATCTAAAGCATCCAAGCATGAGCAAAGTCATCATGTAAGGCTTTAGAGACCTTCTTATTAATCTACGTGTACAAGTCAGAGCCAAATGCATGTGAATGCAGTGGCTTTACAGTATAGTCAGAATATTTATTTAGTTTTGCCTTCAAGACTGTCTTCATTCCTATAACTTGTGCACCTTTAACATCAGACATTTAGGTTTTCCAACAGACTTACCATCTCTGCACACTCATGGCCAACAACAAAGTGCTCTTAAGTGGCCACACCAGAGCAAAGTTATTGTGCACATAGTGGCTTAAACATCAGACTATTTAGTTGCTCTACTAAGACTATCTTTATGGCCTTACCACACTCATAGCCAGCAATGAAGCACTTTACAGTATCCATGCACGACCAGTGGCTTTCATTAGTTTCCTCACTAATACTCGCCCTCCTCGTCTTTATGACCTGTGCTCAAATGTGGCCAACAATGAAGCACTCTAGAATGTACACACAAAAGCAAAGTGCCTGCGCATGTAGTGGATGGCTTTGTTTTCAGAGTTCTGTCTCAAAGACTATTTGTGTTTATCTTTATGACCTGCACACAAGTATGCCCTAAGATGAGGCGCTCTAGATAGGCGACGCCTGTGCACACAACATCAGGCGTTTCGGTTTTACCTTCAAGACTTTTTGTCCACATCTCCACGCACACTCGTGGCCAACAACGAAGCGCTCTAACATGGCCACACTCAAGCAAAGTTCTATTGCAAATGGTGGCTTTAATGTCACACTTTTGTTTTTCCTGCCAAGACTCAGCCTTATCTTTATGATCTGTGTACACGCTTGGCCAACAATGAGCCACTCTACAGTATCCAGGGATCAGAATGGAGATTTTCATTTTCAGCTGAAATAGCCAGCGTCCAGGAATAAACCAGGGCTTCCACCCCTTTTCTCCCACTCTGTCTCTTTCACTCTCTGTCTCTCATTTTCTCTTCCTTTGTTGCTCTTTGTCTCTTTCTCTCTCTTTGTCTTTTTAACTTCTTTTGCTCTAACTTTACTTTTTTCCTTTTATCTCTTTTTTCTTTCTCTCTTCCTACCCTTCGCGCTTTATTTTCTCTTTTCTCTCCTTCTGTCTTTCTATTTCTCTTTGGATTTCTTTCTTCCTCTCCCTTTCTTTTCCCCCTCTCTCACGATTTTTTATCTCTTTTGTTTTTCACGCTCTCTCCCTCTCTCTCTTTCTTTGTCCCACCCTCTCTCTTTTTCCCTCCCTCTTTCTCTTATTTCTTTATCTCTCTTTTTCTTTTTCTTTAATCTACAAGTCCGGCCCCCGACAGAATGTTTGTTCTATCGTGTGGCCCCCGAGTTAAAATGAGTTTGACACCCCTGCTCTAGAATGTACCAACGGAGGAAAATCCCAGTGCGTGGCTGTTTTTGACAAACTTTAGTTTTGCCTCCAAAACATTTCATCTCTATGACAACAATGAGGCGCTCTAGACATGCCAAGTCTATGCACGGATTTACTTAAATATCAAATGTTGGGTCATGTTTATTTGTATAGCCCTTAATCACAAGAAGTATCAAAGGGCTGCACAGACTACAGACTATTATTAGACTGTCCCTTGATCTAAATCCTACATGAGGGCAAGTAAATCCTCAAAACTTGGTCATTATATATTGTAATCATTAATAAGGGAAGCAAATATGTTAAGGGTTTTCCCTGTGAGAAATTTTGCCGAGATCTCTGCACACACTCAAGGCCAACAACAAAGCGCCTACTAAAGCATAATTCTTATGCAAATGTTGGCTTTAATATCATTCAGATTGTTTTTCACACTGACTGCGCACACTCGTGGGGAACAATGAGCCACTCTACACCATTTATGCAAGAACAAAATATCAGTTGTTTTCATGTCAAACGTTTGTTTCCCCACCAAAACTCGTAGTATTTGAGTGACAGTGACACAAGCTGGAGGCACTTTGGCAGTCAGCGTTCATTTATTTTGTAATTTGGTTAACGGGGCAGCGCATTAACTCCATAGGCGGTCCTGTCATTCGGGAAAATCGCATCGACCGAGTACACAAATCCGCCATCAGCTTTGATTGGGAAACGGCGAGATCGGAGTGCAAAGGCCGGCGCACGATCCGATGCCGCTAATCATGACGAATAACTCGCTGGAGATTGTTGTCAGCTTGCCCGTAAGTGGGTGTCGGCCATAACACTTTCTCACTCCGCAGACTGACAGCGAAGTTTAATCACCTCCGACGGGCGATCTCCCGGACAGCCGGCCCCTCCGAGACTGCTGAGGTCTCACCTGACACAAATAGTTACCAACTCGTCACATTTTTCCTTATGGCTCCCATTTCCTACCAATGTCACGATAGGGCTGAAATGCTTACCAAAAACAAGTAGATTTAAGGCTACTTTCTAAATCTTCAATTCCATTCCTGTCAATGTTGTCGTATTTTGCATGAGAAATATTCCCAATTTGTTTAATCCAAAGGAATCGGATTTTCATGAAGTGATGATCAGTTGTTTTACCTGCTGCGCAGATTTCCCTGTCTATAAACATGCTGTGCCTTTAAGAGACAATTTAACTATGTAACTGCTGTTCCTTCAAATAATTCTTAAGAGTTCAGTTTTGCGGAAATTTTGACATAACACTGCATGTCTCAGACTATGCTTTTCTCTTTTTTTGTGTGCATAATTGACTAAGTATGGTAGTTTTAATATAATGTGAATTATTCTCGTAAACAAAAAAAAAAATAACTTTGCTACCTGCAATGAGGCACTGTTCAACATCCATGCAAGACCAAAGTCAATGTCCATGCAGTAGCATTCATGTCGGACTTTTTAGTTTCCCAACAAATAGTTTTGTCTCATCTTTTTGACTTGCGCACACTTGTGGCAAACAACGAAGCACTTTAGACCATCCATGCATAACAAAGTATCTGTCCTCATATGATTTTTTTGACATTTTATGAAAAATATTCCTAAAATATTTCAATAGGATCATATTAGTAAATGAATATGATTTTATTTCAAAGTACATGTTTCTGCCCTTAAACATGCTATGCGTTTAAGAGACAAGTTGACGATGCCATTGTTAAGCCTTTAGACATGCCCATTTTTTTCTTGACATGTTCAGTTTTGCAAAAATCATGACATTTATGACACAGCATGTCTCAGCCTCTGCTTTAACTCTTAACCAGCAGAATTTAATCTGTATTGTAGTTCTTCATTCAATACTTATGTTTGAATTGTTAAAAAAAAAAAATCCTTTGTGAACTTTAATGGGGCACTCTGTAACATCCATGCAAGACCAGAATCTTTGCCCACGCTGTAGTGTTAATGTTGGACTTTTTGTTTCCCTACGAACACTTTGGCCTTTTCTCTATAAATCCTTGAAAAAAAAAAACGCGTCACTGTCCAGCATCAATTCAAGACCAAAGCCATTTCCCTTCTATGTTTTTCTCCTAGAATTTTTGGAATAAGGTCGTATTCAAAAATAAATACATGTTTTTTTTACCTACTGATCTGATTTCCCTGCTTTTAAAGATGCTGTGCCTTTAAGAGACAACTTGACGGTGTCATTGATCCTTAATGCATTTTTCCTTGATGTGTTCAAGTTTGCAAAAATCATTATTTTCGTGGCAGAGTGCGTCTAAGGCTCTTCCTTCAAGCAATCTTTAAACATATTTGACTCTATTAAGATATTTCTTCATCCCACAGTCAGGTGAATCATTCTCTTGAAAAAAAAAAAGAATTTATTAATTTGCTAACTTCAGATTTGTGAATAGGTGTTGCATTCCTGTTGACATTCTGTGTTGAAAGGTACTTGCAGATAGTTGAACCTGGTTCATTAACTCCTCCAAAAATGTTTTCGGTTAAGATTAGAATTGCTTAGATTCACTTTCGCACATTTAAGCCACCCAAAGGTTGACAGGTATGCATTTATTTCCTACATTTACAGTGGTCACCACTTTATTCATAACATCCCGAAATAAGCGCAGTCAGATTTGGAAAACATGCTTTTAATTTTATGCTTGAGTAGTTACAACTTTTCTAACAGTTTCTCAGGACGTTGAAATCACTTTCAATGTAACCAGCGTCAGCTCCCTCCGCGATGGTTCAAAGGATTCCGATATTTACATTGGAGACAAATCTCTAATTAGCTGTACTCTCTCTCTCTGTAATTAAGAAGGTCTGGGGAATTATATTTCCCCTCTGTTTACAAACACAGCTTTTCTTTTTTAATGTGAAAGCTGACGGGAAGATTCATGGTTCATTTAGGGATCAGTTTCTGTCCCAGACTGCAACTGGAATCCGACTATTTTCTTAAACCCTCCCCCTAAATAGCATCTAAATATGCAAATGATCTGACAATTTAAAAAAGTGAAGGCGATACTGGGAATTTTACCTGAAATGAGCTGGTAATAAATTAGTAACCTCAAGAAGTTGATTTTGATCATTTTTTGAGGTTTTGCTCACATCACCAAATGTCTTCTTCCTCCGTTGGCCAGTTAAGTTGAAATAATGGTATGATTTATGAGTGTCCTTGGTATATCTCTCCCCGTTTGGCCAGAGCCTGATTTGTCAACGTCATGGCGGAACTATTAACACTAAAAACCAGTCTTGCTTTAGTGAGCACGAACAGTGTTTCTTGTACAAATATGTGACTTGATTAAAGCAATGGATATTTTTAGTCAGTGTTTCTCAACGTTTTTTGAGCCAAGGAAAACTTTCTTTGTTAAAAAATCTCGAGGCACACTGTCAGTTTAAAAAAGTTTAGAAAAGAATTCCCAGCACCAATTTCACTTTGTTTAAAGCTTATATTATCATTTATTTTTATTAATATTATTGTTATTATCTATTAATTGAAAATGTAAAGTATTTATCATTTGTGGTCACTGTGGCTCAGGAGATAATGGGTTATTTTGGTCATTCATTTTGCTGGTTTATTTTTGTATGTTAAACAAATTTTGCTCATTTAAAGAAAAAAAGGGTGGGTTTATCCCTTAACCACTAGGGTCGTAGGGGCACCATTTTCTGTGGTGTTTCTTGGGCAAGTACAGCCTGGTGGCACCCATCCCTCTCCTGGCCAATAGTGTTCTTACTAAAAAAAAAAAAAAAATACAATGACAAAATGTGGTTCCTGTCAAATGTACTTACCCAATGAAAAATGAATGCTGTTTATGTTTGGACTTCTGTTATAAAAAACTTAAACCGGTTTTGATCTCTTTTGAAAGGTAACACTCTGATGTTTTATCTCAGACTGAAATAATCACTGAAAGTATTGGTATATTGTATAAGTACATTTGAATTATCTTTTCCAGGAGGTTCGATGATATGCGAAAGTCCGCCATCTGTACACACAATGTCTCACCACATTGATATGATTAGCAATAAAGATATATCATCTGTATTTACCTCACTCTTCTTTCAATTTAGAAGCAAAAAAGCCACTAGAGCAGTATCAGGGTTGGGTAGGGTTACGGTACTTTAACTTGATTACTTTCAATTACTTTTGGATTGCTCCGATACCAAATATGCTAATAAAAAACAAAATAAACTAAATATGAATAAAATCATGACTCACAACACGTGGTAAGCTTTCTCTCCTGGCTTTGATCTCTTTGATCTCCGGCAAAACTAACATAAAATGCGACAGAAACAAAATGAAAATAAATCCAAACAGCTTGCCAACATCATTTTTGCCGTTCCACGTATTCCGTTACTCCCCAAGCCTGCACAAAATTTACTAATTGTATTCATATTTAGTTTCTTTTGTTTTTTATTAGCATATTCGGTATTGGAGTAATCCAAAAGTAATTGAAAGTAATCAAGTTAAAGTAACCCTACCCAACCCTGAGCAGTATTAAAAAGACATGCAGCTCTAAATCTAGAGGTTGCTGACCCCAGCCATAGGTGCAAAAATCTTGATTTTCTTCTATGGGACTAACATGTGCAAGAAAAAAATATGTAGGGATCCACGGCCCACATTTAAGTCAACAGGAACAAAAACACCACGGTGCTAGCAGTCTGCCATAATGACCCAATTTACAAGCTGAGAACATTCCCAAAGATAAATTAAGACGAGCGAATGATCGTCTCCTCACGGTCGTTCTCCGCCTCGCTTTGAAAAGGACAAATGTTTCCTGCAGTCACTCTAGCACTGCATTGGTATTCCGATCTCAATTTAGCTCCTAGCCACTGCGCGGCAATCCGACACGGAGCATGCAGACGGGAGGCCGGGAAGACGGAAAAGCGACCCGGGCGAGGAGGAGGAGAGGAAAAGGATGAAGGGAGGAGGAAGACAGCCTAGCCGGCGGTGACATCATTCTCCACGCTAGAAAGGTTGCCTTCCACAACAGTTGTTCATGCGGCAGGAGGGATGGAATCAAGCCGGGCTGCTTTAAGGTTGCCCCACGTTGCCACTCAGGGGCCTCAGTGGCAATCATTGGTTACCAGATATGATTTTGTGATTGATCCTAACAAAATTGAACATGTATTTTTCACACTATATGGCGCAACAGACTATAGGGCGCATGGAATTAAAATTACAGTAAGAACTAGCGTTGTATTGTTGGCCTGGAGAGGGGTGAGCGCCACCAGGCTTTACTTGACACATCACATGGAATGCCCTGCCCTTGGAGATAAGATCTGCAACCTCAATGGAAGTTTTTAAATCAAGGTTTAAGACACACTTCTATTCCAAAGCTTATGATTGATGCCCACCTCATATTCTGTATTGTCCTGTCTTTTTCGGACTACCTGCCTGGTGGTGATACGAAGGAGAAGGACGATTTTAGATGAGTCAGCGGACCAGCGTTTGACCTGAAGCATGTCAACTCCTGCATGGACCAGCTGGCAGGGACGGGAAGCTGCGTCGTGGCCGTCATAGACTTTCTGGACTAGTTTGCAGGCTGGGGGCGTCGTTGCTGTCATGCACTTTCCGGACATATTTTCAACATGTTACCTAGTGCTTATTATGTTTGTGTATTGTAATGCTAAATGTAATTCACCCTGGTCATCCTGAAAGGGGGATTACCACTTGTGAGGTCCCTTCTCAAGGTTTCTCTTTTTCTTCACGCTAAGGTTTTGAGTTGTTCCTTGCCCGCATGTTGGTTTAAGATCAGGTAATTGTGTCATTGTAATCCTGTGCAGTCCTTTGAGACATTTTTGTGATTAAGGTCTGTGAAAATAAATGTGACTTGACTTGACACAGAAAACGGTGCCCCTACAACCCGAGTGGCTAAAGGAACCAGCCAGCCAGCCACCACCCATATTTGAATTAAAGTACCGTAAATTCTGGATTATAAGCCGCTACTTTTTCCTTAAACTTTCAACCGTGCGGCTTATTTAGTGATGCGGCCAATTTATGTAATTTTTCTGACGGCCGCCAGCGGCGCTCGAGTGCAAAAGGTAAGATTTAGACCGGTGGAATATATGCGCCGAGGAAGACTGCAACTTCTTAGCTTGTGCACAAATTAAATTGGCGTAGACATATCCTCATCATGCAAATTGCAAAAAGAAAGGCACATGACGCAACTTTCAAGCTAAACGCAATGGAGCAGTCCGACAAGGCAGGAAACAGTGCTACTGCACGCAAACTTTACTTTGCGAGTGTGTTGCTAGCGTGTTTTGGAATAAGGGAGCGTGGGACAACGTCTATATGACAAAGTCTATTACCCATACTGAAGGAAGAGACTTATTGACGTCAATTATAAGGAGGAAGATGAGGATGGTTTGCCGCGGTTTCTACATCTACGGTAATTTTTTTTAACAGACCCGTTTACTGTGTCGCGAGCGTGTTTTCAGTAGCGTTTTGCTACCCTTCACAGGCACGGTTTGGGATGAAAGTTGTAATATTATTATTAAAGCTTTGAAAACTCTCTCGGTGTACCGTATTTCTTTGTAAATATGTGTAACCATGTATAATATGTATTTGCAACTGTATATTTTTGCAATGTATTTATTTTAGAAACTTGTCCGATATGTTTTGCACGAGCAAATGAGAAAGAAGGGGCAAGCGCGGGCTGACGGGAAGTGGAGTAAAGGTGAGACGTGTTTGTGGACGCGGCCGACAATAGTGGATATATATTTTTCCCACTCTTACCTTTGGAAATATACCCTTTTTTCCTTGGATTACTTTCAACGGGCACCCGGACTCTGCAGGTCTGCATCAAATCTTAAGTACCAGTATCATTTTCCATTCATTTTGCCGGCTGTAATTTTTGGACTGTGTCGGGTATGGGTTAATTTTGTGTTTGTGTTGCATTTCCTCAATGTGGGCGCATGCGGCTAATATACAGGTGCGGCTTGTACATGTACAAAATCGGTTTTCCTCCCGAAATGTGGTGGGTGCGGCTTATAATCAGGTGCGCTCTATAGTCCGGAATTTACGGTAATTTATTTCATACAACATAAATTGACATTATGTACAAAATGTGGTTACATTCCCTGTCCCAAAAAACAGTTTCTGTAGCCAGGGATCGGCAGGCTTTGGCTGATACCCAGCTCTCGACGCACCCGACCCCTTTGGGCCCTGCCACAGGTAGTGAGCCCATGGGAAGAGGGACCCACGTCGTCCCTTGGGGCTGTGCTTGGCTGAAACCCGTGAGAGAATGCCCAGCCACCTGCCGGCCTGGCTCCAGAGGGGGGCCCCCTGGTAAATTTAGGACCTTAATTTTTGGTCGTCACAAGGGGTTTATTATCAGAAATGTAAAATGTCATTTAAGTTCTCACAATACTTTTCATAGTTCTCACACCATTGATGTGAACTTCCCTAAGGGGATCAATAATCTAAATCAAAATCTATACTTACAGAACGTTATAAGCAACACCAAAAAGATTTGCAATTAGCGTTCAAAAGTTGGCGTCTGAGCTGACATTGAAGTTCAAAACACAAAAGCCACCCAACACACATTTTATTGATTTAAAAATGTCCTCTGTGAAAAATGGTCAAACGTAAATAGCTGATTTTAAATCGGTTTTAATGCAAGGTTCTGCTTTTGCAAGTACAGTCATGACTTGTTTTTCGTGGGGTGTGAATATGACACAGGCCTTTTCAGACTCTTACCATGTTTAGGCTAAACTAACAAAAAACAAACATAAAAAAACCAGGGACAAGCATGAAAATAATCTTCACCCCTCCTTCTCCCTTCCCCGCTTCCGAATGTGTTGCGAGTCCCAGAACAGCGAGGCTAAAAGTAGGATAAAAGCTTATCGGTGTTGGGGGAAAAAAAGATATAAAAGCTCTTTGAATTCATTTAGGCATTTTTAAAATTTAAGTAAATATACTACTTTCACTTTTTTGAGGCCATTTCCAACAACACACCCCACCTTAACTAATAACTGCTGGGCTAGTTGATGAAGATTGACAGCTGCAGACACAGTCCGCAGTTGTTTTAGTTGTGGGTCAGTACGTTACTTTTCTGGTCTTTTTTTTTGTATGGATGTGAATGAGTTTAATTTTATGGCTGTGTAAAGGGATTACAAAAGACCTTTATTTTTTCCCAATAAGGCATAGAACGTGTAGTGTTCCTCCGCACAATCATGCAGATATGTTCCAAAATATTCCATGCGCCATGGATCTCAAGAAAAACAGACGCAGATTGTAGTAGTCAAGAAATACATGCTGCTCATTTCCGATTGGAGTAATTGAAAATGTGCTTACTGTTTCGTTGTGGCACTTCTGACCGTTTTGTCCGAGGTGTGTACTTTGACATCAAAAGCTGTTTAGGGAAAGTTTACCTGGCATCTTGTACATTTTGTGTTTCTTTTTTGCCTTCGCCTCCTTTTAGGTATGTGATTGTGGCTTTTTCTTTTGTATTTTCCCCACCTGTGTTGCAATTAAAATAATATTGTCTGGTTAGCTCCCCGTTAGTGTGCTGGCTCCCGAAGGCTTCCAGTTTTGTTTGGTCTAGGTTAGCCTGTTAGCAGTCAGCTAGCTGGCCAGCCTGCTATGCTCTTTTTTTTTCCTCCCGGATGGGTTCGTGTTTGTTGCAGTGGTATTTATTTTGTTTTTGGCTCACAGTTATCCTTGCTTCTTTCTGCAAGTTTCGATCAGCCAGCCTCTCATTTTCTTCCAGCAGTCGATCACATTTTGTCCTCGATTGCATTTTGCTAGCCTGCCGCGATCATTTGTTATATTCATTCCTGGGTTCAAATTTGTTGTTGTGGTATTTTTTTGGTTGTTGTTGGCGCCCTGTTACCCTGGCTGTCTACAGCATGCTTTTGGTTGGACAATCTCACGTTTTGCTTGATCGGTCCAGGTTGTTTTTTTAGCAGCCGGCTAGCCTTCCGTGTCCTGGCTGGTTTAGCCCCGTGTAAGCTCTGTGTGTGTTATTTTTGCCAGTTTTCCCCATTTTGGCTGCTTGCCATTTGTTGTACCATTGCTGCACCTACCTGCAACACAACGCCTAGGCATTCTCCACAAAAACTCCCAAAACTTTGCTTAAAACACAAAAAACCTTTTCGACTATTTAACATCCAAACCAATATTGTGATTGGCTTGTTAGGGTACTGTTCTTCACATGACGTCAGAGCTCAGGCAGTCAACGATGAGACAGTCTTCAACAACAACGACTTTTTTCGGAAAATAATTAAAAATATATGGACGCTACCCTACTTACGACCAGTTGACTTGCAAAAAAACGATACGAACATTTTTTTCGGGATGACGAAAAATCTCCGGACATTGCTGTAAGTTAGATTTTGTATTATGTGCACCTTTTTCCGAGTAGAGGACAGTACTGTGGTTCTTCTTTCCACTGCAACGTGCGTGTGGTGGCGCTGTGAGAGGTCACCCAGCATCCACCCGGAAGAAGAAATCCGGCTTCTACTAGTTCTTGTGTAAACACATTATGTGTACCGTATCTCTAGCTGTGACGTTTTTAATGTTTAATATCTCGTACATCCATTCAATATGGTTAGTGTAAAGTGTAAAGAGGCGAGCCGTTTCTTTTCAAATTAAAGTGGAATAAGAAAGCTTGATGCGGTTGAGAAAATGGTTGGATCGCTCGTTTTCGTCCACTCTCCGCCACGGGGGAGGACCTCTTGAAGCCCATCTTCCTAAAGTTAAACTTCATCTTTATAGAGCATATCATTTTATGAAATGTTTAGTTTTTTACTACAAAACAATTCAGGTTACTTATACAAGCATTAAACATACTTATATAAACCATAACCATAAACATACACAACATAGCACTGAAGCAACATACGAACAAATTCAACTTACGAACGATTGTCTGTAGCCCATCTCGTTCATAAGTAGGGCAGCGTCTGTACCAATAACACAGTATATATAGATATTATGCAAAAAACAAACTATGTTCTCACATTGTGTATGCTTTAAAATGTGCGTCCGCCCTTTAATAATGCGGCTTAAAAACCATAGGAGCTTGAACACAAATACAATTTATTTTCTTCCTTAAATTTGCGCGTGTGGCTTTTACTAAGGTGCACTCTCTAGTCCAGAACTTGCATTACCGTAAATTCCGGACTATAAGCCGCTACTTTTTTCCCTAACTTTCAACCCCGCAGCTTATTCAGTGATGCGGCCAATTTATGTAATTTTTCTAACGGCCGCTAGCAGCGCTCGAGTGTTGCTACCATTAACTGCCCTGTCAAAGCTATATTATAATTATTAAAACTTTGAAAACTCGGTGTGCCGTCTTTCTCTGTAAATATGTGTAACCCATGTATAATATGTATAATATGTATTTGCAACTGTATATTTTTGTAATGTATTTATTTGTATTTATTTTAGACACTTATTCTGATACGGGTGAATGAAAAATGAGGGGCGAAACAAACGCGGGGTGTCGAGTTTAAGTGGGGACCGCTAAAGGTGAGGGACAGACAAGGAAAGAAGAGGGGGTAAAAAGTTGGTTAAAGAAAAAGGAGTTGCGTGAGTAAATGTGTTCATCGGATATATTTTTCCCACCCTTACCTTTTGAAATATACACTTTTTTCATTGGATTACTTTCAACGGGACCTGGACTCTGCAGGTCTGCATCAAACCTTAAGTACCGGTATCATTTTCCGTTCATTTTGCCGGCTGTGATTTTTAGACTGTGGACTTTAACGAAGGACATTTAGTTTCAATCGCGGGACTTGAAGTCGGGTTTGGGTTAATTTTGTGTTTGTGTTACATGTTTAAATGTGGGCGCATGCGGCTTATATACAGGTGCAGCTTGTGTATGTACAAAATCGGTTTTCCTCTTAAAATGTGGTGGGTGCGGCTTATTATCAGGTGCGCTCTATAGTCCGGAATTTACGGTACTTTTCTGACTGAAATTTTCGTCAAGAAATTACAAAAATATTCACACGTGTGAAAACGTCACTCATCCGGGGGTGACAGAGTATTTTCTTCCTTTTATCGGTATCACACCGATATTTTAGAGAGATCTGAGTGCGGTGGTTGTGGAAGTGCTGACAGTGATATGAGGTATTAAAAAAAGAAGAGATAAGTGGAATGAACAGAGTAAGTGTAAGAGAGAAAGAAAGAGAGAATCTCGTTGAGAGGTGAATAAGAGATGGAGAACCCAGATAGCCTTGAGAGGGGCGAGTGGGGCGAGGGGGGAGGCAAACCCGGCGAGGTGGATGAATGTGCAGCCGAGGCACATGCACAGAAGATATGGAAATGGGATGTGTCAGGGAAAAAAGGGAGAGGGGGCTGAAAAACACAAGAGGGTTTGACAAGAGCCGACAGCGCGGTAGCAGCTAAAGAGACAACAGACGAGACGGAAAAAAGACGACCGGGATGTTCGATATCGTGCGAAAGTCCGCCATCTGTACCTTTTTTGACACTCATTGCTTAAGTAGCCTGGCTTAATTCCATCCCTTCAATGATGTGGTCCAAGAGAGTGTGTCATGTTTTTAAAGCATCACAAGCTTTGTCCAGGGCAGCACGGCGGCGCAGTGGTTAGCGCTTGTGCGGCACAGTTCATGTCATGGGAACCTGTCGTGGGTTCAAATCCAGCTCCAGACTTCCTGTGCGGAGTTTGTATGTTCTCCCCGTGCTTGCGTGGGTTTCCTCCGGGCACTCCGGTTTCCTCCCACATTCCAAAGACATGCATTTCAGGTGAATTGGCCAGTCCAAATTGTCCCTAGGTGTGATTGAGCGAATGAGTTGTCTGTCCCTGTGTGCCCTGCGATTGGCTGGCAACCAGTTCAGGGTGTCCCCTGCCCACTGCCCGGAGATGGCTGGGATAGGCTCCAGTCCCCCCGCGACCCTAATGAGGATAAGCGGTGCGGCTAATGAGATGAGATGAGATGAGATGAGAAGCTTTGTCCAAACTTTCCATCTTGAGGTCTTAAAATAGAAAAATACAGGGATGCAAAGGCTAATCACACATAATTTTGTATTTTTTTTTTAATTTTCACCAGGAACTTTCAGCCCATCCCCGAAGCCAGGGGTAGGGAACCTATGGCTCGGGAGCCATACATGGCTCTTTTCATGAGTACGTATGGCTCCGAAATAAAATGTAACCATTGAACATCTCTCCGTGGTGTTCCAAAGTCAAGTGATTTTATCCCAATTTTGGTCTATATAAAGCCGAAGCAACTTAATGCCGAAGTTTGATAAGAAACCATTTAAACTGATAAATAAGAACGCTGGCAAACGACTTTGATTGGGTGAGCAGTACAGGTGGGCGGATCCATGCACACAGCGCAAGGCACTTCCCTTTCTTTCTCTCGCTCAGTGAAGTCCACACCCAAAGTGAATATGACAATATGCTTATTGTTTGCAGTAATTTGTGACATTTTTACAAAAGAACTTTGCATGCACATTGTTTTGAAACCGTTAAGCACAAATTTCATGGGAAAAAAAAAATCAACACTCTTAACTGACGGTGGAAGACAAATTGTAAATGGCATATTTACTTTGATTTGGGACACAGGATTTGGCATTATTATTATTTCATACATTTGATTAAATCATCAAATGACACACAGTGAAATAAAATGTGCTGAAGAATATGCTTTTGTCTAGAGAGCGTGTTTGGCAGTTTTTTATTTTTTCAATTTTGGCTGAAAATATATGATGGGGCTCTCTCAATTTATTTTTAAAATATGTTTTGCTCTAATGGTTCTTTGGGTCAAAAAGGTTCCTGACACCTGCCCTAAGCCATTGGATTCAAACTCATTTTAGATCAGGGGCCACACAATAAAAAACCCTCTCCCCGGGCCCGGACTAGTATAATAATAGCATTAAAAAGTGCCTGGGTTGTAAGGCTGCGGATCTTACAGAGGCTCACAATTAAATTACGGTTACAAGTACTATAGTAAGACATGGAATCATATACCACCGAGCCTTGCAAAACATTTTTTTTTTCATTTGATTTTTTCTGACTTATTTTTTTTCAGTCACTATGATTCGTACTGTTTATCAAGTTATATGAAAAGAAAGTGGCAATTGAATTCATTTCCATTCATGATTTAATTCTGACAGATTCGTGACGACCAAAAATTTAGGTCCTAAAAAAAAAGCATTCACACATGGATATAACTGATTGGTTCAATGATTTAAAAACGCTCTGATTGTTTATTTTGCTTTTTTTAATTAAAATGTTTACCTGGATATGGAAACTTCGCTGTTGGATTTGGTATTTGGATTAAAGATTTTCAAAACTTCTGCAAAAACATCCATATTTCTTAGTTTAGTTTTCTATTCTTCTTATTTCTTTAACAATCGTGCTCGTAAATGCATTTTTATAGAGCTTTTCAAGTCAATGAAGACCTCCCAAAGTGCTTTACAATGTGCTTCATACTTTTCCCTTTTACATTAACTAACCAATAGCAGCATCAGCCATGCAAGGCAACTACCTGCTAACAGGGGCGTTAGGGATTCAGTATCTTGCCCAAAGACACTTTGACATATAACACAGAGAAGCCGGGAATCGAACCTGCGACCTCTTGATCCCAAGACAAGCGCTCAACCTAAGCTAATGCCGCCCATGCCTTGCTTCAGGTAAAATAACATCGGGTGGGTTTCTTAATGTCCTCAGGTTGATTAACTGTAGTAAGCAAATACGGCCACAGTGGGTGCCTTGCAAGTGGTGTCTGGCTTTGGTGACATCCAGTGGACATATTTAAAAATGTAGCTCATTTTTTTGTCTTTTGCCTCTCTTAGCATTGTCTTACAGGCCACAGAAAATTATGTGGCAGGCCACATTTGGCCTGCGGGCCAAGAGGTTGACACTTGTGGTTTACATCGTTGTCACAATGGGACAATATTGTTTCTGTTCTTTGATGTTCAGACCCTGAAGGGTCGATCTGATTTTAGTGACCTAAAAGGTTTAATAAAATAAAGGGCTCAGGGGAGGACCTTCAGAACAGTTCTTATCTAAGGGATTCTTGCACAGTCCTTTACTGTTCTCTTTGCAATTTAAAATTAATTGATGTCTTCTCTCTATTTTAAGCATCGAAAACATTTCACAATTCAACCTATAACTACCATTGGCAGTTAAGAAGTTCTATTGTCAAAGGCAGGCAGCTCCCTTACCTTCCTTGCAGTACTTCCCCTTGAAGCGGGTGTGGGTGCAGTCGCATTGAACCTCTCCATACTGGATGGAGCAAAAGCCTCCATTGAAGCAGGGATTCTGTTTGGTGCACAGGTACTCCAGGTCGCTCTGGATGCCCTGACTGTTGAGCAGGGTAGGTGGGGTCTCCCCAACCTTCAAGTTGGAGATGAGGCCGGCAAAGGGGGGCTCGTACTTGACCGTGCTGGAGGTGAGCGCCGACAGACGCACATCGGGCGGCACGCCGCCCACAAACAAATCGCTAACCACCGCCATCTCCTTGCGTTTGGACTTGACTTCTGCCACTTTGGTCTCACCGTCTACCATCAAGAGGGTCTCCCGGTAGTTGCGGGTGAGCAGGACCATATGCCAACGGTCGTCGCTGACCCGTGTTTCCATGTGCAAGACAGCCGGTTCGGCGCAATGGATGGCGAAGCGCAACTGTAGGCGGCCCTCAGCCACCAGAAGTTCCAAGAAGTCACAGTTGCCGCCGTCGTCCAGGTAGAGAACCAAAGCTTTGCTGATGTTGGTCTTGAGGCTAAAGCTCAGCTCGCCCACCGAGCCGGCCTCCCAGCGCCCGTATCGGGCCCACTGGCCTGGGGTTCCTCCGAACTCCAGGGCCCTCGCTCTGAATAGCAGGCTCACAAGAACCAGCGGCAGAAGTGGCCAGCATGTGGATCTCAAACCTCGATTCATCATTAAAGTTCTCGGCCTCTAAATGATGCAGAGATAGGACCTTTATTCTTTTTTTTTTTTTTTCGCTACAGTCAATATATTTGAAATGTGAGTAACAATTACTCTCTCTGAGAAAAAGCCTAGCAGGGGCTTTTTTTCTTCCAATTTTCCTGACGACTCAGCAGTTCTTTTCCTAGATCCTCCTGATCTAATTCTTTGTCCTTATCCTAACTCTCCTCCGCCTCTCCATCAGTCGGTGCCTCAAGGATTCGAGGAAAGGAATGAAAAATAATGGGGCGTGAACACGAAGGGGAGGCGATTGTTATGAAGACTCTCAGTCCAGAGTTCAGTGGACAGACATTCTTCTTTGTAGAAGGACGAATGAAGTGACCCATGGTAGACCCATCATGAAGGGGGAGGAGCAGGATCTGGGGAAGACACAAAGTCGGAAAAAAGTTTTTAATTTTCATGTACAACACATGAGATTTGCACTGCAAAAACAAATAAATCTTGGCTCATTAACACAAAGCTTGCTTTTCTGGTAAAAAAGAAAAAGAAAATAAATAGTAGGGGAAAAATATGTCCTTATGTATCGTAAATGTTTTCCTTTTGAGAATATCTCATCTCATCTCATTAACTGCACCGCTTATCCTCAGTAGGGTTGCGGGGGTGCTGGAGCCCATCCCAGCAATCATCGGGCAGTGGGCAGGGGACACCCTTGATTGGTTGCCAGCCAATTGCAGGGCACACAGGGACAGACAACTCGCTCGCTCATTCACACCTAGGGACAATTTGGACCGGCCAATCCACCTGAAATGCATGTCTTCGGAATGTGGGAGGAAACCGGAGTGCCCGAAGGAAACCCATGCATATTCTTCTCAAAAAAGAAAGAAAAACTGTATAAATACAAAAAAAATATGATAAAATACACTCGTGTGGGGTTTACCTATTTATTTTTACAACAATAGGAAAAACATTCATGCAAGTAGTTTTGATAAAATAAGAAAAAAAATGTGAGTGAGAAAAATCTGCCATCTCATCACTTTTGTTAATGTAAGTGTTCTTTTTATGTCTGATTTTTAGTAAAATGAGATAAACGTATATAATCATTGAACATGAGGATTCATGTCATCTGTGTTTTTAAATACAACAAATGGTAGCTAAATCTGCTCGTTTGAATTATTTCAATTTGTGTTTTACTACACTTACTACTACTTAAACAAGTTACAAATCAGATACTTTATTATAACGCTATCGTAACAGTATAGTATAGAATGCACTTTAAACGGCAAATGCGTTCTGTTACACTTTTTTTTATAACTTTTTATTTCTCACACACACTTTGACAGAGGTTTGATTTCTCCATCATACAGCAACAAAAATATATACAATTGACATACCGATAAATAACAAAAGAAACAACAACAAAAAATGTTAATAAATAAAATAAAAAGTGAGGTGTTTAGACATCAAGTAAAAATCTTGTGATAAGCGTCCATCTTTTCTTGAATTGATCTAGTTTCAGTTGAAGTCTTGCAGTGATTTATTTCCATAATGTACATTTGCTTTTTTTGTCTCTCCATTGTTTTGTGTCAGGAGGTTGTGGTTTCAGCCAGGACACTGTGATCATTTTATTTGCTTTCATATGAAAAAAAATAATAATAATTTCTCATATTGTCTCAAAAAGCAATTTTTACTATTTTACTAGAAAAAAAGTCAAAGTGAAAAACACAATACTTCATATTAGCATTGCATTCTGCTAAGAAATTATTTTTAACAAGAGGAGAAAAAATATTACAAAAATCAGGACCGTTTACCCTACAACAGGGTGTTTTTTTTTTCATCAGAAAAACAAATTCCGAACACAGTCAAATAAGATAAATAACATTGAAATGAGCAAGCTTTCTGCTAGTGAGGCTGAAAATATTCAGATATATTGTTGTTTTGTATATATTATATATATGCTGTTGTTATACTATTTTGGGGCAAACATATTCAACTCCGAATCAAATGGAATCGGCGGTAAAGTGGTGGCGAGCGAGCAGTAATTTGAATAAAACTGCCTGACCCTGAGACTTGGCTCGTGATGGCTTCGGATTAAAAGCGCAGGCGGGACGGACAGAGCGCCGTACGCATAATCTACAGCCCTCAGGCGTGACGTTGATTGAGGAAGACCAAGGACAACAGATGACTACTTCTCATTTATTTTCTTTTGTTTTGCATTTGTAGCTGATTTTTTTTGGTTTCCAATTCCATACCACACAAATCTCAGAGTTTCGCCAGAGGATCGACAACAGAATTGATTGATCCACAACTTTGTGAAATTGGTAGCAAAGTCAAAAAACCTTGGAATTTTGTCTTTGAGTTGAAGATATTGCTGGTGCTGGATTGTAAAGATATAGAATATTTTATAGCATGACCTTTACAGAGAAAAAATGTATAAACATTCTTCATTCTTGTTTTTGCATATTGCTGCTAAATAGTATTGCTCTATGTTCTGATGCTCTTACAACCTAGGCCATTCTACAACCATCATCTAATTCTTATGCGTAGTTGGGGAAGGTTAACTTTTTTTTTCTTGTTCATTCCGTTAAATGTCTGAAATGCATATTTTATGGTTGAAAAAAAGAAAGAATGCAAGAGGTCTCACTCATAGCAACGCTTTTGGAATAAGCATTTGGTTTTACCGTTAAAATAGTAGTTGACATGTTTGCCACAAACTGCTACCAAATGCAAAAAAAAAACAGATTTATGATTGTGAAATAATGTTCTTTTTTAGAATACAGGAGTATTTTTAGATCACCTCATTGATCAACAAAATATGATGTCAAGGTTAAAACTTGAGATTGAATTAAAGTAAAGAAAGAAACACACCCTGAGTCGGAAATTTAATTCATTGGAGGCGCATCCCACCTGAGCTTTCCCCTAGATCTGCTTCCAAGATTGGCCCAGGTAAACTACTAGCCCATTTATTTAAAACACAGGCGAAAACAACATGTCTGATTGGCTTAAACAGCATCACATGAATGTATGAAACTAATATAATTGGCTTGAACAAAATCATACTATTAAGTGGATCGATGTCATGCTAGTCGCTAGACGGCAGTCAAGCACAATAAATGAACGGTAAGAAAAGTGAAACTCGTGTAACATAAAAGAAGAATGAGTTACTGTAAAATCAAGGGAGAATATAAAGGGAGGCAAGCTTGCGACCAGACGTCCTGGCACTAAAGTAAATGACATCTTGATTAATAGTTAGCGGGCCCCAAAATGAAACAGTTGTTGTAAGGATAAAAACAGCACCTTGATATAATATTTGAAATGAAATGAAATGAAAATGAAATGATCTGCATTTATATAGCGCTTTTCAAGTCAATGACTTCCCAAAGCGCTTTACATTGTGCTTTACATTTCCCAATAGCGGCCGTGATCTGTGCAGCCATGTAAGGCGCTAACCTGCTTATTGGGGGTAATTGGGGGTTCAATGTCTTACCCAAGGACACTTCGACATGTAACACGGACAAGCCGGGATTCGAACTGGGATCCCTTAATCCTAAAACGATCGCTCTACCTCCTGAGCTACTGCCGCTTTCGTTACGGTTCTTTTGGGGTTAAAAATCGTACAAAGCCACATTCAAACCATAATCAAACTATAATTTATCTTACATATAATTAAACTCGGAATTTTCTTGGTCATTGATAACAACCTAGTGAACATTGTTCACAATATTTGACATGGTAGTCCAGGTTGAACACTTATTAAAGACATAAATGGGGATAAATAAGAGAAGAGTGTCGGGATAAATAGGCAGAATCAGGATTGTTTTATTGCTTGAATTTGAAAAGCAGTAGAAAAAAAAAGAACTGTAGTCCTACATATAAAACGTTAGTGTTGGGGAGCGAGGGATTAATAAGCAAACATTTTTTCAAGATACTGCGTGGAGACTGGCCTAAATTGTGAGTGCATCAGATTTCAATCGTGCAATGGAAAAGCTTTCGAAATACTCTCGAATCGCAAGTGAAACATGTCAATTTAGAGTGTCAGGTCATTGGCATTGAAGTTGATCTCTGAAACTGCTAATATTGAAGAACACAACAGGAGGCGAAACCAACAGCTGAGCAGACAAACATCGCAGCAACGCTCCGATCGCACTCTTCCCACCAGGGATGTCGATTCAGACCCGCTTTTCAAAGATTGTCCGCACCGAAGACAAAAGTGTAAATAGATGCGTGGAAAACCGCAAGACGACCAAAGTTCTATTGTGCCTGATTCTCGTCTCATGCAAGGGGACAGCTCTTTCACTGGCGGCGCGAGAGGCGAGTTGAGTGAAAGAGCAATCTGGGCACCCCGAGCAGACTCCTTGTCAAAGCGAAGCTGTGCGCCGCCTCGGGACCACCGCATGGTCATGTGTGCTAGAGACGACCTATTTCCTTCCGTGTCAACCCCGCCAGAGACGTTGGCGTCGGGATCGTGACACAATCCCTCCCCCCCATTACTTGAGGAGTGCCTTTTCTGATTTATTTTATTTTATTAAGTCCACGCTGTCCAATTTCATAATCTGATGTTATCACTTGTGGCAATATTAGACGATGAGCGGTGTGACATGAAGAATGGAATAGTATGAGAGGAGGTTTGATAAGTAAACCATACTTGCTCTCACATACATCATCATACTCTGACAAAGGTTGGGGAGTAACAAAATACAGTGGGACCTCGGTTATCACGGTTAATGGGGACCAAAACCACCCGCGATAAGTGAAAAGTAGCGGCGCACCTTAAAAAAAATTAAAAAAAATAAATAAAAATTGTTTTTAATTTTTTTTTCTATTATTATAATTTTTTAGACCTGCGAAGCTCTGAAACCGCGAACGTGGGACCACGAAGTAGCGACGCCCTTTCAAAAATGCTTAGAAAAAAAATGTCTTTTTTTTAAATTTGTTTTAATTATTTGATTCTATTATTATTTTTTTAGACCTGCGAAGCTCTGAACCCGTGATTGTGGAACCACAAAGTAGCGACCCCCCTTCAAAACTGCTTAAAAAAAAAACCTTTATTTTATTTTATTATTTTATTTTATTATTATCATTTTTGGCAGCACGGCGGCGCAGTGGTTAGCGCATGTGCGGCACAGTTCATGTCTTGGGAACCTCCTGCGTGGGTTCAAATCCAGCTCCAGACTTCCTGTGCGGAGTTTGTATGTTCTCCCCGTGCTTGCGTGGGTTTCCTCCGGGCACTCCGGTTTCCTCCCACATTTCAAAAACATGCATTTCAGGTGAATTGGCCGGTCCAAATTGTCCCTAGGTGTGGATGAGCGAGTGAGTTGTCTGTCCCCGTGTGCCCTGCGATTGGCTGGCAACCAGTTCAGGGTGTCCCCTGCCCGATGATTGCTGGGATGGGCTCCAGCACCCCCGCGACACTACTGAGGATAAGCGGTGTAGCTAATGAGATGAGATGAGATTATCATTTTTAGCCCCGCGAAGCTCTGAATCCGCGAACGTCAAAGAGCGAAGTAGTGAGGTCCCACTGTACATTTAAGTGCGTTACATAATTAAGATACAAAAGAATGTATTCATTCCATTACAGTTACAAAAAAAAGGCAAATTACGTTAAGTTAGTTAACACTTAACAATTTAATTGAAAACAATTTCCATATTCTTAAGGCACCGTGTCTATCATCATTCCAAGCCACGACACCGAACAGAGATGCAGCAAGCGTGTGGTTGTAATGTCTGTATCTGTAGGGAAGATTGTAGACAGGGAACTGCTACACTGTATTGAAGGAACTGTAAAATCTATTTTTGTCTGTCATTATTTATCCTTGAACTCATTTGTTGGATTGACAAGTCCCTGCAGTTTCGTGAGGGCAGCGCAGTATTGCTAAGGACATTTGGTAAATATGATTTTTATTATTTTTATTTATTTTTATTTTACAGTTAATTGATGTTCAAATTAACTACACCATCGCTGTATTATTATCAGGGTTGGGTAGGGTTACTTTAACTGGATTACTTTCAATTACTTTTGGATTACTTCAATACCAAATTTGCTAATAAAAGACAAAAGAAACTAAATATGAATAAAATTACTAAATTTTGTGCAGGCTTGGGGAGTAACGGAATACATGGAACGGCAAAAATGATGTTGGCAAGCTGTTTGGATTTATTTTCATTTTTCTGTCGCATTTTATCTTAGTTTTGCCGGAGATCAAAGAGATGAAAGCCAGGAGACAAAGCTTACCACGTGCTGTGAGTCATAATCGTATTCATATTTAGTTTCTTTTGTCTTTTATTAGCATATTTGGTATTGGAGTAATCCAAAAGTAATTGAAAGTAATCCAGTTAAAGTAGTCCTACCCAACCCTGATTATTATATTGTGAGAATATTTTACTTAGACAAGTATACCTGAATATTGGCATCCCCACTTTAAATATTTAAAACTTCTACTTGGACCCAAGAAAACCCAGAGTTTGTTGGAAATGTTAAAAGTAAACGCCTGATGTGTTTAAAACAATATTTGGTTCTTAATGTGCTTTTAATATGAACTAAAACAGATTTGTTGTCGGCCTTGAAAAAAGACAAAGTATAGTTTTTCCTTAACCCTTAATGTACCTGTAAAACGTGCCTCAAATCCCAGCCCAAGACGTACCCAAAGTAAATCGAATGCTATTCTTGATCGGTTTGGAGAATATGGATGGTTTTGGTTTCTTTTCAAAAGTAACAATGACGTTTTGTCCCAAATTTAAGAAATCACTGCAAATTATACGAACATTAAGTAATCTATGTTGGAACACACAGATATCAGATTCAGATCTACTTTATTGTCATTCTAGTACACGTGTATACAGAACGAAATGTACATGTACATCCCTGGTTATTCTCGCCTGATTTTTTTTTTTTTTTTTTCAAACAAATGCCTGCGTATGAGTGTAGCATGGGCATCTTAGCTGGAAAACCGGTGAGACAATAGCCTAAAGCCTTACTTGCTCCCTCGTGTAATTTTGACAATCTGAAAAACTACACTTTGTATTTTTCATACTTTTCTAAGGGTAAGTTTAAGCATTTCCTAAAGTAGTAATTTGAAGACGACCAGGTTACAAAACTAAAATCTTTGCTGTGTATTTTACTTTGGCCAACCTTTTAGATATTTTGAAAGAGTTGTAAACGTTTGACTTATCTTTCGTAAAAATGGCTCCCGAGTTTATGGGAAAGAGTTCACCCAAACAATGTTGTATAACCTTAGACTGGGAGTAAAATTAGTGTGATGAGATAATATGATTTTTTTTCCCATGTCTTCGAGATCCCTAGTGGTCTAGTCATTAGAGTGGATTTGGGGCTGTAACTATTGTTTACAATGTTGTCAATAGAGTGTTATTATTGGGCCGGGCCTCGAAAATATAGTCATTAAACAAGTCCATGGTACAGAAATGATTGCAGACTGTTGGTTGGTGGATAGAGAGTGTGAGATAGCGAGATACACACACACACACACACACACACACACAGACAGAGACACAGACCGAGAGACAGACCGAGCGAGAGCCAGAGCGAGAGACAGAGAAGGACAAAAAAGACAGAAAGACAGACAGAGAGAGAGAAACACGCCAGATAAACACAAAACAAGGACACATAAAAACAATAGACAGGACATCACACATGCGGAACAGAGATCAGCACCCACGCTGCATTTTGGAGTCAGGCAGGCAAGAGTCATTAATCCTGGCCTGTAAGAGGCTCGGTGGGGAAGCATCCATCAGCATGAGGCCGCCGCTGCCGCGCTCTAATTAACCAGAGACTCACGCCGGGTAACTAATATTCAGCATGGGCCGTGGGCAAAAAAAAAAAAAGATAATAAAAATGATAAAGTGGCATCATGCAAATGTGGAGGGAAAAGTGCCACTTAGTTATTTTCAGGTATCACATTTGAAGAGCAGATTGTGGAGCGGACCATGTCGACCAGGGATGTCAAACTCAGTTTGGCCCTTGGGCCGGATCCAGAATTGTTCAGAAGCGAGCCGGATCGGTAAGAGAAGGTCAACTCCAGATTGTTATCTTTGTTGTTGAGTATTATGATTTAAGATTCAGCCAACATTAGTAACTTACCCTTCTTATTGAAATCATAGATTACAAGGGATTTATTCCAAACACAACACGTTTATTCACAAACAATGGGGACAAAAGAGTTTCATGTTTGGTATTAAATATGTTTGTTGGTTTAGTTCACCAGTGGAGCGAATGCAGTTTTATACCTGAACCAACATGCTATACAGAGTCAACACTGTTCTCTAGAGGCCAGATACAGGCTTTGGTCTACGTTTATTCAAGGAATTACATCTTTTGATAGAAATGACGAAGAGCGAGGGTCCTCGTTATCGCAAAGGTAGTAACGGTAGATCACGAGAAAGTGTATTCAATCCATTGTATTAATGGAGATACGCTGTCATCTAGTGGTCAAATGCAGCATTTGAGCATGATCATCAACATTGTTCACACTGCGGTAACCAATTGGAGAAGGTAAAGTTTCGGTTATAAGGGGTATAATTTATGAAAAAGGTACAATGTTACTCATTTCCCCTAAAAGTACCATTGGACAAAAACATTGGCAACAAAATAAACAACTGAATTAAATTGTGTCATGGAGTTCAGATTCAGATTCAGATCTACTTTATTGTCATTCTAGTACACGTGTATACAGAACGAAATGTCGATACATCTGACCCGCACAGTTTCCTCGAATGTACAGATATAAGTAAAAGTTGTATTGTATTATGGCTACGTAGAGTATTTTACCATAGTGCCGATAGTGCAAGAGGAGTAGCTAACCAGATGTGCAAAATGGGCATTCAGGTTAACAAGTCAGGTAAACAGTAACATTAACACTGTAACAATAACGCTGTAGGTACAATAGTGCAGAGAGCAAATGTGCAAGGAGGAGTGGCAAGCTATAAAGAACTGCCAGTAGTGCAAAAAGTCAGATTAGCAGCCGTTAAGATTTAGGTTAACTATATGTTAGATTGACCATTTAACAGTCTAATGGCCAGGGGGACTAGACTACTGCGGAACCTGGTGGTCCTGCACCGCACACTGCAGTACCTCTTCCCAGAGGCTAGCAGAGTGAACAGTCCATGATGGGGGTGAGAGGGGTCCCCGATAATGTTCTTAGCATGTAACACGTATTAGAATCAGACTATTGTATTACTTGATTTGTTTGGGCATGCGTTGATAAATAAATTGATACATTGTAGGCATTCAGTTCCACTATTTGGGACGCTTTTAAAACCTAGACTTCTCTCAAATCTCTTTTTGAGGTGGGTAGTTCATTTTGACTTGGTCATTCTGTAAGTAGCTCGCATGCTGGAAAAATGTAAGTACCCCTGACCTAGACACTTGCTTCATTTTGACATACTCAAATCTATAGTGGACCGTATTAAATCATTGAACGGGTTGAATCTGGCCAGCGACCTGTACGTGTGAAATGCTAGATGTAGACCAAAATTTTTTGAGGTACATTGGAATCAGCCAAATTAAATCATATTTTTTAAAGGAAACGAACAATAAAAACCCACCACTGCTTGGTGGAGGTAATACCCAAAGAAGAAAATTGCACATAAAATGCCGAGATCCCCGATGGAGCCGATCCAGACATTGGCTCCCCTCTTGCTTTGATGGGCCTCGTCAGCTCTAAGCCGCTGGTAGAGCGGCGGTGCTAACTGCATTTATCCCCGATGAAGAGATGCTAATGAAGCAGATCAAGAGCTTTAGCCTTGCCGTTCACTCGGCAGATTAATCTCGACTTTGAGGGTGAGATGCTCGCTGGGTTTTTTTTTTGGGTGACGGTGATGAGGTGAATCAACGGCAACCGCCTTGGTTAAAGTATTACATCAGATGTTTTGACTCCCAGAAGGAAGCATGCAGGACAAATGTGCATTATCGAAACCATGTTTCTTGGATTTTTGAGACAAGTGTTTCTTATTTAGGGGCGGCAGTAGCTCAGGAGGTAGAGCGCTTGTCTTGGGATCAAGGGATCCCAGGTCGAATCCCGACTCGTCCGTGTTACATGTCGAAGTGTCCTTGGGTAAGACACTGAACCCCTAATACCCCCGATAAGCAGGTTAGCGTCTTACATGGCTGCAATACAAGGCCGCTATTGGGAAATGTGGAGCACATTGTAAAGCGCTTTGGGAAGTCATTGACTTGAAAAGCGCTATATAAATGCAGATCATTTCATTTCATTTCATTTAACTGAGAATTACTGGCCATTGACCCATGCTAAAGAGCTAAAAAGAAGAGTTTTGTAATATTAAAGATCAATAGATAGGTAGGTAGAGATAGAGTTAAGTAAGTAGATAGAGAGGCAGGTAGGGATAGAGAGGGAGAGAAAGTAATAAAGAGAGTGATGGCAATATAGAAATGTGTTCAATGCCAAGTTATTTTTCATTCACATACTGATACTCAAATATGGCAGAGTCATAGATACAAAATACCACTATCACCCTTATAATTGACTGATCTCTTTTAAATAAATAATTTTAACTCAAACTACATTACGTTCCTCGTCTCTTCCGTTCATTGAAGCAATGTATCAGTGCCAATTGTTAAATGGCAACGAGAGGGGACCTGATATTAGTATCGTCCACCACTATGTACCTCCCTGGTTATCTCCACCAAGGTCATTTTTTTTAAAGTTAAAATTGCTACATTTGAAAGTTTTAATCTGGCTCATTATGTGTTTTTAAACCATGTGTTATTGTGATCCAATATTAAAATAGAGCATTTCAGAAACATTTTATTCTATCTTATTCTTCTCCGTCTTATTTTCCAATGTTCAAATGTCCAATCGTGGGCGACAAGCGGGAAACTAGTATCAGTTGCTAACCTTTTGGTTTAATATAATGCCCAAACGCTAATACCTGGTATCTGGTATCTGGAATTTCTGCTAGTGAATACAGATTTTGTTTAATATTCCTATGATGGACATTTAGTTAGTTAAATTCCAAGAACAGAGAAAAGATCCAAATAAGGAAGAAGTGGCAAAGCGAGGGGAGATATCAAGTGTGAAAAAATACAGATGGGATACTAAAAATGTATTTCGGGATGTTGAAAAATATCTGGACATTGCTCTAAGTTAGATTTTGTATTGTGCACCTTTTTCCAAGTACAGGACAGTACTGTAATGCTTATTTCCGCCGTGTGGCGCTGTGAGAGGTCACCCAGCTTCTACGCCGAAGAAGAAATCCGGTTTCTACTTCCTGGTCCATGTGTAAACATTCTATACTGTATCTCCAGTGCGCTAAGAACTTTGTCATTTTTAATGTTTAAAATCTTGTGCATCCATTGAATATGGTTGGTGTAAAGTGGAGAGAAGAGGCATGGAGTTTCATTTGAAATGAAAGTGGAATAAGAAGGCTTGATGCGGTTGAGAAAATGGTTGGATCGCTTTTTTTCGGCCACTTTTTACCACATAGGAGGAAGTCGCCCAATTATTAAAGCTCATCTTTCAAAAGTAAGTTAAACTTAACATTATTTATCTTTATAGAGCATATTATTTTGTGAATTTTTTTAAACATATTTGTATAAACCTTAAACATACAAAATATAGCACTGAAGCAACTTACGAACAAATTCAACTTACTAACGATCATCCGGAACCTCGTTAGAGAGTTGGGCAGCGTTTGTATACCCATATGTGAAAATGTGTTTGTCTAATTTTGTGTGTGAGATTATGTTGTACCAAAACGTGTGATGATAAATTATTATATTTGTCATCTAATTTAATGTTAACTGAAATGTTCATTATTATTGTATTTAGTTTTTAAATATGTGGTTAATTTTTCATATAACAACACCTTGTTATAGTAATTTGGTTGCATGGTTTTATTAATGTAAAAAGTTCAACGTATATGTGGACGGGATAAAGTTAAGCTACAGCTTTTTTTGCCAGCCCCGTCACTAATTTCACTGGTTCACTAATTTGTCGATTTGGAATTGAATTGAACTAAATTGTCTTTATTGTCATTGATTTTTACCTGTCGTGCATTGTGTTCAGAGCACACGGAACACAGCAAGGGGTATTTAAGGGTTTGCTCAGGGAGGGCTCTGTATGTTGGGTGGGCGTGACTGTATGTATGACTGTGATTGACTGACAGCATACACCAGTTTAACAGCAGAGTGGGTGCACAAGCCAGGGTGTTCACCAAAAACAAAATGGGAGGCATGGTGAGTTTTTAGCGTCTCGCTACATTGGAAAGGAATTCATCAATAGATCCAACTCTGAAGAAAGTCAAGAAAGCGCAAAGAATTGCTGATCGCCATCAGGTGCTCTGTGGATTGTTATTGAGTTTAGAAGGCACGTCCGGGCTACTGCTATGGCTATGTTACAAGCCACCCTTGCCGAGCCTGTCTCTTACCAACGCCAGATCTATTACCGATTGAACAAATGACCTGGAGGTACAACTTGTGCGAAACTCCTTCATTTGTGACAGTTGCATTTTAGTCATTATGGAGACCTGGCTAAACTCTAAGATACAGTGCAGCTAACCAAGCACTCTCTAAATCATTTTCAAACTCTGAAAGAAAGCCCTTCAATTTCGTTGTACTTTTGTATGACAATGAAAAATATTAATTCAACTGCAATTCTGTGTTCTGTTTTTATTTTCAGATCTGTAGTTGTCATTTTATTACAGCAGTATTACTCTCATTGGGGGCTTTTATGAAGGTCTGACACCACTTCGCGGATTTTCGTGCTTTGCAGGGAGTTTTGGTCCCCATTATTCACTTTAACCAATGGATCACTGATTTTGTTTTTTCAAATTTCAACCAGAGTACTTGATTGGATTTGATTGACGGCCATCCAAGTCAGCCAGGGGCAACTCCATCCTACGCACGGTACGCAATGTTATCTCTGCGTAAGATACTCAACTGCTTCCTGCAGAGACGCCGTGCATGCGTGAAACGCTCACTGCAGGCGCAAAAGCAACGTTGGGCCGATTAGTTCCGAGTGCGTTTGTGTGTGTGACCGTGCCCGCCGGCAAGCGTGTGGCCGTCCCGCCGCCCGAAGATGTTTTTGGCTAGCAAAGCACAAGGCTCAATGGGCAGGCCTTGAGACTCTCCCTCTTCCAATTAAGCAGCACAGCAGCCCGCAGCTCCGCCGGCCTTATCGGAGAGGAAAAGAGGCAAAGGTTCCAGGGGCAACAGAGTGAGACGGCACGCGGCGGAAAAAAAAAAAAAAAAAAAGAGAAGCCTAGCGTAGATAACAAGGAGACGAGCAGACAGAGGGGGGTGGAGAAAGAGCTTGCTCCATATCTTTCAAGTCCAAAAAAACGTTCTTTCCTCGGATCCCTTCATCCTCTCAGCAGTAGCATCTGTTGAAAATTGCCACCGAGGTGCAAATAGGAGATGGCCGACTTTGAACGTTGGTCGTACTTGAAGATCGCGTCAGAAAAGGAAAATAAAACGGGTGACCTGTTGTGTGATTTGACTTCACGCTGACGCCACGTTAGCACGTAATTGGAAACAACATAAGCTAGCTAACAGTTGGAATCAGGGGTCTCATTGTTAAAAAAAACCTTTAAGCAGACAATTTTTGAACAAGCGGACAGATAACAACGCAAACGCTCAGATTGATATTGCGTTTGTGTGGAAAAATAAGGTAGCAAAATATTTTCATCCGTCTCAGGAAGCACTTTTTACGACTTGGTGTGACATAAATTTTGCTTTAGCCTCAGTAAAAATCCCATTATAGCTTATATGTTAAATTCTGCCATGAATGACATTTTTTTGGCCAATGTCCTTGAATGCAGTCATAAACGTTAACTGAGGCCAGCAGTTCCTTAGATGTTTTTCAAGGTTCTTCTGCAAACTCCTGGATGAGCAGTCATCACATTCTTGGGGTGATCTTAGTTAGTCGACCACTCCTGGGAAGGTTTGACACCATATCTCAATTTGTGGATAATGGCTCTGAAGGTGGTTCACTTGATCCCTTTAGCATTGGAAATGGCTTTGTGACTTTTTCCATTTCAATCATCTCATCTCATTAGCTACACCGCTTATCCTCAGCAGGGTCGCGGGGGTGCTGGAGCCCATCCCAGCAATCATTAGGCAGTGGGCAGGGGACACCCTGAACTGGTTGCCAGCCAATCGCAGGGCACACAGGGACAGACAACTCGCACATTCAAACCTAGGGACAATTTGGACCGGCCAATCCACCTGAAATGCATGGAGTGCCCGGAGGAAACCCACACAAGCACGGGGAGAACATACAAACTCCGCACAGTAAGTCCGGTAGCTGGATTTGAACCCACACAGGAGGTCCCAAGACCTTAGAACTGTGCCGCACACGCGCTAACCACTGCGCCACCGTGCTGCCCTCCATTTCAATCAATTTTTTTCTAATTTCTTACGAATGTCTTTGGATTGTGGCATGCCAGTTGTGTTCTTGAGATGGCGTTGCTGACTTTACTGTGTCAAACATATTCAATATAAGGGATTTCTTTATTCAAAACAGGTGGTTGCAATCAATTTTGGGTGTGGCCTGTGGAATTGAACCTAGCTTTCCCAAAACTGATTAGTAACAGTTACTTTGATTTAACAAGGGGGACAATTACTATTTCACATGGGGCCAAACTGGCCTAAAAATGCCCTATTAAATTGAATCAACATTTCAAAACTGCATATTGTATTTATTTGGCTCGGCTTTAAGTCATATTGAAATGGTTTTAATTATCTGAAATACAGAATTCATAAAAGGGCAAGTCGATTTTAAGGCACAGTCTGTTTTCAAAGTTTTGTGCACCCGTTTAGGGTGGTGATGGCCTTGGGAAAGAAGCTGTCCCTCCAAGCTCTGGCTGCAAGCGAAGAGAGATGTGACAAAACAAAGAAGCGATGTCTCTTCTCGCCGACATAAAAAAAAGCCCCACATCGATTTTGCTCTCCTTTGGCCGGCACAGTTCTTAATCGGAGCGAGCGGGAGCACGCACTGGCATTGGCGGTGGCGCCCTGTGACTCACGGAAAGCGAAGTAGCACCACAACGCTGGAGAAGATGCGAAGCGACACGCGGCTTTGTGCGCATACGGCCAGCGAGACACAAACAGGGAAGCTGCGACAAACACGACGCATATGTGTGCGCATATTTACCAGCCTTTGGGCGAACGTCGCTTGGGAATAAGGAAAGAGATTATGCAAGCAATGCTCACTCATTCTGCACTCTAAAAAAATGAAAAAATGGGAAGCAAGAGGAATTATTTATGCTTTCAACCTGAACAAACCAATTTCTCTTTGAGGGCATTAGAGGGGGGAAAAAGCTTGATTGAAAGTTTAGTTAAGAGGAGGCAGTTGAGGCTGTGCCTTACCCGTCTTTATGGAAATCTCATCTCATCTCATTAGCTACACCGCTTATCCTCAGTAGGGTCGCGGGGGTGCTGGAGCCCATCCCAGCAATAATCAGGCAGTGGGCAGGGGACACCCTGAACTGGTTGCCAGCCCATCACAGGGCACACAGGGACAGACAACTCGCTCATTCACACCTAGGGACAATTCGGACCGGCCAATCCACCTGAAATGCATGTCTGGAATGTGGGGGGAAACCGGAGTGCCCGGAGGAAACCCACGCAAGCATGGGGAGAACATACAAACTCCGCACAGGAAGTCCGGTAGCTGGATTTGAACCCACACAGGAGGTTCCCAAGACCTTGGAAATGTGCCTGCACACGCGCTAACCACTGCGCCAAAAAATATATCAAACTGGTATACTTATTTAGTATGGAATATCTTTCACATTTACATCCACTTTTTTCATATTTCTTTTTTAAAATGACTGAATATTTACACTGTATTACGAATATAATTACCACTATTAGTGTGTAACATCACTGTGCCGAGTTATGCATGCAATTCTTTTGGCTCATGGCAGAGGGCAATAGTAAGACCAATAATTCCGATTTGGCCAATACTTCATAATAGAATAAGTGATAGTACTAGCCAAGGGGGTCGTTTGGGCATGGATGGAAGGGATGCGTCCCCATCAATATCGAGCAATCATCATTTTGCCTTGACCTATATAATGTGATCCCTTTAAAAGATACATTATGTTCCAAACAAACAAATATCACAAACCACCAAAATCAAAACGATGCCTTGATTTTTTTTTTTGTAAGCTAATGTTTTTTTTTCTAAAATGGAGAACTGATGTTTTTAATCAAATGGAGCAAAACATTGACTTCACTTATAATTTAAGGTAAGACATTAATACAGGTTTTCTATAATGCAGTTTTTATATAGTTTTCTTACTCTTGTCAGTTTGGACGCATTCTAAGGGATAGGCAGGGCACCCGTATGATGCAGCAGGGGTAAACCAGTGTAAGCTGTCGGGCCCTGCTGTTGAACAAAAGAGTGTGTTGTGTCACCCTGACCAGAGTGACATGGCAGCTTTCTCGTGTCCCGTTTCATCTGGAGGGACGAAAGCGTGACCGACTTTGGTGCCGAGGTGCTTAACTTGGTTGGGTGTTAGGGCATTTGGGTTGGCCATGGTCCAAAGATTTTTGTTTGTGTTTTTGCTACTTTTCCCCTTTTTTTAATTTACTTTGTTGTTTGTATGCATTTGTCTTGCTGTCCGTCATCCCTCTCCAGGGTAGATAGATAGACTGTCAGTGAAATAATAATTAAGATACAGGTAAATCTATTTGTAAATGAGACACTAACCCCACTCCATGTGACTGGTTGCCATTTTGTTTGCCATTCCCAATACAGATTTTGCGGACCTTCTTTTTGGACCGTGACTATGATGTCAGATACACAATGCCTTTACTCTCTCACTTTCATTTTTAGCTGCACAATGCTAACACTGCTTTATTTTTCTGCTACGTCAGAAAGAGAAAAGGTCACATTTTTTTGGCTCCAAAACTTAAAATAAGTGTTATTCTCAAAATGAAAATGGATGCCAACAATGTGTCTGACCAGACAGGAACGGAGGTGGCAAAATCAGCACTTCCATTAAAAAAGCCACTCTGTTTTATGTAAGCACAATGCTAGCTAGTGACAAATTTGATATAATTAGGAATATTGGGGACACCTAAAGCCCTGATGAAGGCAAGCTAAGAACGCATGAGTTCACAAATTGACTCAAAATTGGTCTAAAAGCTGATCAGATGTTTATGCACATTATATAGTTAAGGTCAATTTGTAACGTAGGGTTATTAAAAAAATCCCAATACATCGATGTATCTACATACCAAAGCCATATTCCCCTAGTGGGAGTTGGCTGTAATAAAGAATACAATCTCATTCACCAGTCAATCCAAATCTTCTTAGGCAACTACCAACATAATTAATCATTCAATTGTATTCTTATTCATCAACTAATATTTTAATCTAATTATTGTCAAGATAATTATTGCTTCAACAGCCAAACCGTTCTACAGTTATTACTACTATAAAACAGCCATAATAGCAGAATATATATAAAAAAAAAATATATATGTTTGCCTACAAAGGTCATATTTGTTCAAATATGTATTTTTTTGCGTGCATATTTTTATATATGTTGCATAAAACTGGCTACAAGTTATTTCCATGTGTAGTCGCTCTGAGGAAAACAAAAATTGAAAAAAAAAAGTGGCAATAAGGTTGTAAATTATTGATCTAATTGAGATTTTAAAACAGAACACCATTTTACTTTACTTTTGTGATCCGTTTGACGTTTAAAAATCGTATAACTTCTTGAAGTATCTAAAGAAATGAAATAATTATTTTGTTTGCTCCTTTTCATTCCGTTTTTTTTTAATTTAAACATTTTTTTTTTAATATATGTATATTAAGGGGCGGCACAGCGGCTGAGTGGCGAGTGCGTCCGCGGCACAGTTCTAAGGTCATGGGATCAAATCCAGCTACCAGCGTTCCTGTGCGAGGTTTGCATGTTCTCCCTATGCTTCCGTAGGTTTCTTCCGAGCACTCCGGTTTCGTTCCACATTCCAAAAACATGCATGTCAGGTTAATTGCCCGGTCCAAATCGTCCCTAGGTGTGAATGAGCGAGTGAGTTGTCTGGCAACCACTTCAGGGTGTCCCCTGCCCATTGCCCGGCTCCCACACCCCTGCGAACCTACTGAGGATAAGTGGTCCAGATGATGGATGGATGGATGGATATATATATTTCATCTTCCCTACAATGATGTGTTTTTATTGTATTGTGAACAGTTATTTTCATCCACTTCTCATCCACCAATAAATCTTCCAGCCCAAGCCCGAAGCAGTAGTTGGTGACGGTAAAAAAATACCTCCAACAAAGCATTTCTTTTTCTGTCTTGATTTGCTTCACTGAGCATTTTCAGGGGAGAGCGGGCACTCAGTCAAAGGACAACAACAAGGTAAGTGCACAAATGAGCGAAAGCAGCAAGAAGCGATTGAAGGGGGAGTCGACCCCTATGCCAGCATATAAAAGGATCAAGCGTCGGAAAGCATGGTGGCCAAAAACGCATCGCGGTTACCAACGGGGAGGCCAACGGAAGCCAAGCGAGTCTGCAACATCCGCTTCAATTTTGGAGAAGTGCCGGCTCAAGGAGCAGACACAAAGGCTTTCATTAAAGACTTGTCCCAGGTGAAGGATGAGACTTAATTCCTCGTCTTGCAGCCAGCGGCTCGGGGAAGGATAACCAGAGGAGAAGGCCCAAAGGCGGGTAAGGCAAGCTGGGATGCGGTTGATTGGAGAGTAAGTTTCATAGTAATAGCTCTAGTACATAGGTGTCAAACTTACGGCCACTGGGCCTCATCCCGCCTGACGCACAATTTTATCGTGAAATAATTTTATATACATGTACTATAAAGGCCCGGCTCTATGAAACATTGATAACTCTCAAACTGAAGATCCTACAATGCAGGGCTTCTGCGGCCGCCATAAGACTTCCCAAAAATGCTACCGCATAAAGCGAATTAGCTATAGTCTGATGAGCGCAGCTACTTTTCTACTGAAAAACAACACGACGGCCAGTTTAAAAACAAGACCGATAAGTGCATTAATAGTGAGTCTTTAGTGTCAGGAAGCGGAGCTGTAACGCCAAGGGATCTACCTAATCTTGGTTTCCCCCAACTCTTTTTTAAGGTTTACATTGTTCATTTATGTTAAATCAAATTTAGTAATTGTATTTTGTTTTCTTGGAGTAATCAAAAAGTAATCCTAAGTATTCCAGTTACATTACTTCAAAATTATAGTAATCAGATTGATGTACTGTTTCACTTTGATTAGGTAGCTACATTACAATTTATAGTAACCCTGTCAACACTGCGTATGAATATGTTTTCAGAAGCTTCGTCCATTGAAACTCTATTATAAGGAGTTTGGCATGGCTCCACAAGTAGCAAACCACTGGGAATGATGTCAGTATGAAAAACAATCAACAAAAATAGGGCAGGAGTGGCTTTGATAAGATCTTTGTCCACACATCAAGAGAATCCCCACTTTCTAATCTTGTTTTGAGTATCCAGCCATGAAAATGTGTAGACAGCCCCATTAGGCAAGTAGAATAGAATAGAATAGAATAGAATATACCTTTATTGTCATTGTTACAAATGGGCTAACATATTGTGACAACGAAATTGGGCATGACACTCCAGTTTTACACATAGTGAGGGTATGAGCAAGAAGATAAAGGAACAGAGAAGATAATGTTATAAAACAAGGGGAATAAGGCTATAGTTATAATTTACATGGTATTTACACAACAATGTCAGCATGTGGGATGTTACATACAGGGTTGTCGTGATAACGTTGTATCGTAACGGTTGTGCAATATTGCATTTGGTGCAAAGTCATCATGGTGCAAAAATAGTCCGCATATACATTGGTGCAAGCATAGACATCATCAGGGAGTGAAGCAGTGTGTGAGAGAAGCAAGCATATGGATAAGGACAAGTTTTGTTTTTTTCTCTTTCTGAAAAAAGATTATGAAGTCCCTTTGTCATCGTCGAGACAAAGGGGGATGATGTTTTATGCAAGTTCGCAGGAACGCAATCACCATGGTTAATCGTGTGATCACGTCATCAGAAACATCGGGTGCTGTAAAGTCCTTGTAAAGTTCATGCTTCGTTCTTACATTCTCTCACAAAAAGCCAATTTACTCCGAGGTTTTCTCGTGAACAAGTATTTTCCAGAAATATAGCTGTTCTTTACTAAACAATGCTAAAAGCTATAATCGTACAAGAAAGTTGAAGGTTGAAGCTTTTTTTGATAGGTCATAGTCCCAAACAGTTACACAACCAAATTATCTGTAGGCCTTTAAAATGAGTCTAAATGGCAAAATTTACCTAGCACCCGCTTCTCCCATTCAAAAAAATGCCTGGTTTTGATTGAGTCATGAACAATATTTCTACCCCTGGGATTCGATCTGCAACCTCAGTGGAATTGTTCATGTTGAGGTTGCCCTCATGTAGGTTTTAGATCAGGGGATGGTGTAATAATAGTCTGTGGTTTGCAATAATCTGTGCAGCCTGTTGAGACTTTGTGATTAAGGGCTATACAAATAAACATGACTTGACTTAAGGTGTTCTTTATTTAGAGTTAGCAATCATGTTCACCATAGCACCATGTAAACTGTGCGTCAGGGTATACAAACATAGAACCAAGTCAGCAAAACAGTCTTCACAGTACAAACACAACTCCACGTAAATATCCAAACAAGCATTCATTCATCAAAGTATTGCTGACAATACAAACTCACAACGCTACAAAGATGCAATATTTCAATCCAACAAATCAGAAAACAAACATACCTTACTGCGCTCACTAAGGATGCTTTAATATTTGTGATGGGGTTGTTTTTTTCTATCACGGTCTGTCATGTCCTGCACGGTTGTCATGGTGCCCAGCTGGCCCCGCCCCTTGACACCGTATGAGACGCATTTTCCCGATTACTCCTATGGGTACTTAAACGTGCCTTTTGGAACTGCCTGTTGCCAGATCATTGTTTACCCTTGTTGAAGACCTGTTCATGCCTGTTTGATCTTAGTAATGCCTAGATTGTAATTTTTGCCTGCCTTTGAGCCTGCTTTGTTTTGTTTTTGGTCTGTTTGTGTGTTGGACAACTTTTCTTTCTCAATTAAAGTGACAGATCATCTACGCAAATGAGTTCCAACTTCCTGCTTTCCGGTCCGTTTCGTGACACAGTCCTTTTAGTGCAAATGAAAACGTTTAAGCTAAAGCCTGGAGAACAAACATTTTGTGTCTCCGGCTCAACAAAGCAGCTTCCTAATTAGCAAAACCTGTGGGTTCACCTTTACCTGTCTCCCTCTTCTATAGCTACGGTGTCACTCAAGGAGAAAACTCAATTAACAACCATACCCATCCAAGTCCATCCACACAACTTATCTTTTTTTTGTTTAAGCACACATAAAATAGAAGCATTATTCAATAATTTAAAGTTTGATTTTTCTTAAGACATAAGACAAATTTAAAGAGTTTTACTCAAACAAAACACAAATTTGGTATTTTCCAGTGTAGTACATACGAATGAAAAGGAGTGATAAAAAGCACAATGAAGAATGCACTAGAGAACTCAAAGCGACCAGAGACGGACTTCCTTTCACTACACAAACTACCACATGAAATCTGAGGCGGCAGACGAATGCGCACAGTAGCATCAAAGGCTCACTACGTTTGCAACGGAAAAAAAATGATACCGAGATCGAGGCTACCGCGGCGAACTGGTTTGACTTGATTGATTTGCCGTTTCGTGATAGTCGGTGTATACCGGATGGTACCCATCATTGACAAATATGCCTTTTTCGGTAGATAATTTCTTGTACGTCGTACACGTCTTAAAATGCATAATAAACGTACTTTGTACGGCAAAAACATACAGGTGGACAGGTATGCATTTCTATGATAGTTTGTGTAATTCTTATCAATAATTTCACTCTGCTTCAGAGCCATCATTGCAATCCAAATTAGTCCAAAATGTGGCTCCTTATCCTGCTGTGACTCTTTCCTTTTTGACGTACCTTCTTTCCATTCTCCGCATTGCTCTCGCTCTCTCTCCCTTCTAGGCACAGATAGTACACCACGCATATTGATCAATCATGCGAGAGAAAAAATAAGTGTCTCAAAGCGACCTGCCTTCTCATTGGTAAGGGAGTCAGCTCCTGTATTCATTTCAAAGAGCCGGCTTATTAAGCCGTTACATTAGTAAACACCACATCACTATACAATACACAGTATACAAAGAATTTCAATTTCTAAATGATAAGTGGACACAATGTAGATGTGTCCACATTTTTCAGCCTCCACTGCACTCGTTCGGGATTCAAGTGTGTCTGTTTGTTTCTTTGTTCATAAGTCTGTCCACCAAAGGGGGAAGAGTTTAGATATGACCATTATCTTTCACAGGCAGTCAGGTAGGTTATCCTAGATGTGAAAAATGCCCCTAAAAGCTGATTGAGCAATGTATTTATTTATTTTTTTTCCCAGAAAGACATTCCACTCTCCTAGTTTATAACCACACGGATTAACAGACAGGTAGGTTAGTTACCCAGATGTGAAGACTGCCCAAAAAGCTGACTTGGCATTTTTTGTTTTGCTGACGAAGTAGCTTTCCCAGAAAGACACTCTACTCTCTCAGGCCAGAAGAAGTTTGGCCAGGATCACAATTTTTCACAAGCGATTAGATAGATCACTTGCTCTAAAAATAAAAATGACAAAAAAGACTTAACAATTTTGGTTTTACTGACTTGGCAGTTTTTCCAGTAAGAAATTCCCCTCTTTTGAGAAACAATGTTCAATTTCAATACGATAATGACCTATATATATGAATAAATGGGCCCACAAAGTTAATTTCTGGTTTTGCTGACTCCATTTTTTTTAAGTCTCCATCTGGACCCTGTCTTATTTTGGAATTTCCATTCTCATGTGCTAATGAAAATGCCAAAAAGGGAAATGCCACCCTGCTGAATGTGACGTTACCATACGCATTAATGTAATGTAAAGTACACTGTACTATTTTCAAATGACACCCAAACAAATATGGCAACATCATATTAGACAGATGCAAAAATGATTTCACGTCTCAACTCGGGTGTCTTTAATGGCACAGATCCAATTTGTCATATTTTCCTACAGTATCAATGCAGGTTAGGTTTATTTCTCAATGAGAAAGGATAAATTATAAAAACAGATATAAAAAAAAATGGGTCCCACAGGCCAAGTTGATCTTATTATCACTACACAGAGGAGGTTTATAACAAAATGGCACAAGGGTTGGGAGTGAAACCATGCTTCTGATCAATACATCGTGAAACCGGATGGAGTGAGCGACCCTCAAAATAGCCTTGTTGGCGGACAAACACACTGTGCATGATCTCTTAGCTAATAGTTTACATCCATCTCCTCATGTACATCACACGTGAATATTTCATGAAGCTCGTTGCGGCTGATTGATGATGTGGTCCCTTTTATCGAGACCTTGTCCGGAGGAGATTGATTCCGCTGCTGTGGTTGCTATTTCAAGTGTAATTGTATTTTTATGGCAGATTTATTTTTTCAAACCCCCCCACGACGAGTGATGTTCCTATTACGCCTCATTAGCTTGTGGCAGGATACCACGTTTGTATTCAATACGTGAAATTGAGACCTTAGATCAGGGGTGTCCAAACTTTTCAGCAAGCGGGCCAGATTTGGTGAGCTGAAAATGTGTGTGGGCCTTTGCCATTCTTTGAACAGTTTTTAATAGATGTACTATCCATAAAAGGCTTGCAATGCTTGGCCCTCAGCGTCGCAAAACCCTAGCTCGCCTTTGTAGCATTTTCAATTTGACCCGCAAGGCGGTGATGTGCCGTTAAAACAACTTCAGGTTGCTTCACCTTTTCACAGAGTCCGTTTCCAGTTAGCTTTTTGTAGTCATCATGTTTCGTCCGACAGTGCTTCTTGATATTATATCCGTTGGTAACAGCCACAGTCTCTCGGCAAATTAGGCAGACGCAGTTATTTCGTATTTGCGGCGGGCCTCATGGTCAACTTTCCTTTTTTTATTTACAGTTGCCATGTTGGAAATGGGTTGGGCTAAAATTCTCACAGAAAGCCAAGGGCTAGGTGGCTAGGTAGAATGGTATGTTATTTTCTTTTGTAGCATATTTATTTTATGACAGAGGCCACAACCCAGTAAAAAATAAAGACAGGCCATAACTTGTCCCTGGGCCGGCCTTTGGAAATGCCTGTCTTAGATGTTGTGGCGATGAAAATTATATATCATTGCGTATTTCCTTTGTCAACAAAGCAGGTGTGTTTATGTTTCCATGAGCCCTTACAGACAATATAAAGACCTGTAAAAAGACTCATTCAACTGAAGAGAGGATATAAACGAGTGGAGGCTTTATGTTGTACAATTGAAGGTCAAGGAGAAGTGGCCCCCTGGTGAAGCAGGCAAAGAACAAGTCAGAGCTGGTTAAAATTGTTCAGCCTCTCTCTCAGTGAACTGACAAAGTTCTTGTCCCTAACTCATTCAACTCTGGAAAATTTTTTGGAAAAAGGGGCCCTGAAAGAATGTGATCAAGAGCATGACTTTTTCACCTCCCATTGCGGAAAATACAGTACAATTTTCACAAATATACACAGCATGTTTATGAGAAAATGTATGTTTATGGAGGGGGGGCACATTGGGGCACTGGAGACGACCGGCATCAGAACATTTTTTTTTTCATTTTATTTGCAGAACTTTTTAAACCCATACCCTTGATGTAAATCCGCCAATAGTCCCAATCCAAGACCTACCCAAAGTAAATCGAACGCTGTTCTTGAACCATTTAGAGAATATGGACGGTGTTAGTCTTTTTCGAAAGGTAACACTCTGAATTTTTGTCCTAAATTGAAATACCGTAAATTCCGGACTATCAGCTGCTACTTTTTTCCCTAACTTTCAACCCTGCGGCTTATTCAGTGATGCGGCCAATTTATGTAATTTTTCTAACGGCCGCTAGCGGCGTTCGAGTGTAGCTACAATTAACTTCCTTGTCAAAGCTATATTATTATTATTATTAATGCTTTGAAAACTCTCTCGGTGTACCGTCTTGCTTTGTAAATATGTGTAACCCATGTATAATGTGTATTTGCAACTGTATATTTTTGTAATGTATTTCGGCCCGGTATTGCAGTACCTCCGGGAACGGTGCATTCGCAATGATCGCAGCAAGGCTTTAGGGCTAGGACCTTAGCTTGGCCTTTTGGCTGAGAGTAAGTGTCCCGGCTCCTAGGCTTTGTAGCGTATTATGAACTGACCGATAACGCATAATGAATAATGAATAACGAAGATAGAACAATAACCCTTAAAAACCCCAAAACCCCATTTAGTTTCAATCGCGGGACTCAAAGTCGGGTTTGGGTTAATTTTGTGATTGTTTTACATGTTTTAATGTGGGCGCATGCGGCTTATATACAGGTGCGGCTTGTGTATGTACAAAATTGGTTTTCCTCTTAAAATGTGGTGGGTGCGGCTTATAATCAGGTGCGCTCTATAGTCCAGAATGTACGGTAATCACTGCAAAAGTTAAAATAAAAAAAGGTAAAATAGTTATGGTAAAAATATTGTAGCATCGACATTTTAGCTTAAAAACAGGTTGAGACAATAGTTGAAGCATTACCTAGTACTTTCTCAAATTAAACTAAATGTTCACATTTCTCTAGTAGTAGGTCCAGGCGTTTCCAAAAGTGGCCATTGGAGACAAACTGTTCACAGCCCTTTAAACTATGCCTCTGTGTATTTTACTTTGGTTATTTTTCAGACAGTGTGAAAGAGTTGTAAATGTTTGACTTATATTTCCAGAAGTCAATCAATGATTGTGCACAGTTGCATGTAATAACGCGGCAGAAAAATAAAATCACGATTACTCCTGCGCAACTTTCATTTTCGTCTCTGATTTTAATAACCACTGTAAATGTGTTTATATTTCAGTTTGGAATTGGTCATGCAATGCGTCAATCCAGATTGTGGTAGCCGAATTTTTTTTTGTTGTTTTTCAATACAGGCCTTTATTGGTTATCACAGGCCAAGAACAGTGAAAGAAAGCCTGCAATTGGCCAAATGTGGTTTCAATCAAAAGGTCAGAGGCTAACGAAAGTATTACAAATAATCTGATGAGTCAGTTTGTTTTACAGGGGAGTAATGGAGCAAAACAGATCGATTACTAAGATGAGAGTCAAACAATGCCGGAATGCTTATAGGCGATTTTTTTTTCAACTGTCGTGAGTGTTGGCGTACATATTTTACATAGTTGGATTCACTGGACTTTCATGAAGGTAACCAAACCATATTTGCAGGTAATGGTGTCACGACTAGAATAATTTAAGGCTTTTGTGTTAAACCGGCTTTAAAGTTTCCAGCTATCTTATCTCAGGCTTATTGGGATGTTTCTGTAAAGAGTATATTTTGAAATGGTTATTATGTAGTGAATCTCAATAGTTAAGGCTTCCCAATGATTATGTGATTGGTAACATTGTACAGACACATACCGTAAATTCCGGACTATAAGCCGCTACTTTTTTCCCAAACCTTCAACCCTGCGGCTTATTCAGTGATGCGGCCACTTGATGTAATTTTCCTAACAGCCGCCAGCGGCGCTCAAGTACAAAAGGTAAGATTTAGACCGATGGAATATATGCGCCGAGGAAGACTGCAACTTCTTAGCTTGTGCACAAATTAAATTAGCGTTGACATATCCTCAACATGCAAATTGCAAAAAGAAAGGCACATGACGTAGCATACAAGCTAAAAGCAAACGAGCAGTCCGATAAATAAGGAAACAGAGCTACTGCACGTAAACTTCATTTTGCGAGTGTGTGTTTGAATAAGGGAGCGTGGGACGACGTCTATATGACAACATCTCTTTCCCATACTGGGGAAGACGACTTTGATGACGTCAGGTATAAAGAGGAAGATGAGGACGGTTTACCGTGGTTTCTACAAGTACAGTATGTTTTTTTTAACAGACCCTTTTGCTGTGTTGCGAGCGTGTTTATAGTAGCGTGGTGGTACCCTTCACAGGCACGGTTTGGGATGAAAGTTATAATATTATAATTAAAGCTTTGAAAACTTTCTCGGTGTACCGTCTTTCTTTGTAAATATGTGTAACCAATGTATAATATGTATTTGTACCTGTATATTTTTGTAATGTATTTATTTGAGACACTTATTCTGATATGTTTTGCGAATCAAAAAGAGGGGCGAAGCAAACGCGGGCTGACGGGTAGTGGGGTAAAGGTGAGTGAGACCTGTTGTCGCGGCAGACAATAGTGGATATATATATTTTTTCCACCCTTACCTTTGGAAATATAGCCTTTTTTTCTTGGATTAGTTTCAACGGATACCCGGACTCTGCAGGTCCGCATCAAACCTTAAGTACCGGTATCATTTTCTGTTCATTTTGCCGGCTGTCGTTTTTTGGACTGTGTACTTTATAGTCAGTAACAATCGCGGGACTCAAAGCCGGGTTTGGGCTAATTTTGTGATTGTGTTACATATTTTAATGTGGGCGCATGCGGCTTGTATACAGGTGCGGTTTATGTAAGTACAAAATCGGTTTCCCTCTTAAAATATGGTGGTTGCGGCTTATAATCAGGTGCGCTCTATAGTCTGGAATTTACGGTATTTATTTATCGAAACTCGTTGAGGGTTAATACACTTTTTGTTTACGGGGCAGAGTAAAAACACGATGGGCCGTATAGGCTGTGGGCCTTTAAATTGTGCACACCTGATTTCGAGCAAAAAAAGTACCATTATATTCAAGAACTGGGGATTTAAAACTTACAAAACAACACTCCACTGAACATGTTTCTGGACTGTGCAGTCACTTATTTAAGGAGAAATAAATAAGTGTCGGCAAGGCGTTATAGATCCAAAACATTGATATTGCGCCTTTCCACACTTCCCACTCATGCCAAAGGCTTTGCTCATTTCAGCGAGGTGAGGCAGAGTTCATCGCAGAAGAAGTTGCGGCGTGTTAGCGCCTGCAACTCTGGACACATGGATGCTCTTTGAGATTTGTTCCGTCGCCTTGGACACACGAGGAGACGAGTACGGCAGCCGAAGTACGGTCCGGATTCACGTCGACTCATTATGTAAAGAGACGATAGCATCGTGAGATGGATGTTATGTAATTATCATTGTGCCATCTAAATGACTTTCTGCATATCAACATACTGTGAGCCACGAAACAGGCGGAGGCATTCCTAATTTGTTAATTATGCCATTAACGTCTCTCCCCGTGAGATGTTTTCCACCAAATCTGAGACTGAGGTTGAGACGCCTTAAAAGGCTTTTTGGCACTTCTCCCACGCACATGCATAATGCGTGTTGGATTTATTTCAAAACGAGGTGAAAGGGGAACCATTTTGCATTCTCTAACACTCCCAAAGTGTGCTCGGAGCACTGCACTAACCTTACACTCAATATAACAAAAAACAAGATTGGATTGAAAGTGAAAAGTAGATGGCGGAACTTGGAGGGCACTACGGGATGATGGAAATTGAATTTGTTTTTATTTTGTGGGTTCAGAGCAACGACATCCATTTTACAGTTACACGCTGACCTAGAGCTTGGACTTTTGGGATGACAACATAAGAACGATAAAAAGGAAATGGAGGAAAGATTTTTAGTACGAGTACAGTATGCGCATATTGACAGAACATTGTGGGTCTAAGAAATAAAATAGGGGAGGGGCCGATTTCAGGTCATTAAAACTTATTGAATATCTTCAATAAACTGAAATGTTTAATGAAGGTATTGTAATATGTAAATTATGTAAATTTTCCAGCATATTACAAAAAACAAATTCAAATTGAGTGGGAAACCTAGATTATAATACTATTTTAGCCATCTGTATAAACTGTAGATAGAATTTAGATTTTTAAAAAGGTTTGTAAACTAACTAAGGTCTGCAAAAACTGTTTATAAGCGGAAGAAAATTGATTGCTGTCCTGGACGAATAGAAAGATGATATTAGTTTAATTCTATTTCTCTATTAGGTACTCTGTTCATCAATTATAATTTCAACCTGTTTACATAATCTTAAACTTTAATTTGTAAAAATTACATAAATATATTGTCATAGTTGCCATGGCGCCCAATTGGCCAGCCTGTGAGGCGCCAGCTGCGGCCCGTTGACGGATTGGCTTTCCTTCTATTTAAGTTCAGTGTTCTCACTCTCTGTTTGTCAGTCCGTCAACGAACCTCTGCCCCGCAAGACGTGGGTTCTGACTCGGTCCCGTCTCCTGTTGTTTTTTCCTGTTCAGTATTGTTCCCGTTTATTTTGCCCTGTTTAATATCGGTTTACCAGTTTTGTTCCCGTCTATTTTTGTCCTGTTTATTATTTTCTCCAGTTTTCGTTCCCGTCTTGTTTGTCCTGTTTATTTTCGATACCCTGTTTCTATATTAATCCTGTCTGTCCCGTCCTGTCCGGTATCGACCCCATCTGTCCGATATCTGCTTGGGCAATTGGTGTCGATCTTGTCTGTCTCTGGCTTCCTGTCTTTCCACGCCAGACCGCTCTCTAACGTGGATGACTGCCCCATTTCCCCCTAAAATAAAAGCTTGTGTGAGAATGTCACGCATTTGTGTCCTGATCATATTCCGGTTCTTAACAAATATATATTATTTAAGTATACATATAAGCGTATACATATAAGCATATATACATATATATATATATATATATATATATATGTATTTTATATTTAGTTTGTTTAGTTACTGGATTGGCCAAAGAAACATTAGGCAAGATGGCAAGGGCAGTGGTTAGCGCGTCCGTAGCACAGTTCTGAGGCCATGGGTTCAAATCCAGCCTTTCTGTGCGTAGTTTGCATTTTCTCTCCGTGCTTGCGGGGGTTTCCCCGGGGCACTCAGTTTTCTTCCCACATCCTAAAAAACATGGATGTCAGGTTATTTTGCCAGTTCAAATGGTCCCTAGGTGTAAATGAGCGAGTGAGTTGTCTGTCTCTGTGTGCCCTGCGACTGGCTGGCAACCACTTCAAAGTGTTCACTGCCCACTGCCCAAATATGACCTGGGATGGGCTTTAGCACCCCTGCGATTTAGCTAGGGATCAGCGTTACAAATAATGGTTGGAATAATCTGGAAAATGTCTGTATTACAAAGAGTATAGGTAACGTCTAACTTGAGGCTTACTCAAATAAGTCCCTATGTATGTCTGACCAAGGACAACTGATGCACATTTTCCATCAGATGCTCAGTTTTTTAATTCAATATCTGGTGCTGCAGTGCATAGCAGCCCAGCAACTACTATGCTAATTTTGGGAGACAGCCAGCACAGTAGTCTCCCATTACACTCAGTAAAGTGACTTGATACCGTCTCATAAGCAGAAAGCACCATTGTCACCGATGGTCAAAAGTTGGATGTTACATTGTGAGTGATTAAGCCAAACGAATAGTTGGCCAATAATTTAAAAATCAATCAGTTGTCAATTATTTCTTGAACCAATATTAAAATATCAAGACATGTATTACCTACAAGAGCATGTATCACTAGCAGGGTTGGGTAGGGTTACTTTAACTGGATTACTTTCAATTACTTTTGGATTTCTCCAATACCAAATATTCCAATGAAAGACAAAAGAAACTAAATATGAATAAAATGATGACTCACAACACGTGGTAAGCTTTCTCTCCTGGCTTTGATCTCTTTGATCTCCGGCAAAATTAACATAAAATGCAACAGAAACAAAATGAAAATAAATCCAAACAGCTTGCCAACATCATTTTTGCCGTTCCATGTATTCCGTTACTCCCCAAGCCTGCACAAAATTTAGTCATTTTATTCATATTTAGTTTATTTTGTCTTGTATTAGCATATTTGGTATTGGAGTAATCCAAAAGTAATTGAAAGTAATCCAGTTAAAGTAACTTTACCCAACCCTGATCACTAGCATGTACATTGTGATAAAATAGTCCTGGATTGTGATACAGTGGAACCTCGGTTCTCGACCATAATCCGTTTCAGAACCCTGTTCGAAAACCGATTTGTTCGATCACCGAAAATCGTTTTTCCCATTAAAAGTAATGTAAAATCGTTTTAATCCGTTCCAACACCCTGAATCTTTACCATGACAGAAAAACATAAAGCTAACCCAGGCTAATCGTTCGCGTTAGCGTAATCTTCCGTTCGAAAGATTACGCTAACATGAATGTGTAGAACTAAAAAAATCAGGTCGTTTACACGTCATTTAGCACCCGGGTCTCCACAACAAGTGGTGAGCGGTTGAAGGATAAAGAAAAGAATTATGAATAGGATTTCTTACCTTTGTGGTGGTCTGCAGAAGCCATGCTCTATTCCCTCGAAAGAAGGGAAACTCGCACACCTTCTTCATATTTTGCTATTAGTTCTTTCTTAAATGCAATAGTTGTACGCACTACCCTTCTCTTTTCACCTGTAGCAACTTTGCTGCTTGCACCGACCTTCTTCGGAGGCATAATTAGGGGCTAAAACACTCCGTTCACCGATATCTAAAGCGAAAGCGAAAAGAAGTGCGCGCGCACGTCATAACAGTTCTTCACGAGGGGTGGGGGCAATCTACACCCGTACGCCGCTCAGCATCACACCCTAGCGTACCGGCGTTCGAACTCCGATTTTTTGAACGAAAAGCGAAGCAAGAATTTCTCGAAATTTTTGGTCGAGAAACGATTTGTTCGAAGTGAGAGGCGTTCGAAAACCGAGGTTCCACTGTACTTAGCAAACCACAAGCAATGCCAGAAATAGTTGGCAACAGTGTAATGCTGACAAAGTGAAGTATTGACAGCAGGAGTCTCCATAACAAGTTTACCCTGAGGTGCTATTTCTAATTTGATTGCATAAAATGTTTCACAGCGTTAATATCAATTAAAAATAACTCCAATTTAATTTAATTCAAGAGAAAATCAGTCCTAGGATCAACTAAAAAGAATCATGGAGCAAACACTCTAGAATAACTTTCTTTTATATATATTATAAGAGTGCAGTGCATGCGAAATAACAATTATCAGTGTAGGAGAGACGCTCATGTCAAGGTTTCACCATTCACTTTGGAACTGATGGCCTCCATTCATTATTCAACAGGATTTTTCAATGAATGGAAGCGAGGCCTGTACCGGTGCACGGGCCGCATGCCAGAGGCAAAAGTAATGGCAAGCACTTTTGGACGCCGGCTTGCACTGCAGAAAACGTCAGGGTCAGCAATTGGACAGGCAAATGTTTCATTAACCTTTGTCCTTACGGTGAAAATTTCATTATGCACCTGCCGCCACTTTTTCAGGTCCATTATGTAAAACACTGGCCTATATTAAACATATCTCAGATCAGTTTATGCATTTTCATCTCTCAAGGAATGGAACTCACTTTCAATAGTTTTTGTCGGATAAGAACTTAGAGGGCTCAATTTTTGTCACTAGCAGCCCAATTATGTTCATTTAGTCAAAAAGGAAATCCACACCAGGGCCGTAGCTCTGCAAACGCACATAACGCGCACTGCGTCGGCAGGGTTGGGTAGGGTTACTTTAACTTGTATACTTTCAATTACTTTTGGATTACTCCAATACCAAATATGCTAATAAAAGACAAAAGAAACTAAATATGAATAGAATTATGACTCACAACACGAGGTAAGCTTTCTCTCCTGGCTTTGATCTCGTTGATCTCCGGCAAAACTAACAAAATGCGACAGAAACAAAATGAAAATAAATCAGCTTGCCAACATCATTTTTGCCATTCTATGTATTCTGTTATTCCCCAAGCCTGCACAAAAAGTAGTAATTGTATTCATATTTAGTTTATTTTGTCTTTTATTAGCATATTTGGTATTGGAGTAATCCAAAAGTAATTGAAAGTAATCAAGTTAAAGTAACCCTACCCATCCCTGTGCGTCGGACATCAAGTGCCCAGGAAGGCACCAAAAGAAACCAGGGTCGTAAAAAAAAGTGTAAAGTGTAACAAGTTTCAATAATATGCGCTAACATAGTTAAACAATACAAAAGCAGCTTTGACCAAATTTCCAGAGAAAAATGGGTGAATCTGCTTTGTGCCCCAGCCTCTCCAGTGACACGGTTACCCTCACACAGTGGTATGTTCGATTGTGCCTCATTCGCAATTTGGTGAACACCTGTGCGAACATGGCCGGGAAACTGCAACAAGAGTCCGTAGTGGAGAAAAGAAAAAGAAGAAACAAGATGAAGCTCATGTGTCGCTTGCCAGTAGTCACTGCTAAAATAAAAAAGCTCATTATTGTACCCAATATCCACACCCATTTGACGCACTGTTTTAAAGGGCGCGCTCACCTTGTTTGATTTTTTTTTTTTGCCGGCTCATATGGCTCACTGGCCTATTAGATCTGAGTCTCACACGACCGCCTTTAATACCAAGACAAGTGTGCATGTTAGGAAAGAAGTAATTTAAAAAAAGAAAGAAAAAGAAAATAGCACAGGGAACAAATCTGAGTTTGATTGCGGTTTTATCAAGTATGTATCACAAAGTAAAACACCAGAATACAACAATATTGTAAAAAAACTCCAAAGCATTTGTGCTTAGGGCACCCAAATGGCTAGAACGGCCTGATCCACACAGCCAAATATAACCCAAACTGGGTCAAAAATGAACTGATCCGCTACTCAGGTCACTGTAATCTAACTTTCAGGGCTGGTTTTGAACGCAACTATGAGGATTGATCAAAATACAGTTAATGCTAAAGAAAAAAAATAACATGGGGTGCTTATTTTGTGCTGAATTAAGATTTTTCGGTAGGATTGTTTCTAAGAAAAGGGACGTCCTATTTGGGAGCACAACATAACACATTTTAAACAAATATAAAAAAGTTTAGAAGTACTTTAAAAAAAATTAATAACATGTCAAAGCTTTGAGTTGTTTTGTTTAATAAAATTAAATCGACTATTGTGTTTTTTAAAGAGACATTGTGTATTTTGTGTTTTTTTTAATGATAAAATGCAATTAATGCATTTTAATAAAAACACTGTGTCAAGAACCAGAACAGGATCAGGACCCAATCGCGTGACGTTCTCACACAAGCCTTTATTTTACGGAAAATTGGGAGTCATGCACGTTAGGCAGCCGGTCTGGCATGGAAAGACGGTAAGCCAGAGACTGACGAAATCGATTCTAATTGCCCGAGTTGATACCGGATGGGTGGGGTCGATACTGGACAGGACGGGACAGACAAGATAGATAACGAGTCAGGATAACAAAAATAAACAGGAGAAACTTGATGGGAACAAAAACTGGAGAAAATAACAAACAGGACAAAAACAGACGGAAACAATACTGGAACTCGAAATTAAACAGGACAAAAATAAACGGGAACAATACCGGACTGGAAATCCCAACAGGAAAACAGGACCGAGTCAGAACGCACGTCTTGTGGGGCAGAAGTTCGTTGACAGGCTGACAAAGGAAACAAGAGAGCGCTGAGCTTAATATAGACAGAAAGCCAATCAGTCGACGAGCCGCAGTTGGCGCAACAAGGGGCGGGGCCAATTGAGCACCATGGCAACCGTGACACACACGGGCAGGGCCAGTTGGGCGCCATGGCAATCATGACAAACTGATTTGAATAATAAACAAAAACACACGAACTAACATGCATTTTTTTAAATACTTGTAGTTAGAGAAATATGTGTTTATTTACCTAGAGGGACTTGAGATCATCCCCGCGACCCTACTGAGGATAAGCGGTGCAGCTGATGAGATGAGATGAGACCTGACATCATTGTCTGTCATGTAGCTGCTATGGCTACTTCCAAAAACCAAATACCTTATGAAGAGATGGGCAAAACAAGAAGAAAAATGCAGCGGTTTGGTCACTTTGAGTCTCCAAAGTTTGGATTATTTCTTGTGCTTGTAACCCTTCTCGAAGCAAAACCTAGTGGTCAACTTTTACACAATGTCCATTGTGTCATGATTGCCAAAATGAAGATACCTGGGGCAATCGTTTGGCGCGCAGGAGCGCACTCTCTGATTGGCTGGCACTCTCCTCTTAAGCTGTCAGCGCCCAGAGGAGAGTGTCAGACCGTACTTGTGTCTCTCTGTATGTTTTGCCAGATTCCAGTACCAAAGACCTCTCCTGTTTGATTCCTGCCTGCCTTCGGTTTCGACCTTTTTCTGTCTCACGTTTACGACCTGCTATCCTGCCCTGGCCATCGACCTGGCCGCTAAGCCGTATCGATTCTGCCTACCTGTCACGGAACTACCAATCCGTCCAAACGCTAATAGCGACCGAAAACCATCAACTTCCAAAGCAAGCTCTGTCAACTCAATCCAATAAAGATTCCTTTAAAACGAACGCAATTGGGTCCGAGATTCCATTCTGGGTCGTGACACATTGAGGAACCAAGGGATGCTATTTTGTAGTTGAAATGCCCGAATGCTGCTTGTTGCGAAGTAACTGCCTTTCTGCCCCGACCTTTTGTTTTCAATTAAGAAAAACCTTTACGAGGATTTTCAAATCAGGCTAAGGCCCGATGATGACCGTGTTGGCAAAATTGCATCGTGTCCTTCTGGGAGCTGGTTTTTAATGTTTTTATCGGCACGATTAATGGCGATTACGTCTTTATGCGGCTCTTGTGTCGGATCGAAACGTTTCCCTTAGGTGCGACTAATAAAGTGTCCATCTGAGCGGATAATGAAATGTACCTCTCCAAATGTAACGCTTGCAAGTCTATAAACTGCAGGTGGAGACGGAGACGTGCCTCTCACTATGTGACACGGAGGGATGCAAGAAGGCCTCCTCCGACTTGAGGTTATTTATTTACGAGAGGCCAATACAAAGGAGAAAGCCAATAGGTGCGCAATAATCCTACAGAGCACAGTTAGTAACAGTTGGCATGGCTTTGCAAGTCCCTGGCTACCTCTACTGGATTACGCACACGAGCGCTTTGACGTCCTTGACTAACAATAGCACAATTTGCAATAATCCCACCCGTCGCCCCCTTTCCATTTTTTTGCCAAGCCGCCCGACTCGGTCTTCTTTCACTCGATCTGCCGGCTTCCTGTTTGTTCCATTTTCTGGTCATATCTCCGACTCATTGATGCAGGCCCGTTCCGGAAAATGTATGCCAGACAAAAGCACAGGAAAAAAAACGGCATAAGTGAAGAATCAATGTAATTGCCCTGCTCACAAAAGCGGGTTTGCTTTTGGCTTTTGTACCGAATGGTTTGGAGGATAAAAGAGTTTTTGCTCGCATCTGAGTACTTCTATTGTGGCGAGCTGGCACAATACGAGAGACAACACCAAAAAGACAAAAGCGGGTCAATAAAATCACAATCTTGGCGGATGTCTAGTTTAGGAGAAAAAGTTTCAGGTTGTCACTTGAGAGAGATATTCAAGATATAAACTCTCTGTTGGCAGAATTATTCAGATGAAAACACTTATTGAGGTTTTAAATCTACATCGTGGATATCCCAGCCCAGCCTGACCGGCCATGCTCGCTGGCCGACCAGGTTAAACTGAAAACATCCGGTGAGTAGGTGTGGTTTATCGATGTCTCACATAAACAGGAAATGAAGTCACACAAGAGTGCGACTTCACAAGAAAAGGAAATAAGATTAAAAAACGTATTTACAAATAATTGAATTAGACTAATCTTTGAAACGTGACTGTGTGTGTGATGATTGTTTTTATAGTTAGGAATATAAAAACAGGTTAATTTCATAGCATGGAAGTCTGAGAAATACACAACCAAAAACAGCCAACTTTACACACTCTAGAATCGGACATTTTTGTTTGTCTCGCACTAGTTAGGAGTGGGCAGATCAATCCAAATATCGATAATATTTAAACTACTTTATAAGTAACAATGTGTGTGTGTGTGTCTGTTGGTATGTGACCTAAAGGCACCAAAACGGCCAAACCGATTTTCGCAAAAATGTACACAGTTGTACTTTTAACCTCCATGAGTGTCTTTGGCGCAGTATTTGTGTAAAGGCAACAAATCAACAACATTGATAAACGTCTGCTTTCGTGTGATCTCCTTTCATAGGGTCTCTAGCGACCAAATTGGTTACTGAAGCTCCCAACCACCAACCACTCTAAGGAGCCCAAATCCAATTTCTATCAGGCTAGTAATGCCAGGATATTTTTCTTGTTGATTTGAAGCAAATACTTGGATTTGATCGATACTATTGTCCTGAGATTGAAACTCGACCCCTCCACAAATGTCCTCCAAAGTGCTATGGAGCCCTTCTCTCCCTCACCTCAAGTCACTCTTCGAGTTGCCCGAGTCGTGACCAACAGATACACTTTTAGCAAATGCAAAAAATACATGGAGATATGTTTTGGTTGTTTTATCTGTTTTTTTTCGAGATGACAGGTATTTTGAATCAAATTACCAGTTTGATTTTACTGGAAAAGTATTTAGAATTAGAATCATAGTGCACACATTGTTCATGAAAAGTGTAGAGTAATTGCTTTAGATAATATAAATTTAATTCAGAATCTAATTTGGTAGTTACAATTGGGGCAGCAAGTGGTGCTCACGCTTTCCATCCTGAATGAATTCGACATAACCTTATACGGACGCTCCCCTACTTACGGACATACATGTTACAAAAAAACAGTACATACGAACATTTTTCCGGGATGCCAAAAAATATCCAGACATTGCTGTAAGCTAAGTTTTTAATTAAGTACTTTTTTCCGAGTACAGTACAGTACAGTAGTGCTTCTTTCTGCCACTACCCACGTGTGGCGCTGTGAGAGATCACCCAGTATCCACCAGCTTGTTCTTCTTGTCACAGTCTAAATTCGTGTGTAAACATACTGTGCTGTATCTCCAGCGCGCAAAGAACTTCGACATTTTTATTGTTTAATATCTCGTGCATCCATTCAATATGGTTGGTGTAAGGTGTAAAGAAGAGGCGAGCCGTTTCTTTTGAAATGAAAGTGGAATAAGAAAGCTTGATGCGGTTGAGAATTGTCGGATCACTTTTTTTCGGCCACTTTTTACCACAGAAGAGGAAGTCGCCCAATTATTGAAGCTCAACTTCCAAAAGTAAATTAAACTTAACTTTATCTATTTTTATAGAGCATATCATTATATCTAACGTTAATTTTTGACAAAACAGTACAGGCCAACCATATTGAATGGATGCACGAGATATGAAACCATAAAAATGTCAAAGTTCTTAGCGTGCTGGAGATACAGTATAGAGTGTTTACACACGAACAAAGAAGTAGAGACCGGATTTCTTTTTCGGGGTGGATGCTGGGTGACCTCTCACAACGCCACCACACGCTGGTGGCGGCGGAAAGAAGCACTACAGCAATGTCTTGTACTCGGAAAAAGGTGCATAATACAAAATCTAACTTACAGCAATGAAGTGTTTTTTAACATCCTGAAAAAAAAATGTTCGTATCTACCGTTTTTCGGAACTCGAATGTTCGTAAGTAGAGGAGTGTCTGCAATGTTCTTTTTTTGGGTTACATGGATTGAAATTAAATGAAAATATTGGCTTGAGTGAAAAAAATGAACAATAGCTCATTGTAGAATAGGGCAGCACAAGCGGCACAGTGGTTAGCACGTGTGCGGCGCAGTTCTGAGGTCATGAGATCGGACCTTACTGTGCGGAATTTGCATGTTCTCCCCGTGCTTGCGTGGGTTTCCTCCAGGCACTACAGTTTCCTCCCACATTCCAAAACATGCTTGTCAGGTTAATTGACCGGTCCAAATTGTCCCTTGGTGTGAATAAGCGAGTGAGTTGTCCGTCTCTGTGTGCCCTGCGATTGGCTGGCAACCAGTTAGGGATCAGGGTTGGGTAGGGTTACTTTAACTTGATTACTTTCAATTACTTTTGGATGACTCCAATACCAAATATGCTAATAAAAGACAAAATAAACTAAATATGAATAAAATTATGACTCACAACACGTGGTAAGCTTTCTCTCCTGGCTTTGATCTCTTTGATCTTCGGCAAAACTAACATAAAATGCGACAGAAACAAAATGAAAATAAATCCAAACAGCTTGCCAACATTTTTGCCGTTCCATGTATTCCGTTACTCCCCAAGCCTGCACAAAATTTAGTCATTTTATTCATATTTAGTTTCTTTTGTCTTTCATTAGCATATTTGGTATCGGAGTAATCCAAAAGTAATTGAAAGTAATCAAGTTAAAGTAACCCTACCCAACCCTGTTAGGGATGTCCCCTGCCCACTGCCTGAAGATAGCTGGGATGGGCTCCAGCACCCCCGCGACCCTACTGAGGATAAGCGGTGCAGATGATGGATGGATGGAACTGTAGAATAATAATTTTGCAGACCTACTCCAGTTTTCACCAGTGCCAAGTTATTCTCGGCATATTTGATCCCTAATTTTTTCCCTTTGTCATTACATCCACCCTTTTAAATTCCTTTTGTTTCCAAATTGTAGGTATAATAACAACCAAAGGGGCTATTTACAAATCAGTGGAGACCTATTCTTAATTGTTTCGATTATGAACCTTTTTGGTGAGGAATCCATTTTCTTGTCCTAATAGAGTTATAACAGCAAGCATTACGGAATATTTAAATATGGCAAACGAAACAGAGTGCACACACACTCTCGTTTTTTCACAAGAACTCTGAAAAATGAAACGATCATTAGAGATCATTTGTATTCCAAGGCGGGCTGTTAGCTTTGGAGTCTCCTCATCTTCGCAACTGCCAGAGGAAGATTGAACAATATTCTCGCGGCGAGCACAGACCATATGCTACTCGGAACTTGGAATCAAGGAATGGAGTGTGATTTAACCGTTTGCGCCACTGAGGGGATTACGTCGATAAAAATACGAACACGCTGGCGGTAGGAAGCGTCGCATCCTATGCCAGGAGTCCGCCTACTTGCCCTTCCATAGCATGAAAAAACGTGGCACCCGTGCCAAGCATAAAATTCAACAGAAAATATTCCGAAAGTAATACACGGGCAAGTGAAGAACCTGACACCTCTTTATGACATTATAAAGGACTCTTTCACAGTCTGACATTTGTCGGTTTGATAAAATAGATGAAATTATAAGCCCAGAGACTGTGTCCCGTATCGACAAATATACCACATAAATTTTGTCTTTCTCCCGCAATTACTAAAGATCATTGAGGCTCATATTGACCGGCATTTTTGTCGTAAATAACAGGTTCAACAGAAATTCCGAGCACAGTTCTCTCCTAAAAATGTCATAAAATACTGGAAAGAAGAAAGATACAGACGTATGTATGTATGTAAGAGTCTGCAATGTGTAAAGATAGCCGCCCACTTCTTACCCTAACGAAATCAAACAGCTCTGGGTGTTTGGTAGGTGTTTTCGGAACATAGATTGTTTAATGAGCTTCCATATGTAGTAGACCCTTGCTGTATTGGTTTTTTTTTCGCAGTTTCCATACTTAGCAGATTTTTATAAGCATTATGCAGCAGACAAAACACAGCAAATGCTCTCATTGGAGCAGGTTGCAGAGGGCGCTGTGTACGTGCGTTTGTGTGTGTTGTGTGTGCGTGACTGTGATAGTCTGGTGTATGCTGTCAGTCAACAGCCAGGCGGGTGCACAAGTCAATGCGTCCACCCCAAACTAACTTGTTATATAAAGAGAAACGATTCAACTAATTCAGACTCTGGGGAAAATCAGAAAAGGTCAATGAAATGCTGACCACCATTCATGTGTTCCGCGGATTGTTATCTGGTCTGAACAGAGAATGAGGCGTCGTTGAGACAGGAAGCAAAGCTGGAGCTTGCAGGTCTGTCGTACTACTGCGGCTATGTAACAACCTGCAAAAGCCACCCTTTTTGAACCTGTATCACATTGGATTGATTGCCTATGAAATAAAACCAGATGACCTGGAGCTACAACTTGTGGGAAACGGCTATATTTGTGCCAGTTGTATTTTAATCATCGTAGACCTGGCTCGATTTGAAAATACCTGGATCTAGCTTGCCAGCCATTCTCCACATTTCTTACACTGAAAGGACAAGCCCTCCAATTTTGTTGTAATATTGTATAATGTCAATAAAGACCATTCATTCATTTGTTCATCCATTCAACTCTGTGTTTTGTGTATTCATTTGTAGATCTATAACTGTTAATGTTTATCAGCCATAAATATTTAATGTTATCGATTTCTAATAGATAAATGTTTGTACTTGTGCGTTATTTAAACGCATCCCCCACGAAAAATGAGGGATTTCTGTAAAAGATTCCTTAAAGACATACAGCCAAAACGTAATCTGTTTTACACAAGGAGTGTAAACTGTAGCTGAAAATTACCCTACGTTTTGGACAATTGGCATACTGCGTATATATTTTGCTTTCACCTAAGACTCAAATTAGATAGTCAAAGAGAAGATTACTACGATCCTTGTTTTTATCTCAGTTTCAAATTTATTTATCAAAAAGAGCCACATCCGTCTCACGATCCATACGTTCTCAACCCCTGATCTAAGTACCATATTGTAAATAGTTGCCTATTTATTTTACTTTTCTCTTTAAAGTATCTATTTGGTGTTTACCATGGAGTGCCATTTCTTATCTCGTTGCATACAATGTTTCACTACGTTGTTAGCAATGACAAAGACTATTCAATCTATTGTTCATGCTACAGTTGCAGTCAGGTTCTCAGAGGGGTCACTAACCCAGGCTGACCCATTATGCGCAACCTTATCCCAGGTCGAGCGCGAAAGAACGAGCGAGGGTCTGAGATCATGAATTATTCCCGCGTTCGAGCCTCCCAGAGTAGCTGAGGCGGAGTTAAGGGGCTTGGACTGACAAAGCCTTTGATCCCACAACAGCCACGCACTCTATGATCAGAGTTTCCCGAAGACACGCTCCACCACAGCTCACCCAACAGAGCTATTTTACCTTCTTCACTTTGAGCCCAGTGTCCTTACATTGGCGTTTGAACAAAAAGCAGCTTTTGGCACGTGACACGGGAAAACTCAAAGTCCCAAAGTGCTCAATGAGAACCGATGCCGGATCTTTGTTGCTTCGAACATTCCAAAATGTGGTGGATAAAATTGGCTGGTGGGTTTCTGAGGGCTGTATTATGGCATTTATTACTGTGGAGTAAAGGGGTTTGGGGTTCTCAGATTCTCAGATTCTCAAAAAAAAAAAAGTAGACACGACAAAACATACATAGGGTGTTCAACACAGCCCAGAAGACCATTGGCTGCTCTCTGCCCAGTCTGGAGGACATTGCCGGCTTGTGATACTACAGCAGAGCCATCAACATTACTAAAGACTATTCTCACCCCATCCATCACCTCCTGGAACTGTTGCCCTCAGGTAGGTGCTATAGGTCCCTTAAAATAAGGACTAACAGGATCAGCTCCTGTCATGGTTGCCATGGCGCCCAATTGGCCCCGTCCATGTGGCGCGAGCTGCAGCTTGGTGCCAGATTGGCTTCCCCACTATCTAATCACTGTCCTGTCAATCCCCTTTTGTCAGTCCGTCTGCGAATCTCTGTTTTTACACGGCAAGCACTTTTTCGACCCCGACTCACGCATGTCCCGTTTTTTGCTCCTGTTTGTCTCCCGCTAAGACCTGTTTTGATCTTGACCATGTCCTGCTCTCCCCGTCCTGGCTACCGACCAGTTTTCCGCCCCTGACACCGCCATCGCTCGCTACGGAAGATCCACTTCAGTGTTCGGATCACAAGCCGAGGACGAGAGCGAACACCGGATCGTGGGCGCACCCCTTCCTTGTTCCTTCAATAAAACGTATGGTAAACGTTACCAAGTGGGTCCTGTTTCCATTCTGGTCCTGGCAGCTACAGGACATTTTCACCCTAAAGAAGCTTGCAAAGTGAGATAACAAATATCTTGTGACTTATTTGGGTTTTGTTTTTTTAAAAGACAACACTCCTCACAGCAAAAAATTCTTCCCAATCTGTAAAAACGTATTGCTGAAGTATACCTGTTCATTGCAAGGATATACACTGTCGTGATTGCTAACTCGAGTCACCTGGAGCAATCACGTGGACGCCCTTTGATTGGCTAATTTTCCCTTCTTAAGCACGCTACGCCCAGACCTCTTCGTCTGAGGATTACTTTTTCCTGATTACCTGTTCCGTCTTGATCTGTTTACCTGATTCTGCCTGCCTCCGATCCGACCTGCTTCCGTCCCACGCTACGATGTTCTCTCCAGCCCCGGTAAACTTGACCTGCTAGACTTCCGCACTCCGATTGGCTACGTGTTCCGAAGCTACCTTCCCGGCTCCGCTGCTGACGTCCGACAGCCAACGCGTATCCCGCTAGCCCTGTAGGCTTCCCTAAATAAAGAACTGTAACGAACGCTCTGGGGTTTCCTGTTCTGTTCTGGTCCTTCTGACAGTACACTACGGATATATGGCAACTCACTGCCTCTAGGTGGCCAAAATGTGATATAACCACCATACCCACGCTACTGATGATTAACAAAAAATGTCATAGTAATTAAATGAAGCAGAACCAAACTCAGTTTAGCTTCTTCTCCATTTTAAACACGCACACTGGTGTGCTTCTTTGTGTGGAGTTGAAGTTGTAAGAAGGGCATAGCATTTTCCCCATTTTCATTTTTAATATGCACACATGTTTTAGGGTGGACACTGTTGTTGTAAGGCGGATGTAGTAGAAGTGTGGCGCGAGGATTGTATATAAAGCATATACCCTATTATCAGGTACACCTTCTGTGCCTGTTAAATACAGCGAAGGCCCACGTAACTTCTACTGCGCCTGTTATTATGGTGCACCTTATGGTCATGATTATCCATATTCCTCCGTTTTCATATGCAAGCCAACATTGTAATAATGTTACAGTAGAACAGGAATCGCAGTAAACTTTCTGGCAGCATTTACGAAGTCAGAACGTTCGTATTAATTGACTTCATCAACCACGCAAAGGTTTGGCCGCACATGAAGGGGAAATGATGGTCTACATTTTGCAGATGAGAAAGGGTCAATTACAGTGTAATGCAGCATCACAGCGGAGTTATTATGTTTATATTGCTAGTGATAAGTCAGGGGTGATGCTGTCGGTTTTTACGACTCCACGCCCAGCAGTAGTAGCGAAACAGTAATAAAACCTGCCCTTCTTTTCCGAGTGTCTTTCTACCCTGTGGGTAGGAGGAGAGAGCTTCAGGAGTGCGGTGCTGGGAGGGACGGAAACAAAGTGCACGGAGGAGATGGGTCCCTAAATGCAGAGCAGCAACATCCTGAATAATTTATTTACTCTAAATCGAGAAAATATAAGGCTCATGATTCGTTTCGTGCCGTTTGTTGCCGCGTTTAAAAACAAGATGGCTTCTGCTGGTGTTCAAAGGGGAAGCTCTGAGTTATAATGAACGGGCAAAAACTGGTGTAATTTAAAAATAAATGGTAAAACAATATACATATTATAAATACATGTATAAATAAACAAATTTAAAAAAAAAAACAATAAATGGATGCTGTCACTATACATGTCAATTCTAATCTTTAGTAGACACTCAAAACAAGGTGAGAAGAAATCAATGGATTTTGAACTTGCGAGGAGAAACTGGGAGAGAAGCCCCCGGATATTTAAAGGCAAGGCAAGTTTATTTGTATAGCACAATTCATACACAAGGCAATTCAAAGTGCTTTACAGAAATGTCAAAGAGACAGGTTAAAAACACACAATTACAATTAGTTAAAACATAAAAGAAAAGACATTGAAAATTTAAAATGGGGTTTTTAAAATGCATTAAAACCACAGATATAGTGGGACCTCGCCACTTCGCGCTTCGACATTCGCGGATTCAGAGCTTCGCAGGTCTAAAAAATAATAATAAATAAACAAAATGATTTAAAAAAAAAAAAAATATATATATATATATATATTTATTTATTTATTTATTTTTTTTTAAGCATTTTTGAAGGGGCGTCGATACTTCGTGGTTCCACGTTCGCGGGTTCAGAGCTTCGCAGGTCTAAAAAAATAATAATAATGGAATAATATAATTTAAAAAAAACAATTTTTAAAAAAAAAATGTTTTTTGAAGGGGCATTGCTACTTCGCAGATTTTCACTTTTCGCGGGTGGGTTTGGTCCCCATTAACCGGGTCTAAAAAAAATAATAATAATATATATATTTTTTTTTTAAGGTGCGCCACTACTTGGCGGATTTTCATTATTTTAATTATGGGTATTTTTAACCTTAATTTATCCATGTGTGTTCTTATTTTTTCATGTGCAAAAATGTATTCTTTATTTTGTCTGATTTTTTTATTGCTATTTAAGTTTACTGCAAATATATAATGTGCATATGCTCTTCTTTTTCGGCAGTCATATGGAAAAAGAAAACTAATATTCACGTTTGTTTATTATGGAAATTGTCTCTCATTGGTTTTATAAGGAATTTTTAAATGAGCAATTCATCAATACTAAATGTATGATTTTCGTAAACAAATGTCTCAAACACAGGGAAGTAAAAAATTTTGGTAACCTCCCAATTGAAAGGTATTTTATAAAATGGATTTTGGAGATAGCACATTCGCTTAACACGTGAACTGTCCACGGTTAGAGAGCAGATGGAAACATTTGTTTGCTTGAAGAGGAATAGGAGGCACCAGTCTGTACTTGCCCAAGACACACCACAGAAAATGGTTCCACTCCAACCCTAGTGGTTCATTTACCCAATTTTGTCACGAAACGGAGCGGGAAACAGGAAAAAAATGACCCATTCTCGTAGACGTCCTCACAATTTATTGGGGGAAGGATGAGGAGGGTGCGCACACTCGATCCGGGGATCGATGGTCGCGTAGTGGATTAGAAATTCAAACAAAAGACAAGTTGTCAAAAACAAACAAACGGATCAGACCAAAAACAAAACAGGATCAAATACGGGCAGATTCACAGAACTAGGCATTTAATGGGTTTTAACAGAAGTCTCACAGAGTTTAACCAGGTTTAACAAAAGTTCCCGCCTGCACAGTATAAAGGAGCGAGCTTAAGTACTTAATCAGTCCAATGTGTCAAGGGGCGGGGCTAGCTGGGCGCCATGACAACCGTGCAGGACATGACAATTTTACACATTATACATTAATTGATCTATACATATATCAACAAAACTTCAAGTCCAATGCGAGAGAGGGACCGGATCCATTGTGCAGAACCTCCACACCGAAAAAGAAACAAATAACAATGACTGGTGGATAATTAAAAATGTTTTAAAGAGTCAGCAAGAGGGAAGCCGGATATAATGACTGACGTTTTAGCCCTAAACTGAATTTCGGGCGTGAACTTTGGGTCGGGCTCAGGCTTATGATCTTAGCTTTAATTTGGTTAGATCCGCCCATCCCTGATGAAAATCAGCGGACACAGCGCTGATGACCTTGCAGATGATGTGCACTCGTATCGCGAGACACAAGATACGCATCTGGGATTAAAAATGCATGTCAGCGTCAGGGGCTAAATTGCACGGCGCGATGCGCTCGATAAGAGGCCGCGATCATGAAGCAATTATCCGCGAGCAGGGATGTCGGACTCAGAGCACGGAGGCCATTATGACTCAGCATAATTGATTCAGTCGTGAAGTCGCTAAAGCGTGACTCTCAGTCTCCGCCTTCAAAAGAGTACTGTGAAAAGGGGGGGCGTGGTAAATCATATAGGATCCGGAACAAAACCTCTGCATTTTCAGAATGAACCTAAACACGAATCGGTCTTTGTCACGACCGCGACAGGGGGAGGCAGAAAATAGTTGTCACGGACGACGGCCTTGTTGAAAATGGCCGGTGCACCAGACAAAGACAAACCTTCGGCGTCACTCACGAACAAGTCATTTATCCCCATAGCGCACATACAAGAGCGTGCAGCGCAACTAGAATTTTTAGAGCAGGGTTAGGAAACCTATGGCTCACAAGCCAGATACGGCTTATGAGTACATCAAGCTTGGAAATATAGTACATAGTATATCCCATGTGTCATTCCAATCTTAGTATAAGCAGAGCAGGGTTGGGTAGGTTTACTTTAACTTGATTACTTTCAATTACTTTTGGATTACTCCAATACCAAATATGCTAATAAAAGATAAAAGAAAATGAAAATATAAATATGATTACTAAATTTTGTGCAGGCTTGAGGAGTAACGGAATACATGGAACGGCAAAAATGATGTTGGCAAGCTGTTTGGATTTATTTTCATTTTGTTTCTGTCGCATTTTATGTTATTTTTGCCGGAGATCAAAGCTTACCACGTGTTGTGAGTCATAATTGTATTCATATTTAGTTTCTTTTGTCTTTTATTAGCATATTTGGTATTGGAGTAATCCAAAAGTAATTGAAAGTAATCAAGTTAAAGTAACCCTACTCAACCCTGATGCAGAGACAAGTCGACACTGGTATAAAGTGGTCCAGTCCAAAATATTAAGGATAGAGTCTTAACTAGAGGCATGATCTTGAGCCCGATCCGAAATTTGGTTGGCCAAAATCAACGCCGCTACTCCCGAATTCTCAGAGATAAAATATGAGAAATCACGTTTGCTCAGAACTCGGTCCCTCAAATAAAGTTAATTGATCTGGCTCAGTCTGGTAGGGTTTGAAGATCTGCGGGCTGGATTTTTTTCAGGCCCAGTCTTAACTCAGATCCCAGTGATTGTCCACCGTGTTACACGAATCGACCCTGTTTTGGCTGTATGTCTCTACAGAATTTTTTTTATGGAAGATCATTTAACAATTCATGTTTTATGATGAATACCCACAGAACAAACTATAAAAATCCGAAACCCCAGCCAAGCACCCAGAGCAATTTGATTGGGTGAGCAGTAGTCATTGTGACGTTTGCCCATTGCCCTCACTTGGGCCCGCCCGTTAGGCACCACCTGCGGCTCGTTGCCTGATTGGCTTCCCTCCTTTTTGAACTCAGTGCCCCCTTTCACTCCTTGTCGGTCCGTCAACGAACCTCTGCACTTGCAAGGCGTGTATTTTGACTCCGTCCAGTATCCTGCTCATGTATCCAGTATCTGGTATCGATACCGTTTGTCTCGTCCTCCGGTCTCCAGTGTTGGTCCGTCTGTCTCGTCCTGTTTGGTATCTTGCTCCAGTATCCAGTGTCGATCCCCCCTGTCTCGTCCTGTCCGGTATCTTGCTCCAGTTTTCGGTATCCGGTATCGATCCTGTTTGTCTCATCCTGTCCAGGATCTTGCTCCAGTGTCTGGTATTGATCCCGTCTGTCCCATCCGATATCTTGCTCCAGTATCCGGTATCTGTCCCGTCTGTCTTTTTCCTGCCCAGTATCTTGCTCGTGTATCAATACCGTCCGTTCCGTCCTGTCCGGTATCTGCTCGTGTGTCCTGTATCGATCCCATCTGTCCAGTCCGGTTTCATTCTCGTCTGCTTCCGACTTCTGTCTCCCTTCTTCCGCCCAGTGGTCGCCGCATCACCAGCGTTTTTGTTGCAGCCCCTTTCGAGTGGTATAGAGCTTGTGTGAAGATGTTACACGTCTGGGTCCTCCGTCTGTTCAGGTTCATGGGTGGATCTCTACTCTATTCTCTATTTTTCCCAGCACCCTCTCCGCAGAAGGTAAATACACCCGTTTGCTTTTCATTTGCAGTATTGTGGTCAGCACATGGTAGTCAGCAAATAAAATGGGTGTTTTGCTTTAGGTGTGGCGCCCGGCTTTGGCAACGCCCAGTGGACATATTATAAACTGCAGGTCATTGTTTGCCCTGATTAACTCTAAATTAAACCTTCAATGTGGCTTTACTGAACCGAAGCTAACTTAAAAACTAACCAATGATTTAAGGAAAGTTAGACGTTTTAATTATTGAGTTAAAGTTTTAAAGCATTAACTCTAAAAGCACAATAGGAATAAGAAGCGAATCGGACGTGGCACACGACCTAAGGCTGAGTGCTCGCTTGCTTCACGCACAGGACGCGAGAAGGCACTCAGGGTTGCATATTTCAGGAAGAGATTCTTTGGGAAAACTCCAAGGCCTTCAAAGCGGACCTCAAAAACATTTGAGACAAGCCCTTGACTGCTTCTCGATGCATTAATAACTTTGAACCAAATACCGTACGGCGATGAAAGGGAGTGTTTTTCGAGGCGATGATTGATTCCAAAGAGTCCCTTGAAAGCAGACGGTCATGAAATTTTAACAAGGGTGTGTCTGTGGCGTTCCACTCATGTATTATTTTAAGTGGAGCGAGGGATTTTTCCACCAGCAACTGAGAATGAATTATGGAGACGTCCAGTCCAGCATCCTTAACAGTGTTCTCTTTAACCCATCAAATGAAAAGCAATCCGGTGCAAATCCGTAACTCTGTTCTGCGGCGCCGGCCTATTGCAAGAGGGCCTCCGTGCACGTCATCTGCTGTAATCCATCCATCTTTCATCCCGACCAAACCCTCCTTGAGGAGCCTTGAACGCGGATGAAAAGGTGCACGGATTTCTGCAGGATCCCAACACGTTTTTCCAATGCCCCTGGAGGCAGTACGCGCTCGGCTTTTATACGCCCCGCGGGGGTTTCCCGGCACGCTCGATTCGATGCTGTCGTGTTGGGAGATGCCATTGGCCCGCAATTCAAACAGCATACAACGTCGAGATTTTTAATGATGTCGTCGCAAAGGGGGTCGGGGGAGGCGAAGTTTTCGACGCGTACGCTCTGATGAGTCCCGGTAGGCGCCCGAGCCTGATTCATATTGCTGCATTACAAACATCCATTTGGCAACGGTCCGCGGCTCGCATAAACATTCATACATTTCTATGAAATATATTAAGAAATGTTATTGTTAATGTGTCCTACTTCAACAATGTCTTAAAAGAATATGTATATCTTATTCTAATCCCTAAATTATGCGCCCCCTGGCAGGCTGTGCAGGAGCATTGAAGTCAATGGTATCCCCATTGACTTCCAATGACAACATTGATTTGCTATGGGAGCTGCAGCACCGCCCACAGCCTGCAAAGAAATACACTAGAGAGGAATGGGCGTGACCATGCTTTATTTGCCCAGGGCACACTACAGGAAGTAGTGCCCTTAAGACCCAGGTATTTTAGAGCTCAGTGAACCTTGATCACATGAACACATTACATCCATCCATTATTTGTACCCAGGGTTGGGTAGGGTTACTTTACCTGGATTACTTTCAATTACTTTTGGATCGGGGCGGCATTGGCTCAGGAGGTAGAGCGCTCGTCTTGGGATCAAGAGATCGCAGTTTGAATCCCGGCTCCTCCGTGTTACATGTCGAAGTGTCCTTGGGTAAGACACTGAACCCCTAATACCCCCAATATGCAGGTTAGCGCCTTACATGGCTGTTCTGCGCTATTGGGAAATGTGAAGCACACTGTAAAGCGCTTTGGGAAGTCTTGACTTGAAAACCGCTATATAAATGCAGATCATTTAATTTCATTTCCATTACCAAATATACTAATGAAAGACAAAAGAAACTAAATATGAATAAAATGACTAAAATTTGTGCAGGCTTGGGGAGTAACGGAATACATGGAACGGCAAAAATGATGTTGGCAAGCTGTTTGGATTTATTTTCATTTATCATCATTTTATTCATATTTAGTTTATTTTGTCTTTTATTAGCATATTTGGTATTGGAGTAATCCAAAAGTAATTGAAAGTAATCAAGTTAAAGTACCCAACGATGTCTGTACCTATCCTCAGTAGGGTCGCGGGGTGCTGGAGCGCATGTCAGCTGTCTTCGGGCAGTGGGCAGGGGACACACTGAACTGGTTGCCAGCCAGTCGCAGGGCATGAACACGTTACAATGGACTAGAATGAAGTGTGAGAGACAGAGTTAGTCTGTTCAATCCAAGTGGGGAGGAGCACTATACACATCTTTGTTGCTGCTGCTATTCACATTGACCAGTGTTTTACTCGCATGGTTGCACAGTTCACATATCCAATGAATTTAGGGAGTACAGTCTTTAGACATGCCTGAATGAAGTCACGGGTGACAATAAAAGCTCCATTGGGTTGGGCAAGCAAAAAGTCATCATTCTTACATTTGTTTCATCAGATTTGTCAACGTATTTGATTACTGGGGAATAAAATTAATGTTTTCTAGAACAGAATATCATTTGAAATTAGTATTTAATAAATAATGAGTTTGCTACGTAATCTGTCAGTAAATGTTAATCTTTTTTTTCAAATTAATCAAATCACATATTTAATATCAAATATTCCTGTGTAGGTCAAAAACATCAAAAGCTAATAATTTTGTAATTTGAAAACAGCGTTGCAGTTTCCCACTTCAGTTCTTTTAAACATGTCATGAAAAATGACACCCACCCGTTAAAATATGGAAAATAAAATGAAGAAAATTGGTTTGTTACTTTATGCAACACAAATATGTTCTTTCTTCTATCATGGAAGAAAATATACAACAATTCAACTGTGAATGTCACGGTTCTCATGGCGCCCAATTGGCCCCACCCGTGTGGCACCAGCTGCGGCTCATTGACAGTTTGGCTTTCCGTCTATTCAAAGCTCAGTGCTCTTATTTTTCTTTCGTCAGTCCGTTAACGAACGTCTGCCCCGCAAGACGTGGGTTCTGATTCGGTCCTGTTTTGCTGTTGGTATTACCTGTCTGGTATTGTTCTTGTTTATTTTGTCCTGTTTAATATCGGTTTCCAGTTTCGTTCCCGTCTATTTTTGTCCTGTTTAACATCGGTTTACAGTTTTTGCTCCCGTCTAGTTTGCCCTGATTTTGATATCCTGTTTCAATATAATTCCTGTCCGTCCCGTCCTGCCCAGGATCGACCCCATCTGTCTGACATCTGGTCTGACAATTGGTATCGATCTCGTCAGTCTCTGGCTTCCTGTCTGTCCACACCAGACCGTTGCCTAACGTGCATGACTCCCCATTTCCCGTAAATTACAAGGCTTGTGTGAGAACGTCACACGTTTGGGTCCTGATCCTGTTCCAGTTCCAGTTCTTGACATTTTTTTTTTTCAAATTAATCAAATCACATTTTCAATATCAAATATTCATTTTTAGGTTAAAAACATCAAAAGATAAAAAAATCATAACTTAAAAACAGCGTTGCAGATTCACACTTATGTTCTTTTAAACATATCATAAAAAATGACACCCACCCGTTGAAATATGAAATTTAAATTCTCCATTCTGGTCTTGACAAGTAGAGTAGAGTATCTGGAGCATCACAGTTATGGGTGTGATTAAACTTTCAGAAGGGCCAAAAAGAGAACTTTCCTGTGAAACTCAACATTATATTGAAATGAAGAAATGAAGGCTATTCCATGCGAGATATTGCTAAGAAAATACTGATCTCCTCCAACGGCGTGAACTACTCCTTGCGGAGAGAAGCACAAACAGCCTTTGACCAAAGTAAAAAGAGAAGTGGCAAGAAGACAAGTGCGGTAGTCTCTGGTTTGAAACATAGACACGTTACAGGTTTTCAACGAGCAGCTTGGTTAAATAGTACCCTTAAAACACTAGTGTCAACATCTGTAATGAAGAGCCAACCCTGAGATGCTAACCCTTAAGGTGGAGTGGCAAAACTAGCCATATATTTGACAATTGAGTATTAAAAAAACTACCTCTCAGATAGGACGCGCTGTGTCAAATATGGTGAAATGACATCTGAGCCCTTTAGTGTTACCTGTGGTGTTCCGCAGGGTTCAGTACTTGGCCCCTTCTTTTCAGCATTTACATGCTTCCATTAGGTGATATTATTCGCAAGTATAATACCAGTTTTTATTGCTACGCAGATGACACTCAACTATACCTCCCGATGGAGGAATTCGATCTGCAACCTCAGTGGAAATGTTTAAATCTAAACTTAAAACACACTTCTATTCTATAGCATATGAATAACCTATATTTTATGTAGGTTTTAGATCAGGTGATGGTGTCATAATAGTCCGTGGTTTGCAATAATCAGTCGTCTCTGCAGCCCTTTGAGACTCGTTGTGATCAAGATTTATACAAAAAAACATAAATTGACTTGACTAGCCAACAAAAACAAAAGATTAAAATGGGCAAAAGAACACAGACAGTGGACTCATTTGAAAAATAAAAGTGTGACTTTTTCATGGAATATACAAAATATTTTGGGTGACCAACATTTTGATCGGCAGCACAGTGGTTAGCGCATGTGCGGCACAGTTCTAAGGTCTTGGGAACCTCCTGTGTGGGTTCAAATCCAGCTACCAGCCTACCTGTGCGGAATTTGTATGTTCTCCCCGTGCTTGCGTGGGTTTCCTCTGGGCACTCCTGTTTCCTCCCACATTCCAAAGACATGCATTTCAGGTGGATTGGCTGGTCCAAATTGTCCCTAGGTGTGAATGGGCGAGTGAGTTGTCTGTCCCTGTGTGTCCTGTGATTGGCTGGCAACCAGTTCAGGGTGTCCCCTGCCCACTGCCCAATGATTGCTGGGATGGGCTCCAGCACCCCCGCGACCCTACTGAGGATATGTGGTGCAGCTAATGAGATGAGATGAGACATTTTGATCTGTAGTGTCTATGTATATTTCATCCATCAAAAGTACTTCTAAAGTCTTCCTGGTATCCATATCAGTGATGACTCGGTCACCCATACAGGTATAATCTGGAAACCTAGCTAATAAAATCACCATTCTAGCAATTCATTACAGATGATAGGCTATGGCACATTTTATGTCGCTTACTTCAGCTTCAAACCCTGCAAACAACTCATGTGAATGTAAGCGTTTTACCACTCTGAGTCGGGCGGCCGCCCCCTGCCGGGTGAGTCGGCAAGCCAACCCCCGCCGGGAAAATCGCCACGGGGGAGAGCGGCAGGGAAAGGCACTCGCCAAAGACGCCGCGCGACCCAGATAGGCGTCACACTAGGCAGTCAAACTCTGCCCCCTTTTCAAAAACAGAAAACGTCTTCCCTGTTGGAAACCAATGGACATCGAGTAGGAAACAGAAACAGTCAGAAAGCACGAAGCATTTATGGAGTCGTTTGTGGAAATATTGTCCGCCTACACACCTCCCTGAAGACACTTGTGAAGCCGAAATAGTTTCGCTGCAAATCATTTGATGCATTTGCAGCTGAGGAAGGACAAAAATATTGATGTCTTGCTTTGGGCGACCAGAGTAGATTCCATGTCTGTTTTTTTTTTAGCACAAAGGTCAAATTCAAACCTAAGACGGCAAAAAAGTTGAATGGTATTCGGGTAAATCACGAACACTACGCATGTGGATTGTCAGGCATCAATTCACATCACTGATATGTTAACCCAACTTCTTGAGTAAATTGATTGAGAAAATTACTAACCAGTGAATAAAATCGACAATGTATGGTGTTGGGTGGGCATGACTACCTGTGTGCGCGATTGTAATTGTCAAGACCAGAATGGAAACAGGACCCAATTGCGTTACGTTTCTCACAAGTTTTATTAAAGGAAAGAGGAAGGGCTCCGCCCACGATCTGGTGTTCTCTAGGCGCGGGAAGCAAGTCGCTCTCGCACTCAGTATGTGATCCGAACACGGATGTGGATCTTCCGTAGCAAGCGATGGCGGTGTCAAGGATGGAAAAACAGGTCCTAAGCCGGGAAGGGAGAGCAAACGTGGTCGGGATCGAAAATGGGTCGCAAGTCCGGACGGGAAAGGAGACGTGGTCAGAATCAAAACGGGTCTTACAGACAGACCGGAGCAAAAACAGGACAGGTGGGAGTCAGGGTCGAAAAACCTTTCCTACTGTTAACTGAGGTTCACAGACGGACTGACAAAAGGTGACAGACAGGACAGGGAGCCAATCAGAGTCCGAGGGAGTTGGCGCCAAGGGAGCGGGCAGAGGTGATTCACATCGGTCATGACAGTAATAGGCTGTCAGTCAAAACATCAACAACAAAAAACAGCAACAGCTAGTATATGAGCAGATTGTTACATTTAAAATAAATTCATCAATCAAATAAGATCAAATTATGATTAAAAAACAATTTGTATTTTGTATGCCACGTAATGGGTCAGCAAACGTTGATCAACATTTTCAAATTAAAATTCTCGGCATAGGCTAAAAACAACACTAAGATAGTAATTTGATCATTTAAAATAGCGCAGCAGTTTTAAAATGTCGTTTTTTTTTTTTAATCGCAAGACAGACACCTCCCTACTTAGCTATCGCTGGTTTACTGCTTTGGGGTATTTGAATTGTCATTGTTATTAACAAGTATATTTTATCAGCGGCAGATCACCTCTCATGCAGATTGTCGGGCATCATTTAGCGTCACTGAAATGTTAAGCTAGCTAAATAGCTCAGCGCCGCAGACTTGGTTGATCCATCGACGTGGGAATGCCGATGAGGTGCTGTCGCACCACTGAGCGCTCCACTGATTTTTGTTTGAGCTTTTAAAGGCAACTGGCTTGGCTTTCGTTTTGTTCCCTTGAGCCAGAAAAGAATTCCGTCTGGTTGAAGCTGAGAAAATTGAAATTCAAAGGATAATTTTAGGAATAGTGCGAAGTGACTGCTCTATTTTCCATTGCACTTTGCTTTGTCTTCAGATGCACTTAAGCCAGTCTCGGAGCACTATCACCATCAATATGTATGCCTGTTTATCCTTACTAGAGGTACGATGGGGCCTTAAAAAATCCAGCCCGACCCAACCCGCGGGTATTAAATCCCAGTCCAGCCCGAGCCGAAGCTATATTTTATTTATGAAGACTCAGGAGGAGGAAAGGTGCGAGACTGAATACATCTCGAGGAACCTCCACAAAGAAAAAGAAAGGACAAAAACGGGTGAGTCATAAATTTACCAATTCATGAAAGATGCACACTTGTTTATTTTTTAACGTAAAGAACAACCAACATGTCATCACTTACAACTGAATTTCAATACTATGTCGCAAAATGTTCTTGTCACTGCCATAAACAAGCAGTTGTCCACATTTTTTAAAGTGATAGCTACATCTAGTGGTAATTAAGAATACTTTCATTCAACAATGATAAAAAAAAATTTTAAATGCCAGCAAGGGAGACGCTTGTTCCGAACCCGATCATAATGATTGACATTTCAGGCCCGACCCAAACCGGGCCGGGGCCTATGATCTTAGCTCCAATTTGAACTATATTGTTTATCATGTTTTTGTCTACTTTATTACGTTATATCCTGAAGCGCCACATCAATGGTTCACTACATTGTTATAAATGACAGTAAATACATTTCTAACAATTCTACCAATAATGACAGTGGTTAGCGCGTGTGCAGCACAGTTCTGAGGTCGTGGGAACCTCCTGCGTGGGTTCAAATCCAGCTACCGGCCTTCCTGTGCGGAGTTTGTATGGTTTCCCCGTGCTTACGTGGGTTTCCTCCGGGCACTCCGGTTTCCTCCCACATCCCAAAAACATGCATTTCAGGTGAATTGGCCGGTCCAAATTGTCCCTAGGTGTGAATGAGCGAGCGAGTTGTCTGTCCCTGTGTGCCCTGCGATTGGCTGGCAGCCAGTTCAGGGTGTCCCCTGCCCACTGCCCGGAGATGGCTGGGATGGGCTCCAGCACCCCCGCGACCCTACTGAGGATAAGCGGTACAGCTAATGGATGGATGGATGGATGACAGAATGAATGAATAATTTAAACAATGACCTTTCGTGTCATTATAGAGTATAACAAAACAGAAAACGTGGAGGTAAGACAAATTAAAAAGGTAAAAATGTGCAAAAGGATAAAAATGTTTAAAATAATATATTATTCTGCGATTGGCTGGCAACCAGTTCAGGGTGTCCCCTGCCCACTGCCCGGAGATGGCTGGGATGGGCTCCATGAGGATAAGCGGTACGGATGATGAGATGAGATGAGATAATATATTATTGATTTATAACAAATATTTAGGTGTGAAATAAAAATCAAAAGGATTATGTTTTTTTTATTATGAATTAACAATCAAAATATTTGTTCTTTCCAGGAAATACCAACTGCATGTGCGCTTTGAATTTGAATAATAATAATAATTTTAAAGGAGCTGTTTTTTTAATCCATTGACAGACAAATGAGTCAACAAATTAATCAATTATTGAAATAAATATTGTATATTGATTTTTATAGATTACATGGAACCTTTTCAAAATATGCCAATTTCACTAATAATGAGCTTAGAAAAGATTTACATAAACTGTAATTTTAATCTAAAGAATGTAATTTTCCATTTCGAATGCTCTATTTTAATTTTAAGTTGTATCAAAAAGCTGTATGCGTCAAACACCGGAACAGGAGGAGAACCCAAATGCGTGATGTTTCTCACACAAGATTTTATTTCACGGGAAATGGGGCAGTCATGCTCATTAACACAAAACACCAGTGATTCGGCGATCGCCCGGGCGAAAGAAGAAACACAGAAGTCTGGCGTGGAACATCAGAAAGCACGAGACCAACGAAATCGATACCAGTTACACGCTCCGATACCAGAACGGGATTGAAAGGATTGATAACAGATAAAGGAGACTGGAGACAGATATCAGACACAGGCAAAAATTACAGGCACGATACCTGACACTGGAGACCGGTGACTGAAATCAAAACAGGACGAAACAGATGTGATTGAAACCAGACAGGATACACAAACGGGAAACCGGACAAAGTCAAAATGTCTTACAGGTGCAAAGGTTTGTTGACAGACTGACAAAGGGTGAGTGAAAGCACTGACCTTAAATAGAAGGGAACCCAATGTGTCAACAAGCCGCAGCTGGCGCCAATTGGGCGCCATGGTAACTGTGACAGTATGGTTTTGCCTTATACTAGAAATATCCTTAGTTCAGGGCCGGGTGGAAAATTTGTTGGCCTGGAGAGGGATGGGTGCCACCAGGCTGTACTTGCCTAAGACACACCACAGGAAATGGTGCCCCCACAACCCTATTGGTTAAAGGATCCAACCAACCAATCAATATGCTGTGAAAACTGTTAGGAACAATGATCATTTTAGGCATAAACATGGAGAAGAACAATTGACAAATTAATATACAAGTTAATGAATTATAAAATATAAGTATTTTATTCAATTAGATATTCATGTGAATTTCCCTACGGGGATGAATAAAGTATCTATCTTTGTATCTATATCTATTCTCATCTGTTGAGAGAAACTTATCAGGTGTATCAAAATTGTGTTTTTTTTGTGTTACAAAGAAAAACAATTAAATCTAAATAGGGTTAAAAAAATATTTTTAAAATACATATAAATTATTGAAAAATATGAAATTGTTAATGGTAAGTTTGCATTTGCATTTTTTTTAAGTAAACATTGTCAAAAATAAATTTTAGAATCAAGTAGCATTTTTGGGCAGCACGGCGGCGCAGTGGTTAGCGCATGTGCGGCACAGTTCTGAGGTCGTGGGAACCTCCTGCGTGGGTTCAAATCCTTACTGTGCGGAGTTTGTATTTTCTCCCCGTGCTTGCGTGGGTTTCGTCCGGGCACTCCGGTTTCCTCCCACATTCCAAAGACATGCATTTCAGGTGAATTTGCCGGTCCAAATTGTCCCCAGGTGTGACTGAGCGAGCGAATTGTCTGTCCCTGTGTGCCCTGCGATTGGCTGGCAACCAGTTCAGGGTGTCCCCTGCCCACTGCCCGATGATTGCTGGGATGGGCTCCAGCACCCCGCGATCCTACTGAGGATAAGCGGTGCAGCTAATGAGATGAGATGAAGTATCTTTTTTAGTATGTGCTGGGGGATGCTAAAAAATCACCAACAAATGCTCCCGAGCCTTAGCTTGGACACCACTGATTGAAAAAAAAATCATGTTTGCTGTATTTATGACGTGTTCGAAACAAAAACGGCATAAAAATTCAGTCTTCCCCAAACAATGCTGATGAGTTAGAATGTGCGGCCAGGGGCAGCAGAATGGGAGCTCAATAAGAATCCAATTAGGCTTCCATCTGCGCACGAAACATACGGCCTCCGGGCGAGCGCCGGCCGCTTGCCGATTCTGGTCATTGGCGACATGATGGACGTGCCTCAAGTTGTTGCCAAGCAACATTCGCCCATGATAACTCACCACAGAGCCCCCCAAATAATATCAGCCGGTGACCAAACCAAACAAGCGATCCGTCCAAAATGAATCCTGTTGTGCAAAACCGTTTTATTTCTATTTTTTATCCCGTGACACCTGAGCTGTGGTTTGTATGCGTCTAAATTAAACACAACCATCGACAGTGTTGGGGCTAACGCTTTAAAAAGAACGCTTTCCTGGAACCCAATAATTCTTCTCGGTCACAGGTACTATAATGCGTTACTGGTAAAATATTTTAAGTCAACTGCCGTTACAATATGGTGCGTTACTCCGCTACTTACAAAAGGCAAGTGGCGATGTTCTCTCATTGCTTTATGATCCTCCTTCACTCAGGATGTCATAAAAGTGTATATATACTTTAAAGTACACCTGATTAGTTACCGTGGCGCTGTCTCAAGCACAGGAGGTGAGGACACTAGGACACTAAACCTACATACTGGCATGGTTTGTATTGAAAAAACAAACCAACTCAATTGCAAACGTGAGCACAGCATTTACGGTTAAAGAGTGTTGGTATTTGTAGTTTTGAAATTATTTTTGCATTAAAGTAAAGTAATACGTATTGAGCAGGACCAAGAACTCTTTTAAGTGCTTAGAAGCTAATATGAATATGGATATGGTGTGTCTCTGCTTAGTGTGTTTGCAATCTCTCAAAATAACGCAAGTAATATCAAGGCTTTTAAGTTAAATTAATGTTATCTTGAACTAGGAAGCATGATTCTTACCAACAGCATCACCGAGTCTCCGCCCCCTGAAGTATTTTCACAGGTATCTATATTGTGTATAGTAACTTAAGATATTGACTCAGGTAAAGACTTCTCTACTTAGTCCTGCTCCAGCGCCCCCGCACCCCTAGTGAAGATATGTGACACAGAAAATTGATGTATAGTATATATGGATACTTGGTCCTTATTTCAGCCATTTTGAAAATGTGTTAAAAATTTAACGAATACATCCAACGGCAAATTTTGACAAATCTCAATCTTCATTATGAACCGCTATGCATAACCACCGTAGCGAACTACCAGCTAGCAAAACAGATGAGCAGGAATTTGTTTTAAGCATATGTTGTGCTGTGCCAACACAGCAAAGGAAAACAGCAGAAAATTTTCTGCAGAGAAATAAGACGGGAATGAACGAGCAGCGTTTTTCCGCTCCTGGGATTACAGCGTATGCTAATAGACAGCTCCGAGAGGCTGGTTTTATCCAGATCCAGAATTCCTTCTGCATCCAAGAAAAAGAAAATCCTACATAAACGTAGCAAATTACACAATGATCAAACATGATTAAATTGAGATTTGAAGAAGGAACGACTTTTTCTTCCTCAGCATGTTCAAATCAACAAGCGATAAGTAAAAAGACGCTTGAGTGATTTCGATTACAAAAAAAACAGTTAAAATGAAAAAAAAAAAAAACCTGAATATTCTGGGCTTGTGCGTACAAAGCATGGTTTCACAAACGTGCTTTCAAAATGGCTGCCCACCATTTACATACCAGAGTGGCGGAACACAGAGGTTAGTGGAAAATTCCCAAGTCACCGGGTAGTGTACCAGGTAAAGCAAGTTTTCGAGTTTTTCCCTTCCTGGCCATTCTACCAAATGTATAATCCAAATGTGACCCCCCGACTCAAAAATATATATATAGGATATATAGAGCTAAGACCCAACTATATATTACAGTCACGCTGTACGACTCAATAGAATCCTGTATGTGGAAGTTCTTTAAACAATTTATGTTCACTATTGAGACACTTAATGAAAAGCCACAGAACAAACTGTAAAACCCCGAAACAGCCAAGCACCCAGAACAATTTGATAATTTAAGCGGTAGAGGTGGGCTGATCTTTCCACACATAACCCTCTGCGCCAGTTATGTCTCTTTTTATGTGGTCATCTGTCGTGGGGTTTATTTCACTATTTTATATACGCATCATTCTCAATTGCAATACCTTGTGACATTTTTACATAAGAACTCTGCATGCACATTGTTTTTGAAAGCATTATTTACAACAAAAGCATCGATCAAAATGAACAACAACGATCTTAAGCAACTGTGGGAGGAAAATAAATTTTAAGTGGTATATTTATTGAAATGGGGACACAGGTTTTGGTTTTTAATCATCAGAGTCAAGGAAATTCGCTGAAGAATTAGCTTTTACCTGGAGAGCGGTTATGACGGTTTTGTTGAATTTTGTCTTAAAATATTTGGGGTGGATCGTGGGTCTTGGGGTCAAAAAGGGGCCTGACCACTGTGGTAACCGATTTAGAGCGAAGATATTGAGACTCAAATTCTGGGTCGGGTCAGGCATAAATATTAATCATAATGTTTGGGTAAGGGCCAGTCTCCCTGCCTTTTTTTAAATCAACCCATCGTATTATCATTTTCTTTTTTTTGTGTGTCACGTGCAATGGATCTATAAATAAAATACGAAATACAGGGTGTTTTGCAAGTTCGGTCCCTCAAATACAGTGTATTGGTTCAGCTTGGGCTGGGTCTGCCTTTAATATCCATGAGCCCGGGTCGGTAGGGCTGGATTTTTTATGGCCCAGTCTTACCTCTAAATAAATTGACGTCTGATCTTCCTTTTAGTCTTTGGAACTCGAAAACATGCCCAACGTGAGTCGGTTATGTCATGATTACCGATAAGTATCACCCGGTCCTGCTCATTGGGCGCCAGCCGCTGCAGGCTACCTGATAGGTTCCCTGTTGTTTTTTTAATCCCAGTCCTGTCACTCTCCGGTTGTCAGTCCGTCAGCGAATCTCTGTTGTTACAAGGCAAGGATTTTGACCCTGACTCCGCCTGTCCCGCTTTTGCACCCGTTCGCTCCTGATCTCCCTGTTTGTCTCCGGCTAAGACCTGTTTTTGATTCCGACCACATTTGCTCTCCCGTTCCGGCTTATGACCCGTTTTTGATCCCGACCATATTTTTGCTCTCCTGTCCCGGCTATCGACCTGTTTTTTCGTCCTTGACACTGCCATCTCCCGCTACGGAAGAATCACTTCCGTATTCGGATCATGATCCGATTGCATGAGCGACTCGAATCCCGCGTGCAGTGAGCACCGGATCGCGGGCGCTGCTCTTTCTCTTTCTATCAATAAACTTGAGGTTAACGCTACGCATTTGGGTCCTGATTCCGTCCTGTTCGTGACAGGTTAGCTTTGAAGCTAACCAAGGCGATGGCAAATCTCCTGTGCAAAATCGCCTTCGCCCTCCACTCAGGCGTGTAAATGACGGCATTTATTTCCTGCTCCCTAAGTGCTGAGAGGTTCCCGTTTGATGGATGCATCTGACAGCTGTTCAACTTTCTCCAGATTTACACGCTCGGCGATGAGGAGGCAATCATCTTTCGCTTGCTGGGATGTGATCTAACTCAAGTGAGAAGATGCAGATTGGATGCGTTCTGCATGCTGCTCATGTTAAATGTTCCATTCAGATTCACAGATGCATTTCCTTGACCTGGATTCCCTAATATTGTACACAAAAGGGTGCGGGATTTGCAACTCCACATCAAGCCTTAAGCCCTTGGTTAATTCAATTATGAGACTTTCACATTCCACTGGGCAGAGTCTGGACAAAAGGCGACTTAGTCTGCGGCACCGGAAACATGTTGCCGTGTTTACATGGGCAGGGTGTCGTAAAATTATTACTTCCCTCATGGCTACCTCAGAGCTACAAAAAGCATTTTTTTTAAATACTCGATTAATCCAATGATTAGTTTGTTGATTAATTAAGGAGTCGGATACACTGCAAAAATATTAATCCTATCCCATTGGCAGAACATTGAACAAGTGTTATTTTACTATTTTAACCCCTTGACATTGGGCTGGACGGACTTGATAATTAAGTCGTGTTTTCACGATGTCAACAGTCACTGAAATATGTCACGCCACATATCATTTATTGGAAAGCCTAACCTCTTGGGATTCAAGATCTGATGGGATAGCTTGGACAAAAGGGGTGGAGGAGAAAAATAATGATTTTTTATTTTTATCTATCCATGCAGTCTCTAATCCAAACCTCAGTGATACATGAGGGAAAAGGATCTATCACTATTTATTTGCATTTTTGTTTTCATTTGTTACATATTCTGTTAAGGCAAATTCCTAATTTGCGGTTTAGGTCAGCGACATTTTCTACTGATTACCCATTGCACTCTTGTGTACTGTAAGTGTCATGAACCGGAACAGGATCAGGACCCAAATGCGTGAAGTTTCTCACACAAGCCTTATTTTACGGGAAATGGGGAGTCATGCATGTTAGGCAGCAGTCTGGCGTGGAATGACAGGAAGCCAGAGGCCGGCGAGATCGATACATATTGCCCAGACAGATATCGGACTGATGGGGTCGATACCGGACAGGACGGAACAGACAGGATATCAAAACAGGATATCGAAATTAAACAGGACAAACCAGACGGGATCAAAAACTGGAGATAATAAACAGGACAAGCATCGACGGAAACGATAACTGGAGATAATAATAAACAGGACCAAAATAGACGGAAACGATACCGGACAGGAAACCGGAAAAGTCAAAACCCACATCTGGCGGGGAAGAGGTTCATGGACGGACTGACAAAGGGGAGTGAGAGCCCTGACCTTAAATAGAAGGGAAGCCAATCAACTAGTCAACTAGCCGCAGCTGGCGCCACACGGGCGGGGCCAATTGGGCGCCATGGCAACCGTGACAGTAAGTATATAAAATGTGTTTTAATTGCATGCACCTTATATGAAAAAAATCTATTCAAAGCAGAAAATGTGGTTACCATTTTGTATATATAATTATACTTTAAAATTTTGGTTTGGCAGGTTGGATGAAAAAACCTGACGGGCCACACGTGGCCTGCGTTCCGTAGTTTCCCCACCCTGCATTAGAAGAATGAGAAGACCTTAAATTGCGCATGAAAGCAGAGAAATAGCAAAGGTTTCCCGGGAGGCTTTCTGTTCTCACACGGTCCCCATTTTTTCTTCTAAGAGCTTTTGTGTTGCATTGTTGCAAAATCTGCAGGAAAATCGACTTCTCCTGGCTCCATCTACAAGACTCCCAAATGTATTTGGGTGGCTTTGCAGAGAAACTGTTTTTTGCCACGCGATTCTCCCCGTTCTCTTTTCAGCTTTGTCGTCTCGCCCTGCTCACGGAGGTGTGTCTTCAATAAACCCCCCTTATCCCCTTCCTCCTTTCCTGCGTGACTATTGCTCCCCTCTTAATCGAAATGGATGATAGCTGCAGTGTCCTCGCGGCTTTATACTCTACAAAAGACAAGAGTGTCCTTCCAGTTTAACACCTTCGTTACCAAATGTTCGAAAAGCAGGGATTGTACACATTTTATGGCCAATTTCGAGCACGGTTGAAAGGATAACTTTCCAGTTTCACCAGCACAATTAAAAGAAGTAATCTGGAGTGAATCCATCCATAGTCCTGTTGTTTAAGGTAACTGAGTGTCGGAAAAATAACCAGAATATTCGGTATATGTTAAAGGGAATATGAAATATCCTTTTTTTCTGATTAGGCTAAGAACGTGTTCCTTCCTACAATCACGTGGCTATATTCCTAAACATTCCACACGCCATGGATCTCGATAAATTAATTTTCAAAGAAGTTAGATGGACCAGATGTTGCCTAGAGCTGGAATGTCATCGAATGACTACAAGAGGCAAAACAACCAGCGCATATTGTGTTAAAAAAACAATAAGTGATTGTGGTAATCAGCGATTGCATAGCTCTCATTTCAGATTACTGTGTCACTTTTTGTCTGAGTTGCCTGCGTTCATCATCAAAAGCTGCATGAGGTAATTTTTCCTGCCATTCTGTATAGCGTGCATTCCTTTTTTGACTTCGCCTCATTTTAGGTATGTGATTGTGACTTTTCCTCTTGTGTTTTTCGCCACTTGTCTTGCAATTGATAAATCATTGTCCGGATAGCTCCCAGTTAGCGTGCAGGCTCCAGAAAGCTTCCAGTTTTATTCACTGTATGATTTTGGTCAGACATTCTCCCGTTTTTTTCTGACGAACGATCCCAGTTCATCTTCTATGGCAGCCAGCTAGGCTGGTTTAGCATATGTTAGATCTATGTGTTATTTTTTGTCAAGTTATCCCCATTTTGGCTGCTGCCCATTTGTCGAAACATTGCTGCACCCACCTGCGACACAACACCTATGAATTTTCTACAAAAACTACCAAAACTTGGCTCTCAAAACGTTTTCGACTAACATGCTAGGGTGCTGGTGTGCTTCACATGATGTCAGAGCTCAGGAGGTCAAAGATGAGACAGGCCGTCTCCGAAAATGATTGGAATATATCAATGACATATATATATTACACAAAAAAACATGTACTATGTTCTCACATTTTGTGTGTTTTAGTATTTGGGAATCCCTTAAAGCCAAATATTTAACTTGAGCCCCATTTCATTAGTGTTTGCTGCAGTCTCTAATCCGTCGTATCAAATGTTCTTCTTGTTTTTCTTACGGAAAGCATTTGATGACGTCAAACTGTGGGTAAAAGAAAGTCAATTCTTCTAGAGTCTTAATTAATGTGTGAACAATTATCCTGTGAGAACAGCGGAAACAGTCATTGAGATCCCCTCATGCTCAACTTGGACATCTACAACCCTCACCTCACCCGCAAAGCTACCAGGATTGGTGACCCCACCCACCAATCTCTTCCAGCCTCTTCAACCTGCTGCCGTCAGGGAAAATACTGCATATTCACTAGGCCAGAATCAGCAGGCTTAAGGACATTTTCACCCATGAGGCTGTCAGGACTAAGAAATCTCTCCCTGCCATTCCCCCTAATACTCCTATCTTTTACAAAATCAATAAAAAACTGCTCTATTTAGATTCCGGCTATATTTTTCACATTTGTTACTCTACACCTTATCCAGTTTTTATATGCATGCATTTATTTATCTTGTTGCCGTTTGTGATTTCCGCATCTTATTTGCACTCCAGGATGAGGAAGCCATTTCATCGTTGCCTGTGTTGTGCATTAAGCATTTTACAATGAAGTTGAAGTAAACACGAACTCATCACCTGAACCACTATTTTAGTCTGATTAAATTGCTTGCATAAAAAGGTATTTTACACATTGCTTGCCTGATAAAGAGCGGCATTGAATATGAGGTGAAAAAGTCACAAATAAAAGCTCCACAAAGAGGCTCACAAAATCTATGTATAGCGATGAGCAAAATAGTGAGTTTTTTTTACTGACTTTGATCACTTAAATAAAGTGATGGTAGCTCATACACAAACACACTTTGTGCTTGATCAAAATAAGTATCTACGATGAACAATATTTTTTGTCAATCGGCTAGTAAAAGCTGACATGAATTCCGCCTTTGGGCCTCAACAATATGCCTGCACCTTGGCTAGGTCACACTTGTTTACAAACACACAAAGGCCTCTATAGATGTTACGTAAAAAATGACATTAACATGTAGCTTACGATTTCAGTTGCACAAGTTCTTCCCATTAGACTGTTAAGTGGTCAATCTAACATATAGTTAACCTAAATCTTAACGGCTGCTAATCTGACTTTTTGCACTACTGGCAGTTCTTTATAGCTTGCCACTCCTTGCACATTTGCTCTCTGCACTATTGTACTTACAGCGTTACTGTTACAGTGTTAATGTTACTGTTTACCTGACTTGTTAACCTGAATGCCCATTTTGCACATCTGGTTAGCTACTCCTCTTGCACTATCGGCACTATGGTATGGTAAAATACTATACGTAGCCATAATACAATACAACTTTTACTTATATCTGTACATTCGAGGAAACTGTGCGGGTCAGATGTATCGACATTTCGTTCTGTATACACGTGTACTAGAATGACAATAAAGTAGATCTGAATCTGAATCTGAACCATTACAATTTACCGCTGGTAAATTTTACCTTATTTTTTGTACATGTCATGATAACTGATGTGACTCAGCTGTGCCCGCTCATTTGGCGCCAACTGCCGCGGGTTCTGATTGGCTCCCCTGTCACTATTTAAACCCAGTCCTGTCAATCCCCGTTTTCAGTCCATATGCGAATCTCAGTGTATACTAGGCAAGCCTTTTTTGACCCTGACCCCCGCCTGTCCCGTTTTTTGCTCCCGTTTGTCTCCTGCCACGAATTGTTTTGATCCCGACCACGTCTGCTCTCCTGTCCCGACTTACGACCCGTTTTTGATCCGACCACGTCTGTTCTCCCGTCCCGGCTTACAACTCGTTTCCAACCTAGACAACGTCTTGCTCTCCAGTCCCAGCTACCGACCAGTTTTCCGCCTCTGACACCGCCATCGCTCGCTATGATAGATCCACTTCTGCGTTTGGATCACAATCAGAGTACGAGAGCGACTTGCTTCCCGCGCCCAGCAAACACCGGATCGTGGGCGCAGCCCTTCCTCTCTCTTTCAATAAAACTTGTGGTAAACGTCAAGCAAGTGGGTCCTGTTTCTGTTCTGGCCCTGACGGTACATGGCCCATCATAAAATGCTGTCATTGCTACTGTGATGCCTTTGCTACCATTGCTGTGAGCAACACCTTTCTAATACCAACGACTCTGCAGAATTCGAGGCATCCATTATGCTCAGTAGGGCCGCAGGAGTGCTGGAACCAATCTCAGCTATCTTCGGGTAGGGGGCAGGGAACACCCCAAACTGGTTGCCAGTCGCAGGGCACACAGACAACTCACTCACTCATATACACCTTGGGACAATTTGGATCGCCAATTAACCGGACATGCATTTTTTGTATAATGGGAGGAAAACGGAGAGGCACGGGAAGAACATGCAAACTCCACACAAGAAGGCTGGTAACTGGATTTTGAACCCATGACCTCAGAACTGTGCCGCAGACGCGCCAACCACTCAGCTGCCGTGCCACCCCATGTTTCAAGCAAATTTAATGATATTCAAAGTGGTGAAACTGAAAATACAGACTAAACAATATTACAAAATGCACATCTGGTGTCTGATTGAATATATCAAACAAAGGAAAAATGAAAGGGAAGGAAACAAAGACCTCCGTTTTGGTAGGTAATTAGCATATTACAAAGTCACCGCTACGGCCTATTCCCACTACAACATTGCAAGACAGAACAGATACATCATTTTTGCACTAATACAAATTTCACAGTCCCCTGTTTAGTAAGTGTAGCATGTAGCAAGCGGTTAGCGGTTGTTTTCTAGCCATCGTTCATTAAAACAGCAGTCTCCCATTATCCTGGTTTGATGCACCTCTCCTCTTGGGTGCAGCGCTAGGGGTCAATGACACTTCACGTGACAATGCCATAAAAACTAATGCCAGCTGTCGTCAATCACGAGGGGAAGAAGTAATACATTAGCAAAGCAAAGCCACGAGAGAGCAGTGTTGGTATCATTTTGAAGCAGACTTGTTACACTTCTCTTTATTTAATGTGTGGTCTATCAAGTCAGACTGCTGAGAAAGATGGCAACAATTTTAAGCACTGGTATTTTTCAAACCTTATATCATTTATTTTCAAAGGGTCCAAGCACCCAAACAAACCCTGGCAAAAAAAAAACTGAAGCGCTACCCTGACTGCTGATTCGTTCATCGCTGATCAGGTATGTCCCCGAAGGGAAAATGAGTTCCCAAAATGCATTAGCAAGGACCACGTTTACATACCGGCCACGTGATTCACAGCAGAAAATAATGCTATTAGCTAGCCGCGTGTGCACAAACACGCAGAATAGCATTAGCGTGCCCCGGAGGCCAATAAAGTTATTAAGCAGTGAGGGGACGTGAAAAAAAAATAAGATGAGCGCTCAAGGTAAGTCAATGTCAAAACACTTTTTGCTCAACTTTTCCTCTCTCGATTGGAGTCAAAAGGTGGAACTAATTCTTTTGTTTTTCATCGTTATCATTTTCCCTCACGCTCGTAAAATATTACTAACCTCTGTTTTACGGCCTGACATAACTGACTGGAAGCAATACATTAAGAGGGCAGTAGAGAAATATTGTATTATTCCATGAATCTTTTGATTATTTTGTCAGTTAATCTATACATTAGTATTAGAAATAATTGAAATGTACCTAAGAACCTCTTTTGGCGAGGTGATACTTTGTAATACCAAAATACATGTTTCCATTAGCCTCAAATTGTCAAGACCAGAACGGAGACAGGACCCACTTGCGTTACGTTTCTCTCAGTTTTATTGGAAGAAAGGAAAGGGTTGAACCCGCGATCCGGTCGCTCTGAACATGGATGTCACGAAACGGGCTGGGAAGCAGGGAGTCAGAACTCATGCGTAGACGATCTGTCACTTTAATCAGGAAATAAAAGTTGTCCAACACACAAACGGACCAAAAACAAAACAAAGCAGGTTCAAAGGCAGGCAAAATTACAATCTAGGCATTACTAAGATCAAACAGGCATGAACAGGTCTTCAACAAGGTAAAGCAGTCCCAAAAGGAGCGTTTAAGTACTCCAAAAGCAATCAGTCCAATGCGTCTCAGCCGGTGTCAAGGGGCGGCGCCAGCTGGGCGCCATGACAACCGTGTAGGACATGACAATGGAAGTGGGACTTCCGTGGCGAGTGATGGCGGTCTATTAATTGTACTGTCATGCGACGCTGTGATCAGATTTAAGACTCTATATTGACAGATTTAAATCAAATGAATCACCCTATTGTTTTTCTTTCCAGGCAAGCCCAAAAATGGAAAAAAACAGTAATCTGTTGCCACCTACTGATATACGTCAATGTTTCAGTTATTTAATTTAATGGAAAAAGCAAAGATACTGAACAGTGGTATGTTTCTTTGCAAAATTGGGCAATTTCCTGCAGTACACCAGACACACTAGCACACTGCTTGAAAAGCACCGATTTAATTTGTAAAAAAATAACACATAAAATGTCATATAAACGCGATTTTTTTAGATATTCGTAGATCAAAATGTATGCCTTTATTTGACATAACATAAGCCTCACCTAGTGGAAGCTGACATAATTGTCCACCAAATTGCTGCTATGAGTACGCAAAAAGTTTTAAAAGGCTGGGCAATAAAAAGGTTCACTTTGACGCTCCGTAATAACACCAGAGGTCTGCAATTTTTGAAGTTGAAAGCTATTTTCTTTTACTAATTAGTACAAAGGGCTACCAGTTTGATATGCATTTCTAAAATAACAACTTATGTCATTACTATGTTGTTACCATGTTATTTCCAGGTTAATGATAAGGAGTAGGGTTAAAATAGTCAACCACTAAAAAAACAATTTTACGAGAAAATCACAATGACCAAGCACTGGTGAACTGTTTTCAGTACCAGTCTGTGTGCTACTTGGGCTTAGTGGGCACCAAGTTGGAGACCCTCTGTCCCAACACTGTAAAGAAACAACAAATGGTCAAATACTGTCACTGTCCCTTTAACTATACACAAAAAAATGATCTTTCTTTCATGTTATCTTTAGTGTTACAGTCATCAATAACACAGGGAGGGTCTAGACAGACTTATTCACAATTCACGAGCTGGCGTTTAAAACTTGCGCCTGCAGTGTGTTTACTTTCCTCTGTGCCGCCAGTCCTTTTTTTTTTCTTTTTTTTTTCTCTCTCGTGTGTTTGTGTGCGAAGCAGCTGTCTCTGCTCTGTGCCGCGGCCTATCAGGACCATCTGCGCAGCTAAGGTGACACCTCGGCTGCTGCATCAGCAAACAGACTTCGACCTGACAGGTGCAGCCCCCGGGACACGCGGCGACCACTCCACTCTGCGCCACGCATACATATGCATCCTGCTCATATTCAAAAAGGAAAATTACCAGGTGCAACCAAACGATTCCTGATGCATTACCTCCACTAACTCTGAAAAGACCGAAATGTTAGTTATTGGTCCATCTAAATGCCGCGACTTGTTCTCTAAAACTGCTGTGAACATTGACGAATGTCACATCACACAGAGTGACTCACTTAAAAATTTAGGTGTCACATTTGACCCCGATCTGTCCTTTCAAACACATGTGTAGAAAAGTCGTCCTATACCGTCTCAGTCGGATGCGGAGATTATAATTCACGCATTTGTTACCTCCCGTCTTGATTACTGTAATGCACTACTCTACGGTCTTCCAATGACCAGACTCAAGAGTCTTCAGCTGGTACAAAATGCCGCAGCGAGGCTTTTAACTAGGACAAAAAAGTCCGATCACATCACCCCAATTTTGGCTAACCTGCATTGGCTCCCTGTTAGCCTAAGATGTGATTGCAAGGTTCTCTTATTATTATACAAAATCATACATGGACTTTCCCCCTCATATCTTTCAGATCTGATTTCCCCCTATGTTCCGGCCCGAAGCCTTCGTTCTGAGAGCGCCGGTCTTCTGGTGATCCCAAGAGCCAAGAAGTGTTCCGCTGGTTTGAGAGCGTTCTCCATCCGGGCACCGGTGTTGTGGAATACTCTTCCCCCTGAGATCCGATCTGCAACCTCAGTGGAAATGTTTAAATCTAAGCTTAAAACTCACTTCTACTCTATAGCATATGAATAACCTAAACTGCTCATGTGTATTAACCTGTGAAGCCCATTTAGACTCTTTGTGATTAAGGGCTATACAAATAAAAATGACTTGACTAGTTCAAACCAACGATTCCTGATGTCATCCGTGTGTTGCCACGTGTTCAACTTTTGGGTTTCAGACGGGGTAAAAAGAGCTGAAGAAACCAGTTCACTTGAGTACTTTTAAAAACAAAGTTACAAACAAAAAAATAAATAAACAAGAGTAATCTGGGCTTGCGGCATCAGGAGAGAGTCTTCCATAGACAAGCAGCTACCATCGAGCAAATGGCTCACTAAAGGTGAACACAAAAAGTGAATATTTCATTTGAATTTGTGGATAAGGATAAAGTGCATTAGTAACAATGTAATTATCAAAATAGTATGTGATGATTACATAAAACCAATATAGCTGAAAAGCCGTGTTACCTTGACTACATATTCAGTGAAATATTTTTTAAAAATCTAGGACAACCTAGTATAGCTGCTTGTCGTTGAAAGGACATCATTGTGTTATGGAATGCCCTGCCTCCGGAGATAAGATCTGCAACCTCAATGGAAGTTTTTAAATCGAGGCTTAAGACACACTTCTATTCCAAAGCTTATGATTGATGCCCACCTCATATTCTGTATTGTCCTGTCTTTTTCGGACTACCTGCCTGTTGGTGATACGAAGGAGAAGGACGATTTGAGATGAGTCAGCCGACCAGCGTTTGACCTGAAGCATGTCAACTCCTGCATGGACCAGCTGGCAGGGACGGGAAGCTGCGTCGTGGCCGTCATAGACTTTCTGGACTAGTTTACAGGCTGGGGGCGTCGCTGCTGTCATGCACTTTCCGGACAAATTTTCAACACGTTACCTAGTGTTTACTATGCTTGTGTATAGTAATGCTAAATGTGATTCACCCCGGTCATCCTGGAAGGGGGATTACCACTTGTGAGGTTCTTTCTCAAGGTTTCCCTTTGTCCTCACGCTGAGGTTTTGAGTTGTTCCTTGCCCGCATGTTGGTTTAAGATCAGGTAATTGTGTAATTGTAATCCTGTGCAGTCCATTGAGACATTTTTGTGATCAAGGGCTATATAAATAACTGTGACTTGACATGTAATATTTAACCACGCTGTATCGTGTCTTACAACCGAAAACAAGTTCTACAAAACACATAGAAGAATACTAACTACAGAGACTGAAACTGACTGAGCTCTACCATTTTTCTTTTTTTCTTGTGTCGCACAGGCTTTTGCAGATATTGGGATTTTTGGGTACCATTTGCAGCAACATTTCAGTTCCTTCTAGATAAGGCTAATGTTATGTGAAATAGATAAAAAAATTATTGACCTACAAGTATTTAAAAAAAAAAAAATGGACACAGATGATTGCAAACTAAAGACTATTATGACACCATCCCCTGATCTAAAACCTACATGAGGGCAAGGAAAAAACTCAAAAACCTCAACATGAGGGAAGTGAAGAAACCTTGAGAAGGGACCACACATGAGGTAATCCCCTTTCCGTCATGCTCATCCCTGTGTGTTTTTTTCTTAGGGTAGCATTAAAATTGGAAGAGTATTAATAGGCCTAGTTTAAGAACAGTCCAAAATAAGACGAAAAATAAATAGTTTATTTGAGCGACTACTTGCACGCACATCACCAGGGATCTTGAAGAAGGCTGCAATGATAAAACAAACAATGGGTGGCGGGCACGGGTAAAAAAGTTCCAAATTCCTCTAAACAATGTCCTTCACTTAATGATTTGTGTACCTTTCACCAATACATTCTACCTTCTTAATTAAGAGTACTAAAAAAGAGGTGTCAAGTCAAGTTAAGTCAAGTCATGTTTATTTGTATAGCCCTCAATCACAAGGAGTCTCAAATGGCTGCACGGACCACAATTACGAACTACAGACTATTATCACACCATCCCTTGATCCAAAACCCACATGAGGGCAAGGAAAAAAACACTCAAAATCTTGAGAAGGGACCGCACATGAAGAATACCCCCTTCCAGGATGACCAGTCCGCAATGGATGTTGCAGTAACAAATAATACACAGATATTGTCATCATTAAATATAGCTCATTCATAAGTTATAGAATAGAAGTGCATTTAAAGCCAAGATTTAAACACTTCCACTGAGGTTGCAGATCGACTCTCAGGGGGCAGAGCATTCCACAACATCGGCAATCCAGGGTTAAAATGTAGTTAAGACTTTAAAGAGAAAAGAGAAACGGCTGGATAAAAGGCACGAAAAATATTTACAACATAGTGCTTAGAGACTGGCTTAAGTTAAAATAGTGCAATGTCTGTGAATGAAAAAGAATAGTGCTTCATAAAAGTAGTACAATGAAAAGTAGTGCACTAACATTTAACTGCAGCAACAACAAAAACAACAAAATAAGTCACACGGTATATATTTTCACAGGTTTGTACACAGGTGAGGGACCTTTTCCCCACTGGGTGGAACAAAATAATACCCACTAGCCTCTTAACTAACCAACCTTTGTGAACCTGAGAGATACTTTTTTGTTAACGATTAGAAGGTCTACCAGTTTGAAATGGATTCAAATACCAAGGGGTGCACTTAGGGGGATACCCAAGTTGGATACCCCTGCTTAAACAGTATCAAGCAAAAATACATAAAATATCAAATTACTATAAAAAATTGTACTATAATTATTAAATAGCAAATATACAAGTAGTATTTTACAACAATAAACAAATAATTTGACCGTTATTTAAAATTGATTTCAAGACTTTATTGTTAAAGAATTGATTTTTCCCCTAATAAATCTAAATGAATCAAAAATTAAATTGAATTGACTTTGATCCAAAAATATAATTAAATATTTCAGTCCATGTGCGTTCATACCAATTGTTTTGTTTTGTGAATAATCGACTATAAAAGCATTTGACAATTGATAGATAATCATCTATTGTGTTGTCCCGACATATTTTGCAGATTCTGAGCTCCCTGACACATACACACTGTGACCTCAGCTGGAAAAATAGCAACCGAGACATCAAACAGCTCAAGTCAGCACATTATTTGCTTCTAGCCTTTTTTTTTTGTCTCACTCTTATAATATCAAAAGAATAAGCCAGCAAAGCCAGGAGAGGCAGAGGAGTGCCGAGTGTTGTGTGTGCCTCGTCACAAGGAGGCCCGAGTGCTGCAAATCAGATCTAATCATCGTAGATTTGCCCCACACGGGCCGTAAGATCTTCCCGCCGGCTTCACAAAAGTCAATATAGAAATAGAAAGACGGAAAGAAAAAATAAAATCAGGGTGTTGAAAAACAGCAGGGCGTGTAGAGCTGTCCACGGTGCTGAAAATGCCGCTTTCAAAAGCTGCGTGTATACAGAGGACCAATCTTTCTGTAAGTAGATAAGTAAATATACGCATTCATGTATCCATGTTGTCTTTTTGCTGTCTGTATTTATTTTGTCGTTCATTTTGTCATCTATTTTGTCACCAGAAAATTGTATTCAGATGAGTGGGCGGGTCAAACATGCTGAACTTTTCACCTATTGGTTGATCGATGAATGAACCAATTGCCTGCCCTGTCCTTCGTAATCACTGATCGACCAAAGGGTTGAAAGGTGAGGCAACTGAGCCAACTTCTAATTCGACCAACAATTTGCTGTGACAAAAGACAACTATGTACACAACGAAAGAAATGATAAAAGACGAGACTAAATAAATGACAAAATAACTGACAAATGCATAAATATATGCATAACTACATTTTTGTCATTTATGCCTGGTTGTTGCACGCCTCATGCACTTCGAGACCTGATGCGCGCCATTCATCTCGAAGAGGGGTCTCCAATTGGGTGACCGCGAGAACCAGGCTGCTGATATGCCTGCTGAACTGTTATGAAAATAGCTCTCTAATGCTCAGTCATAGTGATTTTCCAGTAAAAACATGCGTTGTGTTTGACCGAGTCTACTCAGCCCTACTTCCAATGGTCAACCTGTTAAAAACAAATAGACAACTTAATAACACCCTAAGTTGTTGATTTAAAAATGCATGTAAAAGTGGGCGTCATTGGCACTAATAATACAAAGTAATTGTTTAAACCCCTGATCTAGACCCCGGTCATCCTGGAAGGAAGATTACCTCATGTGCAGCCTCTTCGCAAGTTTTCTTCATTTTTTTGCACCGAGGTTTTCGCCCTCATATAGGTTTCAGATCACAGGATGTTGTTATTGTGGTCTGTGCGGCGCTTGGAGACTGTTTGTGATGTAGTGCTGTATGAATAAACATTATTTATGTGATTTATGTTTTAATGTATTTATTTGGCATATATGTGTAGGTATTTCTGTATATATAAATGCAAAAGCATGTTTGATCCTTCATAAGTGTGTGCGTACTACTCACCGGATCCAAACAAACAAGGACGCTATCACTAGTGTGATGCTAATTTTGCACTCAGCTCCATTGTCAAACGTTTGTTTGACGGGCCAATTTCTCATGCTGTCAACAGTTGATTGGTTCCCAGGGATCCGTTCTGTCGGAACGGGCCGGAGCGTGTCTGCCGCCGAAACCATCTGCGTGGCAAATGTGCACACACATGCTCTGCAGCTTGCCATGCACCAGGCGGCGTGTCAAATGGCAGATTTATTCCAGGAGCTGATTGGGCGTGCCTCGCCTATTCTCGCACATTCACACCAATCGCAAATCTCACTGGCCAGGCGCCGCGTCACGCCGGCTCACGGGAGGTGTTGGAAAAATAAACATCTTAGGCTGCTTTCTTTTGGATAGGGAGGGGGCATCGAAAGAGGGGGAGTTGTGAGCTTGGAAAGGCGTTAGGTGCTAAAACCCAACAATTATCGACATTGATTGGGAGTGTGGATGGGAGCCCAACACAATTTGGGCTCATTTAATTTCCCCGGCCATTAATTGAAAAGCATGATCGAGTAACATTATCGCTCCATTGATTCTGGCCCACTGATTAACTAAATAAAACCCGTCGACTCCAGGATGAGCTTTGTGCTGCACTTTTTTTCGTAGAGTAGTGACTCCGCACAAACCGGGCATCGATGAAGGTTGATGATGGAGGATTTCTCTGCCAGAATTCAAACGTAATGTGTTTGTGTGCGATATGAAAAACCAACATGATGTGCCAAAACTTGTGCCAGACAATGAGACACTCAATGCCAGCCTACATAGTTTTGCAATAGTTTTGTGAAGTTTTCATGTCAAGTCACATTTATGTGTATAGCCCTTAATCACAAAATGTCTTAAAGGTTAAGACTAAACCATACCCTGATCTTAAACCAACATGTGGGCAAGGAAAAACTCGAAACATGAGCACGAGGAAAATAAGAAAACTTGAGAAGGGGCTTCACAAGTAGTAATCCCCGTTCAGGATGACCAGGATGTAGTAACCTTTTCACAGGCCTAAGCATTTGTTTAACAAATAAAAGTACTGTATACCAGTGTACTAAGAAAATACTGAGGAAAAAAAACAGACGTCAATTGCACTACTTAACAGGAGATGGCGATAATATCCCAGCAAACGCCATTTGACCTCTGCCATTTCACACCACAGAAATAGACAGAATGTTTAACGAAAAATGGGTTCGTCGTTTAAGCCTATAAGTCAGTTAGATAAAATGATATAAAAATGTCGTACAACATTTAGCTGATTTTATTTGTTTTTCATATTCTACTTAATAAAAAAACAATAATAATAAACACAAAAAGACTGACAACCCAGTAAAACATTGTGGTTTCCACTAGCAGATAATTTTTGCTCATTTTACGTTTTATTTTTTTGCTAATGTCCTTGAAAAAAACACAGACAAATAGAGTGAAACATTAAAACAAAACAGTTCATATAAAAAAATCATAAATTACAACAAAATTATTAACCTGTGTTCCCACCTGAGTCACGGGGATTACAAAAACGTTCTATGTATACATATTTTTTATAGGCAACACATTAAGCTTTAAAAAAGGGGAAATAGGCCAGGAATAAATTGCAAATATATGTACAGACTTTTTGAGAAAAAAGTGTGCCCCAGCTCAAACCAGGTTGGGAAACACTGGTATACACGTCCATCCATCCATATATGAAGTAGTTTATGAATCCCAGTTTGGGTGTGTGTGTGTTCGTATGTGACTAATAGGCTCCCAAATAGCTGAACTGAGTTTGGTAAAAATGAATGCAGTTGTACTTGAGGCCTTGGCGAGTGTCTTTAGCTAGGTTTCCTGTTAAGGCACCCCCATAAATACCAACAAAATTGATTTTAGGTACTACAGCTACCGATCTACTGACTACGCCAAGCATCTGATTCCAATCGCCAATTAGCGACGCCAGGCCATTTTACTTGTCTTATCAATTGTAAAATGGGGACAGGCAATTAGAGTAAAACTGTTATAGGTAAGATGTTCCGTTTTCAAATATAAGGGTTTAATTCCATCGGGGCTATCAAGTCTTGGAAATGATCGACAAAAACACCAACCGGATGATTATGCAGAACTGGAAATAGTGCGGATGAGTGATATCCCACAGCACACACGGATTAGTTACAAACACCCACTCCTCAATTATGAGCGTAAAACTCTTACGTGTGTCCCATATAACGGTTATACAACCTGCTCCACTTTGCAGTCTGCAGCCCATCGCAGACTAAAAACGTCTTTGACTCGTCTTGGACTTGCGCCCGGAAAAGGGCCTTCCCCCCGAAAACGCCCCCAAAAAAGGAAGAAGTAGGAGTTTAAAAGGGTCGGATTCCACACACAACCACTCACCCACACAAACTTTATTCTATGAATTTCAAACCCAAATATCCCTTATGAATCGATCGCTGGAGGCTGCAGAACGTCTTTATTAATTCATTGCCAGTTTTTTTTTTCAGAAATGAAAAAAGAGGGGGAGTAAGATTACATATTTGAAGGGGGAATATTAAAAAAAAAAGAAAAATCCTCATCAAACATTCAGATGTATTCGTGCGCCGTGTTAAATTAATTCATGACTTGATCTTGGCGGAATACGCCGAAGCTAGGATTCTCCCTCACGCTTCCTCAATTAGAGAGACCAAACGCACATTATTAAAAGCCGCGCCGGCCGCTTTGAACTCAATGGGCGCCATCACGCCACAGTTTGGCCGCCTTAACTCCACGGGATGCCGCGGCGGATGAGGCAGGACTCAGAGGGTGTGTGCGTGCACGCCGGGGCAACAGGTGGTGCTGCAGCCATTGACTGCGATGCCGTTTATTTGCAGAAAGTTCTCAGAGTACGGTCTCGACTAGAATGATTACATTTAAACGTTTCCAGGCTTTTAGGGACACTGTAATATTTGACCATCAGATGTTGCTGTGTTGAGTAGTGCAAACAAAAACGAGTGCTACAAAGCTAAAGGATGAATACAAGCAGGGTTGGGTAGGGTTACTTTAACTTGATTACTTTCAATAACTTACTCCAATACCAAATATGCTAATAAAAGACAAAATAAACTAAATATGAATAAAATTATGACTCACAACACATAGTAAGCTTTCTCTCCTGGCTTTGATCTCTTTGATCTCCGGCAAAACTAACATAAAATGCGACAGAAAGAAAATGAAAATCAATCCAAACAGCTTGCCAACATCATTTTTGCCGTTCCATGTGTTCCCTTACTCCCCAAGCCTGCACAAAATTTAGTCATTTTATTCATATTTAGTTTATTTTCTTTGTTATTGTATGTGTGTGTCTTGCTGTCGGTCACCCCTCTTGAGGGATATGACCAAGGTAGATAGATAGATGGTTTCTTTTGTCTTTTATTAGCATATTTGGTATTGGAGTAATCCAAAAGTAATTGAAAGTAATCAAGCTAAAGTAACCCTACCCAACCCTGAATACAAACTACAGAGACTCAATGTGACCAAGCTCCACGTTTTTCCCTTCTCATTTTTTTTCTAGCCTTTTACAAAGTTTATGGTTTCACAGGTACCGGCAAAAGCAAAATGGCCGACAATTATGCCAGCTCCCGCAAGGTTAATCTCATGCTAAATAAATTAGAAAATAAGAAATAATACAATCCCTTTAAAAGGTTCCTTTGCAGAATCTTGTTTTGTTATTTTTTCAATTTGTGAAATAAAGTAGGAAATCTGAAATTCTCAAGTAATAAATTATTATTATGATTTTTAAACAACAACAACTGTCAAAATTGTCACGGTTGCCCATGGCGCCCAATTGGCCCCGCCCATTTGGCGCCAGCTGCGGCTTGTTGACTGATTGGCTTCTCTCCTATTTAAGGTCAGTAGTCTCACTCATCCTTTGTCAGTCCGTCAACGAACCTCTGCACCCACAAGACGGGCGCTTTGACTGTCCGGTATCAATCCAGTCTATCCCGTCCTGTTTTGATATTGGTCTCCAGTGTCTGTTATCGTTCCCATCTATCTCGTTCTGTCTGATCTCTGTCTCCAGTCTCCTATATCTGTTATCAATCCTGTCAGTCCCGTATCGACACCATCTCTCTGGTATCGGCCCGTGTAACTGGTATCGATCTCGTTGGTCTCTGGCTTCCTGTGGTTCCACGCACCATTTTACTTCATATTTTTTTGCCCAACTTTTTTGCGGATTTCGGGTCCCCGTCGCAGTAAGATGGTGGACATTTATGTCAGCTCTCTTTATTTTTAAACAAATTCTAACTCCTCAATCGAAGAGTATTTCTGAAAATGCATGTCTGTTATATTATAGTACATGTATTTTTCCTTATTATTTAATCAATATTGTTTTAATGAATGCATGTTTTTCTTACCTCTAAGATGTCCTTTCATAATACATTTATGACATTCTGGACCTCAAATTATCAGCACCCCTGTGTCAAACAGGTACACTAGATCCTCCACTTCTAGAAACATGTATCCTGTTTTAAAATCTTAATTTGGGTTTATCTGAAGTGTTTGTTTTTTGTATTTAGACAGAAAATCTCCAACATCCTTCGAGAGTAACTGATGCATTGATGCCACTCCTTATTACGTGACGTCATCACAATTAGATGGGACATCACATTATAGCGGCAACGCCACAGTGTCCACACACACACAAAAATATAAGACTAAATCCATTTTAAGCGTTGACAAAAAGCGGATGATGATCATATTTAACGTTTGACCTCAGTCCCGCCGCCATGGCAACCTCTCGGAAGGGAAACCTGATGATCGGATCGATATGTCACCACAGAATCCATGCTCACCCTCAGCTCCCACATCCACTTCTCTACGTTTAAGTCCTGCAATCATTCAGAAGCTAAAAGGTCCTTCAGAGAGTGTGAGGAGCCTTTGACGCTTTTTTATCCAAAAAGGAAAAGTGAGACGAGTGCAACAGGAGGAGTAGGGTGAAGGTGGCCTTCATTTTTATATCTCCATTTTATGCAAGTGTCTGTCTTTATGACTACTTCAAGATTTTCTCGCTTTTTATTCGTGGGCTGGGAAGATGAATGGAGGCCGGGGCCAGGCAGGGAGAGGCAGGTTGGGATGGGTGTGGAGTGGATGGTGTGGTCTTAATCCCACTTCCATTCAACAGTTTGACAAAAGTGGATGGGGACTATTGCATACCTGGCAACCTCAATCAATTGCTCCCCTATTTATGATTGCAATTACCCTCATTAGGTGAATGACAAACCTTACAAGCTCGCTTATTTACACACAGAAAGACTGTATAGAATACTGAGACAGCATTAGAAATGTACGATGACGGATAAAAGTGACGATCCGAATTATAGCCGAAATAGGCAAAACGAGATTGCTCTCAAAAACAAGCATTTTTCCTACCGTTCAATAATTGTTATACAGCCTACACAATTAGAAATGATCAAAAACATAAAATACTGGGAAACCGTGCACGTTTGCAATTGTACTCGGCGTAATGTTCAAATAATAAGGCATTGATGCGGTGCAACGTGGCAGTCAGTTTTCAATGCAACCACTTTTGCGTGACCAATCAAAAAAAACTACACAACCAAAAGGACTTTGCAGTGCACGAGGACAAAAGTTGGACGCAACGCGTGCGCACAGCGCAAATAAACGTCAATGCACAAAAACCTGTGTGGATTATTTGCAAGGTACCGTGCTTAAAAGACTTTGATTTTGCCTCTATGTGAACTATTGTGTCTTTGAGACACACACACACCGCAGTTTTTGTCCAAGATGCAGGAAGCGTCAGTGTCCCTCCAATCAATCAGAAGCCGTGCAATTACGCATCCTTTGCGTAATGGCAACCTCACGACGTTTGATTGATAGATAATAGCCTGCTATGTATCAAATAGCAACCAACCAATACCACCAACCTTTTTGACACTTGTCATTACGAAACCATGACAGCAGTTAATAAGAAAAGTCCTGACTTACCTATCCAATGTGGTCCTTGTGTTGTATTCTCCAGATCGTGAGAAATGAGAGCAACCATCAAAAAGAAAAATTCCGAGTATGTGCGTCTTTATCCAGGATTTCTTTTATTAAGATTTGCAAAACCTCCCCACCAGCACCGTTACCAAGCGGCGCGGTGTCTGTCCTTCAAGACAGATGTGAAAGCTCGTGGATGCATGAAGCGCTCCACCTGCACAAAAAGCGGAAGTGAAAGCTGGAAAAAGTGAAGCTTCAAAACAAAAGCTAGTCAGATACTCGTGGACCTGGTGGATTTTATTGTGTCAGTCAGTGCAGTTTTGTGGGGTTTCTTAGGTTGGGTTTTGCAGACGAGTAGTGATGCACATGGGCGTCCCTTGCAGGCTGATTGGGGACAGTGCAACTACTTTTTTTCCACCTAAATATATAATCTTTATCATCTTTATCTTTACAATAATATTTGATTTTTATAAATGTATTACTATGTTTTATTACACTCGTCGTACTTAAAATAGAAACATGTATCTTGTGTTTTTATCATAGTAGATCATGTTGCTAATTTTAAGAAATTCATTCTGGCCACGTTAAAAAAATACTTGCATGAGTGGAACAATCTACCAATGTCTTATTTTTTTTGCTACAAAAGTGAAATATAATATCTTAAAATAGAAAAGATAGCTTCAAATTAACAACATGTTCTGCAAATTGGAGAAAGATTGTATTTTTGAACTACTTCAAAGAGTGTAAGAATTAAAAATTCTTATCCCCTTGGTAGAATTTATTTTTCAATATGTCCATTTTTGTCGTATGCTTGGATATTTTTCGTATCCATCAGAACGGGGGGAATCATTCTTAAAATAAACCTATTTATTTAGCAGCTGCTATTTTGAGCAAGATATTCGAACCACCTTGGAAAAAATACTTAAAAGGAGAAAAGATTTCTGCCAATTGTATCTTAGCAGTGCAGCAAACTGTTTTTGGTGGACTTTTGGTCAATTTGTGGTTATTTTGCCTATTACAAGCAAAGTTAATCCAAATTATTTTAACCAATAGAATATTGTGTTGAGCAGCACGGCGGCGCAGTGGTTAGCGCTTGTGCGGTACAGTTAATGTCATGGGAACCTGTCGTGGGTTAAAATCCAGCTCCAGACTTCCTGTGCGGAGTTTGTATGTTCTCCCCGTGCTTGCGTGGGTTTCCTCCAGGCACTCCGGTTTCCTCCCACGTTCCAAAAACATGCATTTCAGGTGAAATGGCCGGTCCAGATTGTCCCTAGGTGTGAATGAGCGAATGAGTTGTCTGTCCCTGTGTGCCCTGCGATTGGCTGGCAACCAGTTCAGGGTGTCCCCTGCCCACTGCCCGGAGATGGCTGGGATGGGCTCCAGCCCCTCCGCGACCCTAATGAGGATAAGCGGTACGGCTAACGAGATGAGATATTGTGTTGACTTTACCTATGATAAAGATGATGACCAATCACGGTTCAGCTTTTTTTGAAACACAGTCAGGATTTGTTGTAAAACACCATGATGTCATCATTCCTCGATCACAATTAGTAAAAGTGCCACCCCCAAGGATGGACAAAACAGCTCAATGACGTTGCTGTATGATTAAAGTTGAAATAGAAAACATCACTAAATGCTGTGTTTCGACTACTTATTTTAAAAGAGATTCCGCTAAAAAAAATTCCTGATACGTTGACAAAAATCTTCATAAAAAAATTAACAAACTAGCTACTGCAGCTCCAATTTTGATCCTATTCATCATTCTGCACAAGATGGAAACATTCAAGTGGAGGAAATATTTAACAACAAATCTAACTTTAACTCGGTACCTTGTACACTTTTCCTTCCAGTTCCAACGTGTTTGGAACTGGGCACAGGTGTGTCCAATATCCACAATCCAATCCCTAATTATCCTACACGAAGGCCCCCCAAAAAATAAAAATAAAAATACGGAGGCTACAGCAAAGAGACAGCATTAGGTACTTGCGCTTCGCCGCCAAGACAGAACACCTAGAGCGGCTGAGGGGCTTTATACTCGCCACCAGGACAAGAATCTTGGTCTGTCGAATGGCTTTCTCCCCGCAGTCATGACTGGCGCGGCCAAGGGGCTTCATCTTTTCTGCCAGGACAGGAACCCAGGTCTGCCAAGGGCCTTTCTCCCTGCAGCCAGGTCAGGAAACTAGGCGCAGCCGAGGGGCTTTATACTCTCCGCCAGGACTGGAACCCAGGTCGGCCCAGGGGCTTTCCCTCTGCAGCCAGGACAGGAAACCAGGCGCAGCCGCGGGGTTTTCTCCCCGCCGGCAAGACAGGAACCATAAGCTGCTGCCGGGACAGGGAATTGGGTATAGGACACACTTATGCCCAGTTCCAAACATGCTCAGCGTGCCCTGGTGGAAGGAAGTGCACCAGACCCTACATCCAATTGCCAATTGCTCCAGAAACAAAACACGCTCAGCGCGCACTGGTGGAAAGGAGTGCGCCAGACCCTACGTCCTATTGCCATTGCTCCGGAAACTAGAATTCCATCAAGAACCTGTATATCTCCAGCCTGTAAACATTATGGCTCTACGGGCCCATTTACAGGCACATCTTTATGTCGTAACGTTTTCAGAATCAAGTCCATAGAAGCTTGCCTTACAGTTGAGTGGGGGATCAATCTCAAGCCATTGGGAACCGTTGCGTGCGCCTCCATTATTGATACATTCTTCAATATCCAGTCTTCCGAGAGCCTTTATGTGTTGGAGCTGGAGCCCAGACCTCTGAGCTCAACAAACACGTGGAATGGCTTTTGTCAATTATAGTACGGGAAGCGATTCCTTTTTTTATCTTAGATGCATCTAAATCAATCATCACAGCTACCCTTTAGTTTGTAGGATCTAAATGCAATATTGACAAAATACGGCTCTGCAATTTATCGTATACATTGATGTCTTTATAATTTAAAGAAATTGATCATTTGAAAATGTGTTTGATTGTGGAATCAATGGTTGGAATTTAATGTTTACATTTGAACAACCCAACACCTTTTCTCACTTATTTTTAAGTGCTTTTTAGTGATAAAAAAAAGTCTTATTCTACTCAATAAAAAAACTGTATTTTTACTATTATTATTATTTTGGTATTTTTGATTTTTATTATAAGGAAGGCCCAAATATGGTAGGACGGATAGGGTGAAACATGTTCTGGATGTAAGGTTGGTCAATTAAACAGATTTTAGAGGGTGCACAAGGGATAGCTGTGAATGCCGTGGGATAGTTAAGAATGACTTATATTGACGCATATTATGCGGAGGGGGTAAACCAATGTATGCTGTTAGGCCTCTCTGCCGATGAAGGGTGGCACAGGAACTCACCCCTTTTTGTGCTGTGGGCTTAATGTTTAGTGTATTTTTTTTCCTGTAAGTTATATTTTGTAGTGTGTGCACCTTTTTCCAAGGACAGGACATTACTGCAGTGCTATTTTCCGCCGCTATCGGCGTATGGCGCGGTGAAAGCTCACCCAGCACCCACCACGAAGAAGAAATCTGCTTCCTCTTCGAGGTTCGTTTGTAAAGATTCTATACTGCCTATTTCATGTCTACACTATCTCCACTGCGCTAAGAACTTTGACACTTTTATTGTTTAATATCTCGTGCATCCAAGGCAGCACGGCGGCGCAGTGGTAAGCGCATGTGCGGCACAGTTCTAGGGTCTTGGGAACCTCCTGTGTGGGTTCAAATCCAGCTACCGGACTTCCTGTGCGGAGTTTGTATGTTCTCCCCGTGCTTGCGTGTGTTTCCTCCGGGCACTTCGGTTTCCTCCCACATTCCAAAGACATGCATTTCAGGTGGATTGGCCGGTCCAAATTGTCCCTAGGTGTGAATGAGCGAGCGAATTGTCTGTCCCTGTGTGCCCTGCAATTGGCTGGCAACCAGTTCAGGGTGTCCCCTGCCCACTGCCCGATGATTGCTGGGATGGGCTCCAGCACCCCCGCAACCCTACTGAGGATAAGCGGTGCAGCTGATAAGATGAGATGAGATCTCGTGCATCCATACAATATGGTTGGTGTAAAGTGTAAAGAACAGACGTTCTTTTTTTAACTATGGTGAAATAAGAAAGCTTGATGCGGAGGAGAAAATGGTTGGATCACTTTTTTTCGGCAACTATCTAACTCGAAGGAGGACCTCTTGAAGATTATCTTCCAAAAGTAAGTTACGTTTAACTTAATTTATCTTTATAGAACATATTATTTTAGGAAATCTTTGTTTTTTAGTATAAAACAATATAGGTTACTTATACAAGCCTTAAACATACTTATATAAATCTTAAACATACAAGATATAACACTGAAGCAACTTACGATCAAATTCAACTTACGAATCTATAAAAGGGCAGTGTCTGTACATCCAAATATTTGGTAGTGTACTTGAGGCTGTCTATCGGTAGATATACTTGGCTGATCCCGTTCCGAGCAAGTCATCAGAATAAAGTAATGACCCAAAAAATGTACTGGGTTGTATTGTATAATATGGGCTCATGCAGTAATGTGAGATACATGAACATGTATTGTGCAAATAAACAATACTCAACAGGCTATATTTAAAATACAGTGGAACCTCGGTTTTCAAATGCCTCTCAGTTCGAACAAATCGGAGTCTGACCAAAAATTTCGAGAAATTCTTGCTTCGCTGTTCGGTCAAACAATCGGAGTTCGAACGCCGGTAATGCGTGAGTGCGTACGCTAGGGTGCGATGCTGAGCGCCGTACGGGTGTAGATCGCTCTTTTCGTGACCAACTGTTATCGCGTGCAGACCTGCTTCGCTTTGCTTTCGCTTTTAATATAGGTGTACGAAGTGTTTTAGCCCCTAATTATGCCTCCGAAGAAAGTCAGTGCAAGCAGCAAAGTTGCTACAGGTGAAAAAAGAAAAGTAGTGCGTACAACTATTGCATTTAAGAAAGAAATAATAGCAAAATATGAAGTAGGTGTGCGAGTGTCTGATCTTGCTAGGAAATACCCCACTGTCCACCTGCGCCTTCTGCTGACCACCACAAAGGTAAGAAATCCTATTCATAATTATTTTCTTTATCCTTTTTTTTTATTTTTACACGTTCATGTTAGCGTAATCTTTTGTACGGAAGATTACGATAACGCAAACGTAAGATTAGCCTGGGTTAGCTTTATGTTTACGTTGAACATTCAAGGTAAACATTCAGGGTGTTGGAACGGAGCCCAACTTTCAGGGTGTTGGAATGGAGCCCTCTTTCCAATGAACCGCTCACCACTTGTTGTGGAGACCCGGTTGCTAAATGACTTGTAAACAACCCGATTTTTTTATTTTTATACGTTCGTGTTAGCGTAATCTTTCGTACGGAAGATTACGATAACGCGAACGTACGATTAGCTTGGGTTAGCTTTATGTTTACGTTAAACATTCAAGGTAAACATTCAGGGTGTTGGAACAGATTAAAACGATTTACATTATTTTTAATGGGAAAAATGATTTCGGTGATAGAACAAATCGGTTTTCGAACAGGGTTCTGGAACGGATTATGGTCGAGAACCAAGGTTCCACTGTAAGTATTTTTGGGCAATTTTATAAGTAACTCACATACGGAAGAATTGCTGAAACCCCTAATCTATAGTGCTCTGACAACTAAGCTGATCTCAGACCTGTTAAGACTAAGCAGAGCACAACAGAAAATTGTATTTTCCATTGTCTTTTTATATGAAGAACCCACAGAGTTTTTTGAAGTTATTTGATTTATGACTTTTGCCAGTGAAGAATCCAAACTGGGTTTTTGGATTGTGGCATTCTGCGAAACAGTTTTTACATTGCACTACTCCAATAGTCATACTTTTTAAAATATACTCAATGGGTTTTTTTCATTGCAAGAAGCTTTTCCGTTTTTGTTTTTGTTTGTTTTGGTTTCCGTGATTGCAAGCAACATGATATGCCACTCAGCCGTGTTTATTTTGGGTTTTTTCGTATTTTTTTCACCATGTGTGTTTGACTCCCCCAGGTTGTCCCAGCGGTGCACTTTAGTGCTGCAAGAACAGTGTTCGTGAGCCCAGAGTGTCATTATCGTTGCAGTTACGAGTCACTTATGGCGAGGTGTGAGAGTAAGCAATTATTCCTCCCACCACAACATACTGCCCCCCTAGGGAGGGCACGAACACTTACCTCGAGTTTCAGAGCCGCGACGACATATCGGAATGATATGTGTTGCTTATTTTTACCAATGTAGCTTTATACTGACCATGCTGAGGATAAAGAATACACAATGGTGGAAAGGCTTTTCTCTTCAAATCACGGTTATTATAGTGAAGTAACATTTACAGGAACACAAAGAATTAAACATAGACAAATACATTCCAAAAAACAAAACTTATTTGTTTAATTAAAACTAATTGATACTATTTTGCGCATTAAACAGCTCAAAAGGGAGTATCAACAATCATTATACACATGTGCTTGACTTATTTTCTAGATTGCTTGGCCGGACCTAGAAAATATGAAAATAAATACAGTACGGATCAAACCTAAGCATTGTGGGTGTGAAGATTACGTAAATATTGAGGAATCTACTCCCAAAACCTTTAAACGAACTGCATTTAAAACAGCAAAGCTCAAAATGAAATATTGGTGATGAATGTTGGCTAATACCTTTATTTTAGGTTGTTTTTGTCCATGTATTTTGGTTTCCTCTACAGTAGTGTCAGTTAAAGATGTTTCAAAAGAAAGAAATACGTTTGAGTGAAAAATGCTCTAGTGTGGTGTTTCCCAATCTTCTTGGAGCCAAGGGACATTTTTTTTTTTTTTTTAATATTAAATTATCATGTTGTCTAAATTGACAGAATAAAGTTTTTATAATTTGTCATCACTGTGGTTCAGGAGAAAATACATGTTATTTGTGTTGGTTGATAATGTTGCTTCATTTGATTTTACTCTATTTTCAAGTTTTTCAAGTTTAACTACGCATTTCTTAGAAAAATAATACAGTAAATGATCAAAAATCAAAAGCTGTCAGTGGAAAAATGTTTTTTTTTTGTTTATAATATAATTACTTTTTGAGTAAAAAGAAAAAAACTGCAGAAAAAGTGTGTGCAAGATTTTTACTGCATTTGACTTTTTTGCAACCTTAAACGGCGTAAAAGTACTAAACATACAAGGGGGCATGATTCTAAGAGAAATTATCAGAGATCAGCAACACAAAGCTCCTTGGAAAATAAATAAATAAATACATACATATACATAAATACATATATACAAACAGACCACACAAACCGTGCCTACCGTACATACATGCAAACATACATTATTTATTTTGTGGTGATGTTTTATGCAACAAAAGGTCCAGGAGTATTGACTCCTGCTATATGTAACTATCTACTCAAGAGATCACTTCAGGTAGATTATTAAAATGTGTCACTGAATATCTCGTCACTATTGCATGACTTTTACAACTATAATAGATTTATTATTTAATCATCACATCATTACTTCGATAATAATATTATTTGTGTACTTTTATAAATGTATTTTATTCTAATCCATATATTTGAATGAAGCATTTACTTTTTTTGTTGATTTGATGTTTCAATGTATTCTTTCATTCAATAGTTTGCCAGCAATGATTGTAAGTGGTGTTATGATGAGTCAGCCCTTGAATCTGCCATTATCGTATCATGTTTGGTTGGTTTGTTGGTTCGATACTTTAACTAGTAGGGCTGTGGGGGCACCGTTACCCGTGGTGTGTCGACAACCATTCCTCTCTAATTAAAATTAGTCCAATCAAAGGTTTCTTGTGATGATGTTGCTCTCTTACTTGGACTGGAAAAATTTTCATTTGCTTCAGCTAAGCTTCATTTTTGTCAATCCAAGCCCTTGCGCCAAGCCCATAATATCTTGTTAGTTTTATTTAGTTTCTTTCTAAAAAAAAAACCCTCAAAATAACTGCTTTCTTCAGCTCTTGTTTCTTCACCCAAATACCCAGGACAGGGATAATTTGTGCTTACAGTACGTGCACTGATATTGGACTGGGGGACAAAAAAATAATTAAGATAAATTATGGAAGTCAAGAAGTCTCCAGGCTTGAGAGCGTTCTCCATCCAGGCCCCGGTGCTATGGAATGCCCTGCCTCCGGAGATAAGATCTGCAACCTCAATGGAAGTTTTTAAATCAAGGCTTAAGACACTTCCATTCCAAAGCTTATGATTGATGCCCACCTCATATTCTGTATTGTCCTGTCTTTTTCCGATTGCCTGCCTGGTGGTGATACGAAGGAGAAGGACAATTTTAGATGAGTCAGCGGACCAGCGTTTGACCTAAAGCATGTGAACGCCTGCATGGACCAGCTGGCAGAGATGGGAAGCTGCGTCGTGGCCGTCATAGATTTTCTGGACTAGTTTACAGGCTGGGGGCGTCGCTGCTGTCATGCACTTTCCGGACAAATTTTCAACATGTTACCTAGTGTTTACTATGTTTGTGTACTGTAATGCTAAATGTAATTCACCCTTGTCATCCTGGAAGGGGAATACCACTTGTGGGCTCCCTTCTCAGGGTTTCTCTTTTTCCTCACGCTGAGGTTTTGAGTTGTTCCTTGCCCGCGTGTTGGTTTAAGATCAGGTAAGTGTGTCATTGTAATCCTGTGCAGTCCTTTGAGACATTTTTTTGTGATTAAGGGCTATATAAATAAATTTGACTTGACTTGACTACGGGGAAAAATTTAAAACTGTTTCAAATATCAGTCATGTCAATCTTCCAAGACGTGATAGCAACCGCATTAAGATGCCGGGTATCACCTTTTGTAAATGTAAAATCATTGGGGGCGGCAGTAGCTCAGGAGGTAGAGTGCTCGTCTTGGGATCAAGGGATCCCAGTTCGAATCCCGGCCCGTCTGTGTTACATGTCGAAGTGTCCTTGGGTAAGACACTGAACCCCTAATACCCCCAATAAGCAGGTTAGCGCCTTACATGGCTGCAAGGCCGCTATTGGAAAATGTGGAGCACATTGTAAAGCGCTTTGGGAAGTCATTGACTTGAAAAGCGCTATATAAATGCAGATCATTTCATTGACTTTTTTATCAACAACAACCAGGGAGCGTGTCTTGCAAACAGATGACAGGAGGACAAACAAAGCAAGAAACGGTTCGCATGCCGCCATTATGGCATATTTGGCAACCTGCTCACCTCACGCCAACACCTACCCCAATTTAATCCCATCGGAGCGGCTGGCTGCCACCAGGGAAGCGCCCATTTATGTCAGGCAAAAAGGAAAAGGGATGCTTGAATCCCCCAAGGAAAACAAAAGCTCTCACACAGCGGTTGGGCAAGGTGTCACCATTGGAGCATTAAATAAGGCAAGGCTCTATGTGCCTTGTGACTATTTGGAGAAAGGGGGGGACAACTGTCCTCTTTTGCTTCTGTTGGAGTTTTTCAGGGCTCAGATATCGACCAATTGTTAATGTGCAGTCGTTAGATTAGTAGGGGATTTTAGAACGTTTTATCTATCCATCCATTATCTGCACCGCTTATCCACAGTAGGGTCACATGGGGGGGGGGTGGCCGGTGCCCTGAACTGGTTGCCAGCCAGTTGCAGGGAACACAGAGACAGACAACTCACTAACCTATATTTGGACCGGCGAATTAACCTGAAATGCATGTTTTTGTAATGTGGGAGGAAACCCACGCAAACACAGGGAGAACATGCAAACTTTGTACAAAAAGGCTGGTGACTGGATTTTATCCCATGACCTCAAAACTATGCCACAGCCGCGCTAACCACTCATCCGCCGTGTCGTCACTGTAATCAAACGCTACTTCACGCCTCGGTTATCGCTGGTTCACTGCTTCACAAATTTTGAATTAAATTGTGTTTATTGTCTTTGAAACTTAACGTATAGTGCATTGTGTTTTGAGCAAACAACACACAGCAAATGCTATCACGGGTCAGATTGGGGCGGGATTTGTGTTTTGTGTGGATAAGACTGTCTGTGTGTGCTACTGTGATAGGCTGGTGTATGCTGTCAGTCAAACAGCAGGGCGGGGACACAAGTCAATGTTTCCACCAAAACAAATGATTAAGCGACGTGACAGCTAGTAACTTTGGTGGCAAGTCACATTAAAAAAAGAATTAATTGATGCAATCGACTCTCAAAAAAGTTAGAAGAGCGCAAAGAAACATTGATGACCAGAGGGTCCTCCGTGGATTATTATCTGGTTCGGGAAGTGATGTCGGGAGAGAATGAAATGAAATGATCTGCATTTATATAGCGCTTTTCAAGTCAATTACTTCCCAAAGCGCTTTACAGTGTGCTTCACATTTCCCAATATTGTATTGCAGCCATGTAAGACGCTAACCTGCATATTGGGGGTATTAGGGGTTCAGTGTCTTACCCAAGGACACTTCGACATGTAACACCAACAAGCCGGGATTCGAATTGGGATCCCTTGATCCAAAGACGAGCGCTCTACCTCCTGAGCTACTGCCGCCCCCTGAGAGAAGCAGGTCCAGCCTGTGATGATTAAAATAAGACCATCCCGAATATAGTGGTTTCCTATGAATTTTGGCTTTGTGTCATCCTTTTCATGACTAATGGACCCGTCGTTGGGAAGATCCACGGTCGAGAAACACCACTTTGCCTTTCGCCAGACACCGTCCGAGTCGCTTCTGGAACCCGATAATAATCCACGTAGCACCCAGTCGTGATCAGCATTCATTTGTGTTCTTCTATCTTTCCTTAGAGTCTGATTTAAATTATGGATTTATTTCCAAAGTAATGAGCCGCTAATAGCTAAATGTAGCCGTGCACCGGAGACAGATTGTGCATTCCCACCCCAGCTGTTTGACTGACAGAGTAAAGGAGCCTATCAGGGCCGCGCAAACAGTCACACTCAACCAACAGAATTAATCAGATTAATCTGTCCTGGGTAAATACAATGCACGATATAATGATATCAATGACAACAAGGACCAAATAAATTTATTTGAAAATGCACGAAGGAGTGAACCAGCAATAGCCAAAGCACGAAGTACCTTGGTGTCCCTGTACATATAGTGCATTAGATACGTTTTGATGAGAAAAAAGAAAGTTAGTCCATTGGATCCTAATTCCTGGCCACCTCAAAGTTTTAGTTTTTGTTGACAAATAATTTGTATTTCATTATTTCCTTTTGCCACTGGCACAATTTGATGGCTCTGTTTATTTTCTCTCTTATTAAAATGCAATGTTCTATTTTTTTGAAGAGTATACTTATCATAGTAGGTATATTTTTTAATCTTCATTCTCTGGTTTCCCTTTTCTTCATATTGTCAGATGTGCACTTTTAATCTCAATATTCACGAACTTACCGCAGCGAGGCAATTTGTGTGCACTGCCTTGCCATTTCCAAATATCGTTTATATCGTCCATTATTACCTAGATGCAATTTCGCTTTCCATTCGCCAGCTGTGGTGCAAATGAGAAGACGTTTACGTGAAACTGTTACTGGAAAATGGCATCCTGCTAATTGGATGCAGGAAAATGTTTACTCGGAATGGAAATTCGCAACATGTATGGCAATTAGATGTTTATATTTTGTATGTCAACATTGCATGCTATAATTCTATACTTTAGGCAGTCCAGGTTGCGCCCTACCTCTTACGTTTTACCCGTGAGTTTGCAAATGACCAGATAAAATGTTTTCTTTCCTATTTTAATGTTTCCGACGCTTTCATGTTTTCTTTTTGCATAACTTATCGCAAAAAAAGCAAGTTTTGCAGCCGGAAACAGGAAGGTAATCACTAATTAACGAACGTTGGAGACTACACGAGGTATTTCCCTCCCCAGACGTTTACATTGCAGAGTTGAAAGGGAGTAAAGCCAAAATGACAGTGTTATAATCATACTGTGGTTCACCACTTAATCCGTAAATATTTTCCTATTATTTATCGTACGCATTATTGATTATCATATAATGAATCAGTGTAGAGATGATGGATAACAGTGGAACGGTGTGTCAGGTAAGTCAATTGTTGTTTGCAGATGACACAGCGCTTGTGGCTGATTCTGAGGAAACATTGAGAAGGTTGGTAATGGAGTTTGGAAGAGTGTGTGATGGGCGGAAGTTATGTGTGAATGTTGGGAAGAGTAAGGTGATGAAGTGTTCACGTGATGGAGTGGGCGTGGCGTTAGAAATAAGGTTGCATGAACAGGTGCTGGAAAAAGTTGAAAGCTTTAGGTACTTGGGTTCTGATGTGGCTGCAGTTGGTGGAATGGAGTGTGAAGTATTGCACAGAGTGAAACAAGGAAGCAAGGTTTTGGATGCTTTGGGGAGAGTGATGAGCAACAAGAGTACGAGTATGTTAAGAGGGGACTGTATGAGAGTGTGATTGTGCCGACTGTGTTGTATGGTGCAGATACTTGGAGCCTGAACGCAGATTTGAGAAGGAAATTAAATGTTTTTGAGATGAAGTGTTTGAGGAGTGTGCTAGGAGTGACAAAAATGGATAGATTGAAAAATGAAATTGTGACAGACAGAACTGGAGTAGTAGTGGAACTGAGCAAGTGTGTGGATAAGAGAGTACTCGGTTGGTTCGGACACATGGACAGGATGGATAAGGAGCGAGTGTTGAAGATCTACTGAGCAGAAGTAAATGGAAGGAGACCAAGAGGAAGGCCGCGATTGACGTGGATGGATGGTGTTATGAGTGCACTGAAGGAAAGAGGTCTAAATATAGTGGAATCTAGAGCTCTTGTTGGTGATAGGAATGAGTGAAGAGGTGTTTTAAAAGGATAGTGGGATGTTTAGACATTTTCTAAGGGTTGGGCAGGGCGCCTGTATGATACGACAGGGGTAAACCAGTGAAAGCTGTCAGGCCCTACCGTTGAACGAAGAGTGTATTGTGTCACCCTAACTCGAGTGACATAGCAGCTTTCTCGTGTACCGTTTCATCTGGAGGGACAAAAGCATGACCAACAAGGTACTTAACTTGTATGGGGGTTTGGGCATTTGGGTTGGCCATGGTCCAAACACTTTTGTGTGTGTTTTTCACTACTTTTCCACTTTTTTTATTTTCTTGTTTTTGTATGTGTTTGTCTTGCTGTTGGTTACCCCTCTCAAGGGATATGACCAGGGTAGATATATAATGAGTTCTGCCTCCCACCAGTCATGAACCGGTCTTAAGTCTACCTTTCTTTTGGCCATTTTTTGGGAGCTTGTGATGATCAGTATTAGAATCCTTGTCTCACCTATTACAGGTAAGTATGTAGGTTCAAACAGTTTATTTTAAATGATCATTTTTTTGTATTTTCAATAAAAGAGAGAACATTGAAAAATAAACACTTTGAGCTAGATTTGTAATTGTTGTGGTATTGGCTCTGCAAATATTATGAATTAAATATTTTTGTATTATGTGACTTTGATGTGTCACTGCTGTCTGGTTTTAGTCGTTATAATCATGAGGAACCTAACAATTGAAAGAAAAACAATAAGAAGATTATACGTACATCATGCCAAACCGTGACATATCTTGATAAATGATATGATAGGCACAATAGTGTAATGAATTAATCAAAATGTGTGACAGTCTTGGTAAGAATATTTTAACACAAAAAATGGCACCAAAACAAGGATCCTTGACATGGCCCTGAACGAGTTTTCAACACATTCAGAATTATTCTAGAGTAAGTATTGTTTAATAGTAAGTATTGTTACGCTTATTTAATAAAATCCTATTTTCAGGGTTGGGTAGGGTTACTTTAACTTGATTACTTTCAATTACTTTTGGATTACTCCAATACCAAATATGCTAATAAAAGGCAAAATAAACAAAATTTGAATAAAATTACTAACTATTGTGCAGGTTTGGGGAGTAACGGAATACATGGAACGGCAAAAATGATTTTGGCAAGCTGTTTGGATTTATTTTCATTTTGTTTTTGTCGCATTTTATGTTAGTTTTGCTGGGGATCAAAGAGATCAAAGCCAGGAGAGAAAGCTTACCACGTGTTGTGAGTCATAATTTTATTCATATTTAGTTTATTTTGTCATTTAATAGCATATTTGGTATTGGAGTAATCCAAAAGTAATTGTAAGTAATCAAGTTAGAGTAACCCTACCCGACCCTGCCTGTTTTGTGGGAAGATACTTTTTCTATCTAGATCTGCACACATTTCTGTCACTCAGGGTTGACAGGTACGAAGATCTGAAATGGTCAATCGATTTCAGTGCTTATACCAACTTCATCCCAAAAGTTACAAAATCCAACCCATTACCACTGTATGCAGAAATGCTGAGACGGGCTTGTGGGAATTTGTCTCATTGAGAATGCCAAACCTCAACCGCTCACGTGAGCTTGTTGTGTGAAGCATCCAACGGTCTAGCTTGTTTACGGCTCGGTCCATTCAGGAGGATCACTGGAGATTGGAGCAAGTCTTGAAGGCCAAACAAAGACCTTCAAAGCCTCTGGGAATTGAACCATGCGTTTGCATCCCAACTGCCTGCCACCCCCTTTGATTCTGGTCACCTGGGAGATCAGCCTTCAGGGGATTCTGATGTCTTGAGTTGGGTCCTAGTTGGACACAAGCTAAGAGGACTGAGCCTATTTACTTGCACGAACTGACTTTAACACTATAAATCTACAATGTATACATTTTTGACTGCATTTGTCCAAATAAAACCCAACTGAGGGTAAACAGAATATAAAGTCAACCTTATATGAACAAAAAACTAAATGTTTCTAATTAAAAGAACTTTAGCATTGTCTTGTTGCACTGCTGTGTTAAAGCTTACATGCTTTTGAAAGGGATTCAAGCACATCTAATTGTCATGATTACTAACCCAGATCACCTGGAGCAATCATGTGGCACCTGGGTGGGCGCCTTCTGATTGGCTGGCACTCCTCTCTTAAGCGCCCTGCGCCCAGAGAGAAGTGTTAGGGCGTACATTCTTGTAACTCTGTGTGTTTCTCCCGATATCCCGTTCGTTTAAAACTCTGCTTACCCGATTCTGACTGCCTCCGATCAGACCTGTTTCTGTCCCACGTTTTGATCTCTTCTCCAGCCCCGGTAAACACGACATGCCTGATTTCCACACTCCGATTGACCACTCGATCCGAAGTTATCTCCCCGGCGCTGCTGCTGATGTCTGACGGCCATCACGTCTCCAGTAAGCGTGTGTTCTGGTTTCGTGACACTAATAAAGATAAAGACTTGGCAGGAATCAAACTGTTATGAGTAATTAAACAGATAAGTGGATGAATCCACTCCATGTTCATATGCGAGTTTAAACAAAACATAATTTGTAGAACTGACTGGTTCAGGGAGATATTGCCTAAGATATTGCCTTTTTTGTATTTCTAGATTTTTACGACTATAATCAATTTTGAAAAATTAAATATTGCCTAGGTTCACAAGAAACAAGTAAACTTACAAAAATTGTACCCCATAAAATAAAATGTTATTATTTTAACTGCCATTTGTCTTATTGACTTCACCATTATTTTTCTTCTTTTAGTTTTATTTTTTCCAGTACAAGGAGAAAAACATTCTTAAATTAGCAAGTATAGCAGATTGCAGATTATATTTCTTAAAAGGACACCGTGTGTTATTTGACCACTAGATGTTACTGTTTTGTGTATTGCAACTGTCAGAGTCAGAACGAATGGTCGACCCAAACGCGTAACGTTTCACACAAAAGTTTATTGGGATAGCGAGAAAGTCAGGTAGTTGAGGGGAAACAAGCAGCTCACGGGATCGGAGCGTGAATGGATTTGCCGGGGCGGGAGATTGGAGCGTGGTCAGTGGGCAAAAACCGGTTGGTAGCCGGAGCGGGAGATCAGAGCGTGATCGGTGGGCAAAAATCAGGGAGCCGGAGACGATCGGGAAATCAGGAGAAGACGAGCAGGATACGGATGAGGACGGGACAGATGGGAGCCGGAGTCCAATTGCTTGCCTTGCGTATGTGGAGGTTCAGTGACGGACTGACCAAGAGTGACTGGAGTACTGAGTTTGAATAGGAGGGGAATTAATCAGGCAACGAGCAGCAGCTGGCGCCAAACGAGCAGGCACTGGTGAGGGCAATGAGTAATCATGACAGCGACCAAAAACGAGTACTAAAAGCCAAAAAAGAAGAATACGAACTACGGAAACTCAAACTGAGCAAACTGCACCCTTTTACTTCTAATTTACCTGCCCAGCCTTGTTTGACTTCCGCACACAATCATGAGGTTTTGGTCATTCATCAAGTACGTACATTTTTAGACGTACTGAAATTGTCAGAAAACCAGAACAGACCAGTGGACCCCACAGCATTCGTTTAAGTCTTTTTATTAAGGAAGCCTTTAGGGCTTGCGGGAGACGTGATGGCCGTCAGACGTCAGCAGCGGCGCCGGGGAGATAACTTCGGAACGAGTCGTCAAGCGTAGTGCGGAAATCAGGCAGGTCGTGTTTACCGGGACTAGATCAAAACGTGGGAAGGAAACAGGTCAGATCGGAGGCAGGCAAAATCAGGTAAGCAGAGTACTAAACGAACGGAAAATCATGAGAAAGGCACAGAGTTACAAGAATGTACGCTCCGACACCTCTCTCTGGGCGCAGGGCGCTTAAGAGAGGAGTGCCAGCCAATCAGAAGGCGCCCACCAAGGAGCCACATGATTGCTCCAGGTGATCTGAGTTAGTAATCATGACAGAAATAGACTTTTATTTTTTCCTTCCACTTAATGTGTTGCAGCGTTGTTAAAAGTAAGATAGGCGCGGTGGAAAACAAATTATTAAGGCTCTTTGAACTCAGTTGGACATTTTTAACACATAATTAATAGATACAATAATATACCTTCACGTTTTTAAAGACACCTCAAACGACACACCTCACCTTTAAAACAAGCACAGATTATTCTCATTGGTTTTCAATTGTTGACGTTCCAACACATTTCCCTCCGGGCTTCACAATGCACATCATAAATCTCCTTCTCTAACTCAACCCAAACGTAAAAAGGATCACAAAACGTTGTCGTACATGGTCGATATATTGGCTTAATTGCATCGAATCTAGAGATGACTCGTTGCCAGTGCATCAGGCACTCGGTAAAGAAGCGTAACGTTGTGTGCTTTTATAGATCTCGCCAAGGCAACAGGCTGTGGCAGCCAATGTTTAGCCCGGGCGCTAATAGTGCGCCGTAGCGAGCCTTGGGAAATTAGCCGATCACCCAGGCATGGTGAAGAAGAAGTGCGGGGGACCTCAGTCAATGGAGGAAGAAGAGCAGTCACGGAGAGGTCAGTGGAATCAATGTCCTGTAAGGACCCCCGGGGCCCTCCAGAAGGCGTTAGAGTCTGTCTCACCTGGCTCGGTGGCTGCTGGGTAATAGGGAGGAGATGACGGAGGTGAGAGATGATGTTAAAGGTCGTTGATAAGAAGAGGATGAAGGAAAGCCTCATTCGTTGCCAAGCGTACTCTGTAGTGTGGCACTATCAATCGGTAAAGCAAAGCAAGTTTACTTTTTATAGCGTTTCTGCACTGGTGGGCCGTGAGAGCCTGCCAGACCTTCTCTGATGGCCTAAAACAATCGCAATCATGCGATTTTAACTATATCTTCTCCATGAATACTTATGAAATAAATCCAGAGTATTGCTGCTTCTAAATATGTGTTTCATATTTAATCATTTAAACACTCACATTTCAGCCATTACTTTTTGCCAGGGTCAGAAATCTTCCCGGAGGCCTTTACTATCTCTTCTGCAAGCCCCGAGGCATAGCATCAGTGTCGATAATGAAATGAAATCAAATTAAATGATCTGCATTTATATAGCGCTTTTCAAGTCAAGACCTCCCAAAGCTCTTTACAGTGTGCTCCACATTTCCCAATAGCGGCCGTGCAGCCACGTAAGGCGCTAACCTGCTTATTGGGGGTATTAGGGGTTCAGTGTCTTACCCAAGGACACTTCGACATGTAACACGGAGGAACCGGGATTCGAACTGCGATCTCTTGATCCCAAGACGAGCGCTCTACTTCCTGAGCCACTGCCGCCTAATGAAGTTGAAGTATTTACACAATCAGATTCTGAGGGCCTGGGCCTTCTAGCAGGCGTAGGAAAACATCAGTGGTTTCACAATCTATAATTGGTGAGGGGGTGGTAACGAAGTTTCACAAAAAAAGGGGGGGGAATTAAAATATCCGTGTGGAACATTGCCCTGCGACGCAGTTTTTAGAGGGAGCGGATCATTATCCGATCCAGTATTCCTCAGTACATTCTTAAGTTTGTGTTTCCCTTAATGAAATGCAACTCCTGAACTTCAGTTGCACTCATGCGGCCCCAAACCATGACATTCCCAATATCATGTTTGACTTTAGGCAAGGTGAGAAGCTCAGTCATCCGGGAGGGACTCGGAGTAGAGCCACTGCTCCTCCGCGTTGAGAGGAGCCAGTTGAGGTGGCTCGGGCATCTAATAAGGATGCCTCCTGGACGCCTCCCTCGGGAGGTGTTCCGGGCATGTCCCACCGGCAGGAGGCCCCGGGGGCGGCCCAGGACACGTTGGAGAGATTATGTCTCTCGGCTGGCTTGGGAACGCCTCGGGGTCCCGTCGGATGAGCTGGAGGAAGTGGCTGGGGATAGGGACGTCTGGGCTTCCCTTTTAACGCTGCTGCCCCCGCGACCCGACCTCGGATAAGCGGAAGACAATGGATGGATGGATGGATGGATGGACTTTAGGCACGACACCAAGATGTTGGTACTCCTCACACTGTTGCCGCTACACATGCTGCCCACTATCGGAGCCAAATAAATTCAACTTCGTCTCATCAGACCAGAGGATTACTTTTATTTTGTCAAAGTAATGCTTCATCAGTGATGTTCCATCAAACATTCTAATGAAATCTTTGCACAAATGTCACATATTGTGTGTTATTGAGGGTTAGATCGATTCAGACGAAGCACTTCTGAAGGCCTGTGTGTGAAATGCACAGCCTGCCACTGAATCTCAGGTAGAAGTGCCTGCATTTTACATTAAAATGAAAAAAATATATATTATGACAGTGAAACTTGGGGACGGATATAATCAATAGTCTTTAGAGGGTATTTTAATAAAATCCAGTTAGTAATTGCACGAATGATTTTGCTTTGGATTGTACCCTTTAATGACAAGAAATATTTTCCCCTTTTGCCTCATTCTTTTTACCTTTCGCTTTTACCTCTCTCCCTACCTACCTTTACCTCTATACCTATCACTCTCTCTCTCTGTCTCTCTCAGTCTCTCTCTCTCTCTCTCCCCAGCTTCCTCTACCTCTCTTTACCTACCTCTACCAACATCTCTTTTTAGATAAATCTACTTCCTTCCCTCTAATTCTACATCTACCTCTCTATCTGTACCTAGCCCTACCTACACCGCTCTGTACCTAAAACTACTTCTCTCAACATCCTTCTACCTATCTCTACCACTACCACTCAACCTATTTCTTCATCTCTACCTCTATCTCCTTCGACCACTATCAACAACTATCTCTACCTCTCTCTACCAAATTCTACTTAGGGATGGGTGGGGGCCAAAAAAATTATATTTTTTCTTATGTAGACTGAGCTGAAGAAAAATGTAGGTCCAATCAGCTAATGATTTGAATAATTCTCTAGAGGATATTTACTATAGTCATGTGACGACACTGTAAAACTTAAAATGAGAGCCCTCATAAATCAGGCAAAGGGCCACACTAGATGTAAGATCGGGCCTGAAGAAATCCAGCCCAACCCGGCCGAAAGCGACCGATTAACTAGATTTGAGCGAACGACTCGGAAGTAAACCCAAAGCTTTTTTTTAATGAATTACAGAACAAACGCAAATACACGACCATCCAAAAATCCTACAATGCCGCATAAACAATACACTGTACTACAAACCAAAATAACCCAAAGCTTTACTTTACTACAACTTCAGGCCGACTCGCTCAAATTAAGTGTGCATTTTGACAAGGTGCAGCGAAATTAAACTGAATAACAAGGCACCAAAAAATCATATTCTGCAGATTACAAGCTGTAAATAGTAAAATATGTACCCAAAAAGCAGGAAGAAAGTTTGTAAAGTTTGCAAACTTTTGGCGAGAAGTACAAATGACGTCTGATGTAAGCGACGTGGAGGTGGAAAGAGGAAGCAGTGCATCTTCTACCATGACACAGAGGATGAAAACGCCTTTGGATTCTGTGATTTGGAGTTAGACTGATAGTTTGGTGGGTATGTTCTTTATGATAGATTTATCTGAATAATATGACTTCCGAGCCGAAGGGAGCATTTTTGACGAACTGCAGCGCTGAGATGTGTTACTCAAGTAAAAGTACTGTTGCGTCATAAAGATATTACTCAAGTAGAATTAAAAAGCAGTCACCTGAATAATTAAATTAGAATAAGTAAGTGCGTGCTGTGCAGATCTTTCACTTAATGATTGACATTTTTTAGCCAGGTTTGGACCCGGGCCCAAGATCTTACCCATGGGCCACATAGAAACACTAACTTAACCTGGTAATAGTCCTTTGAAGAACCCTACATTTGATCTTTGATCTAACTCATGACATTTTATTAACAAATTTGTCTGGATGGAAATCATTGGTGAAGGCAAAGTTCTTACTGCCTGTTGTTTTCCAATACTATAATCTTCTGTTCAGCAACCTTTTCTAAAAGCCAGCACGTCAAGGTGCCTCACAACACGAAAGGGGGATGTTTCTAACCTTTAATAGAAAGACTTAAGCAACTCAGCTTGTTATAAAAGGGCAAAGTGACCTCTTCGATGCATTTAACGACATGGCTAATATAAAAATATTCCCAAACGTTTTTTTTTATTCAAGCACAGAAAGCGTAGTTTTCCTCCCCACAACAATGCAAATATGGTGCCGGGGGACTTGAGAAATTTCGTCTTAAAGTTGACCCAATTAGCTTGTTTGCTGTGGACCCTGTACCTCATTGAAAGAACACAACACTTTCAAAATAGTAAATCCCATTAACACGACATTTGAGGCGAGCTCCAAAACAGACGGCGATCGCAGTGAACAGCGATTGCATACCGCTTATTTCTGCTTGGGGGTAGGCGATTGTTGCTTTTTGTTCGTGTCATTTCCCGCGTGTTTTGATATGATATTGTCTAGCTATCACCCCGTTAGTGTTGAAGCTGCCAAGGGTCTTCCATTTTGGTTTGCCCCCGGTAAGAGCTTGTTGGCTGCCCACTGTGTGTTGTTTGGCTGGCTAACCTCTCATAAGCGTAGGTTTTGATGGGCAAGCCTGGCGTTAGAACCGATTCTACTGTCTCCCTTGGTTTATTCCCAGCCGAGTTATCGTTTATCTCCCTAGCCATTACTTTTCATTGTTGGTTCCTGGTTATCCTGGGTGCACACACTGGGGTTTTTTGCTTGGCCAGCCTCACCTTTTCTTGCCAAGGCTGCTGCCATCTTTTGTTGATCGGTCCCGGTTAGCTCCCCATTGGCAGATCCCAGTGTTTTTTTTTTGGGTGGGTTGCCAGTTAGCCCCTGTTTGGCCGCTCGCCCTTTCTTGTACCATTACTACATACATCTGTGCATTCCCCACAAAAACTAAAAAAAAACTGTTTAAAACACGTGTAACCTCTTCAGCTAAATAACACGTAAAACTAGGGTGCTGGTGTTCCTCCTATGACATCACAGCTCAGGATGACAAAGACATGCTGTATACAAAATGCATTATATTTTTGGAACATTTTGAACAATTGGAACATACCAACAAAATATAGTTTTTGTGCAAAATACATGTACTACTTCCTCACATTTTGCATGTTTTAAAAATTTGGACTACTTTCAAAGATCAGGCACAAATGTTTTCCTTTAAAAGATATAGTTAAAGTCGGTTTTAGGGTAGTATCATCTCGTCGAGAAAAATAAAAAGCTCATCAGAGAATAACGTACACTTGTTCAGATCCCTGGGATGGTCTCTTTGGTCATGGATGGCACAATAAATCACTTGGGAAAATGTTGTTGTGGTGTGCTCGTTTTTCGACAAACAGCGAATTTGTGAAAAGATCCAACAGACGCCGGCGTGCGCCTCGGTTGACTATTGCCAACCCGCGGCACCTTTGTTCCGACAAGAGCCGTCTCTTCACATTATTTCTGTGTGACCGAGGCTGTTACTCTCAAATTGACCTTCCATGCACAAACATGCACATACATCACCTCTGACTCAACATTTTGTGTCCGCCACACACACCAACGCACCACTACCCCCACACAACTGTCAATCACGGCCCCGTGGGTGACTTGACACAGACCTAAAAACAAACCGGACACTTACAAGGACACACTACAGTACGAAGCAGGACTGTCTCATGGCAGATTTTATATCTATATTCAAAAGAGTCTCCCCCAAACCCTAGTATCCCCTACAAAGTGAATTTTAGGGTTTTTGTTTTTTACATGAAAGCAACCCAAGAGCACTATTGCATGGGGATATTCAACCGAGCAAACATATTTACCGTATTTTCACGACTATAAAGCGCACCGTGTGAAAGGGCGCATTCTCTGCAGGTGGTTCTCTTTTTGAATTTGACACTACAGCAAGCACACCGACATGATAGGGTGGGGGCAATGGTGTATTTTTCCCCATGACCCCATTACAGAAAAACAAGCTCGATGTGGAAAAAAAACATACTAATAGTACTGAACAAGTTTAAAACATATTGAAGCAACGGAATGTTTGCAGTATAAGGAAAATTGGCCAAAACCTTTCTAAATATTTAAATATGAAATAAATAGTTTTTGTGCAATGACATTTTATGGCTTGTGTGCACACATTTTGATATTGCATTTTCAAACTTTAGATTGGTTGAGAACAAAAAACGAAGAAGAAAAAAATGTATCTTTGAACAATGACATTTACTATCCATGTCTTGTCCTCTTTCAACATAATGTTTTTCAGTGTTTATTTTCAATCACTATCAAGATTATTGGTCTTCTATCATGGGGGAAAATGGAGATCCATTGATTTAAGAAAATACAACAATCAATTCGTTGTTGATTAATTGATTTGTTATTGCCTCTCTATCATCCACAGTACAGTGGAACCTCGGTTCTCGACCATAATCCGTTCCAGATCCCTGTTCGAAAACCGATTTGGTCGATCACCGAAAATCGTTTTTCCCATTAAAAGTAATGTAAATCATTTTTAATCCGTTCCAACACCCTGAATGATTAGCAAGAACGTAAACATGAAGCTAACCCAGGCTAATTGTACATTCGCGTTAGCGTAATCTTCCGTACGAAAGATTACGCTAACATGAACGTGTAAAAATTTAAAAAATCAGGTCGTTTACACGTCATTTAGCACCCTTGTCTCCACAACAAGTGGTGAGCGGTTAAAGGATAAAGAAAATAATTATGAATAGGATTTCTTACCTTTGTGGTGCTCAGCAGAAGCCATGCTGTATGTATAGCAAAATCGGAAACTCGCACACCTTCTTCATATTTTGCTATTATTTCTTTCTTAAATGCAATAGTTGTAAGCACTACTCTTCTTTTTTCACCTGTAGCAACTTTGCTGCTTGTACCAAACCTTCTTCCGAGGCATAATTAGGGGTTAAAACACTCCGTTCACCGATTTTAAAAACGAAAGCAAAAAGAAGTGTGCGCTCACGTGACAACAGTTCTTCACGAGGGGTGGGGGCAATCTACACCCGTACGCCGCTCACCATCGCCCCTAGCGTACCGGCGTTCGAATTCCGATTTTTTGAACGAAAAGCGAAGCAAGAATTTCTGGTCGAGAACCGATTTGTTCGAACTGAGAAGCGTTCGAAAACCGAGGTTCCACTGTATATTTTAAAATTTGTATAAGATATCAGATAACTCAATTCCAATCACAAGCATAAATAAGACAAAAAATTCCAGTTGTGATCTTCAATAAAAATGATTGAGGACTTCAACCAAGAACCCAACAGATGCTCGATCATCCCTCAGCGAGTTCCACATTATTGAATAATTTACACTTCATGTTTACATTGGAATTACAACAGTCTGCAGAAAGCGGATAGGAAGATTCTAGAAAATACATTTATGGAGTGCTAAAATGTACAAGCAGCACCACAGAATGTGGCCGACGTCCGAATATACGGAAGAGACAATGCGTTACCTGTAAGTTATTATAATGTAGGCCTTGGATTCGTCCGTCTCAGAGGACTGGACACGTCAATCAATATAGAACCGAGAGCACACAACAAAACAAGAAACAAAAGGCTTCTTGCCGGGCTCTTGATTGACAGGCGTACAGCCCTCTGTGCCTATTTTAAATGTCAACACCTCCCGTGTCAAGACACACTTTGCGTCAGCCGCCACCTTCTCCTTATTAGCTAAAATTGCAGGGAAGTCTTCCTATAGCTTTGTTCTTACTTCTCCACTTCGCATTGACAGCTTGAAATAGGATTGTGCTGTCACACGTTTGATGTGCTAGCTTGTGAGTGGGAGACGAATGGTATCGAGAACTCACCCTCGATAAACACGGGTCAAAAATAAGACAATTTGGTTCAAGGGTGGAGGTGGGTTGATGTAAACACACATACAAAAATAGCTCATTTTCAGAGTCTGAAATAACGTCTATCCGGACGGCCGGGGCGTGCATCTTTTACGTCGGGCGTACAAGTTACAGAAAAGTGGCCGACAACTTTTTCAAGAAAAAACAAAAAAATCTTTCAGTTTTTTTTTTCAAATCAAACGCTTTATTTCGATTTCCAAATCTTCTTCTGGTTTGGAAATTTCGGAATTTTGTTCCGCAATTGGCACACTCGGAAGCCAATCAGAAACTAGCATTGAATAACTTTGTGCTTCCGGACTTTACCGAGCGTTATAAGGTCGTGCATTTGCATATCATTTTTCAAAGTAGACGCACAGAAAACACAAGAAAAATGGTAAAGTGGTTAGGAATCCAGCCAAAACTTCAGCCTCAGAAGAAAGATTCAAAAGAAGCTAACAAAATTTATGACGCTCCAAAACGTAAACTTACAATAAAAGCATCGTGGAAAGAGGAGTTCACGTAGCTTGTAGCAGACGACGCAACGCAAACATTGCATGAATGAACATGAATCAATACAGGTACATACTGATGGCAGATGGAAAACAGTGATGTCAATTACATGCAATGAATGCATACATGTCAATCTGTACGGTTTTGCCGTACAAAGTACGTTTTTTTGTGCATCTTAAGACGAGTATGACGTACAAGGAAATCTGTACGGAAAAACGCAAATTTGTCAATCGCATGCGTCTGCCGCCTGGGGATATCCAGTCATGCATCATTCTGGAAAAAAAAAAAATGGTGTACGATTATTTTGTATATTGTACGGGAAAATACGACAGTTTGTACAGGCATGGAGCCGTGAAGGTTGACAGCTATGTGAATGGTATAAGTAGATTTATAATAAACTTAATTTTGTGTTGTTCTTTTATATATTCTGATGATCAATCTTTAATATTTTGCAACAATGTTTTTTTTTTTGCGATGAGTCGTCTTATTGTGTTTCAAGTTGTGAAAAATGGGGCATGCAACTTTATGGCTGGGCAGGAAACTTTTCAGAGTTGTCTGGTGTCCGGTAACTTTTTGTCATGAGTTTCAGACAATCATTTTGTTGAAAATTAGGCTGTCAACAGCATCTTATACAGGCTTTCATTCAGAAATATGGTAAATGGTAAATGGTCTGTATTTAGAAATATACACTATAGTTCAAAAGTTTTTAGCCCACCCAGACAACTTGGTGTTTTCCATGAAAAAGTCACACTTTTATCAAATGAGTTGTCTAAATTCTGTGTTCCCATATTCTTTATGCCATATAATAATCCCTCGGTTGTACCGGTTAATGGAGACCAGAACCCCCTGACGGCCGCCTATCCCCAGCCCACTGGAGAAGTGATAATACGCAAAGTGGACTGGCACCTTGATAAAAGCCCCCAAGGGGTCAAACTTACCTCGAAATGACATGCTTACCGACTGAAAGTAAACCAAGTGAGCCAGGTCTCCGTGATGATTAAAATACAACCGTCTCGAATGTAGCGGTTTCCCACAAGTTGTACCTCCAGGTCATTCAATTCATGGGTAATGGATCTGGCGTTGGTAACATGCAGGCTCGGCAGGGGTGGCTTCAAAGAGAGATGTTAGCCTAGCCGTAGCAGTTGGCTGGATCTGCAGCCTTGCTATTTGCCTTCTCTCCCGACTCCAACTCAGCGCTTCCCGAACACGATAATAATCCACCAAGCCCCTGTGGGTGATCACTATTATTTTGTGCTCTTCGGACTGCAAAGTCAGATTTAATTCATGAATTATTGTCAATGTAACAAGCTGCTAGAATTTAGTTGTCATTTAGTTGCACTGATAAGTTTATGCTCTTTTTAATAATGGATACCTGCAAAAAACAATGTGCATACCTGTCAATCTGTATGGTTCTGCCGTACAAAGTACGTTTATTATGCATTTTAAGACGTGTACGACGTACAAGAAAAACTGTACGGAAAAACGCAAATTTCTCAATTATGACACCGACTATCACGAAAAGGCAATTCAATCAAGTCAAACGAGTTCGCTGCGGTAGCCTCTATCTCGGTATCGTTTTTTTTCATTGCAAACAAAGCGAGCTGTTTGATGTAGTGAAAGGAAGTCCGTCTCCTTTTAGTCGACCGGCTTTTTCGGCTGAACTCATTAAAGAGAACGGCTCTCAAACGGCTCACTTGCTTTGACGCATTATATTACGAATTATTATGTTGTATAAAGAAGTTAAGAAAAAAAGGAAGAATAAAATTAGAAAGTCTTTCTGAAAAAATAGTCTGTGCAATAACCTGTGCAGCCCTTTGAGACTCTTTGTGATTAAGGGTTATACAAATAAAAGTGACTTGACTTGACTTGACTTAAACAGAGAGCAACCCTTGTCCTCTTACTCAAGACTTCACTGTGACTTAAGGCTCACTGGCCATGTTTCTTTTTTACCTGATTGTGCCTAGGATTGTCAGGATTTCCTTTCTTAACTCTGTTTTGAATTCTTCACACTCATACCCTTTTTTAAATAAAGGTTTTACTCACGTTTCTCTGAGTCCTTGGACTTTCCATCAACCTTCGGATCCCAGCTTGTAAGGAAGGGACCAGTCCCGAAAAGGGTCTTAACGCTGTGGCCACAGACTTGCCTGGATCTTTACTCACACGCTGGGATCGTCAGGTATCTTGGAATCCGGCTCGGAGGACCAAGTAAATGTTAGGTTAACCCCAACACCTGCAATAAAACCTGCACTCAAAGAAGACACAGAGACGTGAGTATAACTTACTTGCAAGGAGAATGACCGGAGACTGCCCAGTTACAGTCTACCACTCACTCTAAAACAGTCTCCGTTGTCCTTGCCTTTTTATTGTATTAGGAACGCCCTAGTTTACATAAGGTCTCTTCTGCTAAAGGGAGGGGGAGTGAGAGAAAACCAGTTGAGACCTGTTTTCACACCAACATGTTATCGTATCAACACCTGTTTTCACTCACAACAACATGTTATCGTATCAACAATATTGCTACTATTGAACTAGGCGAAAATGGCACACTAAGCAAGAATGGCACACAGTATGCAACAGTAGAATAACATATTTACAGTTTAAATCCATCAATTACCAACAATAATTTAATGCAGAAAATGAATTAATAATTTAAATAAGAAAATGTATTATTCTACAGTTTGTAAGGGCATGGAGCCGTGGAGGTTGACAGGTATGAATGTGTGGGTTGCCAGGGTTTTTCGTTATTTTGACTATTATTACGCATTGTTCTTCATTGTCTTAGCTATTGTTAATGAAATGAAATGAAATGATCTGCATTTATATAGCGCTTTTCAAGTCAATGACTTCCCAAAGCGCTTTACATTGTGCTTCACATTTCCCAATAGCGGCTGTGATCTCTGCAGCCATGTAAGGCGCTAACCTGCTTATTGGGGGTAATTGGGGGTTCAATGTCTTACCCAAGGACACTTCGACATGTAACACGGACAAGCCGGGATTCGAACTGGGATCCCTTAATCCTAAAACGATCGCTCTACCTCCTGAGCTACATCATTGTCACTATCAGCCAATCAGGTTGCTATCCTTTGATTTCAAAATCCCTTTAGGCTGATCCGATTTTGCAACCCAGGAGATTTCATAAGAAGCACCCAGGGTAGGTAGGCCCTTTAGATCAGGTTAGAATTTTTTTATTAGAGGTTTGGGTTCCCCGATTCTCCTTGCAAGTTCAAAATCCATTGATGTCTTCTCTCCTTTTTTTGATTGTGTACTAAATATTAAACTTATTATGTGCCTGTAACCAAAACCTTTTTTGGTAAAATACTGTATTTTAGGGGTTTACAATTTTTAATCATATATTTGCGCATGGGCTTCCACATGCCTGAAGCATATTTTCAGAAAAACAACCCTTATTCTCCTCATCATGCAGTATCACAACCACAACTTACGACTTGACTCTCCTCATCTTGTAGAAGAGGTCGAAACCCGAGCTCTTCTCATGTGGACTTGAATCGTACTCCCAGAGACCAAGAAAGGACTCTGATCACGGCGGCCCCCCGCAACCGCCGACAGCGCCAGGGCACGGCTCACATCTTTCTCGTGGTTGTGAAAATATTCAAAGCCACCTCACCGCAGATCACCATTTGATTAGATTTTATTTTCCCTAGAGAGCCGAGGCGCCGTTCGGCGTTGCCTCAAGATCACGATGCTGGAAATCATTAAGTACCTGAACGCTTCAAGGCTACCTTGAAAAATTAAATGAAAGGTTTCGTTAGCGGAATTGGCAATAGTTAATTTAAAGCAGTGTTTCATAACTAGTGGGTAGGAACTCAAAAGTGGGACACGGACCTTTTTTCAAGCAAAATAAGAGAAGAAGAAAAATAACAGAGGGTCAATTACACTCTTTAAGAGATAATGGCGATAATGCCCTGCTCGATCTTTTCTTCTTGTGCTGTAAATCTGGATTGTGTTCCAGAGCGACCACATCTCCTTTTATTGGTATTTTGTTATACTTCTTTTACGTCCATAATAATAGTTACCCAAGAAGTTAGTCATGAGGGGAAGGAAAATTGGAAAACAACGACAACAACGATCAAAGGAAATTCTTCTTATACAGTGGAACCTCGGTTCTCGACCATAATCCGTTCCAGAACCCTGTTCGAAAACCGATTTGTTCGATCACCGAAATCATTTTTCCCATTAAAAATAATGTAAATCGTTTTAATCTGTTCCAACACCCTGAATATTTACCCTGAATGTTTAACGTAAACTTCAAGCTAACCCAGGCTAATCAGACGTTCGCGTTATCGTAATCTTCCGTACGAAAGATTACGCTAACACGAACGTGTAAAAGCAAAATAAAAAGGATAAAGAAAATTATGGATAGGATTTCTTACCTTTGTGGTGGTCAGCAGAAGGCGCAGGTGGACGGCCATTGCTTGCTTATAGCACTCACTCCCTTAGCCACATCACTAATTTCACAGCCTCCTTCTTTTTTAGTATCGTACTGATCGTAGATTTAGCCATGCTGTATTCCCTAGCAAGATCCGAAACTCGCACACCTCCTTCATATTTTGCTATTATTTCTTTCTTAAATGCTAATAGTTGTACGCACGTCTTCTTTTTTCACCTGTAGCAACTTTGCTGCTTGCACTGACTTTCTTCGGAAGCATAATTAGGGGCTAAAACACCCGTACGCCGCTCAGCATCGCACCCTAGCGTACGCACTCACGCATTACCGTCGTTCGAACTCCGATTTTTTTGACCCAACAGTGAAGTAAGAATTTCTCAAAATTTTTGGTCGGACTCCGATTTGTTCGAACTGAGAGGCGTTCAAAAACCGAGGTTCCACTGTATACCAAAATGGTGTCGGAGTGAAGAGGAAGAATTTCACGACCAGAACAGAAGTAGGGCCCAGATGCGTAACGTTACTCAAAATTTTATTGAGATATAGAGGAAAAAAAACAGAGCCAGCGATCCGGTGCTCGCTGGACTCGGGAAGCTAGCCCCTCACGAGTTAGGAGCGTGTTCCGAATGCGGAAGTGGTTCTTCCGGAGTGGGAGATCGTAGCGCAGTTAGACGGAAAAATAGGTCGTTAGCCGGGACGGGAGATCAGAACGTGATCGGGGTCAAAAAACGGGTCGTGGCAGGAGACAAACTGGGAAATCCGGAACGGAGGAGTGGAAAACAGGTGACAAAACGGGACCAACGGGAGTCGGAGTCAAAAATGCTTGCCTTGTGAAAACACAGGCAGCGGCTGTAGCCAAACGAATGGGCACAGGTGAAACTAATCAGTCATCATGACAAAAACAACTTTAAGCACCGTATATACTGACATATAAGCCTACATCACATACCAGCCGATCACCTAAAATTGCTCTAAAACAGGCACGTACCCAAAGTAATACGTACCCCAAATAATAATAAAACCTGCACCTAAACAACAGTAATTATTTACCGTATTTTCCGCACTATAAGGCGCACCTAAAAGCCTTTATTTTTTTCAAAAGCTGACCATGCGCTTTATAATACAGTGCGCCTTATTTATGGATCAATTTTAAAATTGCAAAGTTTTCCAACTAACTTGCAGCCGCCGACTCGATTTTCCCCCGAACGCCAAGTAGTACGCTGTGTATGCTGGGATTTATTTACCGGCGTTTCATTGGCTAACCAATGTGTCAATCATCATTTGAATCGATCACTATTGGCTAAAGTTATTCGGAGGTTAAGGGGCGGATCCTTTTTATCATTTACAGGCTGGCATTGGCTTAAACGGCAAACAAAGCCTGCAATTGGCCGAAAAAGATGTGTCAATCATCAGTTAAATCGATCACTATTGGCTAAAGTTATTCGGAGATCAAGGGGCGGATCCTTTTTATCATTTACAGGCTGGCATTGGCTTAAACGGCGAAACAAAGCCTGCAATTGGCCGAAAAAGATGAATGCGTATAGCATGTGGCTGACGGCATAGAGAAAGCATTGTTTTCTATTCTGTATTTGTAAATATTGTATTCTCCTGGATTTACTACCCTCATGGATATAAGAGGACATTGGCTGCACATTATTATGAACACAACGACTTCGGTGAGCTACTCCGGGTTTTATATTGTCCCTGTATCTTGTTTCAGACTGAACTCGATGTTTCTGTGATAAGCGGTGCAGATAATGGATGGAATGGAGTGTCTATTTTTAAATTAAACTCAATTCCAAGTGTTTATTGTCATATGCACAGTAAAGTTGCGAGCGAAAAAGAAAATAGATACTAAGGAATGGTTAGCATTTCTTGAATCCCAAGACTTTAACCTTCCGAATGATGGAACGATGCATTTGAGTGACATCTTACGGACACCGCATCCGCACGTGTTCTCGACACGTATTTGCGTCTTTGCAAGCTTTCGGAATGTAAAGGGGGTAATGAGTTGGACTGAACTATCTGACTGTTTTGTCCACGTTCCCATTGTAGCGCCTTATATTCCGGTGCGTCTTATGTATGTCAAAAATAGGACCAAAAACTATTTTTTCGGGGTGCGCCCTATAACCCGGTGCGCCTTATAGTGCGGAAAATACGGTAATTATGTAAATAATAAAGATTAATATACTGACAAAAAAAGCAAAAAACAAACATTTTAAACCATTTATGGTACCTTCTAGCAGCATTTCAACAGCAGGCAGTCGTACAGCTTTGTCGTATTTTGCAATAAATCCCTTCTTCCCATCGATTTACATTTTTCTACATTTTTACAACTTTCTTGGGACCCTTTATTATGGGCAGAAAAACAAACAAACAACAAAATCACAATAAAATGAGATGTGGTCCCTTTTCAGTTTGACTGAACAGGATGAAGGAAATAAGCAGGGCATAATCGCCATCTACTGTTAAGGAGTGCAATTTACCCTCCATTCTTTCTTCTTTTTCGCATTATTTTGCCAAAGCAAAGCCCCGCAACCCATTATTGGGTCCCGACCCACCAGTTGAGAAACAATGCTCTAATGAACTTCATGGCAAATAAATACACATTCCTAGACTTACAAGTATTTTAAAAAATGACCGTTTATATAATACTTATTATTAAATCAGTACTGTATAGTTTTTTTCTTACAACATTTCTTTGTCATGATTACTCATTACACTCCCCTGTGCCCGCTGATTGGTTCCCCGCCCTACTTAAGCTCAGTCCTTTCACTCACCTGTTGCCAGTCCGTCAGCGAACCTGTGTTTCTACAAGGCAAGCACTTTGACTCGGACTCCTGTCGGTCCCGCTTTTTGCACCCGTTTTCCACCCGTCCGTTCCTGATTTTCTCGTTTGTTTCCGGCTACGACTTGTTTTTTGACTCCGACCACGTTTTGCTCTCTCGTCCTTGCTTACGACTCAATTTTGATCCCGACCACGTTTTTTTCTCCAGTCCCGTCTATCGACCTGTTTTTTCCGTCTTCGACACCACGATCTCCCGCGTCGGAAGATCCACTTTCGAATTCGGAACATGTTCCGATTCTGTGAGCGGCTTGCCTCCCGTGTCCAGCGAGCACTGGATCACGAGCGCTGCTTTTCCTCTTTACCTCAATAAACTTGTGGTTAACGTTACGCATCTGGGTCCTTATTCCATTTTGGTCGTGAAAGTTTTGGTTTTGCTGATCTTTTTTTTTTTTTTTTTTTTTTTAAAGGTGAATACACTACTTAGTGACTACTATATCTGGTTTAGAGTGCACTATTCTAAAATTGATTTCATTCTTTCTTGATTCGGGTCATTAGGAAGGTAATTAGGGTGCAAAGGTGGGATCTTAAGTCAGACTAGTTGAGAACTACTGATTTAAAGGGTAAGTTCAGCTTTTACTTCCTGCACTCTGAAGCCGTGACCTTTTGATTTCTATCTAGAGAGTTAATGTCCTGGGTCATCAAAAGATGGCCATCGCCGTGTAATCACAGGTCCGGCTTTAAATGAGGCACGAAAATTTAAAATACCCCTCATTTTCACTTTCTTGAAATATTCAGCCGTGCAATCAAGTCTTACAGAAGAGCACACGGGAAATTGCAGAAAAATTGTCCTGGGAAGAAATAATCACCAAAAGTCGGGTTGAATTTCCTGCTAATTTCTCTTTCGAACACGGTGTACTACCATTACAAAACAGTCCATTTTTCCCCCCTCACGGTTCAAACATTACCGGAAAGAAACATACTGTGTCTGTCTCATTACACCCAAGCTCCTATTAGCTCACCATGCAGATCAATTTTCTGCTCGACCTAATCGGGTTTAAAGAGGTGAGACTCTCCTCTCAGTCCATTAGGCTCATTAGGAAACGAGTGCGAACGCAACGTGAGAAGGTAGCAACCTGAGCGAGTCTTTGACGGCTTAGCCTCTCGCCCCCCGCCCTCGTTCGCCATTCTCATGCCATCTACCAAGCTGCTTTGTGACTTCAAGCTTTCACTGTGTTCTTTTTATCTTGCGTGGCTCAGACCAGGCCAGAATCCATTGGGAGACTGATCAGCCATTGCTTTAAATTTAAGAGAGGTGGAAAAAATGGATGGCTGGTGCGTCACTCATTAATTCTGAAATTGGCTAAATCATCTCTTTTCAAACATGCACATTCATACACAATTTTAATAAACAAAGTTTTGGGTTTTTTTTTTTTACGGTACAAGCCGTACAAACCTTGAAAATCAGTTCTGAATCAAGTGCCATTGACAGATTCAGCTCTCAATCATCCGTTTTGCATTTAATGGGGTTCGCATCAAGTTAATTTAAGTATGCATCCTAGATGAATCCAATTAAGTTTTAAACAAATATATGCCCCATGTAATCAGACAACTGTTGGTGTAATAATAGTCCATAGTTTGCAATAGTCTGTGGTCCTTGCAGCTTTTTAAGACTCCTTGTGATTAAGGGCGTTACAAATAAAATATATATATATATATATATATATATATATATATATATATATATATATATATATATATATACACACATGTCATGATTACTGATGTGAAGCACCTTTGCCCGCCCCTTTGGCGCCAACTGCCTCGGACTCTAATTGGCTCCCTGTCCCTATTTAAACCCACTCCTGTCTGTCGCCTGTTGTCAGTCCGTCTGTGAACCTCAGTTTACTCTAGGCAAGCTTTTTTCGGCCCTGACTCCCACCTGTTATTGCTCCCGTCTGTTGCCCGGCTTTCGACCAATTTCCGATCCCGACCACATTTTTGCTCTCCAGTCCCGGCTACTGACCTGTTTTTTCCGTTCCCGACACCGCGATCGCTGGCCACGGAAGTCCTTCTTACGCGTTCAGAGCGACCAGCTTCCCGCGCCTAGCGATTACTGGCTCGTAGGTGCAACCCTTCCCTTTCTTCCAATAAAACTGAGAGAAACACCAGTGGGTCCTGTCTACTTTCTGGTCCTGACATTATATATATATATATATATATATATATATATATATATATATATATATATATATTCTTAATTATTCTAATTTCAAGAACTGATCTAGGATAATGACAAGCTAAGGAACAATTGGTGAGTGAATGTTACACCTCATTATGTGAACGGAGGATAACCAGGCAGAAGAGATGTCCACATCTATGCACCCACTCCTACAGAATACTAAAAATGACAGAGGCAAACAGGAAGTATTATTCACCCCGTAGTACGCAGTTCTATTGGCTAATGTTAGCACCTTGAAACGTTTCAATTCAATTGGTCTGACAAGTGCAGGAACAATTTGGTGAGTTAGCGTCACAGTTCATTCTGTGAACGAAGGATAACCAGGTATTCGCTAATGCTAAGGGTTAATATAGTGTCCATCAGATTCTTGGAGACTCTATGATTCTGGAATGAATTGAAATATTTATCACTCCAATTCACTGAAAAGATTATTTTCTTTTGAACAAAACCATTCACAGCTAACAGATGCAACGTCATCCATGAATTGTATGACTATAGTAATTTTCTATATGTTTGCGTCAGGTTCAAATATGAACAGTTTGTCTGATAGATGGACAGGAATGAAAGTGTAAGGGTACTGCGTCGTCTGAAGGACCCCAGGGCGGATGAGCAAGATGGCGGATGATGTGGCCGCAAGAAAATTAAGAAAATGAAAGGCCCGACTATAAAAAAGAGGAAGGCGAGAATAGAACTTGAAAGCGACCCAGAGAAAATGGGATTAGAGTGAAACTGTAAGAATGCCAGATAAGGGTAACAGTAAGTAGTTGAACTAAAAACAGGCGAACAAAAGTGGGGAATAAAGAGATAGTGGGATTTGTTTTGGTTCAGAAAGCAGCATGAGCCAATGACCAGCAAGAAACTCTCATGGAATTTTAATACAGAGCGATAGATACTCTCCTGGCTATTCGTATGTGTTTTTTGGCATGAACAGAACACTGGGGGGCATCCAACTTTTTAAGGGTCTCAGAATGAAAATCATTTTTCTCTCATTCACAAATCAAGTATTACACTTGACTTTCTATTCTACATTTGATTTTTCAAATTAAATTTGTCATGGCTTGTGAAGTAATTTGTTAAAACGAGTCAGAAATAATGCATTAGATATAGATTGTTTTGAATATTTGTTGTAGAAAGGAAATTATTGATTTAGTACTGGAGGTACCAGGAGCAGACATTGAAAGGACGGATTAAACATTGATTTTCGGGTTTTATTATTGATGAACACTTAATATAGATAAAAAATTGGGAATACATAAAATTGACAGTATCCCGACATAGCCATGTGACACAACAAGAAATACTCATTAACAGATTTGTATGCACTTACCTGATTTTAATGAAACATGAGCTTGAATAAAATAGAATAAAACAATAAAGTAATGGAAAAAAATAAAATAAAAGGGAATGTAATAATAAAAAAAATTATATTTTTTTCTAAAGCAAAACACAGCGTGGAACAACAAAAGTATTCTATTTCATCGGGTCAATGAAACAAGCTTGTTTGAAAAATTAAAACAGCTTGACCTATTTGTATTTTTAAAATATCCATAAATGCTATCAGCAAATATATTGTCGCTCTTATGTGATCAATTCTCTCCAAAATCTACAAAAAAAAAAATCTGAAAGGTGGAAAAACACTGTTATTCCACCCAAAAATGAATTGGAGATGTTGTTTTTAGATAAAAAAAATTGATGAAAATGAAAATTTAGAAGAAAATTACTATTCAAGAAACTATTTTAAAAAACATTGAGGGACAATTTAGATAACAGACAAACAAAAACAAATTTTTTGTTTGTTGGGATTTGTTATTTTCACGTGACAGCAACGATATTAAAGGGACATTGTGTGTTATGGAGAGTAAATCATTTTAAATCGTACTTATTTAATCCATAATCTAATTTGGTGGTTACCGATTCAGCCAGCAGGTAGTGCAAACCACCCGAATTACTTCAACATATCCTTGTCTCCAGAATTTCTTATGAAAGAAGCAATAGTCTAAACATATTTAAATTTTTGCTTTAAATTATGGGTTTTTCGGTTTATTGGTATGGATTGATCAGTCCAGAAAGGAAATAAGAGACACAAATAAACACTGCATGTGTCACGTGGCGTGGTGGAACTGGAAGGGGTGACCGGACCAGAACGGATGCAGGAGGCAGGAAGGGAGAACTCAAATGCGTTGACGATCCATAGGTTTTATTTAACAAAATAAAAGTTGTCCATAACTCTGGCACATGACAAAACAAACAAGTTTCTTCCAACTCAATTAAACAAGACAAGGCATAACAGAACGGACAAAGTTTTAAACTAAAACAGGACAAGGCATAACAGACCGGGAATGTGTATATGTAATGAGCCCCCACTCGCAAAGCCCACAATTCAGCCTTAAATAGCAGACACTCGATTAGTTGAACTGCTTCAGCTGGGCCCAGGGGGCGGGGCAGACCGGTTGCCAAGGCGACCATGACAGAGCCCCCCCTTTAAGGGACAGCTCCCGAGGTCCCAAAAAGAAAAAAAATTACTACCTCGCGCCCCGGAATGGTTCGACGCTCACGATTGGGGCAACCCCGCTCCCTCCTCCGAACACGCAGGACCGGGGAGAGGCAGGCGCCATCTGCGTCGGGCGGATCGGAATCGGCGCTCGGCAGGGGGGGTCCGGCGGGCAAACTGAACAGGCGAAAACAGACAGACAAACAAGGGAGTCGAACAGGCAGGCAGGCCGGAGAGTCGAACAGGCAGGCAGGCCGGAGAGTCGAACAGGCAGGCAGGCCGGAGAGTCGAGCAGGCAGGCAGGCCGGAGAGTCGAGCAGGCAGGCAGGCCGGAGAGTCGAGCAGGCAGGCAGGCCGGAGAGTCGAGCAGGCAGGCAGGCCGGAGAGTCGAGCAGGCAGGCAGGCCGGAGAGTCGAACAGGCAGGCAGGCCGGAGAGTCGAACAGGCAGGCAGACCGGAGAGTCGGAGACAGACTGGCAGGCAGCAGAGTCGGAGACGGACTGGCAGGCGGCAGAGTCGGAGACGGACTGGCAGGCGGCGGAGTCGGAGTCGGACTGGCAGGCGGCGGAGTCGGAGTCGGACTGGCAGGCGGCGGAGTCGGAGTCGGACTGGCAGGCCGCGGAGTCGGAGTCGGACTGGCAGGCAGCGGAGTCGGAGTCGGACTGGCAGGCCGCGGAGTCGGAGTCGGAGTCGGACTGGCAGGCCGCGGAGTCGGAGTCGGACTGGCAGGCGGCGGAGTCGGAGTCAGACTGGCAGGCGGCGGAGTCGGAGTCGGACTGGCAGGCCGCGGAGTCGGAGTCGGACTGGCAGGCCGCGGAGTCGGAGTCGGACTGGCAGGCCGCGGAGTCGGAGTCGGACTGGCACGCAGGGGAGACGGAATAGCAGGCAATCGGCACGGGAGTCGGGCAGGCAGGCATGAGAGTCGAACAGGCAGGCGTCAATTCTTCCCGGGACCCCATTCGAGGCACAGCAATGGCCACGACGGGCGGGGCCGTGGTTCGAACGGGCAGGGAAGGTTACCTCTGCTTGCCAAATGGCGTCCTCCAGCTCTCCCCAAATCGCGCAGGGATCGTTCGCTGAGTTCAAATGTTGGCGGGCTCATTCTGTCACGTGGCGTGGTGGAACTGGAAGGGGTGACCGGACCAGAACGGATGCAGGAGGCAGGAAGGGAGAACTCAAATGCGTTGACGATCTATAGGTTTTATTTAACAAAATAAAAGTTGTCCATAACTCTGGGACATGACAAAACAAACAAGTTTCTTCCAACTCATCTAAACAAGACAAGGCCTAACAGAACGGACAAAGTTTTAAACTAAAACAGGACAAGGCATAACAGACCGGGAATGTGTATATGTAATGAGCCCCCACTCGCAAAGCCCACAATTCAGCCTTAAATAGCAGACACTCGATTAGTTGAACTGCTTCAGCTGGGCCCAGGGGGCGGGGCAGACCGGTCGCCAAGGCGACCATGACAGCATGGGTTTGATACTAACAAACTACATTTATTTACATGACAAGGAAAATTGAATCACACAAAAGAATAAAAGGACATTGTTGACACAAGCCCTCTGAGCCTTGGAAAACGGGAATGGGAAAAGAAATTTGGTAGCAATAATGGAATTAATCATCCATTAACCCATTTAGGATTATCAACTAATTTAAATGATCAGGAAAGTAAAGGGAAATATTATTTGCCCCTGCACCAAAACATTTACTTTTGAAATATTGCGTACGGTTAAAGAGATAAAGATGGGGGGGAGGTGCATGGCGAGAAAAAAAACCCTCGTCAGAACAGTCTCTCCATCTTTTTTTTGTCACATCCTTCGGCCGAAGGATCGGGAAAATGAGAACCATGGTTTGGTTTTGCCAAGTTGAACTAATTCCTCGCATGAACATGACACACAGATGCAGATCATTAATATTTTGATTACATATTTGGGGTTTCAAATATTTATGATACAGCTGGAGAGTCTGGTCACCTCCTGTGCATGCAATAAGTAGTTGGTAGAGTCAGCTAGGGGCATTTCCTCTATAGTTCTTTAAAAAAAAACTTTCGAATGGCTGTGCAAAAAAATTTACAAAGAAAATGGTTCAGGCTGGTCACTTTGAGTGTCTGAAGTTTGTATTCTTCCTTATGCTATGTAGCACTTGTTTTTGGTTGCACGACTATCTATATCCAGTGGTGAAACATTACAGTGTCCTTTAAGTTAAAAAAAAATCGGCCCCAAATGCATGCTGCTAAATAATTAATTTGTATCTTTTCACATAGTGTCTGCCTGCTGTCATTGAATTATTTTGTTCAGGAACAGATCTCATGTGAAGAGGTGCTGTCCAGAAATTAAAACTTTGTTACTCTTTGCCGCCATCTCCTTCTTAAAGTCATAATCACAGTCTCAGTCTGCTCATTCCGAAAGAATGTGCATATCTTAAATTCACTCAAACACATTTATTTTTTCTTCATTTTTTTGTTGGTTTGGGTTCTTACATTAACCATTTTCATGCTACACTAACAAAAAACTGCTATTAAGAGCATAAAGTCACTCTACAACCCTCCCATTTCCTGCTTTCTTAAGTGTTGCAGGTTCCGGATTGAGAAAAGCAGATCGGCGCGGTGGTAAAAAAATATAAAGGCTCTTAGAACTCAGTTGGGCATTCTTGAAACATACTTAATGGAGAAACGATTCTTTCAACTATTTAGGGACGCTTTAAACAACGCACCCCACCCTTGAGTCCTTCCGGTCCTCTTTCCACTTCTTTTCAAGAGTCTCATCTCATTAGCCGTACCGCTTATCCTCATTAGGGTCGCGGGGGGGCTGGAGCCCATCCCAGCCATCTTCGGGAAGAGTAAATTAAATAAAAAGAAATAAAAATGAACTAAGTTGATATAGTGATAGTAGAATGAAAAATACTTTACCATCTTGGGTGAGGGAAACACATCAGAAAAAAACAGCAGATTAGAAAGAAGCTGGAGACTGCGGCGAAAGGCCTTTACTTGCCCCAAGGATGCAATGAGTCACCCAATCAAGCATGCTGGCTCACTGTGGCCTGGAAACAAATGTGGCCGCCAGACGTTATTTGGTCACTGTGGTTACGAGGCACCCGAGCCCCGTCGAGCTCGAAGAAGAAGTGAAGTGGAAGCTCGCGTGTTCATATTTAAATGCGTGCGCTGCCAGACAATACGGACGCTTTGTAATTGCTCTGCGAAGGACTCTTATTTTGATCCCTTGCCACCGGCAAGCTACGCCGCTATTGACGGATGGAGCCAGAGTGACAGAAACCCATTTTGCCATCTCCGTTTGCCGTGTTTAATGAAATTCCTACCTGATACTGTTAGGAAGGATCTGTTAAGAGCTCTGCAGGGGCCAACAAAAATCAATCGTGGTCTGGAAGCGCCTATATGGTGTGCAAAATGATCCATAATATCGATATTATTGATAATAGGCAAGCACTCGGCTTGAATCGATACTATTCTACTGGGATCGGTGTTTCACTCATCCACCAACATTCTTAATGCGCTTAATGTAGCTAGCGTTGCCATTCTCTCTCCCTACATGAACTGTGGCTGCATTCTGCCTGATAGGCAAAAGAGAGGGCTAAGTATATGGGCCCACCCCTATCAAAAGCCAACAATAACAGAGGCAAACAAAAAGCACAGCACCCACAGTGGATTTTTTTTTCAATTATAAAAGGGATGGCAAGTTTAGTTTAAGCTCAGGGCCCACATGGTAAAAAAAAAATTCTCACAGGGGAAAGACTAGTAGATTAAAAAGGGAGAGGGAAAGAGAGAGAGAGAGAGAGAGAGAGAGAGAGAGAGAGAGAGAGAGAGAGAGAGAGAGAGAGAGAGAGAGAGAGAGAGAGAGAGAGAGAAAGATTATAAGGATGGGGAAGAAAATAAGAGATAAACAACATAACTACAGAAAGGACAATGCAGCAGGTGTGATTTGTGTGATAAAGTGGTCTGCTGCTGTGGCAACAATACAAATTAACATAAACACGTGAAAAAAAGGTAACCCTGCAGACAGCAACAAGCTGCAACCGAATTTCTTTTTAATCCATAGTCACTATGGCAACAGAGCCAATGGCAGACAATTGACACTTTATATTGTCCTTAATTTTTTTGTCAGTGCAAAGTAATCTATTTTAGTTCTCTAGTTTACTACCGGGTAGAAACGTATGTTGGCCTAGAGAAGGATAGGCACCAGCAGGCTGTACTTGCCCAAGACACACCACAGTAAATGGTTCCCCTACGACCCTAGTGGTTAAGGGATCCAACCAACCAACCAACCAAACAGTTAACATTGTTACATAGTATTTGTATTGTCGAGACATTGCCCTTTTTTTGGTTTGGTCTCTCTTGGTTTTTCTTCTAACAGAGTTGTAATAGAAATATTTATATTTATTTTTAAATGTTAGATTTTGTAATATAAATAAAACATGAAAAGAATCATTTTTGGTGCCTAAAATCTATGTGGTGTGTTTTCATATTTTTTAACTGGGGTTGGGGAATTGGGCGTTTCAATTATTCAATTATCATGACATTTCCAACTGAAAAGTATTGATAGTGGATCAGTATCTATTAATTATACCATGCATTTACTTGGATTGGATCAATCCCAAAAGTACCATTATTGTTCACCCCTAGTACGCAGTTCTTTTGGCTAATGTTCGAGCTTGAAACTATTCGGTCTCAAAAATGTCCAAATTGCCACTCTGCAAAGGCTGCTACCTGCTATTGTCAGTAGATCTAGGGAAAATATTTTCACACACACACAAAAAAATATCATTATGGAAAATTCTCTAATGCACTCCACTGCTATCCTGACAGGTGCACTCATTCAGAAAATAACATTTTTGGACAGCTTAATGACCTATTTCGACATTTACCATCCATGCAAAGTGGTTTACTTGAATAACGTCCTCGACTTGTTTCATCGGGAGTCCAGATGAACTCTGTGAACTTGTATCAACAGCAAACAGACTGATTTGCAGAACATGAATAATTAAGAGGCCAGAGAACAAATTATGTTAGACATGTATTTCTCACTAACAGGCCTGCTTGTTATTCACTGTCACTATGGCTTACAATTTGCACAATTTGTCACGCTCGTGATTCAGACTTGTTGATGTAAACAAATTTGCTGTGTTTCCTTTTTTTGCCTCTCCCAAATCCGATGGATTCAATGGTGCTATGAAAAAGACGCTGCTCCCTTGACAGATTGTTCGTGTCTATTTCTTGGACGGAAACATCCTTGAAAGTCCTTTTCCCTGAAAACTCAATTTCTGCCAAAAGAGAGAAGGGTGACCCTGCTTATCAGCACCAAGGACTTGAGATGTATTTAATGCCATTCAGTAACCTTCAGGTCTATCTGTAGTCACATGCATTGGCTATTTTCATCTTTCCTCGCCGCTTATTGTAGGTCCATTATGATAAGAATGACAAGCCGAAGCATCCTTCGTCTGTCGAGGAAGAAGAGGTACAGAATATATTGGCCGGATGACTTAAGAGCAGAGGCGGAAGGAAAAATGATTAGGAAAATGACGAAACAAGGTTTATTGCAGCATCTGAAACTCATGACAAAAAGTTACCGGACACCAGGGCAGACAACTCTGAAAAGTTGCCTGCCCAGCCATAAAGTTGCCTGCCGCATTTTCACAATATAGGCGACTAATCGCAAAAACCCCATTGTTGCAAAGTATAAAGGATTGCTAATCAGAATATACAGCATAAAATCACTTTAAAATTAAGTTTATTATAAATCTACTTATAACATTCTTTGCATGTATAGGACATCGCTGTTTTCTATCTGCCATCAGTATGTACCTGTATTTACTCATCTACATTCATGCAATGTTTGCATTGCGTCGTCTGCTCCAAGCCGCGTGAACTCCTCTTTCCACGATGCTTTTATTGTATGTTTACGTTTTGTAGCGTCATACATTTCGTTAGCTTCTTTTGAATATTTCTTCTGGGGCTGAGGTTTTGGCTTGATTCCTAACCACTTTACCATTTTTCTTGTGTTCTCTGTGCGTCTACTTTGGAAAATGATATGCACATCTACGACCTTATAACGCTTGGGTGAGTCCGGAAGCGTGAAGTTATTCGATGCAGGCTTCTGATTGGCTGCCGAGTATGCAAATTGCCAAACTGAACGAAATAAAAATAAAGCGAACGTTTAATTTGAAAACAAAAAATCTTTGTTTTTTTTTTGTTGTTTTGGGGTTTTTTTTTAATGGAAAAGTTGTAAGCCACCCGGGCAGAGATGTTTTGTAAGTTGTACGCCTGACGTAAAAGATGCACGCCCCGGGCATCCGGGCGGATGTTATTTCAGAAACTGTTTATTGTAATAGCACAGATATACTGTCATGTCCTTAATTTGATATATTGCACTTTTGTTTGGGACATAACTCAACAGAATCTTAGAAATAGAAGTAGACAATAAGCCGTAGACAAGAATCCATAATGATCCGTCTTTTCTTGTCCAGTGAGGAGGTAGAAGGTATAATAGGTTCCCTACCTTGATCTTCCACAAAGCCACCAGATTCTCAATTGGCCTTAAAAATAGCTGAGAAAGTTCTAGGACCTTTTCATAGCATTTTCTATGACAAGCTGTAAACTTCCTACCAAAGTTGAACGTGTCACTTGAACAGAAGCTGCATGACTATTATTTCAACATCTCCATTACCGTGAACTTTTTGAGCACAATAAAAGGATGACATTTATCCGTCACCCTCCCTGTTCTCCTCTCCAGACGGCTTTACCAGCATTGTCGCTGGCCTCACAAACAGACAAGCCGTTCTTGTTCCATTATGCGAGGCCTCTTCCTTGTGAGCCTTCCCTGGTGAAAGCGCTTAAAACTGAGCTCACACTGTCATTTTAAATCTGCTGCCGCTGAAGTCAAAAAGACATGTGCTTTCCTTTTAGTCGTTTGATATCTGGCCTCTGAAGTGAGGATTCTCTTTCTGTAATGTTACTGAAATTGCTTTGGCAGGGGAACAAAGGTGCCATGTTGAGTACAAAAAATATTAGCCATTTTCAATTAGAAAAAACTTGCTTTTGGATAGTTCTTAGTTTGGTTTAGGATGAACCATAAAGACAAACAATCAGATTGAATGTAGAAAACTTTGGACAATGAACATTTTGATCCTATGTGTAGAAGACTTCGAGTTGCCTAAGGCCCTGCTTTTCCTTGGAAGTGTAACACTGTGAGAAATTTGAAGAAAAGAAAAAAAGCAAACACCAGTCCTTAGGAGACATACCAAACTGGGAATATCAGACATCTATTCATCAAAAATACCCTCTTGTTGGTCGTTTACTGCAAATCAATCCATTATTTTTTAAAAGTTCTTTGAAATTAGCGCAAAGATTTTTAGGATTCTATACTACAACCCAATTTGTATTTCTGTATTTTCCCCTGTCGGAGTTCTGTACTTCTGGTTGAAAGCTACAAAGGGAATCCGGATCCCTGGCTGCAGCAGATGGTTGCCAGTTCCTAGTCAGCTGTTCAAACAGCAGCCCGATGCGCAAGCCCCTAAGGCCCTTTCAGACACTGTCAGAAGCAGCAGAGTGTGGTACACACAGTTAGCTTCCTATGTATCACCAGATATTTTATGATTCACACCTGTATGTACAAACGAAATCCAATACAAAAGTCCTAGTGCAGTTTTTACAAAGATTAAATGACACCCCAGTCTTCCTTCCACTTATATTTTGACTATTAACATGTATCTGGCTTTTGTTTTGCCAATTCGATAGTGCCAAGTGGGATCTCTGAATCTCAGCACTCCCACTGACCAGTGTGGACTTCTTGACTGACTCCTGGGTGAGGGGTAATAATTATTGTTAATAAAATCTCCCAACCGACTTGAGCTGAGTCAACAGAGTCTCATTTCATATCTAGCCAGTTTATCTGATGTACTCCCTGAGTGTGTTTGACCAACGATTGCTATGCATTACAGTACAGTGGTACCTCTACTTACGAAGGTCTTATATGGAAATTTCAGGTTATGAAGTTCTTGAACGGGAAAATATTGCGTCTAGTTACAAAGGCGTTTCAGGATACAAAGTAAAAAATTCACCACAGTACGCGCTGCTACTAGCCGCTTCAAGAGGTTTCCTGAACATGAAAAAACTTTAAATTACTTAAAATCTGCCAGGCAATCTGGTGCGCATGCATGTATCCCAGTGTGCTCTTCGGGTCGCCATCAGAGTCAAGAGTTCAGAGGTCAGAGATGACGAGGAGAAGTGGTTTCGGCAAGATAGTAAGGGGGTGGAAAGGAATAACCCGGAAAAAGTGTTGAAAAGTCTATTGTACATCTGAATAGCAAAGACAGCAAAAGCAAAGGTTATTGGAGCAGTTTTTCAAAAAACTTAAGGCGAAAAGGTGAATGAATACTCTTAATATTTCCTTTATCATTTGTTTATTTTCCATAATGTGCTTTTCGTTTTATAAATATTGTGCAGTGCAGATGGACTGGCAACACAGGAAATGATGCATCTGCAATCCTAGTGGTCAACCAACAAATCAACCAATCTTATTTTAACATGTATTTGTTTCATGTTCTGATGCTCTTTTATGATTTATTGAAAAAAATATACTGTACTTTTGCAGGGCTTATAGCAGATTAGAGTATTTACATTTAAACTGTATCCCTAATTACAAACTTTTCAGGTTACAAAGCTAATCCCAGAAAGAATTATATTCGCAAGTGAAGGTACCACAGTACATAACACCGTCAAGGCCCGAATTTTCTTGCAAAAGTAAAAAGGTCTTGTTCAGACACTGATTCCATTGTAAGTAGTCTTTGCAAGCATGATACGCACTATACTTGCGAACGGACTGATACAACAAGAGGCTCATAATCAAAAATTTCCAGATCCAGGGCTCCTCTCAGGAGAGACGAACCAATTAATGCTGGCAGCTAAAGTCTTATCTTGAGCACTGAGTACGTTTGGCTTGCCCGACTATCTCACTGCTTTCCTTCGTTTTCTGTTTCCAATCATTTGTCTCCCACTTCTCTCATTCGTGGGAGCCGGTCCAGTTTTAAGAGCAGGATGAAGCCGGGCAGATATCTTTTGTGTGTTTTTGTTGCATGGAATTTTCGAGAGTAATTGCTGAACTCGGCGCTAATTAACGCTTCGGCGGAGATAAGCTGGCGGGACACAGTGAGCTGCATCCATGCGGATTTGCTGATAAAGGGACATTTTCAGGTGCAAGAGGAAACCAACATGACAGCAAGTCAGACGCTGGCGTGCTACTTAGATTCTAATTAGATGCATTCTTTTTGAGCAGGTGGAGGAGGGGGCGGGGGTCATTGTGTAAATGCTGAGAGAGTGAAATATTCCCAATAGGCTTATGGTTCTTTGAAAATAATTCCTCGTGTTGAAAATGCTGTGGGTTGTTTATAAAACAGGAAAATGCTATTTTAAATAATTTGGGTAAAACCATTGATCTCCAGAGGAATTGTTCCTGTTTCCTCTATGTGGAAAATGTGACTTAAATTTTTTCTAAGCACCTTAACAAGGGAAACATACTTCAAATGACATACCCCATTGGTTTTAGTTCAAAGGACAGATCAGAGCATCTTACATGAGAGCCTCCAAGAACCCCTTGTGTCGTCAACATGCGTGTTTGCGCACAAACATTTCACCCCTCACTAACAGAGCATGTTAGCGGCCATGGCAGCCAGCTCTGAAGCTAATCCGCCAGTGATGACAGAACCTTAAGATGGAGACCAAGGAGGCGAGGGACTGTGTGCCGAAGGATCACGCCTGCATCGATGAGTAAACATTAAAACATTATAACAGTAAACAACGATGGGGAGCACATTCCCGACATGAGTAGCTATTCTGGAAAACTGAAAAGGAGCTAGCTTTGAAACATCGGTTCTCAAGCTGTGTCTGTGAATGACGGAACCTTTTTTTCCATTCCAGTTTTTGATAGCAATGGCAGAAGCTCCTCGCTTGGCGGCCATTACCTTTTAAATTACAGCGCAATGTCAAGGCAATTTCTAGATAATCACCTGTGTTACAGAGATAGACGCCGGCCGTTTTATTTTGCCTCTTCGCTCTGCAGTTTCAAACCAAAAAGTACAGCTCCTTGCTCACAAGCAGCGCCCATTATTGCTCGCCTCCATCCCATCAAAAGATTCAATCCTGCAATCTGTCTGTTGTACTTCAACAAAGACAAGTCATTGCTTTTAGAATGCTCTGCTTAAAATCCTCTCAAATTGGGAATGTTGGAGTGTTGCCATGTAAGCCGGGAATGTTTTTCAGACCCACCGCAGGACTGGCACATTCTTGAAAGCCCTGACTGAGAGATGAAAGCTTTTTCGCGGATTACGACCATCAAACAACAACATGTCAGTGTTAGATGACCATTGCCTCCGCAAACTATTGTGCGTTGGATTGCAGCAGGACGTGAAAAAAGACCATCGCCTCTGCCACACCTGCCGTCGCCCCCTGTAGCATTAGTGTTGACTTGTTCTGCGGCAACGGTTCCGCTTTGCTTTCCGTCTCCTCGTTTCTACTCGCACTCTTTCCGAGCCGCTGGCTACTGCCTTTAATCGTCGGTGGCACCTGTCCCCTAGAGCCATAATGTCCCCCATCCATCAGTGGGAGACGACGGCTTCTATGGTTCCCAATTGCTCGACTCTCCCATTTCCTCGGCTGCTGGAAAAGGCTCAATGCCACAGCAGAAATGTTGGGAAGTGTCTGATGAAGGAGCAATAAAGCAATATTGATTTTAAGCAATTTAGAGCAAGACCTGACCAATTGAAAACCGATGTTTTGGCAGTCCATGAAGACAATGCGATTCTGTTACACTTGCTTGTCCAAAGGGTCAGTTAAAAAATAACTAAAGTCGATGTAAAGGGAATGGTGAATCAACACTAATTTGTTTGATTTAAAACCGTAAGGAAGCATTTCACATGAGACACATAGATTTTAAGCCCGTTCAAACCAAAATCATAGACCTTGATTTGATTGTATATGGGTGAGGATTTCCACTTGGAAATAAAATGCTCGGTTGATGAAAAGCCTGCTTCTCCTTGTTGAAGCAATCAACCACATTCTGCACTATATTAGCAGTCCATTCAAAAACCAGACACGTAGTCGAAGACTGTAAATATTTTTTAAAAAGAGCTCCAGCATCTGATTGTTTTTTCCTGTTATCTTCTAAATGTTTGTCTTCTGTTGTTTTGGGTTTTTTCAACGTGCTTCACTTGATCAAAACAAATTGTTTGACTATCACAAAAAGGGCTGAGCAAAAAAAAACCTCAAGGGTTTGTATATTGGTTTCAGGAGAAAAATCTGCGGGAAGTCTCATTGTTGGGTGACTGAATCAAAACTCTATTTTTTGTGAGACATTGGTCAAATCACAATTAGTTGTATAGCCCTTAATCACAAAAAAGACTCAAAGGGCTCCCGAGACCACAACTACAACACCTACTGACAGAGGCGGCCCAAGGCATAAGCTAGCTAAGCGGCTGCTTAGGGCCCCACAACCATTAGGGGACCCCCAAGAGTGGTTAACGTTTTTGGTGCCAACATTATCACTTTGTGTGTCCACTTAAAAAGACTTCTACAGAAAAGCAGCAAAAATACTACACAATCACGACAAAACTAAATATCAAACAGTGCTTAAAAACAGGGACCTCCTATATTATTTTGCTTTCATTCTGCAAATAGAAAAATGGTAAAGAATGACTACAAAAATACTACTACAGAATCATTTACTCCGAAAACTACAAAAAGACAAGTACAGGAATATCACAAAAATACTCAAGAAATATGACAAAAACAATACGATGGAAATTCTACAAAAACTTCTACATAAATACTACTAAAATACTGCTTTGGAAATACATTAATTATACTTCTACTGAAATACAAAAAAATACCAATACATAATTCTATAATATAAAAAACTACTAGAGAAATATTGTTGAAAAAATACTACTACAAGGAGTTTACAACAGAAATACTCCAAATTACACCTATAGTGATACTACAAAAATTCTCCTATGGAAATATCACAAAATACTTCAAAAATAAAACTACAGTAACACTGTACTACAGAAATACAACACAAATACAACAGATATACAACAAACATTTTTGTATGGAAATGCTACAAAATACAACAGCGATAGTATATAAATACAACGACAAAAAATACTACAGTAATACTACAAAAATACTCTAATCATAATACTATTGTAATAATAAAAAATACTATCAAAATACTACAGATATACAAAAACATAAAAATTACCTTCAAAATATAACAAAAGTACTACAGACATACTGAAAAAAATACTACTATGGAAATACTACCTGAAAATTACTTCAGAAATATTACAAAAATATTACAAAAATAATACTTAGCACTACAAAACTACAGAACTTCAAGAAAAATCCGACTTTCGAAATACTAAAAATAAAAACTGAAAAACCCCTACAGTATTACTTCAAATAATTAAAAAAATCTCACATAACTACTAGAAAATAAAACAACAGTATGAGGTCAACATCACACGCAGGCTCTATAATGTAAGTGTGTTTTAAGTCTAGATTTAAACACTTTCACTGAGGATAAGGTCCTTATCCCAGGGGGCTGAGAATTGCACAGCACCAGGCCCCGAATGGAGAACGCCATTGAGCCTTCAGATTTCTTCTTGGATCTTGGAATCACTAACAAACAAGCAGGAATTTGAAATGACCAAAAGTTACAAAAAAACGGATTCAAGCTGATAAGGTTTCCTTTAAGATATTCAATAAGACAATTAAATACTCCCATTGAGCTACTTTGGATAACATGACACCAAAGAAGCATATGTACATATCACACTCGGGTGAACTTTACATAGTTTGAGACTCATTACATCTTTCAAACTGAATAGAAAGGACCACAAATGAGAGGAATAGAAAAGTTGACAGAAGTGATTAAAGAGAGCAAACAACTGACATGAAATGACACCGGATGGCATTTAACATGTGGAAAACCGAGGAAAAGATGACAACATGCCAGTGTTTCTCCTCCAATTCTCAACGGTAGGTTATTTTAATGGTCTTTCTATATTTAGAACCAAAGGGAAATGTTTGTAAGTGCACTCACTGTTAAAGCTCATTTGCAAGTTTGTCAGTGTGTTTACTTTCACGTTGCTGTGTCAGACCTCCAGTCAACTGCCTGTCATCATGAGGAGGTTAAACCTATTTTGTTTAAACATCATCTTTCAATAATTCTTTTGTTCATTATTCTGCATGTTTAAAACTCTCTTGTCCTTAAAACGCTTAACGCTTCTGTAAAATTCACCTAAAATCCCAACGCAAGACGTACCCAAAGTAATTTGAATATGGACGTTTTAGGTCACTTTTGAAAGGTAAGACACTGAAGTTTTGTCCCGGACTGAAATAATCATTGCAAGTACTACTAACATTGAGTCATCTGAGTTAGTGCACAAAATAATGGAAGGTTTTTATTCTCGCCTGTTTTTTTGTTTTGTGTTCCAAATAAATGCCTGCAGATGAGAGTAGCGTGGGCATTTTCAATCTAAATAGACTAAAAATTATATTTTACACGTTTTTTTAATGGTAGTTTAAAACTTTAGATTGTATTAAGGTAAAGAAAGAAACACACTCTGAGTCGGGTATTGATTTTGAGTAGCCCTTTCATCGGAGGTGCATACCACCTGAGCTCTCCCCTAGATCTACTTCGAAGATCGGCTCGGAGAGGAAAGACACCCATCCGATAACTACTAGCCCATTTATTCAAAATACAGGCGTAAAACAACAAATCTGATTGGCTCAAACAAGATCATATGAATATATAAAACATTCTGATTGGCTTAACCAAAATTACAGGATTAAATGGAGCGATAAATGCTGGTCACTACATAAATGAACATAAGAAAAGTGAAACCTTTGTAACATAAAAGAACAATGAGTTCATGTAAAATCAAGGGAGTACTGACAGGGGAGGCAAGCCTGTTACCAGACTTCCTGGCACTAAGGTGGAGGACATCTTGATTAATAGTTACAAGGCCCCAAGTTGATATAATTGTTGTAAGAATCCAAACAGTCCATTGATATAATCTTTATCTTTGTTAAGGTACTTTGAGGTAATCATACAAAGTGCCCTATAACATGTGTTGGGGACGTTCTTTTAAAAAAGGAAGTAGGTTTAGTTAATCATTGCGTCTTCCAAAAAGAAACTGTCTTAGTAACCGAGTTACTCTATAGTAAAAGTTTCAGTATTTCCGTCAATTTTAGTAGAAGTTGTAGGTCAAAGATGTTTAAATTTTTTCGAGCAGTCAGTTAACCAGACAGGTGTTATAGAACCTTGTAATATTGATTGCACCTTACCAGTAACAGATTTAACCTACACTTAAAGTGCAAGAAAAAAGAAATAGGAAACAATATCATAGAATAACAATCAACAGTTTACAATATAAAGTAGGTTTAATAAAAATCAATTAAACTTAAATGGTCTTCTGTAGAGATGGGAATTCCGAACCGGCTTTTTTGGCTTGGCTCACTAAAAAGAGCTCTTTTGGCTCCCAAATGGCTCTTCAGGTTGTTTTTGTTGTTTAATCCATATACTACAATGGGTTATTATGAATGACTTAAAAAGGGGGAAAACAAAGCAGAATTAACACTGAAACATTAACACTGGAAAACACTGAAAAAATGAATTAAAATATATATAAATCTACAAAAAAGGATAAAAAAACAAAACAATTCTAACCATTTTATACTCAACACATTTAAAGTCAAAAGCACAGAATCCCTGGAAAAAATGCATTTTGATCAATTACAAGAGAACAATTGCGTCTCGAAGGGAACTGGCTCTTGGTTGGCGGAGAGCCGGCTCCCACTTCCAAGAGACTGCTCATAGAAAGTTTCATTCGCCAAGGACACGAATTGGTAGCAGCATCAACAAATTCGTCCTTTCTTTGGGCTCTTAGTAGCTACTGTCTTTGTAATCACTATCTAACTATTTTGAATGGTGATATGATCCTAAAAGACGTGACGTAACGGACCAGTACAGCGAAAAACTGCGCCCATGAAAATAGTGTCAGGTGAGCCGATGGGGACACCCCGGCGTTGGCATTCTGCAGCCAAAGAAACGGCTCGCTTTTGACTGCCAGTAACGGCGGAAAAAGTAATTAGTTAAATCACCCCGTGACTGAAAAAATAACGCCCTTATTTATAACGCCTTCATTCCCAACACTGGCCATAATCAACGGCTTCTCCTCTTGGATTCTAGGTTCCGTTAGCTCCAAAAACTAGTATCCCCAGCTTGCCACTCGCCCCACTACCTCGTTAGATTCAGAAAGACTTCCAACTCCGGTCTCACACACCCACTCCTCAAATTACAATAATCCTGTCCTTTGGCATTGTGGTCTTAGATTATGTTCCTCGGGTACCAGGCACATTTGGCTACTTATTCCGGTTAAACCTTAACAGGTTCAGTCCATTTGATCCCTTGCCACTCTCGCCCACAATTTTAGCTAACCTGCATTGGCTCTCTGTCAGCTTAAGATGTTATTTTAAAGTTCTGTTGATATTATACTGCATGGACTTGCCCCCCTTCGCTCGGAAAATGCTAGTTTTTTAGCGATCCCAAGTGCCAAGAAGAGATCCGCAGGTTCCAGAGTGTTCTCAGTCGAGGCCCCAGTGCTGTGGAATGCTCTGCCCTCCCAAATTCGATCTGCAAAAACAGTAGAACTGTTTAAATCTAGGCTTAACACACTTATATTCTATAGCTTATGAATGACCTACTTTTAATGTTGACACCGCTGCAGCCTGTTCATCCTGGTCATCCCTCATGTGCAGTCCCTTCTCAAGGTTTCTTCATTTTCCTCATGCTGAGGTTTTCAGTTTTTCCTTGCCGTCATGTAGGTTTTAGATCAGGGGACGGTGTAAAAATAGTCTGCACACCTTTGAGACTTCTTGCAATAAAGGGGTATACAAGTAAACATGACTTGGCTTGATAATGATGTTTAAATGTAAACCAGCCAGGCACTCTGGGTGCTCCACACACCCCAAAGCTCTGAACCTAAAATCGCCCCTGCTGCCAGTTAAACGCGGCAATGCCGACGGGCAGCTTCAAACAAACATAGCTCGACCTGGACCAAGCATTTGTACTCATCTTCACAGTTCTGGCTGTCGCCACTTTTGCCTTGAGCTATTTGAAAAAAATCAAAAAAAAATCAGGCCACGCCAAAAAAACAGGCTGCCCACAACACTGGTGGAGCTTGTCAGTTTTCTCCAACATATGAACTCACTTTCAGTTAGAGCACCGTGCACTTTACGATCCCTAATTGATACCCTGTGTCTCACCTTTTTTTGGAAGTTGTGCCTTTTCCCATTGCCCCCAAACAGCGCCCGATGCCACACTCCCACATGGACACCAACCACCGCACTTTTCCTAGTCTCGGCCTATTTCTTTTGACAGCGGGGTGTAAACACAGAGCCAGTGCTGGAGTAAATGGAAGTGAATTGAGTGCAACTCACACAGACTTGATCCTTCTGCCGAATGCCCTGAAGCTGAACAGACGCGGGCATATTGTGCTGCAGGGGGCACACTTAGACAATTAGTTCATTTTGTTCTGACACATTAATCCCTCTCCCTGGGGAATTTATGTTTTGGAGTTACTCTATTTTGGGTTTGTTGATTGGTGTCATAGTGTTGTTGCTGTTTTGCAGTGTTTTGAGTAAATTATAATAAATTATTAAATAATTTAAAGAAGGAGAAAAATATTTGTATATGCAGTGAATAAAATAAGTATTTGAACACCCTGCTATTTTGCCTTTTCTCCCACTGAGAAATCATGGAGGGGTTGGAAATTTTCATAGTAGGTGCATGTCCACTGTGACGGAGATAAACTAAAAAGAAAATTAAGAAATCACAATGCATGTTTTTTTTAACAATGTATTTGTGTGATATGGCTGCAAAAGTATTTAAACTCCTGTGTACCCATTAGAACCCCACCTACACTCCATGTAGCATCCAGAATCAGATGTACCTGTTTGAAGTAGTTAGCTGCATAAAGACACCTGTCCACCCCATACAATCAGTAAGACTTTAACTTGTCACATGGCGAAGACCAAAGACCTATCCAAATACACCAGAGACAAGATTGTACACCTCCACAAATTCGGAAAGTGCTACGGAGCAATTGCCAAGTAGTTTGGTGAAAACAGGTCCACTGTTGGAGCAATCTTTAGAAAATGGAAGGCGCTAAACATGACGGTCAATCTCAATCGGAGTGGAGCCCCATGCAAGATATCACTTCGTGTGGTCTCAATGATTCTAAAAAAGGTGAGGAACCAGCCCGGGACTACACAACATGAGTTGATCAATGACCGTAAAAGAGCTGGGACCACGGTTCCCAAGGTTACTGTGGGTAATACACCAAGACTGTCGCGAGGCGTGGTGGAGTGGCGTGGAAGGGGGCTGTCACGAGGCGTGGTGGCGTGGAAAGGGGTGGCCGGACCAGAACGGATGCAGGAGGCAGGAAGGGAGAACTCAAATGCGTTGACGATCCATAGGTTTTATTTAACAAAATAAAAGTTGTCCAAAACTCTGGGACATGACAAAACAAACAAGTTTCTTCCAACTCAACTAAACAAGACAAGGCATAACAGAACGGACAATGTTTAAAACTAAAACAGGACAAAGCATAACAGACCGGGGAGGGTGTAGATTTGTATAATGAGCCAGCACCCGCAAAGCCCAGAATCCAGCCTTAAATAGCAGACACAATTAGTTGAACTGCTTCAGCTGTTGCCCAGAGGGCGGGGCAGACTGGTCACCAAGGCGACCATGACACAAGACGTCATGGTTTGAAATCATGCATGGTAAGAAAGGTTCCCCTGGTTAAACCAGCACATGTCAAGGCCCATCTTGACTATTTTCTTCACATGTATGACAAAAATACATTATAAACCTCATGTCAGTATTCTGTTCATAGTTTACCTTGACAATAAGCGATTTCAGTCATGGCTGCACATATTCAACAATGTTTGACACTTACAATGCTTAGTTTGACCTTGGAAAAATTGAAACAACATTGTATCCCGATTTTCAATCAAAATTAAGGTTTGCGTTATACATGAGTGCACCTGAAAATATTCTACGAGACAGTTGTGGCAAGCGCCCTCTTCTATGCGGCAGCGTGTTGGGGAGGCAGCATCATGAAGAAGGATGCCTCTCGTCTCAATAAACTGGCGAGGAAAGTGAGCTCTGTTGTGGGCATAGAGCTCGACAGCCTGACAACAGTAGCCGAGAGACGGGCACTGAAAAAGCTGCGGTCAATCATGGACAATTCATCACATCCAATACACAGCATTATATCCAGACAGAAGAGCAACTTCAGCGACAGACTGCTGTCACTGTCCTGTACCACGGACAGACTGAAGAGATCTTTTCTTCCTCATGCCATGAGGCTCTTTAACTCCACCTGGCGGAGTAAAGGCCCACATTAAACCACACCCCCTACATTGCATATTACCGTACTTTTATTGCAGTGTGTGTTTTTTGTAGCACTATTTAAATACTCCATACAACACGCTACAGTGGGTATTAGCACGTCACATTGGGTATTTGTATATTGTATTCCTTTTGCTTTATTATTGTATTGTTCTCAGCGAAGGGATGCTGCTGGAAATGTGAATTTCCCTGCGGGGATGAATAAAGTATCTATCTATCTATCTATCTATCTATCTATCTTATACTTTAATAAATATGAATAAAATATGTTCAAATAAAAAGCAAATATTTTGGAGAATGATGGTCCTTTTTGCTTTGTTTTTTTTTGGCACATTCATTAAATGGCTTTTAACATTTTCATGCCCTATGGAAGACATCTTTCTCGACCTGCAAATCCTCTATCATACGCCTTCGCACTGCATCAGTGGTTCTTTACCCTTTTGGAGGCACCGAACCGCATCAATTTCATTACGCATTCACTTAACTCTACTTTAGTGTAATATAATATGTGAACTTTTTTTCAAATTTAAGACGTATAGGTTCTCTGTCGGATCTGCGACTACTTAACGCAAAATGTCTTCACCATGTTCTCTATTCGGGCGCTGATAGTGTCATTTGAAAAAGAAATTAGTGATAATTCACCTTCGGCTATCAGATTCGCCATCTTTAACGCAGCTGGGTTTCTCAAGTGTTTCACCTTGCCCTACTTTGTGATTGTGTACGCAACTTTATATGATGCTGTTAGGATCAGTCATTTAATGGCTACAAATTCAGGAGCAGGCTCTCTTCATCCTAAATTTAGCAAGCATTGTGTTCCCAAATCCCAATCTCAATGCAGCCTCTCAAAGTTGCTCTAATTCGCTTTGTAAATAATGCAAATAACACACTTACTCCCATCCCGTTCCATGATACATGAGACTACATATCGTACATTTTCGTCCGACTACTTTCCTCTTTCCTTTTTTTTCTCAACATAGTATGGATTAATATATGTGAAAGTAAATACACGACCTACTATGATGGCATCCTGAGTGTGCTTAATTTTGCGCAGCACTGATTGTCCAAGCAAAGTCATGTAAGACTCTGTAGCCGCTGTTGGCCAAGGGTGGCATGTCATTTCCAATAGACATGAGTTGGAGTCGGCACGGCGGATGGGTGGTCAGCGCGTAGCCCCACGGTGCAGAAGTCCAGGGTTCAAGTCCAGCCTCCCCATTTGGAGTTTGCATTTTCTCCCCGTGCCTGCGTGGGTTTCTTTCAGGCCCTCCGGTATCCTCCCACATTCCAAAAACATGCATGTCAGGTTAATTGACTGGTCCAAATTGTCCCTAGGTGAGAATGAGAGAGTGTGTAGTATGTCTCTGTGTGTACTGCGACTAGCTGGCAACCAGTTCAGGGTGTCCCCTGCCCACTGCTCGAAGATAGCTTGGATGCGCTCAAGCGACCCTATTTTGGATAAATGGTGCAGATATTGGATAGATGGATGGATGATGAGTTGGTGTGTCCTCACCTGAGACTGACGTATACTTCCACAAACGGTATATACCCCGCCTTATCAACTTAAATCCATTCATCCCAGCTGTACCCCAAAACGCATTTCATCTCCACAGCCAGTTACTGACCGCAAACAAACCCCCAATCTCAATCCATATTGACATAGTACTTGCGAGCCTCCGCTCAACAATGCTCAAGTGCACAAATAGATAGATAGACCTTTATTGTCCCCAAGGGGGAATTTCTTTTCACACACCCACCAGATAAACATAAAACAAGGACAAATATGAACAATACACAGTAACAGTAATACTAATATAAAGCACAGGGGGCTTCACATAAGTTCAGTGCAATTCATTAAAAGAAAAAACATTTTAAAATAAGCATTTAAAAAAAATAAGTTAAAACTAACCCACCCACCCTTCTCGTTGCAGTTGTAAAGCTGGGGAGCATCCAATCCAGATTCACCAGCATTTTATTAATACGTTTTCCTCAGGATCGAGCCTAAGCCCCTCAGAAACCATGCTCTCTTGTCAATCCCTGTAAATACCCTGTCATTCCTTTTTGCACAATTCAAGTTGCTTTTGCAATGTTAGAAAAACTATATAGTTTTGTGTTTCCTTTTCCTACTTGTTTCCGCCGATGTTGACAATGTTAAATGGTTGGTTTATTACCTTAAAAATTATTTTCAACAATCCTCAAGCCAAAAAAACACTGACCTAAACATAAAGAAAGGGTAGACCTGAACTTGTAAGAGTAGACAAAAAATGTATACATTTTGAACTGAATACACTGACATAGTCAGAAGGATGGTGAAATGCTAATGGATAGTGTGGCTACAGCTTAAGGCCAAGTCTAGTTTCACATTATATGACTGCTCTAATGTCTTCATACAAAACACAGTACTCAAATTCGATACTATGAGTTCCATTGTACGAGTCTGTTCACAGAATTATTTATTATTAAAATGCTCTTATCATGGTCCATTAAAACACTCAGAAAAGCATGTGGCAAGGTGTACTTGTTGCTAATAAGATGAAACCAGATAAAAGGTTTGACTTTGGTTCCAGAAGGTTTTAAATGTCGTTCTGTTCCCTTCGTTGGATCTCATTGAATTGCTGATTCCGCAAAGTGCGCCGGCAATTTTCTTCCGTTACCCAATTTCCACCGGCCTCGGTCGAGGCTGCAAATGCACCCTAAGTGGTGTTTTACTCTTAGGCAGTGACACCTGTGGTTTCCTCACATTTCTAAATGGATTATTAAAAGCGCACAAGACATGATGATTAAAGAAAGAGCAGCAAGTGACTGGCTCTTCTACATAATATGGGATTCACCCAAGGCTGAACTTGCTGCACTGTTGATGAACCTCTCATGCTCTCCAAGCCCCATCATACCCAGTATTAAGACCCCAGGCACCTTCAATTGAAATCATATTTCATATCTGGCGAGTGTGCATGTGTCGTATCCGAGTGTGCGCTTTGTCTGAATGTGCCCAAAGGGCGCATCCACAGAAAATGAAATTCGTTTTCAAAAATATGCAATGGAATAGAAAATGTGTTTACTGCTTCTTCAGCACGTGCACTGTTTAGCCAATTAAATAGCCAGCATTGAGCTCTTCTTCTGTTTTCTGTCTTTCTCAACACAGATCTTTGACTGCCTGAATGCGAACGCGGCCTTCCTCAGGGAAGAGCTTAATGAGGAACAAGCTCATTAAAGCGCTATCCGAAAGGGATGTTGTGGATTGCGTCAGTGCCCTCTGGCATTCGATGGTAGACCCTTGGATGGACAAACGAGGCTGCGGTGGCATTGATTCCCTTTGTACTCTCCTCTCAATGACCAAGTGGAACAACAGTGGATACAATAATCCCTCTGTTATCGCAGTTAATTGGGACCAGAACCTCCGCGAAAAGTGAAAATCCCCTTCATAAAAGCCCTCAAGGGTCTTCGAGATGACATCCATACCGACTAGGAGAATACGACTGTGACAAAGTAATAACAATAGATTAACAAAAAAAACACAGAACACAGAATTGCAGTTAAATTAATGCTCACTATTGTCATTATACAAAAGCACAATGAAATTGGAGGGGTTCTGTTTTCAGTGTGGGAAAGCGATTAAGAGAACGGTTGGCCTGCTGCTCGCTAGCATCGGATATCAAGTTGAGCCAAGTCTCTGCGATGATTAAAACACAACCATCCTGAGTGTAGCGGTTTTCCACAAGTTGTAGCTTCAGGTCATCTGTTTGATTGGTGAAGCATCTGTCATTGGTGAGATGCATTGTGGCTTAAGAGGGTTGTTAGCCTAACCATAGCAGTAGGTCGGACCTGCAGCCTCGCTTTTGCCTTCTCTCCCAACGCCGCCTCAGTCACCTTCCAAAAACGATAACAATCCTCCTAGCATCTGTTGATCAGTGAACACTAGTCAAGCCTTTTTGGACCCTGACTCCCACCTGTCCCGTTTTTTGCTACCGTCTGTCTCCAGCTTCAACCCGTTTTGATCCTGACCACGTCTGCTCTCCCGTCCCGGCTTACGACCTCTTTTTGTCCCCGACTACGTCCACTCCCCCGTTCTGGCTCGACTCGCTTCCGACCCGACCACGTTTTTGCTCTCCTGTCCCGGCTACCGACCCGCTTTTTCCGTCCCTGACACCACCATCGCTCGCGACGGAAGATCCACCTCCGCGTTCGGAGCACAATCCGAGTACGAGAGCGACTCGCTTCCCGCATTCAGCAAACACCGGATCGTGGGCGCTGCCCTTTCTCTTTCCTCCAATAAAAGTTGTGAGAAACGTAACGCAAGTGGGTCCTTTTTCCACACTGGTCCTGAAAAAATGTGTACTTGTAAAAAAGAAACATTTAAATTGCAATTGTGGTCTTAATTATTCCTTTATTAAGGCTTATCAGACCTAGTTCGGTTGAATAAGTTCATGAATTTAAATATTAAAATACTTATTTGTAACAGGTTTTATGGCATGTGTTGTTGCTATCGATAAAGAAGGGGAAGAATTGGTTGGGTGTAAAATTTTACATTGTGTAATATCTCTATTATTTGTGATTGCAACATCCTTTGCTGTCTGGTAATCCTGAAAGGGGGATGCCACATGTGCGGTCCCTTCTCAAGGTTTCTTCATTTGTTGAGGTTTTGAGTTTTTCCTTGCCCTCATGTTGGTTCCAGATCAGGGGATGGTGTAATAATAGTCTGAAAAAATAGTCTGTGTAATAACCTGTGAAGCCCTTTGAGACTCTGAGATTAAGGGCTATACAAATGAAAATGACTTGACTTGACTTGACTATTGAAACCACGTTTTCGAAATTGACTAACAAATGACTGTTATAATGATGAAAGGCGTGCTAATGAGTTAAAATGATTCATAGGAGAAGCGTCCAAAGATTCCGACAGATCTGTTGCTTCAACCCATCATCCCTTTTTTTCTTTTTGATGAGTTAATGATTATGTGATGTGAGGTTAGTTTTAACATACGTAGGAAGAAAATAATTGTGAAACAGACACAAATACAAAAACCACCAACTGTTTTCAAAAGCATAACTTCCTTTCACCACAGTTACCTCATACGCACCCCATAACCCTGATGCGGATAATCTGTTAAAAGAATGATGGATGGACCTAACTTCCTTTTACTACTTCTCAAAAAAATGTCAGCCTGCTTTCAGAAAGTTTTGATTGATACTCTCAGCAAGGTTTTAATGGCATGCATAATTACTATATTAAGTCACAACCTGTCAGCAGTATTTGTAATCACCTATCAAGAAGCCATCAAACGCAGACAAAAACAATGTGACTCCAATGTGTTGATGCATTTGAGATTAAAGTGAGAGCGACCGAGGAGAGGCAAAATATAAGCAACTTAAACATGATTTAAATGCAGCTAAAATTCAAGGAGACCGACATGTTTTGTGGGTTTTAATTCGTCGATCAAACGGCTATTCTGGTCCAAAAATCCATTTCACCAAGAGTACCATTGCACGTTTTATATCGTCAGCCTTTGAGTGGTTCAGATGCTAAACTTTGCTGGATTTCACTTGTTTTACTGCATGCCTGAAAGCTATAACAGACTTTGTGTTTTATTGAGCTATCCGCAGTGATTGGAACGCTCCCGAAAGCTTGAGGACTGATTATATTCCTGTCTGCCGGTAAGTCAATTGCGTGTGGAGGTAATCTTGTCAAAGTGCAGGGGATTCTTTTGACCCAAGAACCGCAATAATGCATGACAGAGTATGTGCGTGCACGCTATATGAACTTAACACTCCTCTTGTGTTAATATTTTGGTAACTGGCGCCATGTTAGCAGGTCGTTGGTGACCAGTAACTTAAATCAACTGTAAAATACTCTAAAAACAATAATATGTGGTTGTCAGGACCAGAACGGAGACAGGACCCACTTGCGTTACGCTTCTCTCAGTTTTATTGTTGAGAGAGAAAATCGCTGTGATCGCGGTGATCGCTGGTTGCGGGAAGCGGGTCGCTCTGAATGAGGAAGTGGCACTTCCGTGGCTAGCGATGCCGGTGTCGGTAACAGAAAAAACGGGTCAGTAGCCGGGACAGGAGAGCAAAAAACGTGGTCGGGATCAGCAACAAGTCGAAAGCCAGGAGAGGAGAGTAGAAGTGGTCAAAATAAAAAAACGGGTCGAAGCCAGGGTACAGACGGGATCAAAAACAGGAGTGAGTCAGGGTCCAAAAAGCTTGCCTTGAGTAAACTGAGGTGCGCAGACAGACTGACAACAGGTGGCAGATAGATGAGGGTTTGGATAGTGACAGGGAGCCAATCAGAGTCTGAGGCAGTTGGCGCCAAAGGAGCGGGCACAGGTGCATCGATAATCATGACAGTGGTTATTCATGAAAACATTGTTTTGGTGTGGGTCTTTTTTTCTTACCAGTATACAAATCAATTTTGATTTGAAAAAAATAGTAAAATGAACCTCTGTGTTATTTTTATTCACTGTTCCCACTATGGTAAGTTACCTCCTCATAAGTTATTCTTCAAGGTCATAGCTCGTGACAAAAATCATCAGGAAGGATATTGTGTGTCACGGTTGCCATGGCGCCCAATTGGCCCCGCCCTTGTGGCACCGGCTGCAGCTTGTTGACGGATTGCCTTCCCCACTATTTAAACCCTGTCCTGTCCTTGGATCAGTCCATCTGCGAATATCAGTTTATTCTAGGCAAGCCTTTTTTGACCCTGACTCCCACCTGTTTTTTGCTCCCCTCTGTTCCCCGGCTTTGACCCGTTTTTGATCTTGACCACGTCTACTCTCCTTTCCTGGATTTTGAATCATATCCGACCCGACCACGTTTTTGCTCTCCTGTCCATTTTCTTCTGTTCCTGACACCGCCATCGCTCGCCACGGAAATCCCACTTCTGCGTTCAGAGCGACCTGCTTCCCACGCCCAGCGTTCACTGGATCGCGGGTGCAACCCTTTCCTTTTTCCAATAAAACTGAGAGAAACGTAATGCAAAAGTAGGTCCTGTCTCCGTTCTGGTCTTGACATTGTGGGCCTGCAGTCTGTTAGTCATATCAAGGGGCACACCTTTTCCCTGTTGTCCTCAGTGGTGCCACTTGCAGCTTTACCTGTGTAAATATGTACATTCCGGATATAGTTGGTTTTAGTATCACAGGCTGCCCAGATTTCAATGCCATACTCTTCTGGCTTACTCTCATCTGAAAGGTCTAAAGAGACATTGTTGCCTTAAAAAGTACTCTGAAAATTACCAGGTTTACATTGAATTGACCATACATGTTTTGAAAAGTCTTTGTATTATTTATGTGCAGGAAATACTAGAAAAATGGCAAAATGAGAATCCCCTAAAGCTCACATAAGTGGGAGAGGGGCTGGCTGTCAGTGTGTTGACCGACAGTCCACTTAAAACTGAAATAGTTTTTGTGGTAGTTAGTGTTTTATGTTCCTGTTCTAATAGCTGGGCCGAAACTGACTTTATCAATACAAATGTAACAATTTCAATTTTTCGTTCTACTCTATTTGTTGAAATAGAATGTCCTAACAAAGTATATATATGCATAAATGCAATGTATGTGTTTTTTGTATGCATGTAACCCTAACACAAGAGGAGGGTTAAATAAAGGCATTTACTACCATGTTCCATGAACAGCCTCAGCAAGAAATACAATAAAAATGGAAGCAAAAGGACTTTGCAGCGGCAGTAAGAATGGATGACGCTTATTTAAAACCCTAACGTCGCCTCCCAATGCTCTCCAGACTGACTAGAACGTAATGAAGACAGTCCATCAGTCCGTCCTTTGCTTTATTTGACCATTTGTTTACATGCCGGGTGTGCACATGTGCATGAACTAGGAGTCACATTTGTGTGTTGTGATGAATAAAACATGACAGGACGGGAATAAATACCGGCCTCGTCTTATTTTGGTGAACAAATATAAGGCAAAAGGGGGAGAATATTGAAACAGCTGAAGCTTTACAAGGCGACAGTGTTCCCTCTAAACTGCGCGTGTGCGCTATTGCGCACTGCTCACACATTCTCAGCGCACAAGAAAATCTAGCCAGCGCACAAAAATGAGGGCTCAAAATTACTAATTAAGAAGCGACTTAGGTCAAAGTTACAGTGCATGAAGGTAAAAATACACGGGTTCCCCTGACGTTGTGTCCTAAATGCGGTATTTTGAAGTCAATGTCGAACGAAGTTGAAAAGTAAAGTCAGTAGAGTTTGTCGAGAACGGGCTTCTTCGGCTCGGCTCACTAAAAGGAACCGGCTCTTTCGGGTCCTAAACGGCTCTTCAGGTTGTTTTTGCTTCTTTAATCCCATCATGACCAAATATTATGTAAAGTTATGCACAAAATGACTAAAAGGAATGGTGGAATAGAACAAAAGATAAAAAAAAAAGACCAAAATGAAAAAGTAATGAAACCTGAGAAAAAAAGAAACAGGAAGGAAGAGAAAAACAGAAGGAAAAATTTAGGAAAAAAGCCAGAAAAAAAGAAAAGAAAGAAATGTAGGAAAAAAGTAAATAGTGAACAAAAAGAAAAAAGTAACAGCTCAGAAAAAATAAACACAATGTGATTTTTTTTAAAGGATTTTTAAAAAAGTAGAAAAAAACATGGAAAAAAGAAGAAAAAGTTTGCGTTGCATTCAAATAATTTCCAATTATATCAAGTAAATCTTGTTGCCGACATTGAACTTCCACCAAAAAATGTGATTAAGTACAGTTCTGTATCTTACAACCGACTAAATAAGCCCCCCAAAATGTTAATATTATGCGACAAAATATGTCAGGAAATAAAAAGAAATGGATATCTTGTGAAAGAATTGTAAGATCAAACGATGTTTGTAGGCCGTACAACCTTTGCAATACTACATGAGTCAATTCATTCAAAAGAGAAAAATAATTTTGCATTGCCGGAAACTCAGCAAAATGTAACTTCATGTCAAGTTTTGAACATGTTTGATAATTAATTATCTTGCCACAATTGGGATTATGGTTGCTCACTGTTGTTTCAAGCGTTGCTCACCGACTTTGTGTGAACGCTCGGACCAGTGGAAAATTACAGGGAACATTGCAAGGCGACAACACGGTTGGCGTTAAAAACAAATCACTTAAGGAACGCGAAAAGCACTCTGAGTCTCTGTTTGTGATGTTCGCTGCCACGCTCGCGGATCAAAACTGACTTTACTTTGCCGGTTTGGCGCTCAGACGCATCAGTGACTGTTTACACATGAAAGATGCCCCTGTAGGAAGAGAAAAAACAACAAGCAGGGGTTGAAAGGCAGAGCAGGCATCAAACACAGCTTCCGTAACACTGGGGTATGTATAAATGACGAGCGACAGGGTTTTGTCTCATCTTTCATTTGGTGCACGTTACCAAAAGCGTAATTAGCATGACACATTCTGCCCGGGGATTTGGTACACAAGGAGGCTTGATGGCATGTGTACCAGATTTACCCATTTAATAGCGGTGTACGAATCCGATATCAGTCTGATGTTTGCCATTATCGTATTTGATCTCATATCATCCAAAATCTGAGGTATTGGCCGTGGTGCCTTTGCTACCATGGCTACCTGTCTCATACCAATGACTCTGCAAACGTGGCTGGTTTTACTGATATTTGAAATTGGTGAAACTAAAGATCCAGACCAAAAAATATATTACACAGTGCATATCTGGTGTCTGCTGGTGTCTGCTTAAACAGACACCATATTGAAATGAAATGAAATGATCTGCATTTATATAGCGCTTTTCAATTCAAGACTTCCCAAAGCGCTTTACAGTGTGCTTCACATTTCCCAATAGCGGCCGTGCAGCCATGTAAGGCGCTAACCTGCTTATTAGGGGTATTAGGGGTTCAGTGTCTTACCTAAGGACACTTCGACATGTAAGCGGGAGGAGCTGGGAATCGAACCAGCGATCTCTTGATCCCAAGATGAGCTCTACCTCTTGAGCCACTGCCGCCCCATCTTGACGAGCTTCATGTTTTCAGGCAATTAGCATATTACAAACGTCTCCTCTACAGTCAATACCTTATTATTAACCAAAAATCCGAAAACACAATTGTCAGAACCCGAACAGACGGAGGACCGAGACGTGTAACGTTTTCCAACGAGCTTTTTTTTACAGAAATGGGGAAGTCAGAAGTCATGCGCTTGAACAAAAACGGCAGTGATTCTTCGATCGCTGGGCTGAAGAAATGAGACGGAGCAGTCAGGCGCGGGAAAACGGCAAGCCAGAGACAGACGAGATCGAAACCGGACAGAACAGACGGGATCGATACCAGAAACAGGATACATGAGCAGATACCGGACAGGACGGGACAGAGGGGAACGATACTGGATACTGGATACAACAGTAAGATACCAGACAGGACGGGACAGACGGATCGATACCAGATACTGGTTAAACGAGCAAGATACCGGACAGGACGGGACAGACGGCATTGATACCGGATACACGAGCAACATACCGGACAGGATGGGACAGACGGGATCAATACTGGATACTGGATACACGTCTTGCAAGTGCAGAGGTTCGTTGACGGACTGACAAGGAGTGAATGGGAGCACTGAGTTTAAATAGGGGGAGAGCCAATCAGGCAACGAGCAGCAGCTGGCACCAAACGAGCGGGCCCAGGTGAGGGCATTGGGCAATCGTGACAGTACCTGATGATACACACCAAAAATAGTATTTTGTGATTTAGTTTTCATATAAAAGGTGGACTGGACTATAAGACGTATGTAATTAAAGCTGTAGTAAAATCTAGGGTTGAATAAACAATAAATACATTTAAATTAAGATCATTGATTTCATAGAACATAAATACATAGTATGACATCTGGTTTCACCGCTAAAACGAATCATAGCAACTAACAATTACCATGTTAACCACAAGAGTGCACTTGAAAACCACTATATATGTTTATCATAGGCAGAACAGTTACTGTATCTAGTATCATTTAACAAAGATTCAAACAAGAGTACATAGTTTTGTAGAAAACCTTTACATGGAACAGAAATCACAATAGGTTTCATACTTGCAATAAGCATTTGAAATTTGGCATCTGAGCTGCCGTCAAAATTCTGCGCATCTTTTGTTTCTTTTGGCAAAAAAAAAATATATATATATAATCACAAGAGGGCTTGGAGACAACACTAGATGTTTCTCAGAGGCAGAACAGTTACCGTATGCAGAATCATTGAATTGTAACTATGCATTTCCAAAGCTATCCAACATATTTCCTGGTAATTAAGGTGCGCTGGATTATAAGCCGCACTTTCAAATTTCTGGAGAATCTGTTTTTCTTAAGTGCGCATTATTGGTACTTATGAAGAAAGCAAACCTGAAGTCCCCGTGACAGTTTTTACCCGTTCCACCTCAACTGAGAAATCGCTGAATCAAAGAAATCAGCCTGACCGAGAGCGCTTGTGTATTTATCGCCTCTGCAACGGAGACATATGTCAAGTGAGGGAAGAGTGCACAAAAAAGTCATTATCATACGTCACATTAGCCGTGTGGAAAGCGACGTTGCGGCGGGGAGATTTACGGCCCGATAAAGAACACGCCAGCGTCTTTAAATGTCAAAAGAGAGCCGGGATAGCGAAGGCAGGTGGACTCGGGAATCCTTTTCGTCTACGGCAGTGTTTTTTAACCAATGTGCCGTGAGACCTTGTTGAGTGTGCCACGGGAAATTTCCCAATTTTATCTTTGCAAAAAAGTATGTCATCAGCTTGCTTTCTTCCAGGGATCAGTCGAGAAACTGTATAATTCGTTTATATCAGTAGAGTCATAGTAGTCATTTGTCGCAGCCAGAACCAGCAGGCTCAAGGACAGCTTCTTCCATCAGGCTGTCAGGACTCTGAACTCGTTCCATGTCATACTCCCTTTCACCTCACTGCCCTCTGCCAAATCAGTGCAAAATTGCTCTCTTTAGGGTTATACTTAGCACATTTATTTTTATTTTGAAACCTTATATATGTTTATATGCATTTGTGTTCTTTTTTGACCTTGATGCTATTTGTTATTTGTATAGTGCCCTATTTATTGCATATTTGCACGCGGGAAATAGTAATATCATCTCTGCTGTATGTTGTGCATATAGTATAATTGACAAAGTTGAGTTTAAATTTGAAGTGGGTGGCAGTGGATTGCTGTGTTACTGTATACGAATTAACTGCTTATGGGGTCAACACAGGGAAATATCTGTCAATCAAATCTGTCTACAGTAATCTAGTATATCTAAACTACTGATTTGTGGTGTGTGTTTGTGTGTGACTTATAGCCTCCGAAAAGGCAAAACCAATTATCGGGAAAAAATTTACACAATTGTACCTTGGACCCCCGCAAGCTAAGATTTGTGTCAAGGAACCCCAAAAAAATGCCAAGAAAATTTAATAAACATAAAAATTTGGTGTGATCTACTTTTAAGGGGTCTCTAACGCCCTCTGGTGGCAAAATTGGGCACTGCAGCATTTGACCAACAATCACTCCAAGCAGCCAAATCCAATAATTTATCAGGTTGGCAATGCCGGGCATATTTGTTTGTCATCAAATAATTATCCATGCTTATAAATATATTGCGTACAAATCTATTTGAGTATGTTGTTATTTTAAAGCAGTTTCAGGGGGGCTTATAAGCGATGTAGGCTTATATGCAATTATACATGGTACGTTTTGAGTTTTCTTGTTTGTTTTTTTAAATAGTAAATGTATTCTACTATCTCTGCTTTAAACTAAACAATCTTTCATTCGATATACAGTGGAACCTCGGTTTTCGAACGCCTCTCAGTTCGAACAAATCGGAGTTCGACCAAAAATTTGGAGAAATTCTTGCTTCGCTGGTCGGTCAAAAAATCGTAGTTCGAACGCCGGTATTGCGTGAGTGCGTACGCTAGAGTGCGATGCTGAGCGGTGTACGGGTGTAGATCGTGTAGATCGCCCCCACCCCTCGTGACCAACTCTTATCACGGGCCTACTTGCCTCTTTTTGCTTTCGCTTTTAATATTGGTGAACGGAGTGTTTTAGCCCCTAACTATGCCCCCGAAGAAGGTCGGTGCAAGCAGGACAGGTGAAAAAAGAAAAGTTGTTCGTACAACTATTGCCTTTAAGAAAGACATAATAGCTAAATATGAAAGAGGTGTGCGAGTTTCCGATCTTGCTAGGGAATGCAGCATGCGCCTTCTGCTGACCACCACAAAGGTAAGAAATCCTATTCATAATTCTTTTCTTTATCTTTTTTTTATTTTTACACGTTCGTGTTAGCGTAATCTTTCGTACGGAAGATTACGATAACGCCAACGTACGATTAGCCTGGGTTAGCTCTATGATTACGTTGAACATTCAGGTAAACATTCAGGGTTTTGGAACTGAGCCCAAAATTCAGGGTGTTGGAACGGAGCCCCCTTTCCAATGAAGCGCTAGCCACTTGTGGTGCTAAATGACTTGTAAACGACCTGATTTTTTTATTTTTACACGTTCATGTTAGTGTAATCTTTCGTACGGGAGATTACGATAACGCGAACGTACGATTAGCCTGGGTTAGCTTCATGTTTACGTTAAACATTAATGGTAAACATTCAGGGTGTTGGAACGGATTAAAACGATTTACATTATTTTTAATGGGAAAATGATTTCGGTGATTGAACAAATCGGTTCTGGAACAGGGTTCTGGAACGGCATATGGTCGAGAACCGAGGTTCCACTGTATACGAAAATTGAATTTTTTTCTTGATTTGGGTTGCAACTTGTCAATAAGGCGGAATGCTAGGTTTTGAAGTGAGATCCGTTGAGAACTACTGCTGAAGAGATTTATTTTTAAAAGCGCACAAAACATGCAAATGAAAGGAAGGAAGAGGATGCATTTGCAAAGAGTTTCTTGCAGCTTTTGGATATGTGTGGAATGGCGGGTTGGCGCTTAAGCCATTTTAAAGTGCGGCGCCACATGCGGAGATGTCGACGCTTACGAGTCTTGATGAGCCGGGAAGCGATTGGAACCCCCTGCCGCTGCACATGTTTGCTGCCAAAGTCTCCAGAGTGGAGCTTGTGCCGTGTTTGTCGGTGAGATTGTTGCAAAGTGAGTCGGCGGGTCGGACCGTCGACGTAATTAGAGTGACGCCTCCCACAGCGGCGTGTTGCTGCTAACTGATTCTTTTGTTTGCGATGGCCACGTTTGCTCTTGCTGCTCATCTCGACCAAGCAAATTGTGGGGAAGTAAGCAAGATTGTGTTTGAATTGCAGCCCTAAGATACCGTATGTTCCGGACTATAAGCCGCTATTTTTTTCCCCAAACTTTCAACCCTGCGGCTTATTCAGTGATGCGGCCAATTTATGTAATTTTTTTAACGGCCGCCAGCGGCGCTCGAGTACAAAAGGTAAGATTTAGACCAGTGGAATATATGCACCGAGGAAGACTGCAACTTCTTGGCTTGTGCATAAATTAAATTAGCGTAAACATACCCTCATCATGCAGAATGCAAAAAGAAAGGCACATGACGCAGCACATGAGGAAGATGAGGACTGTAAACCAACAAATCTGTTTTTGGGTTAAATTTTTGAACATGATAAAAATTCCCAATATAAAAATTGTGTATAATGTGCTTAAGAATCTGCCCATTGTGTAGAGTTAAACATGTCATTATTAATAATTCTCTTTTTACTTTATATATTTTATTAACCATTTTTCTTTCTGTTTTTTTTCTCTGTACTTCTCTGTATGGTGTGGCAACAGCAGAAAAAGTCATTACAGTTATACCTCTACTCACGAATTTAATTCAATCCGGGAGTCGATCGTTAACCTGAAAAATTTGTAAGCAGAGGCGCCTTTTCAATCTAAATTTGCTAATCCGTTCCAAGTAATAAAAAGAATGCCTTTTTTTTTAATGAATCATAAAAAAATCATCAGAAAATGAAACACATGTTAAAATTACAATACCACACAAAAAAATTAAAACTAGAGGCTCACAATGTAAAATAGAAAATAATAAAGGAAATAATAAAAATATTATCTTACTTTATAACTGGTCTTTTTGTTTACTGGTCCTCAGCAGTGTTTTTGCATCCTGTTTCTGGGACCGGAATTGGCCACAAAGAATAAGCAGTAAACACGAGAGCATGCCGGCGCTCACGCATATGACTCAGGTTGCCAGGTAGAGTACTGCGGAGCGCCGAAAAGCAGCGCGCCCGGTATGAGTCTGTTTATTCGTATCCTGATGAAAAATTCGTACCTCGAGGTATTTTTTTTACGCTCAGTTTGCTCGTAACCTGAAAAAAATCGTATGTAGAGACGTTCCTAAATAGAGGTATGACTAGTTAGATGACCCCGTTACTAAAAATAAATAAATAACGCTGTTACGTAAAGTAACGTTTTACCAACACTGAAAATAACACTGTATTAACTAGTCTAGTTCTATTTTATCACAGCGTTTCGGAGAAGGACGTATATCGGCCCCACCCCAAAACATACACAAGAGAGCAGAGAGAGTCGAAATGAGAGGGGACACGTTGTTTATTTCATCCAAACATTCAGTGGTGTTCCAAAGTTGTCCGGGCGACAATGGCATTTATACTGTGTTCGGTCATCGATGACGTGTTTGATTTGCTCTAGCCGGGCGCTCGATTCGAGTTGCCCTGACCCAGACAAATAGTTGGACTCCGAATTCTTATCAGTTAAGCAAATCGTTGGAGTCGCCCTGACCCGGCCAAAGTCCTCTCAGTTACGCACCTTCCAAATGTTTCTACTTTTATTTCACAATAAGAGCAATATGTACTCATGAAAAGAGCCATATATGGCTTGTGAGCCATAGCTTCCCGACCCCTGACCAAGCTAAAGACTCTGGTGGAAGCCTTCTGTAAATTTTTACAAAAATCAGTTTGGCCTTTTCGTTCTGAAATATGAATTACATGCAAACACACACACACAATCAGGATTTGTAAAGTAGTTTAGATAGATTAAATTAGATTGGGATTAGATTTAGATTGTAATACACGATCTTCAATTAATGAATAGCGGAATAAGGCAGTATCTCACCATCCGGCAACGACAATTGAGTTTCACATTTTTCCTTTGTGACGCGTTCGTCCCTTCTTTGTTTTTTAGTACTCAGATGACTCATGGTTCTCTTGGAAATAGGAGTTCATGTTTTCATAGAAACTGTGATGAGGATAAGAGCCCTGTTTGTGCTGTCACTGCAAAATACCGCAGCATGATACTGCGTTGTTGTGTTTTTCCTCCCAACCTGAATATTTGCTCATACGTGTCGGTGTTTGCGACTGTGTTTGCTCATTAGCATGTTTCACGCCAGCATGAGCACAAACGTGCTTGTGCCCGTTTCTGCTAGTCACCTATCTATGGCACATTTTCCACTTAACGTGATAGAAAACGCCTTTGGCCATGAATAACACATTTACTCTCAATCCCCGGGCAAAGAATTACATGATCATCTCCCTGTGCTGGAATGATACTCCAAAAAAAATAAATAAAAAAGTCGCAAAATCACCCTTCGGGAAGTTGCGGTGTGAATTTAAGGACTCTGAAGAGATAGAGAAGGAGAGGGATAGGCTGAAGCCATCAGTGGTGATCTGTGTTCCCTCCGGGATTGCGGATGCCCGGAGAGAAAGAATGGAGCCTAGCTCGTGTCAAATTCACATTTGACTAATCGAGTTCTGATTTCTGATGGTGAGCGTAGTAACAGATCTGCAGCTCTAAAACCGAGAAACCTGAGGTCCGCTAATCAGTTGGAACTGAGCCAGAAGCGGTGTTAACGGCCGGGATCCAATGCCGACTTACTTATGTTCGCCGCTGCCCTCTCATATCGTCGTTTAAGCCCCAATTGCGTTAAAAAAGTGAATGTTAAGAGCAGACGTGAAGAAGACGTTCTCTCTCCCCGTGGTGAACCTCACTCGTGTTGCCTGGCGACCAGGTTGCCAGGGAGCAAAGTTATGATGAATAGTCACAAAAACGCCGGCACAAGTTTGACCATTTCTTAACTCATTCGGCCTATAACGTTTATAACCGTTTTCAGAAGCATTGTCCTTGAGTGCCAAAATGTAGATATATGTTTTTGTTTTTTTAAACTGTTCTAAAGGCTTCTCATCAGTTACTCTGATAAATCACCACTTAAGGCAGAAATAGCATTGATTGGACCATTGTCCACATATTGAGAAGCTCCCACTTCCTCGTGTTGCTTTGCTTCCTTTATCCAGCAATTGAGAGTGTGTGGGCAGCCTCCGAATGACTGAAATTGCGTGATCCCATCACCAGAAATATCAGGTGCTGAAGAGTTCGAATTCATGCATAAGTTCAGTGTTCTTGCAATAAAATGTTATTCTGCAAGCAAAGTGCCCTAATGGAACTATAACCAGAGGCAACCATGTCCTTTATTTCGTATATTGACTCTTTGCATGTGACATCACGTTGCCTCCTCTGGCAGTACGAGAGCCATGACGAACGGCAAGAGGCACTTGAGCACCCGGCAGTCTAATAGGCAGTTGAGTTAAAACAAATACTAATAACCACGACAAAAAGTATAACCATCCCTTTTTACTATGGGGATTAGTTCCTGTACAGTGGTCAAGTTTCTAAGCCCGATTTGGAATTGTATCCCTTTTGATGAAGACAGAATACGAAAATGTTAATCTGCAGCGAAACGGTGGGACTGGTACTGTGCCGAGTCACAACACAGGGGGGGGGGGGATTTTTTAAGGGTTATTGTTCTATCTTCTTTATTCATTATCCATTATCCGTTATCGGTCAGTTCATAATGCGCTACAAAGCCATCCAGGATTTGTAGCGAACAAGGTCTGTTTAAATTATCTTCGAGCGATTTTATGTTAAGTAGGCACTAGTCACCTCCAGGGTTGGGTAGGGTTACTTTAACTGGATTACTTTCAATTACTTTTGGATTACTCCAGTACCAAATATGCTAATAAAAGAAAAAATAAACTAAGTATGAATAAAATGACTAAATTTTGTGCAGGCTTGGGGAGTAACGGAATACATGGAACGGCAGAAATGATGTTGGCAAGCTGTTTGGATTTATTTTCATTTCGTTTCTGTCGCATTTTTTGTTAGTTTTGCCGGAGATTAAAGAGATCAAAGCCAGGAGAGAAAGCTTACCACGTGTTGTGAGTCATCATTTTATTCATATTTAGTTTCGTTTGTCTTTTATTAGCATATTTGGTATTGGAGTAATCCAAAAGTAATTGAAAGTAATCCAGTTAAAGTAACCCTACCCAACCCTGGTCACGTCAAAGACACTCCATATAATACGTTGCTTTTTCTTACGACGAGCTGCTTTTATTGTGATTAACTCGGGATTCAAAACAGAAATATTCTGAATATCACATGTATTGAAAACAGTTATGTGCTCTACCATATAATTTATAACGCTGAAATGATATGGCAATCAAATCAGAGAGTAAAGTTCAGAAGGGAAAACAATTTTCCCCCAAAAACTATTTTATATGCAAGGTGCAAATGCACCGACCCCCGTCAACATGGCTGCAGCTAGATGTTAGTGCTGCTTTTGATACTGTGGACCACAACATATTACTTGATCGTCTTGAAAAATGGAATCGTATCTCAGGAACCAAACTCTCGTGGTTTAAGTCCTACCTGTCAGACAGAACGCAATGTGTTAACCACGGCAATCTGACCTCTGAACAATTTGATGTCACCTGTGGCGTTGCACAGGGCTCTGTTTTTGGCCCCCTTTTTTAGTTTCAAATGTATATGCATCTGGGGCGGCAGTAGCTCAGTAGCTCAGGAGGTAGAGCGATCGTTTTAGGATTAAGGGATCCCAGTTCGAATCCCGGCTTGTCCGTGTTACATGCCGAAGTGTCCTTGGGTAAGACACTGAACCCCCAATACCCCCAATAAGCAGTTTAGTGCCTTACATGGCTGCACAGATCACAGCCGCTATTGGGAAATGTGAAGCACAATGTAAAGCGCTTTGGGAAGTCATTGACTTGAAAAGCGCTATATAAATGCAGATCATTTCAGATCATTTCATCTGCTTGGGTATACTATCCGCAAATGTAATATTAGTTTCCAATATTATGCAGAAGACACTTTTTTTCAACTTTATTTGCCACTGGGGACAACCGCTCTGTTATATTAGAGAAATTTAGAGGCCATTCTTACTGAGATACAAAGATGGATGTCACTTATTTTTTGCGCTTTAATCCAGAAAAAAAAACAAATGCTGATTGTTCGTGATTTGTTCTCAAAGACTGCACTGACCCTTGACAAATGTAATACGACTTAGAGTGACACAGTCAAAAATGTAGGTGTTATATCTGATCCTCATCTCTTATTATCGTTACACCTGAAAAATATAACTAGAATAGCGGTCTTCCAACTTCATAAAATTGCGAAGATTCCCCCAATGCTCTCAAAATCAGATGTTGAGATTATAATTCATGCATTTATCTCCTCTCGGCTTGATCACTGTGATGTATTGCTCTCTGGTCTCCCAATGTCTACCATCAATCCTTTATAGCTGGTTCAAAACTCAACAGCTAGACCTTTGACTAAGACAAGAATGTTTGATCATATCACTCCAATATTAGCTCATTTACACCGGTTCCTGGTCCGCTAAAGGTGTGACTTTGCCCCCTCTTATCTCTCTGGGGCTTGAGAGCATTCTCCATCCAGGCACTGGTGCTGTGGGATGCTTTGCCTCCAGAGTTAAGATCCGCAACCTCAGTGAAAGTTTTGAAATTGTTGGGAATTAACTATCAAAATGTACAGTTTACCAAATTGTTCGAATTAGTTATCTGACTCCATTAACCAAACACAACCTACATTCACCCAACAATTTATGCGCTCGTTTCTTGAGGGAAAAATGACCAGGAAGCTGACATTTCCACACGGGGGGAGATTTATTTTCCCTAACAGAAGAACTAAGTGAACTCCATCAAAAACGGCCGAAGTGACATTGGCGTCTGTTGGAAGCCTTCTTCTGAAGTCCTTTAGCTTTTTCTTATTGTCTCACATCTCCCCGAAAGATGGCGTCTCGGCCCCTCCCATGGGCGTGTCAAGGAAGCCCCCTGGGCTTCACAATCTCATCCACGAGTGCCTTGATGTCTGGAACATTCTGTGTCAGCACACACACATGTCCTGTTATCAACCGAACTAGACAAAATATCTGTCATTGAACTAAAGCCCACTCACTGAAAATCTTGCATTAAACTGAGTCAATTGTATAAAATCCTTTATAGTTAAATGTATAAAATCCTTTAATATCTAGGTTTAAGACACACTTCTATTCTATAGCTTATTGATGCCATGGAGGTGGAATAAATCTTTTGCGAAATATGTTATGACATTTGAAAACATGTGCGTTGTATGACACAAATTCTTTACGCCGCAAAAATTGTCTGAGCATATTTCTAGGACCCACAAAATCGATCTGCGACCCGCAAATCACCCCTTGGCCGTAGTTTATAAACCCTATGGTGCAAATAAGTTTTATCGTGACGACAACTTTTTTTTCTGTGTGGAAAAAGGGAAACGGTTTTGTATGTTTTACTTTTAAATCAAACCAATAACCAAACTACAACAAATAGAATAACGGTTATTTTTACCTAATCTTTTGGTGAAAATGAGGATATATCAGGGATCTCCAACGTGGTGCCAGAGTACCCCCTAAATACAGCTGTGGTGCTGACAGACTTGTTCTGAAAATAGCTCACCAGTGTGGGGTCATTGTGATTTTCTAGTAAAATGATTTTATTAGTGGTTAAACTGAGTCTAGCCTAACCTCACTTCCAATAATTAACCTGTTAATAACATAGTATCAACATAGTAATTACATCATAAAATTGTTGTTGAAATTCATATCAAACTAGATTCCCTTTGCGCTACCAGTGTTCATTTTACCTCTGGAATGTGATGGGACTTGCATGCTCAAAAATGTATGGGTCCCCAAAATTTAGTGTTATTGAGGTTGAAATTGTAAATCGGCGACAAATATAGAATATAAATCTATATATTCATTCAGTTTTAATCATCACAGTTTATTGGTAATACAAATCACTTCAATATTGTACATTATACAAAATAATATTGCTGAAATAATTATATTCATCTATATTTTCATTCAGTTTTAATCATCACAGTTAATTGGTTATACCAGGCAGTTATCGCTTCAGATTTTTCAGTTCACAATATTGTAAATTATACAAAATAGTATTGCTGAAATATTAGTCTATATGTTCATGTAGTTTTAATCATCACAGTTAATTGGTAATACAAAGCAGTTATCACTTCAGATTTTTTTTCATATATTCTTCGTGGTTTGATGTCACGCCACAGTTGTAATGCCTTCTCAAGGTCCAATCCATTATCATCCTCCTCATAGCGTCACCAGGAATAAAATTAAGTCCATTTTGGCAGAAAAGTCCTTATCTTGCTCAGGAGTATTATTTTGTTTATTTTCTTTCGTTGAGTCGTTTGCTTCAACACACGTGTTTTCCTAGCCTCTCGTGTTTTCCCAGCGATCTTCCGAAGAATTTCTGCGCCGTTTTTTCGGGCCGGAATTATTGCCGTTGTTATCACTTTCTGCATTATGTTTCGACTTATTACCGAGACCGAAGAAATGACCAATTTTGTATTGATTTTCACCTTCCCTCGACGACAACCACCACAACAATGACGTAATATTGAAGCAACGAGATCTCGTTTGCCGGGATCGGCGTGCAGACGAAAACTCGAACCGCGAGACCAAAACAACAATGGCAGATCTGCCTGACGAAAAGTTTGGAGTGCGGTAAATCACAAATAAAAGCAATCGGGTAATAATGACAATTTTGTGTCGAAAAAGTTGCGTCCCGGGGACGCACGTCGATGCGTCCCCAGCAAAAATGATGCGTCTAGGACGCAGGGACGCGGGCAAACGCGAACACTGCGCTACATGGTAACAAAAAGTACCCCTAAGCTTGAAAGCGGTTGGAAACTGGATTATTGACAACTATGTTATATCGAATTCTTTTACCAATTGACAATAATAACAGACAAATGATTCTATCATTAAAAGTAACCATTTATTGGAGCGCCACCATCAAATGGAGAGCATTGTGTTACCATGGATACAAAAATATCAAGGGACAAAGTGGAATTATGACATCCGGTGCCAGAAATGGCAAAGTACCCATAAGTCATAACTCGACATTTAGCCATCACTAGCTGAATCCTTATCCTCAGAGACGGCACATAAAAAAGAAAGAAGAAAAAAACACCTCAGGTCTGCAGCCTTGACGAATACATTCGGAAGCTCCCCGTTCACAGCCTGAGAAATTTCCTTCCGTGTGCCTCAAATCAGATCGCCTACTGCCTGGCTTCATTACCGACGGTAGAGCGGCCGAGATCAAGCGCCGACTTAACAAGTGGAAGAAGATGGCGTGGAGAACGCAGACTTCCTGCAAGCCTAATCGCCCGCTCTTCAAGTGCATAGACGCTATTCCGCTATTCATGGGCAGCAAGCGAGAAAGCTTACATGGAAAAATGTGCTCTCAAGAATGATCGCCGGGACTGTGCCTTCCTTTTCTAAAGCGCATTCACTCTGCCAAAAGTCGCAATACCGAAAATCTCTCACAAAGGTACACCCTCATGACATCGATTTCACATTTTAACAGCCCCAGCTTCACCATTGCTTTGAAAATGAAGCAGCCAAAAGCATACCTGTCAACCTGTACGTTTTTGTAGTACAAAGTACGTTTATTATGCATTTTAAGACGTGTACGAAGTACAAGAAAATCTGTATGGAAAAACGCAAGTTTGTCAATTATGGGTACCATTCGGTACACACCGACTATCAGGAAACGGCAAATCAACCAAGTCAAACGAGTTCGCCGCGGTAGGCTCTATCTCGGTATCGTTTTTTTTTCGTTGCAACTGTGCGCATGCGTCTGCAGCCTCGGATTTCATGTGGTAGTTATGTAGTGAAAAAAAGTCCGTCTCTTTTTTCCGGCTTTTTCGGCTCAATTCATAAAAGAGAGCCGGCTCTCAAACGGCTCCCTTGCTTTGATACATTATATTACGAATTATTATTGTTGTATAAAGAAGTTCAGAAAAAGAGGAAGTATTAGAGGAGAAAGTGATAAAAGACAGGTTGGTGGTTATTCCTTTAATCAGAATATTACCAACAATAATTTAATGTAGAATAGAATAGAAATAGAATAGAATATGCCTTTATTGTCATTGTTACAACATGGGATATGCTGTGACAACGAAATTGGACGACTCCAGTTCCACATTTACAGTGAGGATAAGGAAACAAAGAGACAAAGGAACAAAGAACTAACTGACTTTGTTGTAAGTAGGCTTTGTTGTCCTCCGAGGGGGGGTTGAGGGGGGGGGGGGTGTTGTTGAGGGTCAAACAGAGTTGCCGGATACAACCGAATGTTTGATCTTACATTACACATAGTCCAGTGTTTTTCCGAATTGCTAAGTCCACAATTGAATGGATTTGGGAGTACAGTCCATAAACATGCCCGATTAAAGTCGCCGTCGACGATAAAGCTCCGTTGGGGTGTGCAAGCTGCTGTTTATTGATAGCAGCGGGCAGGAGATTTGGCGCTATGCTAACGTTAGCATCCGGTGAAAATGAAAATGAAATGAATTAATGAATTAATAATTGTAATAAAAATGTATTATTCTACTTAATTATATTTGCATGTATTTTTTCCTTCTACAGTGAACGTCCAAGCTACTTCATTTTTTAACTTTTTTTATAATAAACCTCATTCATGTCAAGCAACTCAGTATCTCACAACAAAATGTTAATTAACAATATATATGATATAACGAAACACATGTACAATATAACATGTTAAACTACATAAATAAACACGTTTGGAAAAAAATATATGGTGTAAGATTTTTTTTGTATACTTACTGCGGTCTCGCAACTTAGCTGATTTTCATTGTGCGTAGTGTCCTGCCTTCTGATTGGCTAAATATTTGCCCCACCCATTTTTTTGCTTGTGACTGTCTGTGTCTCAATGCAGTTGCAGTTTTACACATACTTAAACTTCAGCTTTACTGACAAATATACCATATGCACAACATACAACACAGATGAAATATTTTCCTCTTTCCCAAGTGCAAACGTGTAATAAATAGGACACCATAGAAATATGGAAAGAAAAGGAAATAATGCATACAAAAATATAAAAATAAATTTGTGTCACGGTTGCCCATTGCCCTCAAATGGCCCCGCCCATTTGGCGCCAGCTGCGGATCGTTGCCTGATTGGATTCCCTCCTATTTAAGCTCAGTGCTCTCACTCACCCCTTGTCAGTCCGTCAACGAACCTCTGCACCCGCAAGACGTGTGTTTTGACTCTGTCCGGTTTCCTGCTTGTGTATCCTGTCCGGTATCGATCCCGTCTGTCCGGCATCGGCTCGTGTATCTGGTATTGATCCCGTCTGTCTCGTCCTGTCTGATATCTGATATACAAAATTTTGGTTTGAAAGCTAAAAAATAATGTTTCTACAACGTTTTCTACAGGTTTTGACTATTGCTTGACCATTTTGGAAGCCAACCCCCTGATTAAATAAAGTACTACTGTACCGGACTTTCCAAGGAAGCCTAGCGATTCTGTCGGATGTTCTTCTCGTCTCAATCTGCATTTTTCATTCGCTGTAGGCCCTGCTAGATGATCCATCGGCGCCCTACTCACACCTTCTCCACTCCAAGAGTATTTATTTCTCCTCTCTCGGCCAGACAGATGGGAGTGTTGGGGAATAAAAGCGTCAGTATTTACTGTATTATTTACTAGCTGTGGTGTTAGCCCCTTTAGCAGGACAAAACAGCCCCTCCATCTCCTTCTTCTCAGCTCAACCCTCGTTCAGGATTTACGTTCAACGGCTTTCCTGTTACGGACATTTATGAAGTCGATCGATCAAACACATGTGAGTTCCGCAACACGAGGAGACGGTCATAAAAGTGCATTGACCGTTTGGGTTTCTATAAACGCTGATCATTCCATTGTGTCTTCGAATAAATGTTTGTCACGGAGTCGTTTCATGATCATTTATCGATCACTAATTTTTATTTGTGGCACAGAAGAAGCTGCTGGCTGGCCTTATCAGTAACTAGCATAGTTGAAGTAAACTCTGTCGTTAGCGTCTATCAATTACTTGAAGGCTTCCTAATTGGCAAAATATTGATCTTAAAACGGAAGCCACTCTGTTATCTTATTGTCAAGTAAAATAGTTTTCAGGGAGTCTGCTGGATTTAAAACCTATAGTTCTAATGGATGAATAAAAAGATAGGTATTAGAAAGCTGCAAAAAACTTCAATAAGTGGAAATATATTATCGCTTTGTGGCAGCATTTGAAAAACAACTGGTGATATTTAAATGTAGTTAATTACCACACCATAATAGTGACAAATTTAGAAAACTGTCAGGACCAGAACGGAAACAGGACCCAATTGCGTGACGTTTTATTGAAAGAAAGAGGAAGGGCTGCGCCCACGATCCGGTGTTCACTGGATGCGGGAAGCAAGCCGCTCTTAGATTCGGACTGTGCATCTTCCGTAACGAGCGATGTCGGTGTCAGGGGCGGAAAAACTCATCAGTAGCCGTGACTGGGAGAGCAAACCGTGGTCGGGGTCGGAAACAAGTCGTAAGCCAGAACGGCAGTAGGCGTAGTTGGGGACAAAAAGAGGTCGTAAGCTGGGACGGGGGAGCAGACGTGGTCAGGATCAAAACAGGTCATAGCCGGAGACATATGGGAGCAAAAACAGGAAAAAGGCTTGCCTAGTATGCGCTGAGGTTCGCAGACAGACTGACAACAAGGAATTGACAGGACTGTGTTCAAATAGTGACGGGGCCAATCAAAACCTGCGGCGGTTGGCGCCACATGAGTGGGCACAGGTGAGTCACATCAGTAATCATGACAGAAAACTGCTATTTGGTCACATTGATTTTCTGCAGTTAGGATTCTGCTAGTCTTTGTACAACCTGTTTTTGGTTGTACGACTACACAACACAGTGACAACTTATGGTCCAATATTACACAAATACCTTTAGATAATAAACAAACAAAAACACTTCTGGAGATATGTACACGTATTTTCTTTTACATGTAATCGATGACACGTAATGATGATTTGATAATGAAAGTGGAAAATGATCAAAAACATGAAAAGTACAGCCCCAATCCTACATAACGCACATATAATCCAAAAAAATTGACACTGTTCACCGTAATGAAGGCATTGAGTGTGTTTTATTTGCATGAGGTCAAGTTTGTGATTATGTGTGTTTGGTGTGTATAATTAGAGGCTTATTATAGGATCGGAAGGGGGGCTTTTAGTCGAGTCTTTGATGGGATTAGGTGCCCATTTATTCCATTAATCTGTAACCACTCTGTTTAGGTTCAAATATATTACGCGGGAGCGCAAACTACTTCATTTAAATGTGAGCATATTAAATATGTGATACATTCTACTGTACTTTGGTATGATATTGATTATACACTTGTATGCATTGGCCTTGGCTGGTAGTTACATTCTTCGATAGTACTATGTTTTAAATATTGGCAATGGAGCAGTTTGTATGTAGGGAATGGTATCAGGACCAGAACAGAAACAGGACCAACTTGTGTGACGTTTACCACAAGTTTTATTAAAAGAGAGAGAAAGGCCTGCGCCCGAGATTCGGTGTTCGCTGGGCGCGGGAAGCAAGTCGCTCTCATACTCGGATTGTGATCTGAACACGGAAGTGGATCTTCCATAGCGAGCAAGGGCGGTGTCAGGGACGGAAAAACTGGTCGGTAGCCGGGACTGGGAGAGGTCAGAAACGAGTCGTAAGCCAGAACGGGAGAATAGACGTAGTCGGGAACAAAATGGGGTCGTAAGCCGGAACGAGAGAGCAGATGTGGTCAGGATCCAAACAAACGGGAGCCAAAACGGGACAGTTGAGAGTCAGGGTCAAAAAAGGCTTGCCTAGTATACACGGAGATTCGCAGATGGACTGACAACAGGGGATTGACAGGACAGGGTTTGAATAGGGACAGGGAGCCAATCAGAGCCCGCAGCGGTTGGTGCAAAATGAGTGGGCACAGTCAAGTCAAGTCACATTTATTTATATAGCCCTTAATCACAAAAATGTCTCAAAGGACTGGTGATTCACATCGGTAGTCATGACAAATGGGTTGATATACCAATAGCAGTATAGGAGTGGGGTGCCTGAATGAGGGAGTTTACACAAGTTGTTTTACCTTTTTAGACAATGTTTAGACATTTTCTGACGGTGTACCAATAAACTATGCACAACAATGGGTATAGAAGGAAACAAATAACACATGATTCCCTACACCCCCAAAAGAGTTATCAAGGAGAGAAGCGGGGGAGAGATAAGGACTGTACAGAGGTTTCACACAGAAAACACAGCCCTACTCTTAGCTACACCTCTAACCTCTCTATTCCACACAAGAATCTGCTACAAAGTGGGTTGGACACCACCATGCCTGACTTAGTGTGTTTAGAGAGAGGTTATTTACGTGCTATTGTGTAAAACCCCAGGGTATCTGCCCTAGCCCTTCTCCCATGGCACAGATATGGACAGGACTAATTCAACACTGTAAATAATAGATTGTCAAACTAAATGCAGACAGGACACCATAAACCTATTCTCAACTTAAAAGCCATCCCTGTTCTCACTTCCCAAAGCTAACATAGCCTATTTTTTCTGGAGCTCAGTGTATCTGATCCAAAATTGTCAGGACCAGAACAGGGAGCAGAAACCACTCGCGTAACGTTACTCACAGTTTATTGGGGAGAAGAAAAAGCAGCGCACCCTCGATCTGGAGATCGTTGGTCGCGGGGAGTAGATTGCTCGGAACGCAGAAGTGGTCAAAATCAAACAGATCGGGGTGAGAGCAAAACAGGAGCAAAAACACAGAAAAAACGGAGATTCACAGGGCTTGGCAAAATAAAAGCAAAAACACAGGAAAAACGGAGATTCTCAGGGCTTGACGTGTCAAAACAGAGTTTCGCAGACGCTCCGACCAAAGGCGACTCACAGGACAGCGTTTAAGTAGTGACAGGGAGCAATCTGTCAACCAGTTTCATCTGGTGTCCATGGGCTGGGCCAATTGGGCGCCCTGGCAATCCTCTACACCTCCTGCAGAAGACAAGGGGCATGACCAGGAGCAACCACCAAACAACGAAATTGATTTGATTTGAAAAACCAAGTCCAAAGGAAATTTTATTCGTGAGCAGGAAAGAGGAGTGCTTCTCTCTCGCTGACTTTTTAATTTCTTTTTTCAATTATCCACCGGTCTCTTTTTATGGGGGATCCGTGCGACAGATTCCATCCCCTATCGCACGCTAACAAATCTGTGCACTTGGCGCAGTGGCGCCAATAAATCCGGCAGAACCTCCATTAAAAAAAACAAAGAACAATGAAGGGTGGATACTTTTTTAAAAAGGTAAATGTAAATGCATTTATATAGCACTTTTCAAGTCACCGAAGACCTCTAAAAGTGCTTCACACTTACCCATTCACACACACTCACTCACCGATAGCGGCGACAGCCATGCAAGGCAACTCCTTGCTTATTGGGGGCATTAGGGATTCAGTGTCTTGCCGAAGGGCACTTCGACATATAACACAGAGGAGCCGGGAATCGAACCTGCGACCTCTTTATCCCAAAATGAGCTACTGCCGCCCAGGTTTGAATAGGAAAATATGTCTATTTATAATTTAGCTTGCATTTAATTGTCTTTTATCGAGCAGTTGGTAGATCATATTTGTATACCACTCATTTTGTCCTTGCTTATTTCAAAATTGGATGCTAGAGGGCAGCAAATACTGCCACGGTTGCCTGTATTGATACCTTAAAGCGACAGTGTGTATCATTTGACTACTGGTTTTCTCTGTGTTGTATTGTGCAATTGAAAATAAATGCCGAAAGCCTAAAGAAGAATACAAAGTATGGAGACTTGTTTTTGGGGTTTACAAGGTGTGTTTTATGGGGTAGCCGTCTGCAAGAGAGAAGCCCAGCGCGAATCCAAATGTTATGATTACTATTTTGGGCACAAATTCTGGGGCTGGCTCAGGGTTAAGACCATGTGTACTGACATTCATCCGCATGCTGAAACAGTGAATCAGATGCGATCGTTTAAAATGCTGCAATCAGGAAGTCATCATCACAGCCATCACCGGCATCAAGCGACGCACGGAAGGTATCATCAACCAGCGGCAACTTTCTTAATTTGGGCTGATTGAGACTTGTGAAATTGTTGGGAATTAAATATTAAAATGTATCGTTTACTAAATTGTTCGAATTAGTTTTCTGTCTCTTAACCAAACACAACTTACATTCACCCAGAAATGCACGCTCGTTTCTTGATGGAAAGGATGAACAAGAACAGCCAACATTTTCACACGGGGGCAAATTTAATTTCATTAGCAATTTAACTAAGTGTACTCCATCAAAAATGGACGGATTAGTCGAATTAGTGTCGTTTGAGTCTCTGGGAAACCCTCTCTTCAAGTTCTTTCGCTTCTTCTCTCGGCCCACGTCTTTCCGCAAGATGGTGTGCCGGCTCCTCCCATGGGCGTGCCAATGAAGCCCCCTGGGCTCCACCATCTCAGAGAAGAGCGCCGCAATGTCTGGACCGACCAAAACAACAGAGAGTGTTTCTACGTCATCAAGGCCTTGTTCTCAAAACATCGCCTGCCGTTCTGCGTCAGAGTCCTGTTATCAACAGAACTAGACAAAATATTCTGCATTCGGATCAGCGTGACCGTCATTGAACTAAAGCCTACTCGGTGAAAATCTTCATTGCACTCAATAAATGTAACTTGTATTCCATCGTATAATATCCTTTATAGTCAAATGTATAAAATCCTTTAATATCAAAATGGAGTCGGCAGTGTGCACTGCTACCATGGTAACAATAAGAGAGAGAGGGCCTCACCTGAATGGATGTTTGCGGACGGTGGGACAATTTATAGTGGCGGAGTCATTTTTCAGTCTTCGCACATTGTAACGCGAGGGGAAGAAGCGAAGGACGGCAGCGGGGTCGGGGAGTCCGGGGCGTTTAAGGGTGGCCAATCATCCAATTATCTGGATAAAACAGGTGGCTCCTCGTTGGGAAGGCTCATTAAAAAGGCATTCAATCACGGCTCTTTGCCGCCGCTGCAAATGAAAGCGCGTTTGCGGTCGGCTCTGTGGAAATCCTTCAAATAGAGTCAGCCGTGGCGGAGGAGAGGCTTTCCCTGACACTGAATAATTGGACGCTGGCGTCTCATCCTTGCTGGACCGGGCCCAGGCTCAGTCAACGGAGCACAACATCCCATCTGTTCTGCCGACTCTTTTAATGTGCGCCTTTTCTTGGCGCTTATAAAACGGCACCGTCCTCATTCGGTTCGTTTATGGCGTGTGAAAGTTCAGATGGATATTATGGACAAAAAGGTAGTAGCTGAAACAAAAGGCTCAGGGGTGTTGTTGTTGGGGATTTTTTCGAGTGAGAACGATGGCTAAAAACAAAAGGTCAAATTGTTGCTTTATCTTGTCAGGCACAATAAGTCATGATAGCCGCCGGGTGCGGCGCACCGTTTATTTAGCTGCTACTGCCTTCGCATCAAAAAAAGGCTTGGTGCTATTGCACATCGGCTCTTTCAATGCTGGTATCATTGAGCAAAGAACACAAACAGCAATATTTAATGTAATCGTCGATTAATCTTTCGATTATACAGTCGAGTGACATAAAAAAACAGAAAACTGTAAGGCACCTAATACCTGGGTATAAGCCGCAACTATTACTTTAGTAAAAGAAAAACACTTTGTCCATTGCAAGACGTTCGAAACAAGAAATTTCAAGACAGGGAAGAAGGAAGGAAGAAAGGAAGAAAGAAAGAAAGAAAGAAAGAGCGGACAGATGCAAGGAAGGAAGGAAAGATAAGGGAAGGAAAGAAATAAGGAAGGAGAGAAGAAGGAAGGAAGGAAGGAAGGAAGGAAGGAAGGAAGGAAGGAAGGAAGGAAGGAAGGAAGGAAAAAAGGAAGGAAATAAGAAAGAAAGGAACTAAGGGAGAAGGAAAAAGAAGGGACATAAGGGAAAGATAGAAGGAAAGAGAGGAGATGCAGGAAAGGAGATAAATGAAGGAAAGAAGGGATATATGGGAAGGAAAGGGAAGAAGGGAGATAAGGGAATGGAAGGAAAGAAAGGAGATAAGAGAAGGAAAGGAAAGAAGGAAAGAAGGGAGATAAGGGAAGAAAAAAGAAAGAAGGAAAGCAGGGAGATTAGGGAAGGGAATGAAAGAAAGAAGGGAGATAAAGGAAGGGAAGGAAAGAAGGTAACAATGGAGATAACAAAAGAAAGAAGGAAAGAAGGAAAGAAGGGAGATGAGGGAAGGGAAGGAAAGAAGGAAAGAAGAGAGATAAGGGAAGAAAGAATCAAAGAAGGAAAGAAGGGAGAGAAGGGAAGGGACACTAGTAAATGTTATTCTGACAGCACTGACATGTTAATTAAATAAAATTTTTGCACAAAAATAGCCTTTGCATGTAATCCATAGTGTTTTGCTACTCGTTCCATGTGTTTTGAGAAATGACAAACTGTTTTGAGAATCTCAAGTCTTATCCGAGAAACGTACTAAAGCAGTTAAGAAAAACTCCAATAAGGGGATCTATTGGTTGTGGTTGACAGGTATGCTAATTGATTATTTAAAAAATATATGTAATGAGAGGAATTTGACAATCAAGCTGTTGTTGCAATGCTCAAATTAATTGATTAGAGTCATTTTGGGTTCCTTCAGACATTTGAATACTGTCATACCTCTTAAACATCACCAAGACACTGATGTCTTGAGAGGCTCGCGAGCGTCTGGTCCCACGCGATTCAAAGAGTGGTCGGCCTTTTCGTTCGCAGGAATCTGGAGTAATTCTACGCGACAGCAGCGAGCCCGAGCCGTCTCGGCCCGTCACAAACGCTCTGCACTGAGGCCGTCGCAGCGCAAAGTCGATTCCCGCCAACAAGGAGCTGCGGCGGCGGATGTGATTCAAATGCAAATAAGTCGTATTTGTTGTGCATTTTAAAAGGGTCGTGGATATTTCCAGAGCATTTATAGGAGCTCGATGTTGTTCAGGGGGTAGTCGACAACAATAAAGATGTATACAATGGTATCTCTTGACGCAAGCTTAATCCGTTCCACGATCGTGGTTGTAGTTCGAATTGCCAGTAGTTCGAATTGCTAGCGAGCAAATTTCCCAAAAAATAAATCCAAACAGCTTGCCAACATCATTTTTGCCGTTCCGTGTATTCCGTTACTCCCCAAGCCTGCACAAAATTGAGTAATTTTATTCATATTTAGTTTCTTTTGTCTTTTATTAGCATATTTGGTATTGGAGTAATCCAAAAGTAATTGAAAGTAATCAAGTTAAAGTAACCCTACCCAACCATGTTAAAAACACATTCAAATAGTAATTAAACATAAATACTTCCAGTAAGGTGATCAATAAGATTATATTACGAAATGATATGTGAGTTTATTATGAGGGTTCAGTATGGCCCCCTTCTTTTCAGCATTTACATGCTTCCATTGGTGAAATTATTCGCAAGAATATTATCAGTTTCCATTGCTACGCAGATGACAGTCAACTACTGTATATCTTCCGATGGAGGAATCTGCCACACTAAACTGTGGAAATTTGGAGGCCTGACTCACTGAGATAAAAGAATGGATGTCACTCAACTTCTTGCGCCTTATCTCTGAAAAGACCAAAATGTTAGTTATTGGTCTAAATGCCGTGACTTGTTCTCAAAAACTACTGTGAACATTGACGAATGTCATACCTCCCAAAGTGACCCCGATCTGTCCCTTTCAAACACACGTGAAGAATATTACTAGAACTGCTTTTTTCCATCTTCGCAATATTGCTAAAATTTGCCCTATGCTGTCTCGGTAGGATGCGGAGATTATAATTCATGCGTTTGTTACCTCCCGTCTACATTACTGTAATGCACTACTCTCCGGTCTCCCGAAGTCCAAAATCAAGAGTTTTCACCTGGTACAAAATGCTGCAACGAGGCTTTTAACTAAGACAAGAAAGTATGATCACATTACCCCGATTTTAGCTAACCTGCTTTAGCTCCCTGTTAGCTTAAGATGTGATTTTAAGGTCTTGTTGGTAGTACACAAAATCATGCAGGGACTTGCTCCCTCATATCTTTCAGATTTAATTCCCCCCTATGTTCCAGGCCGGAGCTTTCGCTCTGAAAATGTCGGGTTTAAAAGATGCAGACCCGGCCCCACGGCTGACCAAGGAATTCAGGCAAAGGCAAGAATAAATGTTTTTGCTACTGCAGTAGGAAAAAGATTCGTCAGTGAGAGCAATGTGGCACGTTTGGCTGTCCGGATCTTTCTAATCTACTTTTGGGGGCAGTCGCGCATTACATACAATGGAAAAGTACTGAAATGCGTGGATCTTTGGGTGTAACTATATATATATATATATATATATATATATATATATATATATATATATATATATATATATATATATATATATATATATATATATATATATATATATATATATATATATATATATATGTGTGTGTGTGTGTGTGTGAATGATTACTTGTGTACTAAAAAGAAAAACAGGTTAAACAAGTTAATTTTATCAGGTTAAACTAGTTAATTTCATAGCAAGTTAATTTGTAACATAGGTGTCTGAGAAATACACAATAGAGTAGCTTACTTTACAGAAAACGCTGGTCTACTAGTGATCCCAAGAGCCAAGAAGAGATCCGCAGGTTCGAGAGCATTCTCCATTTGGGCCCCGGTGCTCTGGAATGCTCAGCCTCGTGAGATTCGATCTGCAACCTCAGTGGAACTGTATAAATCTAGGCTTACACACTTCTACTCTTTAGCATATGAGTAACCTATATTTTATGTTGACATATTATCAACATAAAATATAGGTGTATTATTTGCCCTCATGTATGTTTTAGATGAGGGAATGGTGTCATAATAGTCCGTAGTTTGCAATAGTCTTTGATCTGTGCAGCCCTTTGAGACTCTTTGTGATTAAGGGGTATACAAATAAACATGACTTGACTTGACATGAGAACTTACCATAGTTGAGTTGCCATAATGAATGTGTGATCGTGGTGCAGAGGAGTGACGGAGACCACATACCTGTTAACTTATACATTTTTCCTGCATTTAATACGTTTTTTGGTCCTTTCACATTGTATATAACCTTTTTTTTATACGGGATGAAAAAGTACTAATAAAAAGACTGATATTGAGTTGCCCATTTTGGCTCTTATCCGGATCGTCTGGGTAACTGGTAGCAGAGGACAATGTAGATGCTAATATTGTCATTCTACATTGTCTGAGTAAATAATTGCTGTGTTGTGTTTGTGAGGTTTATTTAAACTTAATAAAGAGGATTTACAATCTTTAATAACAGGTGCAATTGGAGAAGGTTGAAATCGAGGGACCCTCGATTATATGTAAGCGCTTACCGTACACTTAAAATAAAAGTTACTGTAACTTTAAATACACGTACATACAAATAAGTTGAATACACCTTTTTTTTTTCTGGAGTAGTTCGCATGCCCAAACTGGACAATCTGTTGCCGGCGGTAAGCTGTTACAAGATGTGAGCAGCCTCTGGGACTACTCATGAACTGGATTTCCCTACCTATAGCGAGCTAACTTATTTTATTTTATTTTATTTTATTTTCCTAATTTTACAAAACATAATAAATATGATTGCATTCGAGCTTCTGGGTTAGCTAACTGATGTCATGCACACACGTGTTAATATTGAAGACTTGGCGGGGGTGTTGATTAATGCATGACCACATTTGACCAGTCTCCAAAGGAATCCTTCTCCAAAGGGACCAGGGCTAAACGAGTGCCTGCTAACACTGCCTGAGCATTTCACGTATTCTAGTCCAGAAAAACGCCATTATCAAAGAGAATCTTACAACATCCTGCCCAGTCCCATTGACCCAAACAATATTCAAAAAGGATATCAGCAAGGTTAAAAATTAACTTTACTGTAATATCAGTCTGCAAGTGTTGCACCATCACTTGTGGTCAAATATGAGTTCCGTAGTATTTATTTTCAGAGCAACCTCCCTGCCAAAAAGGTAGATATGATACCAAGTACATTTTTTTCTTAAAACTTAATGAAAGCAATGGCATAATACCTTCACTCTTGAATATCAAGGATAGATAGATAGATAGATAGATAGATAGATAGATAGATAGATAGATAGATAGATAGATAGATAGATAGATAGATAGATAGATAGATAGATAGATAGATAGATAGATAGATAGATAGATAGATAGATAGATAGATGGATAGATAGATAGATAGATAGATAGATAGATAGATAGATAGATAGATAGATAGATAGATAGATAGATAGATAGATAGATAGATAGATAGATAGATAGATAGATAGATAGATAGATAGATAGTGAAATAAGAATAATTAAAAAGTAGAAAACAAAAATATCAAAACAATATGGAATCAATGTCCATTTCCACTCTGAGGTGAGATTAGGAATTATAAAAAGAATATGTTTTTGTTTTTTTATGTGTACTATTGAAGGCGTCGTTCATTTTTTGTATATATTGCTGTCTTTTCAAATACTGTATACAGTACCTTTTGTCACGGTTGCCATGGCGCCCAATTGGCCCCGCCCGTGTGGCGCCAGTTGCAGCTTGTTGACAGATTGTTTTTTCTGTCTATTTGAGCTCAGTGCTTTCACTCTTCCTTTGTCAGTCCGTCAACGAACTTCTGCCCCGCAAGACTCGGTCCTGTCCTGTTTCCTGTTGGTATTTCCTGTACGGTATTGATCCCATTTATTCTGTCCTGTTTTATATCGGTTTCCAGTTTCGTTCCCGTCTAGTTCGTCCTGTTCAATTTTGATTTCCTGTTTTTGTTTCCGTTTATTTTGTCCTGTTTAATATCTGTTTCCAGTTTCGTTCCCGTCTAATTTGTCCTGTTTAATTTCGATATCCTGTTTTGATATCAATCCTGTCTTTCTGTCCTGTCTGGTATTGACCCCATCTGTCCGATATCTGCTCGGGCAATTGGTATCGATCTCGTCGGCCTCTGGCTTCCTGTCATTCCACACCAGACTGCTTCTTAACGTGCATGACTGCCCCCATTTCCCGTAAAATAAAAGCTTGTGTGAGCAACGTCACGCATCTGGGTCCTTATCCTGTTCCTGTTCATGACACCTTAGATTCCACTGATTTTCATATATATATATATATATATATATATATATATATATATATATATATATATATATATATATATATATATTTTAATAGATAACAAATGGCAGTTGGGAGAGTCGGACTTTCTTAACCGATTATATGGTTTTCAAGATGAATTCTAAAATCAGAATTTGAAATGAATTAAATATTTTTTTAAATTAAGAAACAATAGAATCAAAAAATAGACTATCAGGTAGATTCAGCAAAGCAGCTTGATGCCCAGCCTAACTTTTGCGAGTCTCGGAGTTACCCCAACACAGTTTTTGCGTTGTTCTGCAGGGGGACAGCTGACATCTCGGGACTGAAGCATTGAAGGCTGTCATTGCATAGACACTTTCTCCACACATTTACCATCTCAACAGTTCCCCATTTGAAATTCCATCAGCTGGCGGCATCACAAACCAGAAACTGTGTTCGGACAGGATGGCAGGTCTGAACCGGAGAGAAATAGATCAATACTTAATTTTCTAGCCGGGAGATATGTTCAGGTGCTAATCGGGAACGACTGCAAAAGATGACATGTGGAATATCAAGCAGCTGTCAGCCTCTGGAGAAGTTTTTAATATAGCAGACAATCCATCACTGGACAAAGGTGAGAGAGGAAAGGTGTTTGTTTTTTTGGTTCAAGAAGAAACCTGAAGCCAAGAAGAGAAGAGGACATTGCACTTAAAGGTTACTCAAGGACAGTTCAGTGAAGCTGTCCAGCCAGCACAACAACAACACCATTCTTACAGTCAAGTGAGAGCTCCACTCGGACACACAAGTGCATATGCGACTCCTCCAAAGCGGGAATTAATTAATACTGACACCGCGTGTTGAGCATGGAGCGCCAGTGGTCATTAAATATTATGCAAAGCTTATACCCACACAGCCAAGCCAATCTCGCTCTCAATGTCACCTAGAAAATCTTAAGAAGCCCTCAATTATCTTATTCACCGCAGCTTATGGGGCGCTAATGAAGGAAGCATGCCGAGGAAATTAGCTCAGTCGCAGGAAATGAGAAAAACGACGCGGATTTATGCAAGCCCGGTCAAAGGTCGCTCGCGTCATTTGCATCGTCGTCTGGTGGGCAGTCAGGGCCTACAAGGCCTTCTCATTTGATGTATTGCATTTTATGAACAGTACTTGAATAATTCCAAATTATCTTGTCAGCTTCCTTTCAATGCAAGGGTTGCGCTGCTTCCAGGTGTGTCCTTTCATATTTAAGCAATTAACCGATCACATTTAATTACTTGGTGCCAAGGTCAGAGATATACTCAGAAGCCTTCATAAAGACTTCTGAAGGCCGTGAGATATAACATCAGTGATCAAAAGGTTCTTGGTTTAGCAACTTTAATGTCAAGAAACTCAGAATCTTTGAAAGAACACATAACAAAATGTCGATTCAAAATATTCAATTTTTAGTGCAACGTCAAGTAAACTCTAAAATACTGTACTGTCAGGACCAGAACAGGAAGCAGAACCCACTTGCGTAACATTACTCACAGTTTATTGGGGAGAAGACAAAGTAACGAACACTCGATCCAGAGATCGTTTGTCGCGGGGAGTAGATTGCTCGGAACGCGGAAGTGGTCAAAATAAAAAAGATCGTGGCGAGAGCAAAACAGGAGAAAAAAACACGGGAAAAATGGAGATTCACAGGGCTTGGCAAAACAAGAGCAAAAACACAGGAAAAACGGAGATTCTCAGGGCTTGACGTGTCAAAACAGAGTTTCGCAGACGCTCCGACCAAAGGCGACTCACAGGACAGCGTTTAAGTAGTGACAGGGAGCAATCTGTCAACCAGTTTCATCTGGTGTCCATGGGCAGGGCCAATTGGGTGCCCTGGCAACCGTGACAGAAGCTGGTGCCACACAGTGAGGGCCAATTGGGCGTCATGGCAACCGTGACACTGTACAAGCAAAAATTTTACATTCATTATGTAAAACAAAGTACTGTATGTATGTCTATGTCCCCTTAGTGGGAGGTGGCGTCCATATTTAAAGTCAACAACATACGATATTTAAAAAAAAACATGTATATTGACCAATCACAAGAGAAAAATAGCGTCTCGAAAAGAACCGGCTCTTGATTCTTGATTTGTGGGGATCCAGATTCTGTCTTTCACCTTTAAACCAATGGCCGCTTGTCAGAACTTTTCAGTGCACGTGAGAAAATCAAAAGTCAGGGCTAAAAATTGTGAAATTAATTCACAATCAAATTTGGCCAGAATTGCAGTATATGCAGGCAAAAACAACTTGAGTTCCCTTTGCTCTGTCTTAAGCACAGTATTTCAAAGTCATTGTCAGCACGAGATTGAGTAAATCAAAGCAATGGAGCCCGAATTCTTGCCTCAAAAGGTTCTGTCTTTTCATAGAAAAGCGTCTTTTAGCTCGGCTCACTGAAAAGAGCCGTCTCTTTCGGCTTCCAAATGACTCTTCAGATTGTTTTTGTTTTTTCTATCCATGTAACATTAGTCACAAAATGACATAAAGAGTAGAAAAATAAAGAAAAAATAAACTAAATAGGAAATATATTTTTTGAAAAAAGAAAATAAAAAACATTTTAAAAAAGGAAAAAACAAGAAAGAGGGGAGAAAAATGGAAAGAGCAAGAAGAAATAGGAAAAAGCAAAGGAAAAAAGTAACAAAACAAATTAAAAAGGGAAAAAGAAGAATAAAGGAAAAAAAGGAAAAAACTTGGAAAAAGGTAACAAAAGAATTAAAAACATTTTTTAGAAAAAATAGGGTAAAAAATAAAAGAGAAAGAAAATGGAAAATGACACCTTTTTGGGGGTCTCTGTGTTACAGTCAAATGATTTGCAAGAATATCATTTAAATCTTGTTGCCAACATTGTACTTCCACTAAAAGTGGGAGAAAATATAGTTCTGTATTGTGTAACCAACTAAATACATCCACAAAATGTTAGTATTATGTAAAAAAATATACTTTTTTAATGTCACAGTTGTAAAAACAATTGACGTATGTAGGCCATGTGACCTTTCCATTAATACATTAGCCAATTCATTACAATTTGAAAAACTAAGCAGTGTTGCCGGTAACTTGATTTGATTTCAGCTTTTGGACATGTTTGATAATGATTTGGTTGCAACACGCAGGATTTTGCTCACCATTGTTCCAAATAACGCTCAGAGACTTTGTAAAATTGATCAAATCCGTAAGCTTAGAGGGATCCTTGCTTCCAAGAGCCGGCTTATACAGCCGATTCGTTCACAAATGGCATATCATTGAGCCAATCACAGGAGGCAAAGTATTAAATGCACAGTCTGTCACTGGGATCTAATGGATCTTGAGTGGAGATGCTGCACCTGGTCGCCACAGCAACGGCAGAGAAGCCATTTTGCATTTAGGAAAGTATCTGCTGCAGAGCAGGGTCTTAGTTCCCAACTCACCCCCAATTCTTCCTGCAGGCGGCCACGGTCTTGAACAAACTGACGTGATGGTTATAATTGGCTGCCCTCCATTGCAAATCAGATCACACGACCGATGCTGGGGGGCTGGGGGTTCTCCAGTAGCTACCCATAATACACTTTTCTGAGGAGGGGGGGCAACAGATACAAAAAATAAAAACTTTTGCGAGTCTATGTTCGGGTAGGGGGAGCCGTTCCAGGAGGTTGAATGATAAAAATGAACAATTTTGGGTGTGTTCCTGAAAAAGAGCAATTCCTTACAATTACTATTTACTATATTTACAAAGTAATTCCTTTACCCCTGATTACTGACACCCAAAGGTAGCGTATTACTCTGAAAGTAACTAGTTACAAATGATTGCATGGACTCACATTGAAGCCGACCCCCTAAAATTACTTAAAATTAGCAACATAATAAAATAAATAGAGGAGAAAATGCACACCAACCTGTGCAAACGGTGAACACTACATATTGCCCCAATAAGAGCTTGCGAACTCACACAACCAAGACACTCCATATCCATGTTCACATTTGTCATCAAACCACTCAAAGATTTCCTTCTCAATTTCTGGGTAATGTCCAAGACGTTTTTTGTTTTTTTTTCTCCAGTGTCATGATTGCTCATTGCACTCACCTTTGCCCGTTCGTTTTGCACCGGCTGCTCCTAAACGCCTGATTGATTCCCCTCCTATTTATTTCCAATATTCTAGTCGCTCATTGTCAGTCCGTCAGCGGACCTCTGCATACACTAGGCAAGCACTTTGACTCAGGCTCCCGTCTGTCCCATCTTCATCCGTTTCCTACTCGTCTGTTCCTGATTTACAGTGTCTCCAGCTATCTACCCGTTTTGTCCCTTTGACCACGCTCTGATCTCCCGCTCCGGATAACGACCTGGTTTTGACCACCGACCACGTTCTGATCTCCCGCTCCGGCTATCGACCCGTTTTTGCCCCTGACTACGCTCTTCTGTTCCGGCGGATCACTTCCGCATTCCGATCACGCTCCAATCCCGTGAGCTGCTCGCTCTTCCTGTCCAGCTATCACCAGATTGCTGCCGTCTGTTTCCTCGAACGTGACTTCTTCGATCTCCCCATTAACTTTTGTGTGAAACGTTACGCGTTTGGGCCAACCATCTGTTCCAGTTCTGACATCCGGGCATGGTGTATTGCAAAAATTCTGTACTCTTTTACTGTAAATTCTGTACTCACGTTTGCCCCATTGATGTTGTTGCTTTATAAGCCGCACCCACTCCCCCATGCCTACCATTAATACCGGTGACACACAACCAAATATGCACATATAAACTGTGAGTATACCCGGTAGGGAGAATATAAGAACACCAGTTGGGAAAAAATACGCGTTCTCGTACTCTGTGCTTGAGACGGCCCCATAAAACGGTATTTAGTTGTATTTTGTAGGTACTGGTAGATATAAAACGCCCACCCTTCTCAGATTTTGTGCTGCTGGCAGATTGAAGTATATATGATGCTTCGGGAGCAAAGGATGAATACTTAGTGAAAGTATGACATAGTGTATCATGAACTGCTTTTAAAATGTAGCGTGAGCGCATTCCTTACCTTAAAAAGTATTTTTGCGTTTCAGGAAAATGTTCCTCAGCAACGCGTTACTCCTGTTGGAATTTAACTATCAAAATGTACCGTTTACCAAATTGTTCGAATTAGTTATCTGACTCCATTAACCAAACACGACCTACATTCATCCAACAATTATGCGCGCTCGTTTCTTGAGAGAAAAATAACCAGAAAGCCGACATTTTCACACGGGAGCGGATGTACTCAGGATACGGCCAAAGAAGTGACGTTGGAGTGTGCGCGGGAAGCCTTCTTCTGAAGTCCTTTAGCTTTCTCTCATTGGCGTCCTTTAGCTTTCTCTCATTGGCAAACGTCTCCCCGCAAGATGGCGTCTCGGCTCCTCCCATGGGCGTGCCAAGCCGTTGTTTGCGCCCAACGATCTCACAACACAGCGCCTTGATGTCTTGTTTTCCCAAAACAGCGCCTGTCGTCCTGTGTCAGCAAATCCACAAGAGCTGTTATCAAAATTTCCTAAACAAAATATTATGCATAGCGCAGCTTGCCCTGTCATTGAACTAAAGCCCAGTCAGTGAATATCTTTATTGCATTAAACTGAGTCAATCGTATAAAATTCTTTATAGTCAAATGTATAAAATCATTTACTCCCAACACTGAAAATGAAGAATCACGTATTGACCCCGCCCCTTTCCATAAAACTCTCTTACAGATCTCTTCAGATCCATCCATTCTATCGACCCACTGTTCTGAAACAGGGGTCACGCTTGACGTTGTCTTTTATTACCTCAGATTAGGCCTGCGTTCCGGTCCCACATCAATCTTTTTTGTACATCGGTTTCTCCCGGACCCTTAATTGAGTTATTTAGGCCTCCGGCATGTTGTTAGGTCCGAGAAATTCGCTTCTGGCTGGTGCACAAACAATGCAGTTGCAAAACACCAACGCTGTGTGAGGTCAGATAACAGGAAGTGGTTACTCAGCAGTCCGATAAATTAGGAGTTGACAGTGTTCAAACTGCTTAACGACATTTGAATGTCAGCTCAATTTGTAAATCGTTTTTTTCCGACATTTTTTGTAAGAGAATTGTGAAAATGTGCAGCAGTAAATTGTGACAAAAAAGCTTATGGAAATTCAACAAAACTTGCACTGTTAACAAGCATACATGCTAACGTTTAGAGACACAAAAGTGGTAGATTTTATCACACTGTCAGAACCCGAACAGACGGAGGACCCAGAAGCGTAACGTTTTCACACAAGCATTATTTTATGGAAATGGGGCAGTCGGGAACACAAACGCCAGAGGCAGACGAGATCCCTAACCGGACAGGACAGACGGGATCGATACACAAGCAGATGCCGGACAGGACGGGACAGACGGGATCGATACCGAACACTGGAGACTGGAGCAAAATACCGGACAGGACAAGACAGACGGGATCGATACCGTATACTGGAGACTGGCGCAAGATACCGGACAGGACAAGACAGACGGGATCGATACCAGATACTGGAGACTGGAGCAAGATACTGGACAGGAGGAGACAGGCAGGATCGATACCGGATACTGGCTACCCGAGCAGGATACAGGACAGAGTCAAAATACAAGTCTTGCAAGTCCAGAGGTTCGTTTAAATAGGAGGGAAGCCAATCAGGCAACGAGCAGCAACTGGCGCCAAACGGGCCGGCCCAAGTGAGGTCACAGGGCAACCGTGACACACACACTCCATATTATGTGCGAAACACAATCCTTCTCCAGAATATTAAAACAATTAAAATATATGCTTGTTTAAAACTAGAAGTGACAAATTTCGACATTACTCATTACCTGTGACCTCAGCAAATTAGCAGCCAGCATAAAATCAAAACTGCTATAACAATGTACTCTAAATGGAACAGATCAAGGTTTACAGACTATCTGGGACGCCTCTTGTGGTGTGTCTTGGGCAAGTACAGCCTGACTTGCCCACACATGAAACAAATAGTACTGATTTCCATGGTTACCAGTAGCAGGAGAAGCCTCCTGATCTATCTCAGATACAGCACCTTCATCATCTGGGTTCTGTTGTTTTAGGTGTAAAGCGTCATGTTGCCTTTTAGAAATGAGCCGGAATTCGACATCGACAGGCAGCGGCATGTAATACTGATACAAGATCCTAAATCACTGGGGGAGTATTTGTGAAAATATGAATTATTTTCCCTTATGTTCCTGTCAGGAGCCTTCACTCTGAAAATGCTGGTCTACTCGTGCTCCAAAGAGCCAAAAAGAAATCCCCAGAGTGTTCTCCACTCGGGCCCAGGTGGTGTGGAATTGTCTGTCCTCTGAGATTTGATCTTCAACCTCAGTGGAACTGTTCAAATATTGGCTTAAAACACACTTACATTGTAAAGCTTATGAATGACCTATATTTCATGTTGACAAGTGGGTCCTGTGTCCATTCTGGTCCTGACAGGTTACATCAAATAATTGATAAAAACGTAAAAGTAGTGAAAACGACAGTCCAAGTTAACAGTGAAAATGTTTCCGCAACGTTTAACGCACGTTGCGGAAACATTTTCACTGGTTTTAAAGGTTCAAAGGTTTTAATGCCCAAGATTCTTCCCAGCCTACTCTTTACCTACAAAAAACTTGTTTCAATTACCGTAAATTACGGACTATAAGCCGCTACTTTTTTCCCAAATGTTCAGCCCTGCGGCTTATTCAGTGAAGCGGCCAATATATGGAATTTTTCTAACGGCCACCAGCGGCGCTGGAGTATAAAAGATTAAGACCAGTAGAATCTGTGCACCAAGAAAAACTGCAACCTCTAAGTTTAAGCATACATTGTCTGTAAAGTTAAGGTAAGTTCCGATAATGAGGAAGACGCCCTTAATGTCGATAGTTATGAGGAGGAATTTGAGGACGATCTTCCGTTAATTTTTTGGTTTGAACAAATTTATTGACACTAAAAACAGAAAACAATCATGACAATCTCAACAGCAATTAAGCACATTCACAATATTATATTCCAATATAATTACAGGATGCTTTTTATTAACAGGAATGTTTGATACATTGCGAGCGTGATCCTACTAGCGTGTTGGTACCTTTCAAAGGCACGGTTTGGGATGAAAGTTACATTATTATTATTAAAGCTTTGAAAACTCTCTCGGTGTACCGTCTTTCTTTGTAAATATCTGTAACCATGAATAACATGTATTTGCAACTGTATATTTTTGTAATGTATTTATTTTAGAGATTTATTCTGTCATGTGTTCTACGGACGAATCAAAAAGAAGGGGCGGAGCAAACACGGGCTGATGGGAAGTGGGGTAAAGCTAAGTTAACGGTAGATCTGTCTGTTGTCGCAGCGGACAATAATGGATATATATTTTCCCCACCCTTAACTTTGGAAATATACATTTTGTTTCCTTGGATTACTTTCAACGGGACCCGGACTTTACAAGTCTGCATCATACGTTAATTACGGGTATCATTTTCCATTTATGAACTGTGGTTCTAGAATTATGTACTCTTAGGGATCATTTAGGCTTTAGGGCTAGGACCTTAGCTTTGTTTAACCTCACAGGATTTGACGCCTTTGATGCTAGGCCCTTAGCTTGGCCTTGTTTTTGGACTGTGGCTTTGATGCTATGTCAGTCCTTAGCTTGGCCTTTGCCATGACCTTTGATTTTTGCAATCCGGAGATGGAATAAGAGCTTGCTCTGTCCACTCCACGCATCGGCCCGGTATTGCAGTACCTCCGGGAACGGTGCATTCGCAATGATCGCAACAAGGCTATAGGGCTAGGACCTTAGCTTAGCCTTTTGGCTGAGAGTAAGTGTCCCGGCTCCTAGGCTTTGTAGCGTATAATGAACTGACCGATAACGGATAATGGATAATGAATAACGAAGATAGATCAATAACCCTTAAAAACCCCCTCCAGCCAATTGATAAATTCCAGAACAATAAAGCTTGACTTTGATTTTTGCAATCTGGAGATGGAATAGGAGCTTGCTCTGTCCGCTCCACGCATCGTCCCGGTATTGCAGTACCTCCGGGAACGGTGCATTCGCAATGATCGCAGCAAGGCTTTAGGGCTAGGACCTTAGCTTGGCCTTTTGGCTGAGAGTAAGTGTCCCGGCTCCTAGGCTTTGTAGCGTATTATGAACTGACCGATAACGGATAATGGATAATGAATAACGAAGATAGAACAATAACCCTTAAAAACCCCAAAACCCCCCTCCAGTCAAGTCTGACAGTGGCAACGTGTAACACCGCTCTGTTAAGGTGACTTTGATGTGCTAGGTCCTTAGCTTGGCCCTTTTGTGTACTTTCTATGAAGTCACCATCTTTGATTTTTGCATTTCGGAGATGGAATATGAGCTTGCTCTGTCCACTCCACGCATCGGCCCGGTATTGCAGTACCTCCGGGAACGGTGCATTCGCAATGATCGCAGCATGGCTTTAGGACTAGGACCTTAGCTTGGCCTTTTGGCTGAGAGTAAGTGTCCCGGCTCCTAGGCTTTGTAGCGTATTATGAACTGACCGATAACGGATAATGGATAATGAATAACGAAGATAGATCAATAACCCTTAAAAACCCCAAAACCCCATGGAACTTGCAGCCTGATCTGGGTTAAAGTTGTGATTGTGTCATAAGTTACAATGCGGGCGCACGCGGCTTATACATGGGTGCGTCTTGTGTAAGAACAAAAGCGGCAATTCACCTAAAAAGTGATGGGTGCGGCTTATAATTAGGTGCGCTCTATAGACCAGAATTTACGGTACACTACTTCAGTTTCCTGGAATAAATAAACAGATAAATACATTTATTAAAAGTACCCCAAACTAGTCAAACACGGAAGTGCAGCATTCTTAATTTTTTTGGGTGGGGGAGTAACCGTACACATATAATTCATAGCTCTATTAGTAGACCTCTAAATCCATGTATTGATAGACAGACATGAAGTGGAGCTCTGCGGCGGCGTGGGGTCAACTCAAAAATAGATTTCTGGCGCCCCGCGGCTCGTTTGCAACGATGGAGTGACATTGACGATCGTGAATAGGGAAAAAAAGAGAAAAAAAGAACACACACACACTCATACACACAGCAGGAGAAGGCCCTGCAGCTGCAACGTGTCATCGGCTAAATTCTGTCTCTTACTTCGGATGCGATCAGCTCATTAAACGGTCGTCATCATCTCTGTACGGCTGGCCACTTTTTTAGGTACATGTGCAAGTATGAATTTGCACATATGTTCTCGCTAGGTGGTTATCTAATGGATTGACGCGGGGGGAGTATATGTGTGTCCCCTGAGGGAGATGGGGAGGATGGCAACTGACAGAAGTATAGAGGTCAGTCAAACACAAAGAGCTTCCTTTGCTTATCTCACGTCTCCTCTTTCATGAAGTCATACTTAAACTCGGGGAAAAGAAGGAAAGGAGGCTTGAAAGCTACCTGTACATTGGTCCGTAGCTCAGCCAATTACTCCCCTTATTAATAATTGTAATTCCCCTTATTAAGCAATAACATACCGTACAAACACAATGCGGCACTTATTTAATCACAACAAGGCAGACTATGTAGAAAAGCTTGACAATACAGTGGTACAGTGTATCTTCATACAAGCTTAGTGTCATGAATACTGATTCGGGGCACCTGCGACTGTCCCGTTGACGCCAACAGCCCTGGTCGCCGATTGGTTCCCTGACTCTTCAAACCCCCGTCTTCCGAATGGAACCCGTCAGACCGTCTGCGAACCTATGCTCTCAGCTAGGCAAGCTTTTGTACTCTCCGACATTATCCTGCCCTGTTTTTTCTGCCTGATACCTGTTACCGAGCGTTTTCTGGACCTGTTTCCGCTTTTGCTCCTCCGTCCCGGCCATCGACCTGTTTTGCCCTGTTTCCTGCCCGATACCTGTTGCCGACCTAATTTCTGGACCGTCTGCGAACCTATGCTCTCAGCTAGGCAAGCTTTTGTACTCTCCGACATTATCCTGCCCTGTTTTTTCTGCCTGATACCTGTTACCGAGCGTTTTCTGGACCTGTTTCCGCTTTTGCTCCTCCGTCCCGGCCATCGACCTGTTTTGCCCTGTTTCCTGCCCGATACCTGTTGCCGACCTAATTTCTGGACCCGTTTCTGTTTTGCTCCCCCGGCCTGGCCATCAACTTGTTTTCTCGCTGTCAACGACTAACCTCGCTCGTCACTGAAGTGCCACTTCCGCGTTCAGCTACCCGTGACCAACGATCATCTGATCGTGGATGCAAGCACTGTTATCTTTCTTGATAAAAACTGAGTAAACTAACGCTATTGGGTCCTGTCCCTGTTCCTGGCTTGTGACAGCTCGTAGCTTAAATTGCTCGTGCAACTAGTGAATTTTCCCGATATTAAGTGACTGAGTACTAATTAGCCGGTTGTCCGAAAAGCATCCCGATGAACCCATAGTAGCTATAAAACACATTTTCCTGATCACAAAACTGTCACGGAGTGGGAAACAGGAAAATAGGACCCATTCGCGTGGACGTACTCACGATTTATTGGGGGAAGAGGAGGAGGGAGCGCACACTCGATCCGGGGATCGATGGTCACGGAAGTGGATAGAAGTCCAAACAAAAGAATGTCCAAAAAAACCCGAATCAGACCAAAAACAAAACAGGATCAAACGCAGGCAGATTTACAGACTAGGCATTTCTCAGAATTAAACAGAACTTGCAGAAATCTCACAGAAGGTTCACAAAAATCTCACAGGGTTCAACAAAGTTTAACAAACGCTCATGCAAAGCACAGCTCAAAGGAACGCGTTTAAGTACTCCAAGAAGCAATCAGTCAATGCGTCTCAGCCTGTGTCCATGGGCGGGGCCAATATTACGCCACGGCAACCGCGCCAGAATCCGGCGCCACCCGGCAGGGACCAACTGGGCGCCATGGCAACCGCGCCAGACGTGACAAAAACGACACATTAAATGAGCACTTACCGTATTTTCCCCATCATAGGTGCATCGTGTTAAAAGGTGCAGTCTCCATAGCTTCTTTGATTTCTGTATTCAACACAACACAAGGCGCACCGCACGATAGGGCGCACCGCACAATAGGGCGCACCGCAAAGTTAGAAGAAAATCTGAGACTTCAATGTGCGACTTATGGTCGTAAGAAAACGGTAAAAACAAGTAGTTTTAATTTTACTAGCGATCATTATTAATGTATTTTCAACTGCCGCGACTTAAAAGATTGGACATAAAGAATTTATTCACAATAAAGTCTAAGAATTAAAGGAAGTTATGTCAAAACCACAATGTTTGCGTTTCAACAAAGTAAAAAAGGGAAAATGATGCATGGCACATTGTACAATGTGATGTTTAAAATTTTCTAACAAAATTTGTTTTTTCCCCAGTGATTTAGGATTTAGTATAACGCCTCTGCTGAAGGTGCTGTATCTGAGTTAGATCAAGAGGCTTCTCCTGCTACTGGTAACCATGAAAACCAGTACTATATGTTTGTTTCATGTGGAAGAGCAGACCCCTACCCAAAAAAATGACTTGGAAAGAGATGGGTGCCACAAGGCTCTACTTGCTCCTCCCCTGGTGGTTAAAGGATCTGTGACCCGTGAGCCGTGAACAAGATAACTGAGATATTAACAAAATAAAATGCAAGTTTATTATGAGAACCTACATCTGGAGATGTGGGAAGGGGAGGGGTTTGTGGAAAGAGTGACGTAGAATGAGAGACTGTTGATAATACTTAAGGTACTGTACTCATAAAATTAAAGTTGCTGTAACTTTAAATAATCTTTCACCCAAATATTTTTACAGAATACTATTTGTATTTGTTTATTTTATTTTAATGGATCAAAGTGCTGCAACAACTCTTCCGTGACTTTGTCCCCTGCCCTCGCTGCTTCCTCATGCCAGACCACAGTCACAGAGCCAGTCGTCTTCTCTAATTCCCCAAACCAGCCATGGCGGGTATCGAAATCCATTCCAGTTGAACCTGACATTGCTTCAAGTTTTAAGTCCCTGCAGACAGACAACTACTACTCTTTGTGTCACTAACTCTCAATAGCTCCTTGTCGGGAATCCAGACTAACAAAAGTCTCTTCATCTCATAAATGGTGGTTCACAATTTTGAAAGAACAGTAACGCTCCCGGTCGGTTTTATAGCCTTGATGACAAGTTTCTGTTTTGATAGTGGACATATAGAAGATGTTGACTGATAGTTCTACTTAGCCAGGTCATTAACACGAACAGCATCATTTACTGTCTTGTTTTACATTACATCCTTCTTTATTGAACCGGAACAGGAGGAGAACCCAAATGTGTGACGATTCTCACACAAGCTTTAATTTTACGGGAAATGGGGCAGTCATGCACGTTAACCCAAACGCCAGCGATTCGGCGATCGTTGGGCAGAAGACGTAGGGCAATAGTCTGGCGTGGAATGACAGGAAGCCAGAGGCTGACGAGATCGATACCAATTGCTCGAGCAGATATCGGACAGATGGAGCGATACTGGACAGGACGGGAGAGAAACTGGATATTGAAATTAAACAGGAAAAACTAGAGGGGAACAAAACTGGATATCGATGTCAAACAGGACAAAATAGACGGGAACAATATCGGACAGGAAACATGGGCAAGGAACCGGACAGAGTCAAAACCCATGTTTTGGGGGTAGAGGTTTGTTGACAGACTGAGTGAGAGCAGTGAGCTTAAATAGAAGGGAAGCAAATGTGTCAACGAGCCGCAGCTGGCGCCACACGGGCGGGGCCAATTGGTCTCCATGGCAACCATGACACATTCTTCCTTTTTATTCAGAAAACACCTAACCTTTCCCTTTCTAGAATTTATGGTTAGGGTCACAAAAAGCCACAAAAGGTGATGCAATACGTTTAAAAACAAGTTGCGTAATATAGATAGGTGGAGGAATCATGTGTCTGACAACTGGGACGCGCCAATGCTGAAAAAAACGGTCTTGAATGGACAGCTCGTAGCTTGGAAATACCCTTGTACGTAGAGCAGGATTTTTGTTACAATTAAAACTCGTATATTGAAATTTGTGTGTTTATGGGTGTCACGTCAGACCCAAATGCAGGACACGAGGAGTCAAAAAGACGGGTATGTGATCAAACCCCAACGGTTATTCAATCACAAAATGAGACTCATTACTTAGAAGGGAGAGCGGGACTGGGACTGCTGAAGACGGGATCCTTGGGAGAAAGGCTTCAGGAGGTTGTCTTGGGGGTTGAAAGTCTTGAGAAGAATATTTGAGAAATACCTTGAAGAGAATACCTGGCAAAGAAAGTATTGGGATGAGGAGCCTTGGGTAGGGAATATCTTAGGAAGAGTACTAAGATCATTAAGCAACAAGGATTGGGAAACCAGAGTATTATGTAGCCTAGGTGATTGGGAGCACTTGGGCTAGGGCAGGGGTCGGGAACCTTTTTGACTCAAAGAGCCATAAAAGCAAAAAATATTAATTTTATTTTGGGAAAGAGCCACACCATATATTATGAGACAAATTTACTAAATTGCTAAACCGGCGCCCCAGACAAAAGCTTAGTCTTCAGCACATTTATTTTTGATGATTTGATAAAAATTATGAAAAGAGAATAATGCCAGAGCCCCTGTCCCAAATTCAACAAACATACCACTTTAAACTTGTCTCTTTCTTGCAATTACTCAAGATCGGTTAAACTCCTTTTGACCCTTTTTTTCATACATATTGGTTTCAAAACCAGATGCAAGCATTTATTTTGTAAAAACGTCACAACATTCTGAGAATAGGGAGCCTTATGTGCTTACCTTTGGCGAGAGATGGGAGGGAATGCTTGTACTTTTTGCATAGCTCCACCCATCCCTCCCACTCACCCAATCAAATGACTAAGTTCTCTTCCGGTGTTTTGGCGTATTTACAGCTCTGTGGATTCATCATAAAGTATCTGAACACTGAACACAGATTATATAGTGAACTTTTAAATAAAGGATTCTTTAGCGTTGTACAGCCAAAACGAGTTTTTTTTCCCCCTTTTTTTGTGTGACACCTTGACTGTAAATTGTAGTGAAAAACGTGCCCTATATATATACTGCGAAGTGTTATTCTCGTGTTTAGCTTTGGTTTGGCTTTACGTGTACTTGGATAGGATAGACAACTCCGGTTTTGAACAAGATGGAGAAATTTTGCATGCAATCAAATTGGTCTCTGAGCCACAGATACTCATAGAAAGAGCCATATATGGCTCGCGAGCCATAGGTTCCCGACCCCTGGGCTAAGGTGTCGAGAGGGATACTGGAAAATGGGGCAATGCTGCCATCTCTTGGAGAAGGGGAGGGACTGCAAGCACCAAACTATGACACAAGGTGCTCGTATAAGGAGGTAACACTGTATTAGAAATCTACGATAATGTCTGCTACCAGTGACCCAGACGATTCGAATTAGAGCTGATTTAAGCAAGATGAGATCAGTCGAGTTTTTTTAAAGACAAATTTTAAGGTACAATAATTATAAAATAGCGTACACGATTTGAAATTGACAAGTACGCTGTTCCCATATCTCTCTCTCTCTTGTGATTTGAGAGTAGCATGGGGGAGGGTATTCTGGCCTTTTGGAAAGACAAACTTGTAATCTGATAATTAACAATCTGCTAAATTTCTCAAAAGGAAAACAGTCATGAGAAAATGTCTGCCTCGTGCCCGCGAGTCGAGTGACCTTTTGCTGAGCAGGCGAAGCGACTCACTTAGAAGCTTTTAATTAGCTCCGCTCACGGCTAGCGGCGGCGGGAGATGCGGGACGAGATAGAGGGGCGGGAAGTAGGGACAAATCGTTGAAAACTGCACATTCACAAGTGTCTACAGCTTTGGGCAAACTATGGTGCGGGGCCCACATGAGGCCCATCAGGCGCTTTAGTCTGGCTCGCCGAACAATAACTGTAAAAATATCAGGCGATTTATATGTGTAACCGCGGTGTACCTGTCCCACCAAAGATCCACATTCACGCTGGACTGGATGATGAGGTTTTTATTACAGTTGCTGCAAATGAATGAGTCACAACACATGGTAAGCTTCTCTGCTGGCTTTGATCTCTTTGATCTCGTTGACAGCTCGCTGTTAGACTGACATATCAAAGAGCTTTCTTTTAAGTTTACATAAAATACATATTAGAATATCAACCATCACAATACATTTTTACATCCATTTAAACAAGATACTTTTAACAAGAGATCATTTGGTGTTTTTTTAACGTTTACAATGAATTCAACATATTTTTCTTTAAATTGAATTTTAACCAACATCATCCTTTTTATATATATGAGAAAATAGAAATAATAACAATAATGAGTATGAAAACGGGTACAATTTACCTGCAAATGAATGAGTCACAACACATGGTAAGCTTCTCTGCTGGCTTTGATATCTTTGATCTCTATAAGGGGAATTAGCCTTTTAGCACAACATGCAACGTCCGACAAAACTAACATAAAAGGCGAAAGAAACGAAATGAAAATAAATCCAAACAGCTTGACAACATCAATCACTTTACTGTGCATGTTGAGAGATTTGTCAGCTGTGGTTTTAATGTTTAAAATTAACTTGTTTTGCAGAGCACCAAAAGATCGTGTCTTACAGTTGGCAGCTCGTTGTAGACTGCCAAAAAACCCCACCTTCTAAAGCCAAACCAAACCTTACCACATACCAGCAGGTGGCACTGTTGGACTCATCATTGCAGGACACTTGCACAAAAACTATACAACATATTTCTCAGGAATTTCAATAAAACAAAAGTTATTATTACACCCGTTTCAATGTATTATAATAAATAAACTACTACTATTTTTAATGGCTGTTTTTTGTGCCAACTTTGTCCCCACTCTCTCTTTGTGTGTCTATTACTATATACTATTACAGAAATACTAAAAAAAATATTACCATTCATTTGCAACAAAACTAAATATCAAACTAAGTGCTTGAAAATAGAGGCCTAGTTTATTATTTAGTTTTAATTTTGAAAGGGAAAAAAAACAGATATAACAGAAATACAACAAGAATACTACTTCATAAATAATATTACAAAAATATTACTACAAAGATGCTACTAAAATAATATTACAACAGAAGTACTGCAGAATATACAACTACAGTAATGTTACAAAAATACTATTTAAATACGAAAAATACTACTATAATACTACAAAATACTAGAAATAATAATAATACTACAACAGAAATACTACAAAAATATACAAAAATATACAAAAATATTACGGAAATATCACTGCAAAAATACTACAAAAATACAAATCCAGAAATACAACAAATTTACTACAAAGGTAGTACTACAGAAACACTACAAAATTACAACTACAGTGCTACTATAAAATAATAGAGAAATACTACTAAATTACTACTGAGGAAATACTAAAAACATACTTTCGAGGAAATACTTCAAAAATACCTTAGCAAAAGTATTACGAAAATATTACAGAAAGACTTCTACAGAAATACTACTTCTGTCTCTCCTATAATGTCACTACAGTAATCCATCAGTTTTTTGTGCCGCTATCCTCAGTGGGGTCGCAGGGGTGCAGGAGTCCATCCCAGCTATATTTGGGCAGTGGGCAAGGGGAAACCCTGAACTGATTGCCAGCCAGTCAGAGTGCACATGGAGACACAAAACCACTCATGCTCATTCACAACTAAGGGGTATTTGGACCAGCCAATTAAATGTATACTCAGTGTATACTAGGCAAGCCTTTTTCGGTCCTGACTCCCACCTGTCCCGTTTTTGCTCCTGTCTGACCCATTTTGATCCTGATCACGTCTGCTCTCCTGTCCCAACTTACGACCCGTTTTTGATCCCAACCACATCTGCTCTCCCGTCCCGGCTTACGACCCGTTTTGACCCTGACCACGTTTTTGCTCTCCTGTCCCGGCTATCGACCTTTTTTTTTCCGTCCTTGACACCGCCGTCGCTCGCTACAGAATATCCACCTCCATTTTCAGATCACAATCCGAGTACGAGAGCGACTTGCTTCCCGCGCCTAGCGAACACCGGATCGTGGGCGCAGCCCTTCCTCTTTCCGTTAATAAAACTTGTGAGAAACGTAACACAATTGGGTCCTATTTCCGTTCTGGTCCTGACAATCATATGAACAAGTTTTTTTTTTTTTTTTTAATAACCATAAGTTAAAATTCAGCATATACTGAGCCTCACCTACAGAAAACTGACAAAATTATCTGCCATCATGCTGACTAAAAACCCCGAACCCGGCAAAAAGCTAGATATTTTTGGTCATTTTGAGTCTCTGTAGTATGTATCCTTTGGTCCCCAGTCTCTTTAACAAAAATTAATATTTAATAAGCATGCATATGAGAAAATGAAGCATGCTGTGAGTTTTAGGGTCATAAATTTTTAAATACATAATAAGATTAATATATAACGCACAATTCGTTTCTTCATAAATGTCCTTTTATTACGGGAGGTTCTTGGATATAAGGCCTGAGCACTCGTGTTGATTTAATATGAGGCAGCGAGTATGAAAATTCCTATAAATGACCCGGAAAAAATTCGAGCGGATAATCAGCGGTGTCAAGAAATCGGCAAAATTTTGGACCGCCGGGGAATAACACGTTGGTACCAGGAGGGTTAATAGCGACATTTGTATGCAAATAAGTGTTTAAGTGTGTCTGCCCTTGTGGGAAGGTTTAATAAAGGAAAGCAAGCTCAGGCAGTCTGTGACATTCAGTGACTGCTTCACCTCGGCCGACGGTTTCCGTGACGCCATTTGCGAACATTAATTGCTTTCCAGACACTTTGCAGCCCCCAACCTTGCAGACACAATGCTTATCGAAGACGACGGTTTGCCTGAAGGACAGGCGCGAAAAAAAATCATCGATTAATCGACAATTAATTCATCATCCGATTACAGAAATCCAGAGTTTTTTCGCGGGGGTTGTGTTCCAAAGAGGTATTTATTAAGTATTATTTACTGGTGTTTATTTAATTATTAAATACTCTATTATACATTGAAACCAAAGAAGAAATCTGTCAATTGTTTAATTTATGAAATTACTGTACTTTATAAAGCTTTTTTTTTTCACAAATTACTTCTGTAATGTAAAATTAATATTGGAAAAACAATCCTACTGCATGTATTATGCGAAGGGGCTGTAAGGGTTTTTGCATTTACTTTAATATATTTAGTATGTGTGGAGTTTGTGGGCATGGATCGTCTACTTTGCAGTTATTTTTATTAACCAACAGAGGATGCCAGAGGTTCACCACTAAAATGAGTACAGTGGAACCTCGGTTCTTGACCATAATCCGTTCCAGAACTCTGTTCGAAAACCGATTTGTTCGATCACCGAAATCATTTTTCCCATTGAAAATAATGTAAATCGTTTTAATCCGTTCCAACACCCCGAATGTTTACCTTGAATGTTTAACGTAATCATAAAGCTAACGCAGGCTAATCGTACGTTCGCGTTATCGTAATCTTCCGTACGAAAGGTTACGCTAACATGAACGTGTAAAAATAAAAAAATCAGGTCGTTTACAAGTCATTTAGCACCCGGGTCTCCACAACAAGTGGTGAGCGGTTCATTGGAAAGGGGGCTCCGTTCCAACACCCTGAATTTTGGGCTCAGTTCCAACACCCTGAATGTTTACCTCGAATCATAAAGCTAACCCAGGCTAATCGTACATTCGTGTTATCGTAATCTTCCGTATGAAAGATTACGCTAACATGAACGTGTAAAAATAAAAAAAAGAATAAGGAAAATAATAATGAATAGGATTTCTTACCTTTGTGGTGGTCAGCAGAAAGCGCAGGTGGACAGACGCTCGCACACCTCCTTCATATTTTGCTATTGTTTCTTTCTCAAACGCAATAGTTGTACGCACTACTTTTCTTTTTTCACCTGAAGCAACTTTGCTGCTTGCACTGACTTTCTTCGGAGACATAATTAGGGGCTAAAACACTTCGTACACCTATATTAAAAGCGAAAGCAAAACGAACGGAGCACGTCCGCACGCGATAACAGTTGGTCACGAGGGGTGGGGGGCGATCTACACGATCTACACCCGTACGCCGCTGAGCATCGCACCCGAGCTTACGCACTCACGCATTACCGGCGTTCAAACTCCGATTTTTTTGACCGAACAGCGAAACAAGAATTTCTCTAAATTTTTGGTCGGACTGAGAGGCGTTCGAAAACTGAGGTTCCACTGTATTTTTGTTTTAAAATTCTCAGTTTGTTCCTAAGGGAAAACCCAGTACACAATGCTTTCATTTTATTTTTGGTATTAACAACTTCGCAATTATGATTATTATGATTATTATGATTATTATTATTATTATTATTATTGTTGTTGTTGTTGTTGTTGTTGTTGTTGTTGTTGTTGTTGTTATTATTACATATTTTTATATACATTACTAGAAGAGCTTTTTCCCATCTTTGCAACATTGGTCATTTGGCCAGCGCTGCGGTGCTCAAGAGTGTTTTGTTGACACGATGGCTTTTAGAGAAACCTTTTAGACAAAAAATTTTAAAAATTGTGCAAAAATAATGTAGGTTCATCAAGCTGTTTTACGTACGTGTAGAACTCTGACCACAACGTCATTGATGCACGGACAGACACAGGCAGAAAAGGGGCAAAATGACTGTTTATCCTATCAGAATTCAGATCACAATGCATAATAAAAATAGGCAAAGTAACGAAACCGCAATAAGTAAACCTTAATACAGCAAGGGATTACTCAAATTGGGAATTGATTTTCAAAATGGAATGATAACAGATGAAAGCAATATCAAAACTATCTTCATTTCTTGCTCTTGCAGTCTTTTCCTCCGAATTGTACATTTCTGTAAAGGACGACCGGGAAAGAGCAGCTCCGGATTAGCATAACGCGAGCAAACAGGGTGCTAATCCACCCAAATATAATTTAGCGCGTGGGGATCGGGCACAAAAGGGGACGACAACCTTCAGATGAGGTGAGATGAATGAAGGAACGTCTGAGATAGACATCTCTCCCGTTTCGGGAGAGCGCTTTCAATCGAGTTAATCTGACAAAAAGTGCAAAACGTAAAACTTGCTGCTTTTAAAAAAAAAAAAATCTTTAATTCTAATAGAGGAGGGGAAAGAAATTCACAGACCCTTTTTGATTAGGCCACGGAAAAGAAATGTGCTCAAATCAAAGAGATAAGCGGCGAAAGATATGGATTATGTTTGACTTTCATGCTCCGTGGCTCTTTTTGGCGTGCCGGGTTGTTAAAAACTGGTGGTTTCACAAGGCAGATGCAGATAAGCGCCGTGTGGCGCTAAGCTAATCTACCTGGGATCTAAATTCGGCTGATGGCGGCTCTGTTTCTTCAGCTCATTAAGAGGACACCAACTGAACTGTTTTTGGCAATAGGAACTCCGCAAGCTGTGGTAAAAGCGTTTATGACTGTTGTAAATCCACCCTACGACTACCCACATATCCAAATGTATTTATATACTTATTTTTACTTATTTTACTTATTTTTCGTCCACTAGTTGCCTTGATGTATCCATTTATTCGTTATACAATCATTACATACAGTATTATTATACATACAGTATTCGTAAGGGGTGCTCTGAAGAGACCTTGGTCTTACAGTTGCCCATGGGGCCCAATTGGCCCCGCCGGTGTGGCGCCAGCTGGGGCTTGTTGACAGATTGGCTTCCCATCTGTTTAAGCTCAGTGATCTCACTCACCCTTTGTCAGTCCATCAACGAACCTCTGCACCCGCAAGACGTGGGTTTTGACTGTGTCCGGGTTCCTGCTTGTGTTTCCTATCCGGTATCATTCCCGTCTATTTCGTCCTGTTTAATGTCGTTCTCCAGTTTCGTTCCCGGATATTTTTTTCTGTTTGATATCGATCTCCAGTGTCTGGTAGCGTTCCCATCAAGTTTGTCCTGTTTCATTTCGATCTCCAGTGTCTGGTATCGTTTCCGTCTATCTCGTCCTGCTTATTACCGGACTCCAGTCTCCAGTGCCTGATATCCATCCTGTTGGTCCCGTCCTGTCCGTATCGACCCCATCTGTCCGATATCTGCTCGTGCAATTGGTCTTCCTCTCATTCCACGCCAGACTGCTGCCTTACGTCTTCCGCCCAACGATCGCCAAATCACTGGCGTTTGGGTTAACGTGCATGACTGCCCCATTTCCTGTAAAATAAAGCTTGTGTGAGAAACGTCACGCATCTGGGTTCTCCTCCTGTTCCGGTTCTTGACATGTTTTGCTTCTGGCATATCTCATATCCCATATAAATGATTGTCAGCCATTTTTAAAGTGCACGATTTGAGATGAGTCAGCGGACCAGCGTTTGACCTGAAGCATGTGAACGCCTGCATGGACCAGCTGGCAGAGATAAGAAGCTGCATCGTGGCCGTCATAACATTTCTGGACTAGTTTACAGGCTGGTGGCGTCGCTGCTGTCATGCACTCTCCGGACAAAATGTTACCTAGTGTTTACTATGTTTGTGTACTGTAATGCTAAATGTAATTCACCCTGGTCATCCTGAAAGGGGGATACCACTTGTGAGGTCCCTTCTCAAGGTTTCTCTTTTTTCTCACGCTGAGGTTTTGAGTTGTTCCTTGCCCGCATGTTGGTTTAAGATCAGGTAATTGTGTCATTGTTATCCTGTGCAGTCCTTTGAGACATTTTTGTGATTAAGGGCTATATCAATAAATTTGACTTGACTTGACCTGACAATAGCTCATGCTTGTGTCTTCTTGTCCTTGAGGGAGAAGGATGAGCCTGTTGCCAGGCATGTTTTTTGCGCCATTGTACTGGTACTTGGACCTGATGTGCGGCATCAATTAGAACCTGTTGCATTGCTCAACATTTTGGAATAGGAAGCTGTCAATTGGACATTCTGTTATGACCTATTACTATGTCTGTTGGTACCCTTGCAGCACCCATTTTGGTCAGACCATCCTGCAAGGGGGATTACCATGTGTGCAGTCCCTTTTCAAGGTTTCTTCATTTTCCTTATGCTGAGGTTTTTGAGTTTTTCCTTTTTCTCTAGTAGGTTTCAGATGTGGCGAGGGTGTGATGGTCGTCGGTGCAGCCCTTTGAGACTTTTTGTGATTAAGGGCTATACAAATAAACCTGACTTGACTTGACTTGACTTCTCACAGCCCAGAATATTCAGTTTTATTTGTTTGTGGATCTAAATTCGGCTGACTGCGGCTTTGTTTCTCCAGCTCATTAAGAGGACACAAACCGAAACGTTTTTGGCTATAGGAACTCGTGGTTGTCCGCAGGCGGTGGTAAAAGCGTTTATTATTGTTGTGAATGCGTGTTAACGCGAGGGGCCATTTAGCAGCAGGATGATGTTTAACGGCCTTTGCTAAGTGGGCGACATCGCCTGATCGGCTCGGTCGCTTTCTGCAGCCGCCGCTCAGCTTGCACCCACCGTGTTTTTATTAGGCTTTGCGGGCACTCTCTCGGCCTTAGCCCGGCAAAAGCTATATAAATGCTAACAAAAGACCATTGATTTTGTGATTTTGCTTTCCTTTGGTGTGTATGTATATTGCCATACATCAATCTCATTAACATGGAGCTAACATGGAGCTAACATGGTGCTAACATGGCGCTAACATGGCAATCACGGCGGTCTCCTCCACGAAATAAGGCGGCGTGGAGACCGCCGGCGTTCATGATATGCAATCATTCGGGCCAATTACTGCGCCGAGTCACGGCCCTCATAAACCAAACGACGACGGGAGGGAAAGGGAACAGACTTTAAAAAAAACAACGCCAATAGATGAGATCAGGAATCCTATTAAAGAGAGTTTATTTGAGGAACACCACTAGTCAGTGTCGTTACCCTAACGGCATAATTGCCCAAGTGTTTTATTTTAGGAGAGAGAAAAGAAATGAGTCTGGCTTTAAAACACGCACACACACACGTTACATTTTTTTCTTTTTTATTCCGTAAAATTCATTGCACAACAAATGCGTTGCACGAGCCAACTATAGCTGTAAGCTATTTATCATCTGTAGTCTCCGGAGCAGTTTTATCAAGCATATCATTAGCATATTCTCAGATACTAGTAAATTGTTTCTGTTAAGTGTTAGGAAAGTAACAAGTACAGATGCTGCCCTACTTACGAACGAGAGGTTGCGGTCGATCGTTCGTAAGTTGAATTTGTTCGTAAGTTGCTTCAGTTGCTATATTTTGTATGTTTAAGGTGTATATAAGTATGTTTAAGGCTTGTATAAGTAACCTGTATTGTTTTGTACTAAGAAATAAACATTTAGTAAAATAATATGCTCTTAATGATAAATAAAGTTAAGTTTAACTTACTTTTAGAAGATGAGCTTCAAGTGCATTTTCTCAACCGCATCAAGCTTTCTTATTCCACTATAATTTCAAAAGAAACATCTCGCCTCTTTTTTACACTTCACACCAACCATATTGATTGAATGCATAAGATATTGTACAATAAAAATGTCAAAGTTCTTAGCATGCTGGAGATACAGTATAAAATGTCTACACACGAACTCGAAGAGGAAGCCTTATTTCTTCTTCGGGGTGGATGCTGGGTGACCTCTCACAGCGCCACACGCCGGTAGTGGTGGAAAGAAGCACTACAGTAATGTCCTGTACTCGAAAAAAGGTGTAAATGATACAAAATCTAACTAACAGCAATGTCCAGATATTTTTCGACATCCCGAAAAAAAAGTTCGTATCTATCGTATTTCGTAAGTCGAATGGTCGTAAGTAGGGGAGCGTCTGTATAGACTAAAAGTAATAATATTAATTTTTCACAGTAACAAGTCGTGTAATCTATTTAGAATGCTACCTATCAATTGATTCAATAAGCAAACAAAAATTTCCCCCATCACAATATTAATGATCGAGTAACAGCTTTTATCTGTTACGGTTTACAGTTTCACCAAATTCATCTAAACTCAAAATTATTTAATTTTTGGAATAATGATTGTATTAATGCAGGGTACCAAATTGTCGATGTCGTTATTGGGTCAAGCCACGAAAATATTGTCAGACTGTGTACATCCTACTCGCAAAGTCTTTACGAAGCGCACAAGATTCTGAACAGAATGATAAAAAAGGCATTGTGGGAAGTACTTCAGTCATTCTAAACTGAATAAAGAGAAAGGCATTGTGGTAAGTATATCAGTCGTCCTGAAAGATAAATGTATGTTCATTATTTAATACTTGACACACACTCACAATTCTTTAGTTTGAACTAAAGAAAAAAGTGAAACAAAATTTTCTCTACTCCTACATGGTACCGAGACTAAAAATAGTTTAACAATGAAATAAGTTCTGATTCCTTTTTATGTGTCATTTGTATCCTTTTGGTCTGATGCAACATTCTCCCCGCCACGATCGGGGTTTGATTCCCGTTGCATACAATGCTATGCAATTGTGAACACACATCCATATCCTTAGCAGCCCGATGGTCAGGATTAAGTGTTCTTACCTCAGCTATCTGAATCGATCCCTGCTACCACCGTTGATATGCAATGTTTAGCAATAAAATATATCGCGATTATATACAATTGCGCAAATATGGTAACGCATATAAGGTGCACCGGCACATGTTCAAATGATTGGCCTATTTGTCCGCCGGACTGATGACTCATGAGTAGACATTTCTTTTGAAAGCCTCTAGGGGTGTGTCAGCTCACACCGCCGGCTTCCTAAGGCCTTCAATATAGCGAGAACGGATCATGGTTCTCGTGTCTTTTCCAAACCCCCAACTTTTCCGCTGGCAACCTCCCTCATAATTGCTTTGAAGCTCAGCACCCACCTCAGGGAGCTCAACAAGATGTTTTACAGAGCTTTGGGGAACCCGCCTATTCCTAAATAATACTTCCCTCGGCCGTCTTCCCCCCTGTCTCTTGTGATAAAACTCTGACAGCTGCGTTTTGTATCTGCCTTGGCTGCACTTGCCATGCATTTTTCGGAACATGGTGTTGACAAGTGTGGCAAATTGTGCCGTTAACACACATAATAATAACCCAATTATCAGCCTTTTCTACAGTTGCTGCGCCAAAAACCACACCTCGAGGTAGAGGCCTCAACCCTGATTTTTATACGCCTGTCACTGCAAGGCACTTAAGTGGAAAGTTGCAGTTTTCATGGAAACCTCATGAGAAGACTAATTATGAGTGCTTTAGGAAATTTAGCAACAGGGGGTTTGCAAAGGAGAGAACAGACTTTTGTTTGCTAACTATTGAAGTATTAGTGAAATGTATACGTCTAGTCTTCTGTATTTATCTGTGGTCACTGCCATGTTAGATAAAATCCCATCAGTTGATTTGGGTGTCCTGTCATGTGTTCAAAATAAGCATAAGAGATATTTGGACTAAGAAAGAGGAGTTGAAGAGAGCAGTTCCGGTGAGTATTTTTCATTACAAATAAACTGAATTTTCTGGGCTTGTTAGCAGGACAACGTCTTTAACAATATAAACATCAACGAAAGGGCTGACCATGGCTTTTATAGGAAATGTAAAAATGAAACGTAACTGTAATGGCATTTTCCAGACAAAGTAAAGAAGTCCAATCTTCACAAAAGACCTTTAAGACTGGATCTAACTGAATTTTGCAGATGATATAATAAGATTACGGCAGAATTGTCTGATATTACTGTTGGGAAAGTATAACCACTGAACAATTGGGATACATTGAAACATTAGGGGGCAGCACGGTAGCGCAGTGGTTAGCGCGTGTGCGGCATAGTTCTGAGGTCATGGGTTCAAATCCAGCTACCAGACGTCCTGTGCGGAGTGAGTTGTCTGTCCCTGTGGGCCCTGCGACTGGCTTCAGGGTGTCCCCTGCCTCCTGCCCGGAGATAGCTGGGATGGGCTCCAGCACCCCCGCGACCCTACTGAGGATAAGCGGTGCAGATAATGGATGGATGGATGGATGAAACATCAGGTGAGCATAAGAAGCAGCATTTGTGATGTGATGAATTAATCCCTTAGAGACTTATTGTGATTAAGGGCTATACAAATAAAAATGACTTGACTTGACTTGACAAACGAATATAGCTGGAATCATGAATGAATTCAAATGTATTTTAAATATGAGAAAAAAAAGTAAAATAAAACTAGTCAAAAAACCAAAACATTGTTAACGTGGCATGTCCGAAAAGGAATAGGAAGAAGCATGTGCTCATTTGATCCTACCCCTTCGAATTCCTTAATAATTGTGTATCACAGCTAGATCTCCTGTGTATTCCCATAGAACAAACCCTACATATTTACATAGGTTCTGTGGCTGCACAGTCGCTACATCATCATCATCACCACTACCATCACTATTCTCACTGTCATCATCATTATCATCATTGCTCTCTCCTTAATAAGAGTATCTATTATAATAACAATAATTCTGATTGGTGCTCATGGTGACAACAGACTATTTTGTGGTCTGTGTTGTCCATCAGAAAAAGTATCTTTGAACCTACTGCTAGAGGGGGGGCACCTACATTTACAGTTACACATTTTAATAATCTAACAATGTTTAGACGTGTTCTAAGGGATGGGCGGGGCACCTCTATGATGCGGCAGGGGTAAACCAGTGAAAGCTGTCGGGCCCTGCTGTTGAACAGAGGAGTGTGTTGTGTCACCCTGACTCGAGTGACATGGCCGCTTTCTTGTGCCCCGTTTCAACTGGAGGGACGAAAGCATGACCGACTTGGGTGCCGAGGTGCTTGACTTGTTTGGGCATTTGGGTTGGCCATGGTCCAAAACATTTTTTTTTTGCTACTTTTTCCCTTTTTTATTTCTTTGTTTTTGTATGTGTTTGTCTTGCTGTCGGTCACCCCTCTTGAGGGATATGACAAGGGTAGGTAGGTAGCTAGGTAGGTAGGTAGGTAGGTAGGTAGGTAGGTAGGTAGGTAGGTAGGTAGGTAGGTAGGTAGGTAGAACAATTTCCATTTAGAGCACAATTATCTTTTTACATCTGTGCCACCATGTTTGCATAAAGCAGCGAATAAGAGATTAGAAGTCTTACATCCCTTTTGGATGTTTCCTAATAAAAACCCAAGTGAGATTGTTAAGGACTCCAGCCTTACCGATTTGTAAAAAATAAACTTTAAACAAAAGAACCTCTTCACTGAGCTTTTTGGGCTTCCAGCACCGTCTGTCTTGCATATTTCTCTTTCCTTGCCTGCCTCGTTTGATCAGAAGACACTTCTCCTTGAAATGAACCCATTATGAGACTACTGTTTGTTCCACTGTGCCTGCTGCTGTTCAGGTGGGCGATGCAGATACACAGGATTCAGAAATTGAACACAGTATGCTGTGGATTTGTTACCCAATGCATGTACAAATGTAATACGTGCAGTATTTTGTGTGTGCGTTTGGTATTTTCTACTTTTGGTGACACGTACTCGTCTATCTGCAGCGACGAATAAGCTCAACACTGCCATCAAGCGGATAAACTTAGTCATTACCTCGAAATACCATCCTCCGTCCATCCTGAACGGAATTATTTTTGGGGAGTTTAATGCAAGCGATCATATCATGTGGTTTCAAAGCCAATGTGTTAATTTCTCCAGTGCCATTGAAAAAGTAATCCGCTGTGAATCATGTATTTTGCAAAGCCACACATATATCTCTGATTTACATGTGCATTTTTATTCTTACCAGTACATTTAACATGAGTAAATTGCAAATACATTTGTTTTAAGTTGCAGTAAGTTCTTCCCTTTCTAATTTACCACTGCGAAACACTACCTTATTTTTTTGCACAGCCCAAAATGCATTTTCATAATCCATGCGTAATCCATGCACTAATACATATTTCATAGTGCCCTATTTAGTTGTATCATGGACCTGTTCGTTTGCACATGACCCATAGAGGGTGATGACACTTCACAGGAAAAACGAACTAATGCCAGCTGCCATTTTTTACAAGGGATAAAGAAATGCAATGCAAAGCGAAGCCACCGGAGAGCACAGTCTGCGTCATTTTAAAGACTTGTTGAGAAAAAACAATTTCAAGTATTTACTAGCAGTTTCCCCAAACATTTTTCAATCCTTGAAAACACCAAATTGAAATGTAAGCATTTTCAAGGATTTCAAGCACCCGTACAAACCCTGTCTCTATTTGGAAAGAGTAAGGGTGCCATCTTGGGAACCAGTTCCGTTTGTCCACAAGATAGCACCAAGCAGGGAACAGATTTTTTTCCTTAAGTTTTTTTTTTAAATAATTACTTTATATTAATTTAGTTTTTTTTACATAATGTTACAATGATATTTTAGTTATTTCAAGTTCACGACCCAAAAATGACAAAAAATGAAACCTGAGGGGCATGAAATTAAAATCATAAAAACACTTCTAATAGGTTTGACCAAGTAGTATTAAATTAATGAAAATGGAGGTTAAAAATAGAACAAAATAGCGCCATTTTCTTTACTCCATTAAATATTTTAAAAACAAATTGAGCTAATTCTTCTTACAAGATATGGTGGGATCCGTTTTTCAGAGGACCCGAATAATGACGAGCGTATTTCAGAATGTATAAATAGAATTTTCAGATCTTGAAAATATTTTCATAATAGCATTTCATTGCGCCATTTTAAAAGTGGTTCCGAATGTTAAACCTCGCATAAAACCTGTTGTTAATGCAAGTGTCCAGAAGTTGCTACTAATGCACCATAAATAAGCAAAGTGTCATGATTACGGATGTGACTCAGCTTAGCCCGCTCATTTGGTGCCAACTGCCACGGGTTCTGATTGGCTCCCTGTCAGTATTTGAACCCATTCCTGTCAATCCCCTGTTGTCAGTCGGTCTGCGAACCTCTGTTTTTCAAAGCAAGCCTATTTTCGACCCCTGACTCCCGCCTGTCCCGATTTTGCTCCCGTTTGTCTCCGACTACGACCCGTTTTGATTCCGACCACTTCTGCTCTCCCGTCCGGACTTACGACAAGTCATGGATCCCGACCACGTCTGCTTTCCCGTTCTGGCTTACGACTCGTTTCCGATCCCGACCACGTCTTGCTCCCAGTCCCGGCTACCGACCAGTTTCCGCCCCTGACACCGCCATCGCTCGCTACGGAAGATCCGCTTCCGTGTTCCGATCACAATCCGAGTACAAGAGCAACCTGCTTCCTGCGCCCAGCGGACACCGGATCGTGGGCGCAGCCGTTTCTCTCTCTTTCAATAAAACTTGTGGTAAACGTCACGCAAGTGGGTCCTGTTTCCATTCTGGTCCTGACACAAGGAACATTTTCAATACAAAAAAAAGCATCGCTTGATTTTTCTTTTTTCGGTTTTGGTACTTTCTGTAATTTGCTACAACTGGTGGAATAACTCTCAGAAGATTCAAAGTATTTGGTAGCACTGGGGTTCATTGGCCTTATTAGCTTCTCAGGATGGCCGCTCAAGCTAGCACTTTTGACTGCACCCATAATCTAACAATGTTTAGACGTGTATGATGCGGCAGGGGTAAACCAGTGAAAGCTGTCGGGCCCTGCTGTTGAACAGAGGAGTGTGTTGCACTTTTTAGCGGCTCCATGTAAATACAGCTCACTCGGTCTTTTGGCGTCTTTCACAGAAGATTCCAGTCGAATTTTGTTATTTGTCACAAAAGAAAAATCGGAGGTAGGCTAGTGGGTGTTACTAAGTGGTAGCGATTAGGCTTCGGTACTTATTATTTGAATGTGCATACCTCGGCTTCTTTCTATGACACAGTGGCCTCTAGTGGTGCTTTATTGTGCAGTCAACTAAATATTCCCCGGCGTCTGTTTGCCAAGTGCATACATGACAACGTTTTCACATTAAAAAAGGTTGGATTTTATGCACGGAACAAGATTTGTCTCGATATTAAAAAGAAAAAAAACTGAGCTTAAGTGGTGCAGATAATGGATTGATGGATGGATGGATAGTTAATGCGATTGTTGGAACAGTTTATACATGCACAAAGACAGAGATGGGAAGCTGCGTCGTTGCTGTCAAGGACTTTATGGACAATTTTACAGGCTGTCGTGCACTTTCTTGACAAATTTTTACATCTTGCCCAAGTTTTTATTATTAATGTTGACTATTTTTTGTGTATCGTTACCCAATGCAAATCTATTGCACACTGGTCATCCTGGAAGGGGGATTACTGCTTGAAATCCCCCTTCTTTGAGGCTTCTTATTTTAGTCATACTGAAGTTTTTCCTTACCCGCATGTTGGTTTAAGATCAGGGGAGGGTGTAATTATAACCTGTGCAGCCCTTTGAGACATTTTAAATGTGACCTGACTTAGTGTTGCTTGAAAATAAAGCAAAATACTCGTCTTGAGTCAGGTTTTGTTATAGTTGTTTAAATTAGAAAGTGGTAGGCATTTTTAAGGAGAGAAAAGCAGTAGCCTAACACAGAAAAGGTAATGTTGGTGTGTATGCCGAAGTGTGTTGTTGATTCTACAACCTTTATCTTTGCTTTTCTGGCAATCAAGGTCTCTGCGAGAGGCAGCTTACAATATGCAGTTATTTCCACCCTGCTGTCGCCAGGGTGTAATTAGCTGGCACGCTATTCAACAACCCTCATTTTCAAATCTTTTTTTCCTGGATCAATTTCATTCTGCAAGCTGTAAAGCAAGCCTTGTTCCACATCAATGTAGGAGGAAGGCAAGTGTCTTTACCTTGAATCAGGGTTTTTACACCTTTTTCATGGACAAATTCAAGTACTTATTTAGTACTTTTTCAAAACCAATTTTTTAGTTTCTCCTGTACCATTAAAAGAAGAAATCCGGTGTGAATCACGTGTTTTGCAGATCCATAAATATTTATCTGATTTACATATGCAATTTTTATCTTGTACGTAGATTTATCAAGACATATGATTTTTAGATCTTGATTAGATCACAAATATATTTGGGGATCTGAACAATACATGTGTAAATATATTTGGGACGAATCTCTCCCCATATAGGAGTCGGGTAAAAATGATTGTTACATGTAGCCTACATTTTGTCATGAACTGGAAAAGGATCAGGACCCAAACGCGTGACGTTGTCATACAAGCTTTTATTTTACGGGAAATGGGGAATCGTTAGGCAACGGTCTAGCGTGGAAAAACAGCAAGCCAGAGACTGACGAGATTGACACCAATTGCCTAAGCAGATATCGGACGGATGGGGTCGATACCGGACAGGACGGGACAGACGAGATTGATAATGAAACAGGATATCGAAATTAAACAGGACAAACTAGATGGGAACGAAAACTGGAAACCGATTTTAAACAAGACGAAAATAAACGGGAACAATACCGGACAGGAAATACCAACAGGAAACAGGGCCGAGTCAAAACCCACGTCTTGCGGGGCAGAGGTTCGTTGACGGACTGACAAACAAAGAGTGAGAGCACTCAGCTTAAATAGACGGAAAGCCAATCTGTCAATGAGCCGCAACTGGCGCCAAATGGGTGGGGCCAATTGGGCGCCATGGCAACCATGACAACATTTTCAGTTGCAGGAAGTTCTTTCCAGTACAATTTACCACTGGGAAACGCTTAATTTTTTGCATGGCCCATATTAAATGTCTGCAATTGATACCTAATCCTTGCCCTAATACCCATTTCATAGTGCCCTGTTAAGGTATAGCATGCACCTACCTTTCTTCTTGGTCGCAGACCGTAGGGGGCGATGATGCAAACTAACGCCATACAAACTAACGCCAGATGCAGTTGATCACACAGGAAGAAATGCAATGGCAAAGAAATGACATAAGAGAACAGTGTCGGCGTCATTTTTCAGCACACTCGTTGTGAAACATAGCAACAATTTCAAGCATTGACAAGCACTTCACTAAAAATTTACAGTTATCAATCCTTGAAAGTGCAACATTAAAATTCAAGCATTTTCAAGGATTTTAACCACCCGTACAAACCCTTTTGAATATTAATAATGGTACGAATTATTCGTCAGTGTGAATAAAAGGTTTGGGACAGAAACAACAATATATGCCTTGATGTCATCAGCATTCCATTTTATTCGTCACTAATAGGTGTTGGAACGACAAGAGTGCGTGCACAAACAAGTAGAGGAACCCCCAAAACATGTTTCAATGGATTTGAGGCAGTTGCAGGGGAAGATAAATTGAACACAAATACTCTTCAAGGCAGCAGCATCATTTGAAGCGACTCACATAGGAAACAACATAGCAGATGTTCAGAATATGAGCCCCGCTGGCTGAATGCGTCTCTGCGGGAAAATAAAGCACACTTCTCTGTCTTTTTTGCCTCTGAGTGAAAAGGATCATTTGGCGTGCAACAAATAAACAGCTCATCCATGTTTCATCAAAAATGCTTTTTGTTGTTTTTGTTTCTCCTGCAAGAAGATGATCACGGGCTGACCGGACACGGACAAATTATTGTTCATGAACCTTCCACTTGTCCTGGACCCAGCACAGGGTTTTCGTACAAGCACATCAAACGGAAGCTGGTGAAAGTTCACAGGAGAACTGAATTTTAGTCAGAAATTCTGAGCAAATGAAAACTTCTGAACTTCAAGGTCCCTGGAATGGAACGAAACACTAACATAAACAAATTCAGAGGCATCTTATTCAAAATAAATAAACAAATGTACAGTAAAAGCAAAAACAGCAGTGTTTTGATACAAATCTGTACCTGATATGAAAATACAGATGCTGGCCTACTTACAAACGAGAGGTTATGGACGTTCGTTCGTAAGTTGAATTTGTTCACTGCTATATTTTATATGTTAAAGATTTATATAAGTATGTTTAAGGCTTGTATAAGTAATCTGTATTTTTTGTACTAAAAAATAAACCTTTCATAAAATATGCTCTATAAAGATAAATAAAGTTAAGTTTAACTTACTTTAAGAAGATGAGCTTCAAGAGTTAGTCAACTTCCTCCTCCGTGGTAGAAAGTGGCCGAAAAAAAAGCGATTCAATCATTTTCTCAACCGCATCGAGCTTTCTTATTCCACTTTTATTTCAAAAGAAATGTCTCGTCTCTTCTTTACACCTTACACCAACCATATGGAATGGATGCAAGAGATATTAAACAATAAAAATGTAAAAGTACTTCTTCAGGGTGGATGCTGGGTAAGCTCTTGCAGCGCCACACGCCGGTAGCGGCAGAAAGAAGCACTACAGTACTGTACTGTACTCGGAAAAGGTGCACAATACAAAATCTAACTTATAGCATTGTCCGAATATATTTTGACATACCAAAAAAATGTTCATATCCACCATTTTTCGTAACTCAAATGTACTTAAGTAGGGGAGCGTCTATAATAAAATTTGGCACGTGTCGTAATTTCAGTCATTTACAAATTACATGAATATTGTTGTTTCAATCAGCATGTCAGATAATTTGGAAAAATAAACAAAAAGCTTGCAATTGGTCCAGGGTACTGCTGTACTATTATGATTACCGAGTAGTGGTTTTTATTGTATTAGTTTTTTAAACTTGGATTCAAAGTGAAATAGAATAGATGGTATTTAAACGAGCAAAATTTGTAAAAAAAAAAAAAAAAAAAAAAATACATTCACTATCCTACAAGCGGACATGATATTCTGCCATCTTGCTGCTAAGGGTACCCCAAAAAACCTAGACAAAGATTGGGCAAAAAAATCTAAATAAGAAAAATGGCACTTGGTGTCTTCGTAGTTTGTATGCTTCCTTGTAATTTTTCGCACTTGTTTTCAGTTGCCCTACACCATACAGCGACATTGTATCCACCTTGTCCCTTTATTTTAATTCAAATTATCAGACATGTACTATATTTTAAATGGTATGGCTTATTTGCATGTTTTATAAGTTTTACTAGAAAAGTCAAATAACCCAGGAAAAACTTTTAACTGCTTATTTTGCATATGTTATGTATTATATTTCTTATTTTATGGGGGGAAAAAAACAAGTTAAAAATAATAGCAAAATAAGAAGACTTAAAATAAGCACATTATCTTGTATTTTTAATATTTTTTTCTTATTTCAAATGTATTTTAACAAGATTAATATAGTAGAAGTGTAGTGATATGATGAAAAAAATAATAAAATGAATGAAAATGGGGATGTTTTCTTTTTGATTTATAAGAGCCTCAAAAGGTTGCATAACGAGTCAGTGTTGGGTTAGTTCGATGTACAGACGTTTCCCTACTTACGACCATTCGACTTTCGAAAATCCGTAGTTAGTGTTAGGCTACTGCTTCCTTGTTTGTGTGTAAACATATTATACTGCATCTCCAGCGCGCTAAGAACTCTGACATTTTTATTGTTTAATATCTCGTGCATCAATTCAATATGTTTTGTGTAAAGTGTAAAGAAGAGGCGAGCCGTTTCTTTTTAAATGAAAGTGAAATAAGAGAGCTTGATGGGGCTGAGAAAAAGGTCGGATCGCTTTTTTTCGGCCAATTTTTACTACAGAGGCATCTTCCAATAGTAAGTTAAACTTAACTTTATTTATCTTTATAGATCATATTATTTTATTAAATGTTCATTTTCTAGTACAAAACAATACAGGTTACTTATATAAACCTTAAACATACATTCCATAAAAAATATAGCACTGAAACAACTTACGAACAAATTCAACTGACGAACGATCGTCCGTAAGTAGGGCAGCATCTGTACTTATTTTCATTGTGACAGTATTTGTCTATTTGTGGTATTCTATCTGCCTGAGGCATTGTAATTTCATTTTCCTACCTGTTATAGGTGAACGTCAAATACGCCTGCTTCCACCGCCTCTAACTCCTCCTCGGCAATGACTGGATGAAAGACAGAATACATTAGCTTTATTGGTTCTGTAAAATTTGTGTTCCAAACAAACAATGACAGGAGTTCATACACCTTATTCTGGCTTTTTTAAGGAGTTTCTTAACCAATTTTACAATTTCTCCAGTACCATTTAAAGAAGTCCAGTGTGAATTTACATATGCATTTTTTCATTTTACATGTGCATTTATCCAGATATATGATTTTTAGATCTTAAGCAAATGTAAATATATATGTGTATACGAACAAAATGTGTGTAAATATTATTGAGACAAATCTCTTCATATAATTGTGTTGGGTAAAAATGACGGTAATATATAGCTTCGATTTTCAGTTGCAGGAAGTTCTCCCCATTAGATTATACTACTGGGAATCCTTGCACTAATATAGTCCCCTGTTGATGTGTAGCATGACGCCTCATAGTACAACGCCGTACAAACTAATGCCAGCGGCCGTTAATACGAGAAAAGAAATGCAATGGCAACGTGAGGCTGGTAAAGAGCAGGGTCGCTAGCCTTTTTTAAGCAGACTTGTTGTGAAATCTGTCAACAATTTCAAGTATTTAACAAGCACTTCACCGAAAATTCATTTCAATTTTTGGAAAACACATTAAAATTCAAGCATTTTCAAGGATTTCAAGCACTTGTAAAAACCCTACATCTTGTCCTTTTGTGGCAGTGGCCTAAGAGTGGCGCTTAACCCAGCGATAGCGATACAATGGCCTCTAGATGGCAGCCACCATAGGCAGCACTGCACTTTGGCTAGCGTTGTTTAAAAAAACAATAATAATAACAAAGTGTAACACCGTGTCTGCCAGTTTTTGTGCAATCACTGCAGTGTGCCAATTACAATTCTACTGCAAATGAATCTCCACTTTTTCCCAAATGCACCGTCTGGTCATGGGGACTCAAATCACCGTGAATAGCTGTTGGAGTGATGCCAAAAAGGGCTGACATTTTTCCTTTAGAAGTGTTTGCATTTAACTTTAAATGGGCATTGTGTATTATTTAGCACTTCCTAGTGGTAAAAAAAAGTGGTTAAAAAAAGTATATACATTTGAATAATTATCAAAATACATGAGCCATTATATAAACATGATTTTTTTTTAATACCGTATTTTCACGACTATAAGGCGCACCTAAAAGCCTTTATTTTTTTCTAAAGCTGACCATGCGCCTTGTAATACAGTGCGCCTTATATATGGATCAATATTGAGTCGCAAGGTCTCGCAACTAGGCAAGCAGCCGCCGACTAGATTTCCCCTGTAGACTGCGGTGTATGCTGGGATATGTATATACTGGCGTTTCATTTCCTAACCAATGTGTTAATCATCATTTGAAATGGCCACTACGGCTAAAGTTGTTCGCAGGTAAAGAAGGCGGGTCCTTTTTAGCATTTACAGGCTCGTATAGGCTAAAGCGGGGCAAAACAAAGCCTGTAATTGGCCGAAAAAGATGAATGTGAATCTCATATTAGGTTGCGCTACGGCATGGATAAAACATTTTTTTAATAGTCTGTATTTGTAAACAGGAATTATGGAGCTAAACTGACAGCTAGCAACAGGCAACGTCCATCTTTTATTTAACGGCATTATTGCGTGTTTTGGAGGGTGTAAATCTTTTACACGGTTGCATTTACTACACTCACGGATGTAAGAAGACCATGGTTGCGTATTATTATTGAAGGTAATGGCTGCAAGACGACTTTGGTGAGCTACCCCGACTTTATATGTTCCCAGTATCTTGTTTCAGACTGATCTTGATGTTTCTGTAATGAGTCTATTTTTAAATTAAATTAAAAAAGTGTTTATTGTCATATGCACAAAAAAGAACCACGTTTCCCTGCACAATGAAATTCTTACTTTGCTGTCCACAGAGTTGTCAGCGAAAAAGAAAATAGAAACTAAGAAATTATTCAATCCCAAGAGTCTAACCTTCTAATGATATGTGGAATGATGCATTTGAGTTATTGGTGACATCGTACGGAAAGTGTGTTCGTACATGTCTGAGACACGTATTTGCTTCTTTGCGAGCCGTCAGAATGTTAAGGGGTTAAAAAGTTTGACTGAACTAAATGACAGTTTAGTTTACGTTTGCATTGTACCGCCTTATAGTCCGCTGCGCCTTATGTATGGAAAATATATGACAAAAATATTTTTTTGGGGGGGGTGCGCCTTATAACCCGTTGCGCCTTATAGTGCAGAAAATACAATACTTGTAGGTCTAAAAGTTTGTATTTATTTTACATAACTTCAAGCCCCCCTAGATAGGCCTGACATGATTGTCCACCATCTTGCTGCTACAGGTACCCCTAAAAACCTTATGAAAGGCTGCGATAAAAAATAGAAAAACAACAAAAATTGTGTGGTTTGGTCACTTTGAGTGTTGTGAAAGAAAAAGTATGACCTTATACTTCACGGAACAAAAGTCAGAAAATAAAAAATAACACTATTAATAAAATAAATAACAAGCATATACTGTAACACTCTGTGTTCTTCACAGAAAGAAAAAGTCCATGGAACATAATTTTTCTGTTGTGCAGAGCACAGCCTTAACAGGTCTAAGATCAGCTTGATAGCCAGAGCACTGGACCAACACTGGTAAACAGAAGATGACTTGCGAAAAGGCAGTAGATTGTATCTCATTACCACACTATTTTTCGTTACAGTACCTGAGACAAATGTTAATTTAGTTTTGCATTTCACATCTTGGTGGGTGGATCCCTTAAACCAAAAGTGTCGTAGGGGCACCATTTACTGTTGTGTGTCTTGGGCAAGTACAGCCAGGTGGCGCCCATTCTTCTCAACAAATGTTTCCACCCGGTTTCAAATGTTAAGGGAATGTGCTTAACACTGCACTACTAAAACACATCTTACAATGACAATAAATTATATTATATTCAATTCTAAGCATTATGACATTTTTGTCATTGTTGTCAGTGTAACATGTGAAATAAAGAATGAAATAAACATTCGTCTCTGGTACTGTGACCAAAGATAATGTAATAATAAGATAAAAGCCATGCTTTTTCAAATGCCATGTAAAACACTAGCAGTCCAGTGGTAAGAGTGTTAGCACTCTCACCGTGGTGACCTAGGTTTGAATACCATTACTACCAAAAATGTGCACCAAAACTTTAAGAAAGCGCATCAAAATGCTCTCTGGTATTGTTCAGGCGGGCTATAGTTTGGGGACCACTGCTTTAAGGGCAACTCCGATTTTGGTCTTAAATACCACCAGGCATATAAAAAAACAGACCCATGACTGCACGCTACATCCTTACCTGTGTTCTGAAGTTTGGGTGGCGTGTTGGCAGGTGGTGGGAAGCTGTAGGACCTGGCCTGGAGAGCAGGCGGACTCTCATGGCTGATGCTTTTGGTTCTCTTGCGGCACTCGACTGCCAGGCGGCCCCGGCAGGCCTTGTGGCAGTTGATCCCGCAGGCTGCGTCCAATCGGGGTAGGTAGGGCGGTAGGGAAAAGTTTCGGACCAGGAGTGTAGGATGGGGGCGCGTGGCCCAGAAGACGGGCAAGGAGAGACGGCGGCGAGTAGAAGAATGCCAGGAAGATGAGGGACGGGACGGAAGCAGAGGGTCAGACAGAGGGACGGGAGACGGGGACGAGCCGTGGCCCCTATTACACGCCATGCAGACACAAGAGCACTCGCACAAACACACAGCCAAGCCCACAGGGCCCGACAACAACTCAGCAAACCGGGGCGGGTCTGAACGCCGGGGTTGGTCATTCCAGCATGCACTTTTCATGTTTATTGGAAAACAATTTTTTATTTACAAAACGTATTTCTTAGTGTTTAACGCGATCTCAAGTATCTTGCACAATTTTCGATTAAAAATCCATTTGAATCTTTAGTTTTTCAGCTCAAACTAAGCATTGTAAGCGACAAACGTTCTATAATACATGCGGCCATAATGCGATCATCTATTGACAATGTACACTATGAACAGAATACCAAAATATCCGGACATTGGTATAAGTTAGATTTTGCATTGTGTGCACTTTTTTCCGAGTACACGACAGTAATGTAGTGCTTCTTTCCGCCACTACCGGCATGTGGCGCTGTGAGAGCTCTCCCAGCATCCTTCCAAAGAAGAAATCCGATTTTCTCTTCCTAATTTGTGTGTAAACATATTATACTGTACCTCCAGCGCTAAGAAGTCTGACATTTTTATTGTTTAATATCTCGTGCATCCATTCAATACGGTTGGTGTTAAGTGTAAAGAAGAGGTGAGCCGTTTCTTTTGAAATGAAAGTGAAATTAGAAAGCTTGATGCGGTTGAGAAAATAGTTGGATCGATTTTTTTCGGCCACTTTCTACCATGGAATAGGAACTCTTGAAGTTCATCTTCCTCAAGTAAGTTTAACTTAACTTTATTTATCTTTATAGAGCATATTATTTCATGAAATGGTTATTTTTAGTACCAAAAAACACAAATTGCTTATACAAGCCTTAAACATACATTGAAATTAAATGAAATGATCTGCATTTTATATAGCAGATCAAAATACCAAATATGCTAATAAAAGACAAAAGAAACTAAATATGAATAAAATTACTCAATTTTGTGCAGGCTTGGTGAGTAACGGAATACATGGAACGGAAAAAATGATGTTGGCAAGCTGTTTGGATTTATTTTCATTTTGTTTCTGTTGCATTTGATGTTAGTTTTGCCGGAGATTAAATGAGATGAAATGAAATGAAATGATCTGCATTTCTATAGCGCTTTTCAAGTCAATGACTTCCCAAAGCGCTTTACAAAGTGCTCCACATTTCCCAATAGCGGCCTTGAAGCCATGTAAGGCGCTAACCTGCTTTTGGGGGTATTAGGGGTTCAGTGTCTTACCCAAGGACACTTCGACATGTAACACGGACGAGCCGGGGTTCGAACTAGGATCCCTTGATCACAAGACGACTGCTCTACCTCCTGAGCCACTGCCGCCCCGTAGTGGTTCCATACAAAATATAGCAACTAACGAACAAATTCAACTTGTGAACGACCATTCGTAAGTAGGGCAGCGTCTGTTCTCCTGTATCTGTAGAATGATTGGTTAATCAATTATCATTGCTGGCGCCAATGCAAAACATTGGATGCAACAGGAATTCAAACCTGGGTCATGGCGGTGAGGGGGGGGGGGGGGGGGGGGGGGGGTTTAAGGGTTATTGATCTATCTTCGTTATTCATTATCCATTATCCGTTATCGGTCAGTTCATAATACGCTACAAAGCCTAGGAGCCGGGACACTTACTCTCAGCCAAAAGGCCAAGCTAAGGTCCTAGCCCTAAAGCCTTGCTGCGATCATTGCGAATGCACCGTTCCCGGAGGTACTGCAATACCGGGCCGATGCGTGGAGTGGACAGAGCAAGCTCATATTCCATCTCCGAAATGCAAAAATCAAAGATAGTGACTTCATAGAAAGTACACAAAAGGCCAAGCTAAGGACTTAGCATCAAGGCCAAAGGCCAAGCTGAGGACCTAGCATCAAAGCCAAAAGGCCAAGCTAAGGACCTTGCATCGCCAATAATTTATCTTAGGACCACCAGTGATGACAGATGCCTTATAAAAAGGCATTCAAGATTATCAAATGACCATATTATTTTTACTTACGGTGCCAGAAACACCGATTTGCATAGTGCACTCCACTTCTTTACCTGTGCATTAATTACTTTGCGAAAGAGGCAAATTTCTTTCAACAAAACACTACATTTTGTCTTTTACGTATACATGCATATTAAGAGGGGTATTGACACACAGGTGAAGAAGTGGAGGAACTGTTTAACCTGGCAGATCTAACATGCAAATCAGTGTCACTGGCACTGAAATAATAGTGTCATAATGGTATCAGATCTAATGCAATTTTGTATGTCATCTGTACCACTGGCAGTCTTGTGGTAAAGTGTAGGCGCTCTCACCACTACTACTTTGCTTTGATTCCGATTGCATTCAATTTTTTGCGACTTGTTAATGCATGGCATTAATTCGTATTGTACACATGGTAGCTCTTAGTCTTTTATGCATTATAGCAGTGTCTGAAACTCATGACAAAAAGTTTCCGGACACCAAGGCAGACAAGTCTGAAATGTTGCCTGCCCAGCCATAAAGTTGCCTGCCCCATTTTTCACAACTTGAAACCCAATAAGACGACTAATCGCAAAAAACCCATTGTTGCAAAGCATTAAGGATTGATAATCAGAATATATAACAGAACAACACTTTAAGATTAAGTTTATTATAAATCTACTTATAACATTCATTGCATGTATATGACATCGCTGTTTTCCATCTGCCATCAGTATGTACCTGTATTTACTCATCTTCATTCATGCAATGTTTGCGTTGCGTCGTCTGCTACAAGCCACGTGAACTCCTCTTTCAACGATGCCGTTAATGTACGTTAACGTTTTGTAGCGTCATCATTTTAGTTAGCTTCTTTTGAATCTTTCTTCTGGCTTGATTCCTAACCACTCCTCCATTTTTCTTGTGCTCTCTGTGCGTCTATATGCAAATAGACGACCTAATAACGCTCGGGAAAGTCAGAAGGCACGAAGTTATTCGATGCAGGCTTCTGATTGGCTGCCGAGTATGCAACTTGCCAATTAAACCAAAATTCCGAAATGTCCAAACCAACCGAAGATTTGGAAATCGGAATAAAGCAAACGTTTGATTTAAAGAAAAATATTTCGGTTTTCTTTTTCTTGAAAAAGTTGCCGGCCACCCGGGCGGAGACGTTTTGTAAGTTGTACGCCCGACGTATAAGATGCAAGCCCCGGGCGTCCGGGCAGATGTTATTCCAGACACTGGCTATAGTAGCCTTATGGATGAAAAATATATGAGAGAAGACTATTTTTGTGGGGATACGCTTTATAATCTGGTGTGCCTTAAAGTGCAGGATATATGGCGCTGCCATAAAACCTTGTGTATAACGCGGCGCGTTAAACACCAATAAATACTGTATTTAAGCATCAAGAATTAATGAATAAATCTGTCTTACCTTTACACTTGTATCCTTGCTTGTAGAAGCCCCAAATCTTTTAATAAAGAACATAGAAATATATTAGTGATTGCTTAACTGCAAAGACAAAGAGCAGGGCGAAAACATAAAACCGATGGATGGCGGCGACATCAAGCGGGGAGGCCGGCGGGGGGAAACAATGACATAAAAGCGAGATCAAGCCAAGCCACATCTGAGGAGGCGGAAAATATCCTGACCTCTTCACAAACGCGGCGGGTAAAAAAACCTCAAAAAACACAGTGGGCAACAAAGTGAGACGGGTTACTGCTGCCCACAATGACTGACCTTTAGCGTCCCTGCACAACATCAGGCAATTCCATTTTTATTACAGTCATTCGTATTAAATTATTACAAAAAAGTAGTTCACGCCTTCGCGTCTTATCTTTTCACGCCAGGGACTAGAGTGTCGTCTGCTTCCAGAATTATTTGTTGTGACATGAGTTGTGCAGAAGGATGATAAGACCTCATCCTGAAAAAAAAACCCCTTCCGTTTTAAGAAAATGTTGCTCATTTTAAAGGGACTGTGTTTATTTTTAGTGTACCCGTCAGTAAAAGAACAATATTGATTAACATTATGAGCTGAATTACATAAACTATTAGATAATATATACATAACATATGATATATAACAGATAATACTCTTAGGTTGAGAAATCTGCATTAGCATGGTGAAGAGAGTGTCAACACTTAACGAAGAAACCAACAATTGTCACGGTTGCCATGGCGCCCAATTGGCCCCGCCCGTGTGGCGCCAACTGTGGCTCGTTAACAGATTAGCTTTCTGTCTATTTAAGCTCATTGCTCTCATTTTTCCTTTGTCAGCCCGTCAACGAACTTCTGACCCACAAGACGTGGGTTTCGACTCGGTCCTGTTCCTGTTGGTATTTCCTGCCTGGTATTGTTCCCGTTTATTTTGTCCTGTTTAATTTTGGTTTCAAGTTTTGTTTCCGTCTAGTTTTGTCCTGTTTATTATTTTCTCCAGTTTTCGTTCACGTCTAGTTTCCCCTGTTTATTTTCGATATCCTGATTCATTATCTATCCTGTCTGTCCTGTCCTGTCCGGTATCGACCCCATCTGTCCGATATCAACTCGGGCAATTGGAATCAATCTCGTCGGTCTCTGGCTTCCTATCTTTCCACGCCAGACCACCGCCTAGCGTGCATGACTCCCCATTTCCAGTAAAATAAAAGGCTTGACAACAATGGTACTGATGGCATACCAAAAGGCATTAATGTTTATCTAATGATCACACTATTATTACTCAGGGTACCAGAAACAAATGTTAGAAAATTAAAATTCAGCCTAAAAGGTATAAATATCATCAGAGGTTTTTTTCTTCATCTTGTTGTGCTTTATGGTGTTGTCTGTTTACTCCAGTTTCTGAATTTTGTTTCTAGCACTGGTAGTAAAGTAGTGTGATAGTGAGATAAATAAATGTATTTTCATAAGTCATCTCTATCACTAGTTTCAGCGCTCTCACCCCCGCAACCTGGGTTCAATTATCATTGCAAACAATGATATACGATTTTGGTCACAGAAATTTTTGACTGATCAATCGTTGTACGAATATATACCGTAAGTGTATCAAATGCGCAACGGTTATACACAAATAAACTCGATAGCTCCTAACAGTTTAGTGCGCCTGATATATGAAAAGTAAATGATAAAATTGTATTTTTGTAGGGGGCGGTTTGCTTTGAAATTTGGTATGCCTCATCTTGCAGAAAATATGGTGTCTTTATGTTCCATGCCGCTGCCCATCCCATCCCTGAAGAGCAGGATAATGCTTTACAACAAAACACAACGGGGACCAGATGATGAAGATGCACTGTCTGAGTCAGATCAGGAGACTTCTCGTTCTATTGGTAACTATGTAAACCAGTACTATCTGTTTCATGTGGGAGAGTGAACCGCTACCCAAAATTCGGCTAGGAGAGGGATGAGTGCCACCAGGCTGTACATGCCCAAGACACACCACAGGATGTGGTGCTCCTACAACCCTGGCGGTAAAGGGATCCATGAACCGAGATTATCTGCTAATGGGGCAAGATTTTTTTGTACTGCTTTTTGTACCGAATTTTCCGCACTATAGGGCGCACCTAAAAGCCTTTCTTTTTTTCAAAAACTGACCATGTGCCTTATCATACAGTGCGCCTTATATATGGATCAATATTAAGTCGCAAGGTCTCACAACAAAGGCAAGCAGCCGCCGACTAGACTTTTCCTCGTAGGCGGTGTGGTCCGCGGTGTATGCTGGGATACATATGCCGGCGTTTCATTTCCCAGCCAATGAGTCAATCATCATTTGAATCGATCACTATTGGCTAAAGTTATTCGGAGGTAAAGGGGGCGGATCCTTTATCATTTACAGGCTCGCATAGGCTAAAGGGGCAAAACAAAGCCTGCAATTGGCCGAAAAAGAGGAATGTGAATAGCAAGTTTGGTTGTCTACGGCATATAGTAAACATGATTTACCATTCTGTATTTGTAAATATTTTACTCTCCTGGATTTACTACACTCACGGATATAAGAGGACCATGGTTGCACATTATTATTGAACGCAACGACTTCGGTGAGCTACTCCGGCCATATATTTTCCCAGTATCTTGTTTCAGAGTGACCTCGATGTTTCTGTGATGGGTCTTTTTTTAAATGAAACTCAATTCCAATTGTTTATTGTCATATGCACAGTAAAGTTGCTAGCGAAAAAGAAAATAGAAACTAAGGAATGGTTGGCATTTCTTGAATCCCAAGACTTTAACCTTCCGAATGATATTTGGAACGATGCATTTGAGTGACATCGTACGGACACCGCATCCGCACGTGTCTACGACACGTATTTGCTTCTTTGCAAGCTTTCGGAATGTTAAGGGGGTAATAAGTTGGACTGAACTATCTGACTGTTTTGTCCACGTTCCCATTGTAGCGCCTTATAATCCGGTGTGCCCTATAGTGCGGAAAATACGGTACTCTTTTTGTGCTATTTGCTAGTAGCCGTGGCCTCGCCACCTGAAGGATATCTTACAAATCCGGCGCAGTGCTCGCAGAATGTGGGCTTGACGTAGGTGGCCTCAGCGAATGTGTGGACGAAGCCCATCTTGCAGTTGAGGAGAGAACTGGCCCTCATAAAGTAGTCGATCATCTCCTCTCGGCTGATTTTACCGTCTCTGCACGAGATGAGAGCGCTCGTGAGATGAGAGCGCCCGACAGTTAAACTGAGGAAAGGACCTCACTTACTGGTTCTTGTCCAGTTCTCCGAACTTGCTGAGGTACGGGAAGTTGTTCCTGATGGCCTCAAATTCGTCCCTGGATATGTGGCCGTCGCCGTCCGTGTCAAAGTTTTTGAAGACAGACTGCAAAAGATAGTTGGAAGTAGGGCTGCAACGGTTCGTCAAAGTTGTCAGAAGAAATTGATAATGGAACTATGAATTCCATTGTCGAGTATTGTCTCAAACACGTTTTTCCAACAGAATGACGCATCCTATGTGATTAAAATCACTCCTGAGAGTGGCTCATGGCAATAGCGTCTCTTTCTTGAGGGGTAACTTGAATAAATTGCGGTGTCAAAATTAAGTACAAACACTGCCCAACTTATGAAGGAAATCGTTCGTAAGTTGAATTTGTTCGTAATTTGCTTCAGTCCTCTATTTTTTATGTTTAAAGTTTATAAACATATGTTTAAGGCTTGTATAAGTAACCTGTATTGTTTTGTACTAAAAAATAAACATTTTATTAAATAATATGCTCTATAAGATAGATAAAGTTGAGTTTAACTTACTTTTGGAAGATGCGCTTCAAAAGTTAGGCGACTTCCTCCTCCGTGGTTAAAAGTGGCCAAAAAAAAAGGATTCCGACCATTTTTTTCAACCGCATCAAGCTTTGTCATGATTGCTGATTGAGCGCACCTGCAGAGGCTTGATTAGCGCCAACAGCCCGGACAGCTGATTGGTGGACACTCCCTTTTAAACCCCCGGCTTCTTCTTGGTGGCTGTCAGATCGTTGCGAACTGTGCATTCTACTCAGTGAGCATTCCCGTCCGACTCCGTTTCTGCCCAGCCTTTTTCCTGCCTGATCCTCGTTATTGACCTGTTTCTGGACCTGATTACGCCCGTTCTGCCAGCCTCCTGTTACCTGACCCGTTTTGCCCCGTTACCTGCCTGCCTTCTGCCTACGACTTTGCTTACGAACTCGACACCGCCTTTGATCTCCAGCCCCGGCCAACAACTCTCTATTCCCGCCTGTCTCTGTCCGACACGGAAGTGTCACTCCCGCCTCGCTCGCTCCTGTTTTCCGTCAGTCCTCGGATCAAGCAAGCAAGCCTTACTTTCCCTCTCTTTTCAAATAAAAACTGAGAAACGTACGCTATTTAGTCCTGTGTCCGTTCTGGTCTGTGACAAGCTTTCTTATTCCACTTTCGTTTTAAAAGAGACGGATTGCCTCTTTGCAATTTACACCAACCATATGGAATGGATGCACAACATACTAAACAATAACAATTTCAAAGTTCTTAGCGTGCTGGAGATACATTACTGTATGTTTACACATGAATTGGGAAGAGGAAGCTGGATTTCTTCTTCAGTGTATTGCTGGGTGACCTCTCACAGCGCCACCACACTGCGGCGAAAAGAAGCACTACTCGGAAAAAGGTGCACAGAATACAAAATCTAACTTACAGCAATGTCCGGATATTTTTCGACATCCCGTTTAATATTGTTCAATATTTCGTGCATCCATTTAATATGGTTGGTGTAAAGAAGAGGAGAGCCATTTCTTTTGAAATGAAAGTGGAATAAGAAAGCTTAATGCGGTTGAGACAATGGTTGGATAGCTTTTTTTCGGCCACTTTCTACCAAGGAGGAGGAAGTCTCCTAACTCTTGAAGCTCACCTTCCAAAAGTAAGTTAAACTTAACTATACTTATCTTTATCGAGCATATTATTCTTTGAAATGTTTATTTTTTATTACAAAACAATACAGGTTACGTATACAAGTTTTAAACAAACTTATATAGAATTTAAACATACAAAATATAGCACTGAAGCAACTTATGAACAAATTCAACGAACGATCGTCTGAAGTAGGGCAGCGTCTGTATGTTCAATACAATATGTATTTTTCATCTTGTGTTTATCATCCTTTGCCGCATAATTATATCAACTTCATGCTAAATTTAAGAAATATAGAAATGTTCCGATTTTCTGATTATTCGAAAGGAGCAGATGTATTGATCGATTTTTCAAATTACCTCCACCATCTTCTCTATGTGCGTTTTGATGACAGCTGGGTCAGCGTTGGGCTTCACCGACACGGCCCACTCAATCACGTTGGACTTGGGTTCTGGTTCTGGAGCTGGAGCGGGGTTGGAGTTCTGCTGCTAAAACAAACATGTGTGTTACTTCAATATGAAATATTTACACAGTTGCTGAAAAACAAATAACTTCCTATTTGACTTTTACAATTTTTAAATGATTTATTGTAATGTTGACACCATTGCCTACCGCTGACTTGCGAGGTTCTCTCTGCAAAGACATCTGGTAGATCTCTTCTTCTGTATGGTACTGATCCAAAGATACCTGTACACATCTCTGCTTATTAGAATCTGATTCAGCATTTTTTAAAATCCGTTTTCAAACCCACAGTCAAGAGGTTAAGCAGGTCCGTGTTGGCGTCCACTTTGGGTGGCGTGTTCTGTATCGTGGCTAGTTCCTGCAAGATGACATAGAGTTGTTGCGTTTTGGCCAGGTTGACTCTCGTCTTCTCCTTATCGGTCCAATCAGGAAGTGCCACGTGCACGGCTATCAGATCCTTCAGGTGCACTCCCAAAATCGGAAAACGGAAGCCGGAACTTTCAGAGAAGCGTTTTCGGTACTGGCTGTAGTTGCCGCACGACGTCACCAGTTCGATGAGCCCGTTGAAAACCTGCACAGAAAAAAACAGGGGTGTCAAACATGGACCGTACTGGAATCAGGCATTTAATTATTTTATCATTTTCATGCTACACTAACAAAGTGAAGTTATTTGACACACCGTCCTCGTTCCCTTCCATACCTTCTACCTAATGTGTTCTGTTCCGAACGCCTTTGCTAAAAGTAAGATGAAGCGCTTCACCTTTAAATCAATCATTAGAATTAGTGTTTGTATTGTATTTTAGTCACTTTCCAGTTTGCATTAGTTTATCGGAGATAAATAAGCTTTAGTGGAAATAAATTCAATTGTTCTTTGTTTTTTTAAACAAATGCACAATCAATAAACAATACAAGACATCAAATTTTAGTGAAATAGAGAAAAAACCTCAATGAGCATTTTAGAAAAAAATCTTACACCCCAGAATCATTGTGGTTATTTAATTGTGAGCCTCTAAAAGTTCTCCAGCCCTACAGCTACAGCCATTTTTATACCATTAATTTACTAGTCCAGCCCCCGTGAGAGTGCTTTTTCTATCAAGCAGCCCCTAAACTGAAATTAATTTTACACTGTTGTGATCATCTCTTACGCTGATCGCTTCATGTTAAAAATACAAGCCGTCACCTTGTTTGTTTCAACGCTGATGTGAGTTTGTGTGTCTTTGAGGCGCGAGATGGAGCTGTTGCTGAGGCCGCCCACGACTGCCATCAGCGTGTTGAAGTTCTGCAGCTGCAGGAGTTTCTGTGCAAAGTACAATCCATTTGAAAAAAGGATTAATTACACAGAAAAAAATGACTGGCGCGGTTGTAAGACTTAGTTAGAAGTAAAATCCCAAGCGTAAAATGTCAATCATCACATTCGGGTTCAGCCAAGAACACCCATCCTGCTCCCGAGACCTCATAAATAAAAATGTGAAAATTTGACTTTGCTTCAGGCCCGGTCCCTCAAATCAGATTGATCGGGCTCTGGCTGTTTTGGTCTGAAACTTTGATTGTAGGTGCATGTCCACTGTGAGAGAGATAAACTAAAAAGAAAAATCCAGAAATCACAACCGATGATTTTTTTTTACAATTTGCGTAATACAGCTGCAAATAAGTATTTGAACACCTGTGTATCAAGAATTTACGGGAATAAAAAGAAAGGGCTCATGGGAGGGGCTTGGAAATAGGAATTTCTAATCTGAAGTTGCTCTCTCCCTCTATTCTACTTGCAAGTTAATAATTTGTTGATGCCTTCTCTCCCTATTTTCAGTGTCTACTAAACTCCAAACTTATCACCTAGGTATCATATTAGACAGGCTGTCTTAAATCAATCCAACATTGTATCCTTCTCGTCCGGCCCCTCTGCCAAATGTTTTAACCCACTGCGCCTGCGACTAAAAATGTCCCTACACTCTAATAACAAACAAAAATAAGCCCCGGAATCGGAGGGCATCAAACAAATTGTGAATGGCCCTCCGCAGGGACCGTGGTGCCCTTCAGCCTGCATGGCGTCACCCTGCAAAATCGATCAGTTCGCAGCAGTTGGAGGGCCGCCTGAGGGCGGATCAACTCAATTGGGTCACTAGTTTGCAATCATGCCAAAGCACTGTAGATGCTGTTGATCTGTACCAAATATAGACTTGGAGCATTTGAAAAGTGTTTTCCACACTCTAAGGCACACCCCCCAAAAAAATGGTCTTCTTTCCATACATTTTTCATATATTAGGCGCATCAGACTATAAGGCGCATGGAAGTAAATCTAGAGTAAGTGCTAACTTATTTAGTGAATGCAGTTTAGATATTTAGATATTTATGACAGGTGGGATTTAATCAGCAAACGGCTGGTATACAGACGCTCCCCTACGACCATTCGACTTACGAAAAACGGTAGATACGAACATTTTTTTCGGGATGTCGAAAAATATCCGGACATTGCTGTAAATTAGATTTTGTACTGTGTGAAGTTTCTTCCAAGTCAAGGACAGTACTGAAGTGCTTCATTCTGCCGTGTGGTGATGTGATAGGTCACCCAGCATCCCCTCGTAAGAAGAAATCTCCTTCCCCTTCCTAGTTCGATAGTAAACATTCTATACTGTATCTCCAGCGCGAACTTTGTCATTTGTAATGTTTAATATATCGTGCATCCATTGAATATGGTTGGTGTAAAGTGTAAAGAAGAGGCGAGCCGTTTCATTTGAAATGAAAGTAGAATAAGAAAGCTTGATGCGGTTGAGAAAATAGTTGCATCACTTTTTTTCGCCCACGCAGGAGGAAGTCGTCCAACTGTTGAGGCTCATCTTCCAAAAGTAAGTCAAACTCAATTTTATTTATCTTTATAGAGCATTTTATTTTAGAAAAAGTTTATTTTTTAGTACAAAACTATACAGGTTACTTATACAAGCTTTAAACATACAAAATATAGCACTGAAGCAACTTACGAACAAATTTAACTTACGAACGATAGTCCGTAAGTAGGGCAGCGTCTGTAAATCAATGGCAGATAATTCTTGCTAATTTTAAGTATAATTTTCAAAAAAAGAACATTAAAAAATACAGTACAATTTTAGACATTTTTAGACAGAGTGCCTTGACATTTTTTATTGAAAAACAAAATGTGCCTTGGTTCAAAAAAGGTTCAGAAACACTACTTTGATCATTACCGTACTTTAAAATTGAGTTTTGATCCAATGGCAGATGGTTTCGCCACTTGTTAGCCTTTTTTGTTGTTTAAATTATTTGTATCTTCTTTATTGAGTCCAGATCGCTGTTGTTTCACTATTTTGATATATTAAAACACTATTTAATTGTACTATGATTCTTCTGAATTAAGTAAAAAAAATCTTCATTGTAATAAAAATGTAAAATAGAATAAAGTTAAATTATTTATTTTAAAATAATAAGAAATAACCTGAAATATGGTCCAATAAAAAATAATGGTTAACACAATAAAATTTGTAAAATAATTTTTTAATTTAGTGATAATGAAGTACAAAAATATATACTAAATGTTTGAAAAAATTAATAAATGAGATCAATTATTAAAAATAAAAAACGATACAGTGCTCCACCGTTTATTGCGGGGTGAGGTTCTAAAATGGACCTGTGATAAGTCCGTAAGGTAAGAACCTTACAATTTTTATTAGATTTAATAATCGACCATAATTTGAAATTAAAGAACGAAACTGTTTTAAAAGCCTAAGCATTCATTTAAAAAAATACCTGTACACTGTAAATATTCATCCATTAGTGACCAATAACTAGAATCTACAGGATTGTTTAGCCAATCAGAAAGCCGAACAAGATGCACAATGATAATCAGTTTTAGAAATATTCCATAAGATAATAAAACAAAAAATAAATGAGAGCCAAATTATTATAATCAAATTCTATAACCATTATAATTAATTCTGTTATTTTTCTATATATCTATCTATCTATCTATCTATCTATCTATCTATCTATCTACCTTGGTCAAATCCCTCAAGAAGGGTGACCGACAGCAAGACAAACACATACAATAACAAAGAAAATAAAAGGGAAAAAAATAGCAAAAAAAAACCACACACAAACATTTTTGGACCATGGCCAACCCAATTGCCCAAACACCCAAAGTTAGGTACCTTGGCACCTAAGTTGGTTATGCTTTCGTCCCTCCAGAAAGCGGCCATGTCACTCGGGTCAGGGTGACACAACACTTTTGTTCAAAAGCAGGGCCCGACAGCTTTCACTGGTTTACCCCTGCCGCATCATACGGGTGCCCAGCCCATCCTTAAGAACCCGTCCACAATCCCACTATCCTTTCACAACACCTCTCCAGTCCTTTCTATCACCAACAAGAGCTCTAGCTTCCCATTATAGTTAGACCTCTTTCCTGCAGTGCACTCATAACACCATTTTTCTGATTTTACTAAAAAAAATAATGTACTTGTTTTTTTCTGGTATAGTAGATGGCAGATCGTTTCACTCATTTGAAGTATATTTGTCTTATTTTACCTAAAATATATATTTAAATATATATCAACATTAAATTAACAATGATTAAAGTTAGCTAAATTATCTACTAGTAGAACAAAAATATTATTTTTTAAATTTTCTTCTAGAGTAGGAATGGCAAACATACAGGCCGGAACCAGCCCGTTGGATGATTTAACCCCACCCGCCATAAATATCTGAATGTGTCACAAAAGAAGTAAGGTTATATCTACCAAGAGTTATGATCTTTAAAATAAATGCAAACCAAATGCTCTCTTTTGGATGCTAGAGTGCAGTGTTGAGTTTGTATAGCATGGTGAGTTGCTTCAGGTGTAAAACTGCATTCACTCAACTGTTAAACCAGGTACCACAATCTTTTTCCCCATTGCCTGTGAATAAATGAGTTTTGTTTAGAATGAATCCCTCCTCATCCGTGATTACAGGGTAGGTTGCTAATGTATGCTGAACAATAAATCATAATACTGAAAAACAAAGCTAAACATTTGGAGTTCCTGTTCTTTTACGGATCCGGCCTGGCAGAGAACAGGAAGTCTGGATCCGACCCCAAGCGCCAAACTGAGTTTGACAGAAATCTTCCTAGAGTAGATGAAAATGATTCAAGAAACAGAAGAGTAAATGACCAAATGAGACCAAAAGACGCAATAGCATCAGCTGGAACAATATCAGTTACAGTCAAGTTAAAGATGCCAAGGTTCCTTTTTAGACTGAGCACCAAATAAGGAAGCAAAGTTGCGACATTACGGGAACACCGGAGATAGCAAAACTTATAAATCAAGGAGAGAAAAACCCGGCAGACCTGCGCCACTCTGATGAAGTGCGAGATGACCGAAGCTCTCTGAGGCGCTGTGGGTTTGCTGAGCACCATCAGTTGAATCCATTGAGAAACGCTGTTGAAAAGCGTGATGAAGCGCTCCAGGACCGGGTTGTCCACCGTGCAGCCGTGCATCACGAAGCTGTGGTAGTCTTGAAACTAGAAAAACCAGCGTGATGCTAAAATCCATCTCAATTATTTGGTTTTGTTTTTACAAACCAAAATCTTGCAGAAGGATTTGTACTCCAGGTAGGTCAGATGTTCAGCTAGCTCGCAGGAGTCGAGGTGGTCAAAGAGCAAAGACATCTTTCTTTTTTTGGACACGGACGGGACACGTTGAGTCACCTGCCGCTTCCATTCGTAAGACGGCCTGAAGAGAAAACACGTAAAAAAATAGCCTAGATTAATTAATCTTTTAGAATACGGGTGTGAAAACTATGGCCAGTGGGCCACATAGACTGTCAAGATTTTTAATCCTGCCCGCCAAATGAAAAGGTATAAAATATCACTATATTTCTCCAACGTAGAAATCACGGAGGGGTCTGTAATTTTCATCGTAGGTGCATTTGGGAGGTCGCTGGTTCGCGCCTCGACCGAGACATACCTAATTGGTATAATGGCGGCGCCCTCTGGCTGCGGCTGCATCGACTCGCTACAACGGGTCAGGTGTATCGACATTTCGTTCTGTGTACATTGTTACAAAGAATGACAATACAAAGGAAATTATTATTATTATTATTATTATTATTTCCACTGTGAGAGAGATAAACTAAAAAGAAAATTCCAGAAATCACGATGCTTGATTTTTTTAACAATTTATCCGAGTGATACAACTGCAAAAAGGTATTTGAACACCTGTGTAACATCTAGAATTGTGACCCTGAAAGACCTGTTAATCCACCCATTAGATGTCCACCTGCACTTCATGTACCATAATGAATCCTATGTACGTGTTGGACGTCGTTAGCTGCATAAAGACACCTGTGCACCCCAAACGATCAGTAATGCTCTGACTTGTAAAATGGCGAAAACCAAAAGAGCTGTCCATAGACACCAGAGAACACTCCCACAAGGCTGGAAAGGGCTATGGAGCAATTGCCAAGCAGATTGGTGAAAAAAGGTCTACTATTGGAGCAATCATTAAAAAACTGAAGAAGCCAAACATGACGGTCAATCTCAATCGGAGTATATTGCATGGGGATCCATACAATATATTACCTCGTGGGGTCTCAATGATTATAAGAAAGGTGAGGAATCAGCCCAGAACTACACGATAGGAGTTGGTCAATGACCTGAAAAGAGCTGGGACCACCGTTTTCAAGGTTACTGTAAGTAATACATTAAGACGTCATGGTTTGAAATCATGCATGGCACGAAAGGTTCTCCTGCTTAAACCAGCACATGTTAAGTTTGCACATGGCCATTTGGGTGATACAGAGGAGTCATAGGCTAAGGTTTTGTGGTCAGATGAGACTGAAATAGAACTTTTTGGTCATAATTCCACTAGGCGTGTTTAGAGGAAAGAGAATGAAGAGTACAATCCATAGAACACCATCCCTACTGTGAAGGGGTGGAAAGATCATGCTTTGGAGGTGTTTTTCATCACATGGAACAGGACGAGTGCACTGCATTAAAGAGGGCATGATTGGGGCAGTGTATTGTGAGATTTTGGGGAACAACCTCAGTCAAAGCATTGAAAATGGGTTGTGGCTGGGTCTTCCAACCTGACAACGACCCGAAGCACACTGCCAGGGAAACCAAGGAGTGGCTCTGTAAGAAACATTTCAAGGTTGTGGCATGGCCCAGCCAGTCTCCGGGCCCTGAACCCAATCAAAACTGTGTTTCTCAGCGACAGCCCAGAAACCTGACTGATCTAGAGAAGATCTGTATGGAGGAGCGGCCGAGATCCCTCCTGCAGGGCGGACCGATATTAAAAGACCCACAACCTGTTACCAGTCCGCGGCCCGGTGGTTGGGTACCACTGTCTTACACGTTTTCTATGTCGATGAGCTGGCTCTGGCGCTCGTTGCCCTCCGTGCTGAGAAGATCTTTGAAGCCTTTCATCTGCTCGGCCAGTTCCGGATTCAGATCGAACTCCGCGGGAAACTCGGAGATCCAATATCTGTCAAAGGTGGAGGCCGCGTTAAAAAGTACAATTACAGTATATATATATATTTTCTGGAATAAACGGAGTTTAGTACTTGACCAGGTGGCATATCCGGCTTCGACGGGCTGCCGTGCAGCCGTCCTCTTGGTATCTGAATACATGAAGTAAAGGAGAAACCTTCTACGTTCTCATTTTTTTAAAGCAACAGTGTGCATGATTTGACCACTAGATGTCTCTGCATGGTGTAGTGCCAACCTTTTTGCAGCCAAGAGATACTTTTTGTTATTGATCGTCACTTAACGGCTATCAGATTGATATGCATTTCTAAAAATAACATGTTATTATTATGTTATTACTTGGTTGGAATTATGAGAAGTTGAGTTGAAATAAGCTCAGTCAATCACAAAAAAAAAATATGCAAGTTAAAAATCAAATTTCCTGGAAAATCGCAATGACCCATCACTGGTGAGCTAATTTCGAAACCTGTCCATGGGCTACTCAGGTGTTCCTGGGGCCCGCGGACACCACATTGGTGACCCCAGTTAGAGCGCAACCTAAAATTAGTGCTAAAAACCACAAGGAAAAATACAAACTGCGGAGACTCAAAGTGGCCAAATAGCAACATTTTATTTCTTTTTTTTTTCTCTCAGCCTTTTTTGATACACCTGGGTACCCGTAGCGCCTGCATTGGCTCCCTGTTAGCTTAAGATGTGATTTTAAGGTTCTGTTGGTAGTATACCAAATCATGCATGGACTTGCTCCCTCATATATTTCAGATTTCATTTACCCCTATGTTCTGGAACCTCTACTAGTGATCCCAAGAGCCAAGAAGAGAACCGAAGGTTCGAGAGAGTTCTCCATTCGGGCTCCGGGGTTGTGGAATGCTCTGCCCCCTGAGATTCGATCTGCAACCTCAGGGGAACTGTTTAAATCTAGGTTTAAAACACATTTCTATTCCATAGGTTATGAATTACCTATATTTCATTGGACTATATCTGTGTATTGTTTGTTATTGCAACATCTGTTGCAGCCTGGTCATGGAGTTTTTCCTTGCCCTTATGTGAGTTTCAGACCAGGGGATGGTGTAATAATAGTCTGTAGTTTGCAATAATCTGTGGTCTGTTCAGCCCTATGAGACTCCTTGTGTTTAAAGGCCTTACAAATAAACATGACTTAACTTGACTATTTGTAGTTTGGAGCATTGATTGAAATTGCAATACAGTGGAACCTCGATTCTTGACCATAATCCGTTCCAGAACCCTGTTAGCGAACCGATTTGTTCAATCACCGAAATCGATTTTCCCATTAAAAATAATGTAAATCGTTTTAATCCGTTCCGACACCCTGAATGTTTACCATGAATGTTTAACGTAGACATGAAGCTAACACAGGCTAATCGTACGTTCGCGTTAGCGTAATCTTCCGTATGAAAGATTACGCTAACATGAACGTGTAAAAATAAAAAAATCAGGTCGTTTACAAGTCATTTAGCACCACAAGTGGCTAGCGCTTCATTGGAAAGGGTGCTCCGTTCCAACACCCTGAATTTTGGGCTCAGTTCCAACACCCTGAATTTTTACCTCGAATCATAAAGCTAACCCAGGCTAATCGTACGTTCGCGTTGTCGTAATCTTCCGTACGAAAGATTACGCTAACACGAGCGTGTAAAAAAAAAAATGATAAAGAAAAGAATTATGAATAGGATTTCTTACCTTTGTGGTGGTCAGCAGAAGGCACATGCTGTATTCCCTAGCAAGATCGGAAACTCTTTCATATTTAGCTATTATGTCTTTCTTAAAGGCAATAGTTGTACGAACAACTTTTCCTTTTTTACCTGTCTTGCATGCACCGACCTTCTTCTGAGGCATAGTTAGGGGCTAAAACACTCCGTTCACCGATATTAAAAGCGAAAGCAAAAAAAGGGAAGTGCGCACATGATAACAGCTGGTCAAGAGGGGTGGGGACGATCCACACGATCTACACCCGTGCGCCGCTCAGCATCGCACTCTAGCGTACGCACTCAGGCATTACCGGCGTTCGAACTCAGAATTTTTGACCGAACAGCGAAGCAAGAATTTTTGGTCGAACTCCGATTTGTTCGAACTGAGAGGCGTTCGAAAACCGAAATTCCACTGTATAAGGAAAGTCATCATTTAAAAAATCTAGAGAACATCAAAATGTTAATGGAAAATATTTGTATTGCTGCTATTTCCTGCTTTTTCTTTCATATTGGATTTGAAGGATACTTGTCTACCAACTTGGCAGCCATGTCAGTGGACGGGATGTACCAAGGGTGCATCATGAGGAACATACGCACTAGGGAGGGATCCACCAACTCCCCCTTTTCATCTGAAAAGAAAACATGATTTAACTGTTTGGAGGTCTCAAGAAAATCAATACAGAAGATGTTGAAATGAGAAACCAAAAGCTGTGATGCACGACTCCACCAAGTCGTCCACTGTGCTGGACTGCTCCAACGTGGCGGACTCCATGACCGCCCTGCCTGGTTTACTTCCTGGATGCTTCCTGTGTCGTCTCACGCTGAACACACACAAAAAGGTTTAACGGCTTTAAAATGTTTACCTTAAGCAGTTGAATCCAAAACAGGCCAATACGGCACTTGTCTCAAACACAAAATTGGGACATTGCTGTGAGAAGCACAAGAGAAAGTCAAACAAAGACTTGCAGCTTTACAATTCCGATTCCATTTCAATATCATTGCTTGCACAGTGATACTTGGGAAATCTTTTTATATCCAAATCCAGCATTAAACATCTCCACAACAGTATCTCGGACCTGCCTGGTGTGTTCCTCGTTCTTCATGATGCTCTCTGCGCTTTAAACAGACCTCTGAGACTATTACAGTGCAAGTGCATTTATACAGAGATTTGATTACACACAGGTGGATTCCATTTATCACTGTTAGTCATTTAGATCAACATTGAATCATTCAGAGATCCTCAATGAACTTCTGGACAGAGTTTGCTGCACTGAAAGGCAAGGGGCTGAATACGTAAAGCCGTGACGTTTTTCCCAAGCTTTCAACCCTGCGGCTTATGTGATGATGCTAATTTATGCATCATGGGCGCTCGAGCAGTAGAGGTAAGAGTGAGACAGGTGAAAATATATGTGTCGAGGAAGGCGCAAGTTTGATGTAACTTCACGCTTTGTGCATGAATGAAATTAGCATGAACATAACCTCATCATGGAATAAGTGTCAATCAAAAGAGGAGTGCTAACTACCATATTGGAAATAGTATCTTTATTTGTAAATGGAAATAATGAGGAGAAACGAACGGATTACAAGCAGAAATGTTTTAGGCAGATTTCTATATATCTGTCGGGATTTTCATGTTATGGAGTCAATATTCTAACCGTTTGTATTCTACAGATTGTCTTTGATAACAAAGCAATTTTTGCAGACATCCAAAGAAGTTGAAGATGTCAGGAACAGAACGGAAACAGGACCCAATTGCGTTACGTTCTCACAAGTTTTATTGAAAGAGAGAGAAAGGGCTGCGTCCACAATCCGGTGTTCGCTGGGCGGGTTAAGAAAGTCGTCTCTACTCAGATTGTGATCCGAACACGGAAGTGAATCTTTCATTGCGAGCGATGTCAGGGGCGGAAAACTGGTCAGTAGCCGGTACTGGGAGAGCAGGACGTGGTCGGGGTCGGAAACGAGTCGTAAGCCAGAACGGGAGAGCAGACGTGGTCGGGATCCAAAACGGGTCGTAAGTCGGGACGGGAGAGCAGACGTGGTCGGAATAAAAACGGGTCGTAGCCGGAAATGAACGGGGGCAAAACGGGACAGGCGGGAGTCAGGGGTCGAAAAAAGGCTTGCCTTGAAAACAGAAGTTCGCAGACAGACTGACAACAGGGAATTGACAGGACTGGTTTCAGAAACTGACAGGGAGACAATCAGAACCCGCGGCGGGTGGGGCCAAATGAGTGGGCACAGCTGAATCACATCAGTAATGATGACAGAAGAAGGCCAGGGGACGTGATAGTGAGTTTCCCGGTAATCTTGTTTCTGACCGATTGTTATGTTTCTCTGCTGAGGACATTTTCAAATGTTCATCATATCTTGAATCCCAAGAGTTTAAGCTTTCCAATGATATGTTGCATGACATATTTCCGTGACTGGTGACATCGTACAGACATGTGTTTATCAAAAGTCGGAACATTAAGGGGTTAAGGTACCGTATATTATTAAAACTCCGTGTACCGTCTTTCTTTGTAAATCTCTCGTGTTTCTATATGTGGGCACATGCGGCTTATAGTCAGGTGCAGCTTATGTAAGTAAAAAACATTTTGTTTTTTCCTTTAAAAATAGTGCGCCTTATTTTAACATAGAAGGAATCCATCTCAATATAATTTTGGGAAATGTGAAGAAAAATAGTCTAGTTTAATTAGTTAATTAAACTGTAGTGGATATGAATTAAATTGTTGTTTTGCTTTTTTTTTTTTTACAAATGCACAGTTGATAAACACTTACAAGAGATTAAATCAAAGTCAAGGAAATTGGTTGCAGCCATGCAACTTAGCGAGCAAGGATAGTAAGTAGAGGTAAGTTTGGGCCAAAAAATTCAGCCCAACCCAACCCAAGACGCGGGTATATAAACCCGAACCCGCCCAAACCTGACAGATTAACTTGATTTCATCAACGAGCCTGGAATAAACCCGAAGTTTTAATGTGCCACCAAAGTAAACACAAAGCTTTACTCCGCAGCTTGGGGTTTAATTGGGGCAGAGTCTCTCAAATCAAGTGTGCACCCGAGTGCAGCGCCTAAACAGTTTGGCGCTGAAGTGCGCCTCTCGGCGACGTGCAGCTTACATAAGCTAAACTGAACAAAATGGCACCCAAAAGAAAATCAAATTCTGCATTCCCAAGCTGCAATAGTGAAAGATTTTGTCAAAAGGCAGAAATAAAGTTTGTAAAGCCTCTAAGCTACTGACAAGAAGCAGACATGAAGTCTGACGTGAGGGAGGTGGAAGGAGGAAGCCGCGCGTCTTTTACCCAAACACCAAGGATGAAAATTTCTTTGGATTTAGGGATTTGGAGTTAAACTGATAGTTTGGTAGGCATTTTCTCCATCTAAATTATTGCTTGAGTAAAAGTGAGTGCACGCTGTGTAGATCCTCCACCAAGGAAAAAAAAGGCAAGAGAGAAGCCTGACCAGGCCAACTTGGGCTGGGTTCGGGTCGTGTTTGGGTCTCGCCCATGATCTTACCTCTAGTAGTAAGTCTTGTGCCTTCTTCATATTTTTTCATAAGCGTGAGCTTAGTTTCAATAATAATGAAAATTTATTTTCTTCTCCCTTTATCATCACTGCAATCCTTGGGACCCATAGCGAATAAATACAATACAAAGTTTCTTCATTTTCCTCATGTTGAGGTTTTTTGAGTTTTTCCTTACCCTAATGTTGGTTCCAGATCAGGGGATGATGTAATAATAGTCTGAAAAATAGTCTGTGTAATAACCTGTGCAGCGCTTTGAGACTCTTTGTGATTAAGGGCTATACAAATAAAAATGACTTGACTTGACTTGACAAACAATACAGTATTGTATCACTGACGCGAAGTCTTAGCAATTCGGGCAAAATAGCAAGTGGGATGAAAATGGAGCATTGTGGGAAGTAGTGCAGCCAATAGTACAATGGCATCTTCATGATGCAGTGACGCAAGCCCTTAACTTTAACTTGTCAAACTCACAAACACCACAGGATTCATTTTATAGGTTTTAGAGCAGGAAAAAAAAAATTTTTGTCTATGTCATATAGTAAGCAAAATGCAAACACAAAACCATCTTATTTAAAATCTTAGAGTGAAAACGTCGTAAGGTGGGGACACCGTATCCTGGGGGTCCACTGCATCCAATAAAGTATCTGACATACCGAATACATTTTAGGGCGGCTTTAGCTCAGGAGGTAGAGCGCTCGTCTTGGGATTAAGAGGTTGCAGGTTCCATTCCCGGCTCCTTTGACACTGAATCCCTAATGCCCCCAATAAGCAGGTAGGCATTGCATGGCTGACCACCTATTGGTGTGTGAGTGTGTGTGTCAATGGTAAAGGATTTTATACATTTGACTATAAAGGATATTATACGATTGACTACAAAGTACATGTACTCAGTTTGATGCAGTAGAGATATCCACTGACTGTTTTTATTCAAGACACATTAGAAGGTTAGGCTGTGTGGAATGCATCAGACGTATTTCTGATAACAGAATTCCTGTGAGTGCTGACAGAGAAGGCCAGACGCACAAGGACAGACGTCGGGGCGCCGCTGGTATGCGAAGATTGCGGAGCCCACCCAACACGCCATCATACGAGGGGTAGACCAATCAGAGGAAGCTAATGTTAACTATAGATGACACATAGCACATAGCCAATGGGATGTCTTGTCTTTGTTCGTGAAACGTATAAATGATCCGGGGCAACTGGGAGGGGAACACGGTCTCCTGTTGATACACTTGGGTCTTCTGTTAGGAACAATAAACATCCGCCCCCGTGTGAAATGTCGGCTTTCTTGGTCATTTTTCTCCCAAGAAACGAGCGCGCATACATTGTTGGATGAACGTAGGTTGTGTTTGGTTAATAGAGTCCGATAACTAATCCGAACAATTAGGTAAACGGTACATTTTGATAATAATTTCCAACAATTGGTAAGTGTAAATCTCTTGTAACATCCATATTTATCACTTTACTGGATATAAAGATGAGATAAGTTAAAAAAAAAACATTTTCCAATCAGGAAAAAACATAAAACGACCAATATTTCCTGCCAAAGTGGTAAGATTTATTTGATTTCATTGAAGTGCCAATTCCAGAAAATGTCATGCTTAACCCTTTTTTTAACCATCTTGGGTTATTTTCGACCCAAACATTTATTCTGGCTCACGTCACACCATCAAACATTTTCACCCTAGCACATTGCGACAGTATGTTGACGAAAACACGTGAAGGCATCCTTTTCCTATTGATACAAGGAAGTGTCAACAAATACGATCCTAACCGCAGTATCAGTCGCCATTCTTTGTTTTCAAGAGGTGTCAGAACAACACCCGCTTGACGCATTGAAGGTTTTCTTTGCAGCGTCTCTGCCGCAGAGAGGCAGGCGGACGCACTCAATTACAGGCTTCATCGGCTCCCGGCATGCTGCAAACACACACACGTGCACTCCTCTGCGGGAAAATCACTGAAAGGAGCGCCTATTTTTTCCTTGGATAAGAAAAAAAAACCTAATAAATCCCATTGAGCTAATTAAATCAACAGAGTTACAGATAAATATAACATGCTGGGAGCACGGCAGTTGACAGTAAAACCATCAATCCGTCCATTATCTGCACCGTTTATCCTCAGTAGGGTCGCGGGGGAGCTGGAGCCCATCCCAGTCATCCTCGGGCAGTGGGCAGGGGACACCCTGAACTGGTTGCCAGCCAGTCGCAGGGCACACAGGGACAGACAATTCACTCGCTTATCCATGCCTAGGGACAATTTGGACCGGCCAATTAACCTTACATGCATGTTTTTGGAATGTGGGAGGAAACCGGAGTGTCCGGAGGAAACCCACGCGAGCACGGGGAGAACATGCAAACTCGACACAGGAAGTTCGATCTCATGACCTCAGAACTGTACCGCACACGCGCTTACCACTGCGCTGCCATGCTGCGACAGTAAAACCATAAAGAGAGTAATCAGCACAGCCCAGAAAATCATTGGCTGCTCTCTGCCTAGTCTGGAGGATACTGCCGGATTGCGAAACCGCAACAGGGCAAACAACATTTTAAAGGACTCTTCTCACCCTGGCCACCACTACTTTGACCAGTTTCCCTCTGGGAGGCGCAACATGTCTCTTAAAACAAGGACCAAAAGGCTCATAGACAGTAGGGCTGCACGATTAACCGAAATCTAATCAAAATTGCGATGTGACGTAGCGCGATAGGATTCATCGTTCCAGTTTGTCATTTAGGTGATAAAGTGTTTGGCCAGCAAGAATTGTCACGTTTAGAGGTTTAACAGTGCTGGCCAATCAGAAGCAGGTTTAAATGGCACCAACCAATAAAGGCGGGGCTAAGTTGAGCGTGTGTGCACGACTCTGATAGGCTGCTGTAGGCTGCCAAGTCAGTCAAACAGCCTTTGCACAAATGGCCACCAAAACAAACGCCATAGCTCATAGCTTTAGTGGTTTGTTACATTGAAAATACATTCATTGATGGAATCGGACTTTGAGGAAAGTCAGAAAAGCGCAAAGAAAAGCTGATCACCAAATCTTAACACCACTGCCAAACATGGCTAGTCACCAATAGCAGATCCATTACTCAAAAAACGGACAACTTGGAGCTACTACTTGTGGAAAAGTGCGACATTTGTGACTCTTGCATTTTAATCATCACAAAGACTTGGCCGAAGTCGAGGTCATCCGACACTAGCGTGTAGCTATCCAGCCTATCTCTAAATCGTTTTCTTACACTGAAAGGAGTAGTTCTCCAATTTCGTTGTACTTTTTTATAGTAACAATAAAGACAATTTGTTCAAATGTAAATTCCGTTTATTTATAGATCTAAAGTTGTCATTTTTACAGTCGTATACTCTCAGTCTCTAAGGACATCATCTTGAGGTACGTTTGCATGTCACTATGTTTAAGTTCTCCCCAAAAACAAAACAAGCACAGAAACGCACTTTTCTTGTCAGATCGAAAATCGCATCGAAATTGCAATACAGGTCTGTAAAGTCGCAATTAGGTTTTTTTCCAAAATCGTGCAGCCCTATTAGACAGTTTATTTTCCAGGGCTGTCACTATCCTAACAAAGCACCCAAGACTGCGAAAAATATGTATCTTGCCTATGTACAGTAATCCCTTGCTCCATCATAGTTTACTTTTCGTGGTTTTGCTACTTAATGGATTTTCATCGTGCATTGTGTTCAGCATTCTCATCGGCTAAACAGACACTCTTCCCCTTTTCTGCCTCTGTCTGTCTGTTCGTCAATAATGTTGTTATCTAAGTTGTGCACAAACAGTTTGACGAACTTACGCAAATCTTTTTGTATTTCCAGTTTCTCTAAAAGTCATCATGTCAACCAAACACTCTGGACCCATTGATGCTCCAAAAGGCAGGGAAAGATGCTTTCTATTGCCAACCAAGTTGGACTTTTTGACATGCTAAATGATGGCGACAAAATATCATCTGAAGTAAGAATAGTGTCCTGAAATCATTCGGTATAGCGTAATACAGTATAGCAGCGAGATTATTTTAAAAATTGTAATTTAAATGTCACGGTTGCCATGGCGTCCAATTGGCCCCGCCCATGTGGCGCCAGCTGCAGCTTGTTGACGGATTGGCTCCCTGTCAGTATTTAAACTCTGTCCTTTCAGTCCCCTTTTGTCGGTCCGTCTGCGAATCTCTCTGCGAATCTCTGTTTTTACAAGCCCTTTTTTGCCTGTCCTGTTTTTTGCTCCTGTTTGTCTCCTGTTACGATCTGTTTTGATCTCGACCATGTCTGCTCTCCCGTTCAGAATTACGACTTGCTTTGATCTCGACCACACCTGTTCTCCCGCCCCGAATAACGTTCCATTTTTGATCTCTCTCTCTTGATCACACTCCTCTCCTGGCTTTCGACTTGTTTCCAATCACAATCACGTTTTTGCTCTTCTATCCCGGCTACTGACCCGTTTTTTCCGTTCGCCACGGAAGTTCCACCTTTGCGTTCAGAGCGACATGCTCCCCGCGACCAGCGATCACCGGATCGTGTGTGCAATCCTTTCCCTTCTTCCCAATAAAACTGTGAGAAACGTTACGCGAGTGGGTCCTGTTTCCGTTCTGGTCTTGACATTAAAAGTACAGAAGATATTTGTAAAAACAAAGAAACGTTTATAAAGTACAGTACTTTTGTTTTTAAACTAATGCACAAGCCTGTAAATGGAATTTGTTCTTTAGTTTCAATGTATTATGGAGTATTTGATAAACAAATAAATGTTTTGACTATCATGGGTCCTGTGCGGAGTACAACCCCAACAAAAAGCAAGGGATTAGTGTATAGCAAATGGATAATGTACAGAAAAAAGGGTATATATTTTTCCCTTTTTGTCCTGACATTCTTTTAACTTATTTGTTCTTTTATGAGTCTTAATTATATGTTTATGCTAGAGTGCCACGTGAACGACATTGTCATCAATGACAATAAATACAGCTCTAATTCTAATGGACTTATATAAACATGTAAAAAACGTTATAGCATTGACTTTTCAGGCAAGGAAATGAGAGCTGGAATTTCTTAGCATTGATATATAGTATTTCACGTTTGGTTGTTTTGGGGAGTGGAGGGTGGCATTTCTTTTCTTTTTTTTTGCAAGCTGTCTGGCGCTGACAAGTCAAGCCTTTCGATCGCCTCGATTACAGAGCACAGTGGGACGGGGAGTGAAGGGAGCTTGGCAGGTCAATTCTGGCTGTGCTCCATCTGCCACATGGCTGCAAAATGTCACTTTACCTCCGCTGCCCTGCTCCCCGCTCAAAAAACGCCTTTATCCACTATCAATTTGTGTTCTCTTCCGTAAAGACGCGGAAAAAACGGAAAACTGGCGCCACGAGATGGATGGAAAGTACCGCTGATTGATGACAATGCCATCGATGGCCCGTAATGGGCTCATTTGCACGTCAGTAAATACCTTGAGCCCACGTGCGCGTGGCCAGGTATCGATCGGCCTCCAATCAATCGGGGCCGCCCTGTCAAATTCGAATGTCGATTTTTTGGTCGTAGGTGTCACAAGAGTAACACTATCCCAGCCTTTTTAAGAGACAACGAATGAAGAGACAGACATTAGCTCTAGGGGTGGGCGTTAGTGCCGGGAGTTAGCGGTGGGTCGTCTTGCATGCCGCTTTATAAAATATCATTCATCAGCTTGGTTTATATAAAAGCACTTATTTAAAGACAAATAAAAACAAAACGATTTTTTTCAGTGCTATAATCAATGTTCCCTCTAATTTTCCACGGGTCTGAGCGTTCACACAAAGTCGGTGAGTAACGCTTGAAACAACAGTGAGCAACCATAATCCCAAGTGTGGCAAGATAATTCATCATCAAACATGTCCAAAATTTGACATCAAGTTACATTTTGCTAAATTTCCGGCAATGCAAAATCATTTTTTCTTTTTTGAATGAATTGACTCATGTACTATTGCAAAGGTTGTACGGCCAACAAACGTCGATTGTTTTTACTATTATTTCACAAGATATCCATTTCTTTTTATTTCATGACATATTTTCTCGCATAATATTAACATTTTTGGGGGCTTATTTAGTCGATTGTAAGATACAGAACTGTACTTAATCACATTCTTTTAGTGGAAGTACAATGTTGGCAACAAGATTCACTTGATATAATTAAAATATTTGAATGCAACGCAAACTTTTTCTTCTTATTTCCGTGTTTTTTTTCCTACTTCTTTTTTTAATTAATTTAAAAAAAATCTCATTGTGTTTATTTTTTCCGAGCTGTTACTTTTTTCTTTTTGTTCTCTATTTACTTTTTTTCCTACATGTCTATCTTTTTTTCTGGCTTTTTTTCTAAATTTTTTCTTCTTTTTTTCTCTTCCTTTTGTTTCTTTTTTTCTTAGCTTTTCACTACTTTTTCATTTTGGTATTTTTTTCTTTTTTGTTCTATTCCCCCATTCCTTTAAGTCATATTGTGCATAATGTTACATAATATTTGGTCATGTTGGGATTAAAGAAGCAAAAATAACCCAAAGAGCCGTTTAGGACCCGAAAGAGTCGAGTAGTGAGTCGAGCCGAAGAAGTCTGTTCTCGACAAACTCTACTAACTTTACTTTTCAACTTCGTTCTACATTGACTTCAAAATACCGCATTTAGGACACAACGTCAGGGGAACCCGTGTATTTTTACCTTCATGCACTGTAACTTTGACTTAAGTCGCTTCTAAATTAGTAATTTTGAGCCCTCTTTTTTGTGCGCTGGCTAGATTTTCTTGTGCGCTGCTTAGAGGGAACACTGGCTATAATGTATTTCCATACCTTTTATGTCAAGTGTGAATTGTTTTGTTGAATGTTGAGACCGCGTAAGCTCTGTCTGTACTTACATTATACATTATATGAGTGGTTAACGCGTCTGCGGCACAATTTAGTGGTCATGGGATCAAATCTCGCTACCGGTCTTCCTGTGCTGAGTTTGCATGTTCTACCCGTGCTTGCATCGGTTTTCTCCGGGCACTCCGGTTTCCTCCCACATTCACAAAAACATGCATGTCAGGTTAAATGGCAGGTCTTAATTGTCCCTAGGTGTGAATGAGCAAGCGAATTGTCTGTCTCTGTGTGCCCTGCGACTGGCTGGCAACCTGTTCAGGGTGTCCCCTGCCCACTGCCCGAGGACAGCTGAGATGGGCTCCAGCACCCCCGCGACCCTACTGAGGATAAGCGGTGCAGATAATGGATGGGTTCTCATTTTTAAGACTTTGGAAAATTGGATTCAACACACTCCAATAACAATCAAGGACCTTCATTCAATGCCTCTAAAGACTTTCGAAGGATCCGAGGGAACCCTGAAATGAGTTAACAGTGCAACTCTAATTTCTGTTGCGTCGTTTTGAAAACGAGGACTCCCTTTATACAAACGAAGCATGAATCCAATGCACGGAGTCTCTCTTGTCCGCTTCCTGTTTAAACTTTCGTCCTTTGGACGGACGTGACCGCAACAAACACAGGAAAGGCGTGCCTGCTTGTCGTGTGTGAGTGTTATCATACTTGGATGCAATATCAAACATGTATTCTCACTTCCTCTTTTGGATCCCACAACTTCCTTTGTGAAACCCCGACTGCCCTGGAAGTTGTGTAAAAGTAGAAACATCAAATATGCAATGCTTAAGTGTTTCGCTTGCTCTGCACTTCCAAACCCGTAAAAGTCACTTGTTGTTTATGTTGCTATCCACAAATTCTAAGAACGGAAACGTTGCTTGTCGCCTTTTTTCTGACAGATGTGACGAGTTTATGGATCCCGGGTGATTTGCAAAACAGGCCGCCAGTTGTTTTGCTTATCTCGGTTCCTCTGTTTCCTCGTCCGTTTACGTCCGGGTACTCTGCTCTTGTCAACGCGGAGGGATGCGCTATTTTGTTATTTTCTAGTCAGTTTGAGAAACTGGTTTGAATACCTTCTTTTCCTTTAATCCTTCTTATTTTAGTTCTTGTTTACGATCTATCAATTTATAAATGGAGCTAATTACAAATCTTAAAAATTGCCTGACATTGCAACGATGAATACATAAATGCTCCTCTGGCAGCTAGTTTGGCTCATTTTAAAGGGACATTGTGTATTATTTAACCTCCTAGTACTAAAAAATGGTTCATTAGAAAAAAAATACAATTTTGATTTGAATAATATGTCATGATTACTGATGTGACTCAGGTGTGCCTGCTCTTCTGATTGGCTCCCGCTCAGTATTTGAACGCAGTCCTGTCTGTCCCCTTTTTTCAGTCCGTCTGCGAACCTCAGTGAACACAAGGCAAGCCTTTTTCGACCCTGACTCCCACCTGTCCCGTTTTTTGCTCCTGTCTGTCCCCGACTTCGACCCGTTTTTTGATCCTTACCACGTCTGCTCTCCCGTCCCAGCTGTTGACCTCTTTTTGTTCCCAACTACGTCTTCTCTCCTATTCTGGCTTACCACTCGCTTCCAACCCCGACCACATTTTTGCTCTCCTGTCCCGGCACTGACCCACTTTTTCCGTCCCTGACACCGCCATCGCTTGCTACGGAAGATCCACTTCCGCGTTCGGAGCACAATCCGAGTCCCAGAGCGACTTGCTTCCCACGTCCAGCGAACACCGGATCGTGGGCGCAGCTCTTTCTCTTTCCTCCAATCAAACTTGTGAGAAACGCAACGCAAGTGGGTCCTGTTTTCGTTCTGGTCCTGACATAATAAGCAAAATATATGAACTATCATATTAAAGTGCATCCCCAATTTTTTATGAAAGGAAGTCCGTCTCTTTTAAGGGAACCTGCTTTTTCGGCTCAACTCATTAAAGAGAGCCGGCTCTCAAACGACTCACTTGCTTTGATGCATTATATTACGAATTGTTATGTTGTATAAAGAAATTAAGAAAAAAAAGGAAGTATAAAGTGAGAAAAGTTAAAAAGCCAGGTTTGTGGTTATCCCTTTAATCAGTATATTACCAACAATAATTTAAAGTAGAAAATGAATTCATAATTTGAATAAGAAAATGTATTATTCTACTTATTTATATTTGCATGTATTTTTTCCTTCTACGGTGAACGTCCATGCTACTCAATTTTTGAACTTTTTTTTACAATAAATCTCATTCATGTCAAGCAACTCAGGATCTCACAACAACATGCTAATTAACAATAAATATGATATAACAAAACACATGTACAATATAACATGTTAAACTACATAAATAAACACGTTTGAAAAAAATATGGTGTAAGATTATTTTGTATTTTGTAAGATAAATTCGACAGTTTGTAAGGGCATGGAGCCCTGGAGCTTGACAGGTATGTAGAACAATCAAGTAATTATAATTACATATTTTAAAAATTCTATTTGGGACGAATGTATTCATGGTTTGTTGGAATACACAACATGGAACTTCGCCTCATTTCATCCTGCCTCCAAAAGAGGAGCAATCTTTTCTCTCTTTTTTATGGATAATACTTTAAGACTGCAGATTAGTGACTAAACCCCGCTGTTCTGACTCCAAAAAACCCCGCGTGCATGTATTTGGAGTAAATATGTTGCAAGGGAGTGAACCATCAGGAAAGCCACGCAAACATGCTCCAAAACAGAGTCGAAACAAGTTGCCAAAGACTTTGCAAAAATGTAGATTTAATGCAGCAGTTCTATTTATAGGACATTTCTGCATTCTCTCGGGAGCAATTAATGTGAATTGTTCATGTGGAGAGCGGCAGCAGCAAAGCAATTAAACCGTTGTGGTAAATGCAGCATGCCTTCATTTTTTGTAAATCGCCCTAAATACACTTGACATCGTAATTGCATGCAAAAATAATACAATAGAAATAAAACCTTGTGTTGCCTTACCTTTAAAGGAGGACGGTTTTTGCCCTTCGACTGCAACTGTAACACCGAGACCAACTGTGGAGTGTGCAGAGACATGAGCCCCCCACCCCTTTCAAAATAAATTCAATAAAAAGACGGCTTTTTTCTTTTTTAATTTTGTGACGTTAAAACTTCGCAAAAGTCACATCAGAGCGTCTTTTGAAGTTGCTATAGTAGGTTTTGTTCAATTTTACTGCATTTTGTTCCGGGATGATAGAAAGAGAAGGAAAAAACAGCGAGTTGTCCTGAGGATGGATTTGTGTATGCGTGGTAGCGATGGGTCCTTCGCGAAAGAAACGGCTTTATGAACCAACTCTTTGAAGTGAACGACGAGAGACAGCTCCCCATCAATTAGGAGCCGGCTCCTGTCGAAACACTCACTCGATCTCTCTGGCACATTTTCTCTCTCTCTCTACCTCTCCATCTCTCTCTCTCCCTCTCCCTCCCTCTCTCTCTCCCCCACTCTCTTCCACTCTTTCTATAAATCTGTATTTCTCTCTATAGCTCTCTCAACCTCTCTTTAATTTTCAATTTTTCTTTGTCTCTATCTCTTTTTTCAATTTCTTTTTCCATTTCTCAGTTAATTTTCTTTATTTCTTTTTTATTTATGTCTCACTTTCTTTCTTTCTTTCTCTCGGTTTGTCTCTTTTATTTTCTAACTCTTTTTTCACAGTATTTTTTTTCTTCCTCTCTTTCTCTTTCTATTTTTCTCTCTTTTTTCACTCTGTTTTTCTCTGTGTATTTTATCTCTCCCTGTCTTCTCCTATCTTCCTTTCTCCCACTCTTCCTCTCTTTCTCTTTTTACAATTCTCTCCAATTAATCTCTCATTCTTTCTGTGATTCTCGCTCTCTCACTCTTTTTTTACCTTCCTCTCTTGAGCCTTTTTTTCCGCTTTCTCTTTTTTTTCTCACTTTATATCTCCTTTTCTTTCTCACTCTATATCTCCTTTTCTTTCTCACTCTATATCTCCTTTTCTTTCACTCTATATCTCTTTTTCTGTTTCTCTGTTTATATCTCTTTCTCTATATCCATCTGTTCCTCCCTGACTCTGTCTTTCTCTTTCTCTCTCTCTCTCTCTCTCTCTCTCTCTCTCTCTCTCTCTCTCTCTCTCTCTCTCTCTCTCTCTCTCTCTCTCTCTCTCTCTCTCTCTCTCTACTGTATTCTCCTTTTCTCTTTCTAACTCTCGTTGCACATTAAGTTTTCATATGATTGGGAATGTTGGGTTGATCCCTTAACCACTATAGCCGTTTCCTGTGGTGTGTTTTGGGCAAGTACAGCCTGGTGGCGCCCATCCCTCTCCAGGCCAACAAATGTTTCCAACCGGTCTGGGGACCGTTCGTTAGAGTCGTCTCTTTTTAGTGAAACGAGCCGAAACAGCCGCTTCCCTTTAAAAGAGCTGGGATTCCCATCTCTGCTCCGGCTGCGTCTGCCTGTATTTCCATGGTGAGCCTATAGAGAGCAGCACGGTAACACACCTGTCGGGATTTACGTTTTTCCTCGTATTTTATTAGTCTTTTAAAGCGTTTTCCTCCGTATTACATTGTTTTCGTACGGTTAAAATATATATATACTGTTTCTTTTAATAAGCAACATAAAACTTGCGAAAGATGGGGACATAACTAAGAAATATTCGGAAATAATTGTTCGTGTTGCTTACTTGGTAAACAAACTTGTTTATACAAAATATTTTAGTTTTTTTACATACTCTTTCTTAATGTGAGTAATAGTTGCTGGGTTTTACTTGTAAGGTTCATTTTCGCTTAATAAGAGAAATTGCCATCATTAATAAGGAGAGGTTGACCGATATGCTGAAACACCCCCAAAAAACACTATTGACGAGTGTCTACTTCTGAGTCATCAAATGTTATTACATTCATCCGATACGAATGATAAAACGTACAAAGAAGAAAATAAATCCACAGGAAATGACTTCGTTTTTTAAACGTTTCTTGTGTTTCGAATTCATATTTCCGATATTATTGAATGTCTCACGGAAAACCCCGCCTGTTACAAGTTAGGTGAAGGAAGATTTCCGTACCGCGGTGAGGTAAGTCTCCATTAACCTTAAGAGCGTTAAAATACTTTAATAACGAGTTGTGTTTGTCAATTTTACCAGAATGTCTAACCAAGAAGATGAAAGTTTACTGGGAAAATGTCTCGCGGCGGTAGCAGCGGCGAATCTCTCCATTGAAGTGACTGAGGCCGAGAGGCAGAACTTCTGCAGTGTCAGAGGTCTGACACGAGAGGGCGCTGTTACAAAAGGGAACGGTCGCTGATATTGCACTTTGACCTCGCAGATTCGTTATGCGAGGAGTTGGCTTTGCTTTTGCGGGAGGCGGTGGACATGAGGTGGCCGTTTGTACCCGAAAAATGGCAGTACAAACAGGCCATTAACTTCCAGGACAAGAGCAACCTGAGCGAGCTCGTCGGAAGGCATCTACCTCATCTTCTGGTGACGATTGCACTGACTCTAATAGTCCCTAACGAACATGGGCGTAACCAGACGGTTTTGGGGGGGCAGAGACGGCCTAAGGCAGGGGTGTCAAACTCATTTTAACTCGGGGGCCACACAATAGAACAAACATTCTCTCGAGGCCGGACGAGTAGATCAGAGAGAAAGAAAAAAAGCGAAAGAAGAAAGAGAAAGAGGGGGAGAAAAGGGTGGGACAAACAAGGGAGAAAGAGAGAGAGAAAGAGCTAAAAAGAGAAATAGTGAGAGGGGGAAGAAAGAGAGAGAAAGAAAGAAATCCAAAGAGAAATAGAAGGAGAGAAAATAGAATAAGAAAAAAAGAGAAGGAGAGAATGACAGAAGGAGAGAAAGGAAGAAAGAAATAAAAGAGCAAAAAGGGAGAGAGCAAAATAAGATAAAAAAAGACACAGATAGAAAGAGAGGAACAAAGATAGAGAAAAAGAGAGACAGGGAGAGTGAAAGAGAGAGACAGAGAGTGAGAAAAAAAGGGGGAAGAGATGGAGAGAAAAAACAGTAGTCTGACATCTTGCTGCTACGCTGTGCTCATTTGGTACTATTTTGTTGGCATTAGGGAATACAGTGCCATCTAGTGGTCAACTATTACATAATGTACCTTCAGGTTAAATTGAAAAAGAATAATAACCAACTAGATCAGGGGTGTCAAACCCATTTTAACTCGGGAGGCCACACGATAGAAAAAACATTCTCTCAGGGGCCGGACTAGTAGATTAGAGCTAAGGAAAAAGAGAGAGAAAGAAATAGGAGAAAGAGAGAGGGAGAGAAAAGGAGAGGGTGTGGAACAAGGGAAGATAGGAAGGGAGAATGAAAGAGGGAGAGAGTGAGAGAGAATGTGAGAAAGAAAATAGATAAAAAGAGAAATGGTGAGAGAGGGGAGAGAGAGAGATAAAAAAATCCAAAGAGGAATTGAAATAGAGCTGGACAGAAAAGAAATGAAGAGAAAGAGAGAAGGGGAAAGCAAGAGAGAGAGAAAGAGAGAAAAGAAAAAAGGAAGAGAGAGCAAAAGAAGGTAAAAGACACAGAGAGAGAAAGTGACAAAGAGGAACAAAAAAGAGAGACACAGAGTGAAAGAGAGAGGGATAGTGAGGAAAAGGTGAAGACGAGAGAAAGAGAGAGATAATCAAAGAAATGCAAGAACAGCATTTGTGAGAAGCACCTGGCTTTGGCAACATCAAGTGGACATATTTCAACCTGCAGCTCGTTTTTCTCTTGCGCTTCCCTCAGCGTTGTCTCGGGGGCCGGATTCAGTCCTTTTGTAGGTCTTGTCCGGCCCGCGGGCCGTCTGGTTGACACCACTGAACTAGATACTCTGGGTGATCAGCACCTGCAAAGCACCCCTGCTAACAGATATCAAAAATGTTTGCATTTGGTAGCTAGCAACTGTCCTCCATTTTGGTTCAGCAAAACCTTTTGACTTCCAAAATGTCTTGCCAGAATCTCCTAAAAGCCGCCATCTTGGCCCTGGAAGCACACACGGCGCTCGCTGTGATTTTCTTGGTGGACCGCTTCCTCTACTGGACCGACGAGTCCTGGAAATTGTTGAAGATCAGCAAGCTGCTCCACAAGCGCTACCCGAGTGTCCCCGTGGCCCCACAGTTGATTATTCGACAGGCCCGGGTGTACCTCAATTCGGGTGAGAGAGGCATTCAATGTTCCCTGTAATTTTCCACGGGTCTGAGCGTTCACACAAAGTCAGTGGGCAACGCTTGAAACAACAGTGAGCAACCATAATCCCAAGTGTGGCAAGATAATGAATTATCAAACATGTCCAAAACTTGACATTTTGCAGAGTTTCCGGCAATCCAAAATAATTTTTCTCTTTTGAATGAATTGACTCATGTACTATTGGAAAGGTTGTACGGCCTTTATTTTTGTTTCCTGGTATATTTTGTCGGATAATATTAACATTTTGGGGGCTTATTTAGTTGTTTGCAAGATACAGAACTGTACTCAATCACATATTTTAGTGGAAGTACAATGTTGGCAACAAGATTCACTTGATATAATTGAAAATTATTTAAATGCAACACAAACTTTTTCTTCTTTTTTTCCGTGTTTTTTCCTACTTTTTTTTTAAATTCCTTTAAAAAAAAGTCTCATTGTGTTTATTTTTTCCGAGCTGTTACTTTTTTCTTTTTCTTCTTTATTTACTTTTTTCTTACGTTTCTTTCTTTTCTTTTTTTCTGGCTTTTTTCTAAATTTTTCCTTCTTTTTTTCTCTTCCTTTTGTTTCTTTCTTTCTCAGCTTTTCACTACTTTTTCATTCTGGTATTCAATTCCCCCCTTCTTTTAAGTCATTTTGTGCATAATTTTACATAATATTTGGTCATGTTGGGATCAAAGAAGCAAAAACAACCTGAAGAGCCGTATAGGACCCGAAAGAGCCAGTTCCTTTTATTGAGCCGAGCCGAAGAAGCCGGTTCTCGACAAACTCGACTAACTTTACTCAGCTTCGTTCTACTTCGACTCGACTTCAAAATACCGCATTTAGGACACAACATCAGGGGAACTCGTGTATTTTTACCTTTATGCACAGTAACTTTGACTTAAGTCGCTTCTTAATTAGTAATTTTGAGCCCTCATTTTTGTGCGCTGGCTAGATTTTCTTGTGCGCTGAGAATGCGCGAGCAGTGCGCAATTGCGCACGCGCGCAGCTTAGAGGGAACACTGAAGGCATTCATTTGCGGGGTTTTAGAAAAAAAGTGCTGACTCGGCATCTCTCTCACAGGTAAACTGCAGAAAGCCGAGTATATACTAAGCCATCTTATCATCAACAGCGGGACTACAGGTGAGCGCACGTCGAATGTCATCATTTGCCCACGTCCATTTTAACTTTTCAAGGAGTAAATGAGATAAAAAGCAACAGCTTCCTGTCAACTGAAGCGATTACATTTCTTCCGACAGGATGTTGGGTGTACCATTCGGAAAGCGACCGTGCTCTAGTGCAGGCCGTGAGCCTCCAAGTGCGTGGGATGGTTCTGCAAAAACTAGGTCTGATCTTTTCCATCTACTGTGTTAAAGCAGGTGGGGGGAAGGGCGACAATATCCTAAAAATAAAAAAACGGATCCTTTTTTAAATAGTACTCTTTAGACCATGGGTGTCAAACTCATTTTAACTCTGGGGCCACACGATAGAACAAAAATTCTGTCAGGGGCCGGACTAGTAGATTAAAGAGAAAGGAAAGGAGATAAAGAAATAAGAGAAAGAGGGGGGGAAAAGAGAGAGGGCGGGATAAAGAAAGAAAAAGAGAGAGAGGGAGAGATCGTGAGAAACAAAAGATAAAAAGTCGTGAGAGAGGGGGAAAAGAAAGGGAGAGGAAGAAAGAAATCCACAGAAAAAATAAAAAGACAGAAGGAGAGAAAAGAGAAAAGAAAGCGCGAAGGGTATGAAGAGAGAAAGAGAAAAGGAAAAAAGGAAGTTAGAGCAAAAGAGGTTAAAAGACACAGAGAGAGAAAGAGACAAAGAGCATCAAATGAAGAGAAAAAGAGAGACACAGATAGTGAAAGAGACAGAGTGGGAAAAGAGGGGTGGAAAAGAAAGAGAGAGAGAGAAATAAATACGTTCGCAGAGGATTTGACGAATTTAGACAGGAAGGCGGGGGTTTATAAAGAGGTCAGCGGCCAATCAGGGTCCACGGCTGTTGGCGCCATCGGAGAAGACTCAGGTGACATCATGACATCCTGAGCTATTATCAGAACCTGTTTGAGGGCTACTAAAGTGTTCTTAGAGGGGTATCCCCCGGTCAAAGGCACCATATTAGAGTTCCCTGCACTAAAACAACGCTGGTCGTCATCAAAGGAGAAAACATCAGCAAAAATCCTGAATCCGGCAAGTGCCAGAAATAAACTGAACAGTATTTGCTATTTAATGATCTTTTAGCCTTTTGATATTCCGTTCACAATTTAATATAGTCATTTGCCCCACCCTAAATATGGAATAATTGACCTATTTTGATGCTAATGTACCGTCAGGTTTGTGGCTGGAAGCCGCTCATCTCATCTGGGCTTCCTTGGTCGGTTACTATGCACTGCCTCAACCGGATCAAAAGGTGCCGGTGATCATTTTTGTGGTTTTTGAAAGCCAACCTAATGTACCCTCTTGTGAACATCACAGGGTATCAGCACCTCACTTGGCCTCCTGGCTAACATTCTGCTGTCTATGAATGACGAGGACTTCAAAGCTTTCAAAACAACCCCAGATTATGATATCGTGAGTTGAACTCCTGACTCTCACTCGTAAAGAAGGTTGAACTGTTTTATCTGGTTTGTTTATTTTTGTGTCCAGTCTTTGCTTGGCGATGTGAGCCATCGTCTTTTGGCGGCAGCCAAGGCAGCCAACATGGCAGTGGTTTACAGCCAGTATACATCGCTTTACGTGCTGACTAACGTGGTATGTTTCACTCACACATGGTGCGGGTGTGCCCAATAAAGTCCTAGTAAAGGTTCTGTTTTTTGTAGACAGCCCAAGGGACCTGCTTGTTGTCCTACAGTTTCTGTGCAGAGTGTCCTCCCACCGAGAGGAAGTCTTTCCTCTTCCAGGCTAAGGAGGCTTTTGAAGTGGGTCTCCTCAGCAAAGGGCAGGGCGAGGCAGTCACCAGCAAGCAGGAGCTGCACACCTTCATCAAGGCGGCCTATTCACTCGTGGTCGTTCACAAATGGCTCAATGGGGAATCCGAGGCCGTGGCACGGGCAGGGCGGGCTTGCCAAGAGGCCTTGGCTCATTTTTATGATTACTGCCACGTGGACATGCAAGAAGGAGGCAGATTTTGCACTGAAATCATGCAGATGGTGGCTCAGGTCAAATTGGAGTTAAACGTGGAGCCGTTTGTCAATTCCGACAGCAGATCTTTCATCCCAGATAGCTACAGAGGCTTGAACAAAACCTCGGTTGGGTTCACACTGGCTAGCTTCTCCAGAGTGCTGCAGAGATTTCAGAAGTATCACATGTCGCTGTGTAAGTCCACTGATTTCAAGTGTAAAGCTGGGAAAGAGGATGTAGATGGTGCAAGATTATGCATTACCTCTTTTGGGACCACAATGGATGATCTCCACTCTGAATGTATCACAGAAGACGCTAAACCTTCAAGAGAGGGGCCCTCTGATGTCTCTCTCCCAGGTGGTCTCCGCAGCAGTGGGGTAAGCGCAAGCAGTCTTGGCTCTTCTTGGAAGAAGCTCTCCTTGACAAGTTCTGGGTCGTGGAGAGGTGCCGTTGGTAGTAATCAGATCTTCACACCACACAGCACTTCCTCAAGTGTCAGTCATAAGTCTTTTGAATTGGTAGAAGCTGACATACCAACAGCAGGAACCGAGGACCCCGACGATGACTTTGGTCCAATAGACCTCATTGCGGACAGACTATCAATGTCTTTATCGCAACAAATGCTCAGGTCGAGCTCTCTCAGCAACAGTTTTGGCTCCAAGTCATCGTGGGAAAACATTTCGAGATTGTCCATGTCAGCAGGAAGCTTCCAAAGCAGCAAATCATCCGGGAGCTTTTTTGTCATGAGAACGCAAGACTGCGATTTAGAGGATGACCATGCTGCTGGCTGGGAATTCTTGGGCCTGCCCAAACCACAGGGAGTTCCTGAAGTCGATGCAGGAAATTTAAGCAGTACTGAGCCCTCGACAGACGATTCCCATGAGACGCCAGAGGAGTTGATGCTTGGTCCTGAAACACTGAACCCTCATTGCAAGAGCTGCCTAAACAGTAAAATATTTGCTGAATCTCCAAAGGAGTATACATTAACCCCTGAGGACTATCGGTACCTCCTTGCTGGGGTTTGCCACGAATGTCTGCTGAAGAGACTGAGCAGCGATAAGAAAAAGTTCAAAGTTGAGAAGTATGGGACAACTCACAGTAAGCTCCGAGTCCACGATTCATGTTTCCCCATCCATGCTGTGCCATTCATTGCTGACTATCACCTCTGCCAGATGCGCTTCATTTAAAGTTCTCCAGGTCGTCCGGACTGTGGACCGCGAGGGAGACATCTACTTACATCGGCCAGCCAATGGGCTTGCACGGCACCCACAGAACCGCCATCTGGGTCCAGTTCTTACACCAAGAAGAAAGGCTGAGCAGGTGCGGGGATAATAATTTAAAATGTAAACCAGGAAACCTCCGTTATCATTCTGGCTACGTTCCTATTTGCAGTTACGTCGGAAAGGACTACCGGAAGCCCACACAGATCCAGTTTCACCTTCGTGACGTAGAGAGACAGATGACGGCACAGTATTATGTGACAGAATTCAACAAGAGCCTCTATGACAAGGAGGTCATGGCCCAGATGTTCTTCCTGCCCTCAGAGGCGCTGTTGGTAAGCCCAAAGCCTAATGGGGAAAATCCAGATTCAGGAAGTGAAGATCACTGCGGATTTGTCCATAAACTAAAAAAATGTCCTGTCTCAAACCAATCAGACTCAGTTCTTGGTCAGTAGAGACATAAATTCATAAATAAACCTCTGTCCACTTTAGCAAATAAACAATAATTTCAAATCAAGTTAGACATTTTTATCCCCATAAACCAAGAACAGGCTCAGCAGCAGCAGTCGAACACTAATTAAAACAAACGCGTGCATTTCGTGAAGTTTATTTAGTGGTCAACTGCAAAATCTGTAACAGAAAAACCCAACCAATTTTTAACAGTTTGAATGAAATAGACTTCTAAAAGCATGTCATTAAAATCATATTGGCTTGAACGTTACTTGAATCTCACCGGCTCGACTGGAGGCGAGTCAGACTCGAATGCGTTCAAATCTCTTTAAATGTTCATGCATCACCTATCTACTTTCATGATATGCAAGGTTTGCTTTGTAAACTTTGCAAGTAGTGTTTTTATTGGCTGTATCCAAAACGTTAAAAGTTTTTGTCTTTGTACGCTATCATTTATGTTACCGTTGCGCATAAGTGATTGTCAGCAGTTATTATATTCATGTAAGATGCCTCACTCTTTTAGACAAACGTTTCTAGCGACAAAAGTCAATGGTATTCATTATCGACCATTTCTATAGTATATCTTTGTCAACAACGTCGACTAATCAATGCAGCCCTACTAGCCACAAGTGCCTCTTTTGTGGCGGGACTTTACTTCCAGCACTTGGATTTGTCGTCACTGGCCAGATCTAAAAGTAAGATCTTGGGCCCGGACCCGAACCCGGCCCGAAATCCGTAAAATTTCCATCATTAAGTCGAGCCGGGCCAGGCTACTCTCTCGCTGTCTATTCATTTATTTATAGAGGGTCTGCACAGCATGCATTTACTTTTACTCAAGTAATTATTTGAAAGATTACGTTTTACTTCTACTTGAGTGATGTTATTCCGAAGTAACTGTACTCTTACCTGAGTAACAGACTTCTGTGCTGCACCTCAGCGCCATGCATACTTCTGCGCCGAAGTACATTCGTGAATTGAAAGGACAGACCCCGAATTAAACTCAAAGCTGCACCTCAGCACTTCATTTTGGCAGTGCGCGTACTTCAGGCAAAGAAGGCACTTCGGTGCCGGAGCGCAGACTTTGGCGCTGAAGTACGCACAGTGCCAAAATGCAGCTTCGGGTTTACTTTGGGCCCAGTCCCTCACATCAAGTTAATCGGGCGAGTTCGAGCTTTTTCGGGCTTTTTTTCCCACGGGTCGGGTCGGGCTGGATTATTTCGGCCCGATCTTACCTCTTACCACCAGAACAGATAACACAACGTGCTTTCTCACCTGTGCCTGTGAGCAGCTTCTGGACGGGGATGTCATCGCAGGCTGCATTACAGTGGAACCATACATGCTAGGACGATTTGTCAAACTCACCAACAATATCAAAAAGAAGAACGACACCCTCCCAGCGACGGAATACGGCCTGGCCTTCGGACATTTCACCTACCTGAACTCCGACGGCCAGGACATCGTCGTGGACTTGCAAGGTGCGTGTCATAGACCGAAACCGGTGAAGTTGCGGAGTGACAAATGCGTTTTCTGCTCTCAGGATGGGTGACCGCTAACGGGAAAGGGCTGACTTACCTCACTGACCCTCAGATACACACCACCAGAACTCCCCGTGGCCCGTCCAACCTCGCCCTCAGTGGCATTTCCTCCTTTCTGCGCGAACAACATGGACCCGAGTGCAACAGCGTTTGCCAGCTACTCAACTTACCGCCGTTACCGAAACAGTCATAGTGATGCAATTTGTTGGTTTCTTCCTGTCACTTTAAATGAGCATCAGTGAGGTTGGAATACGGACGCTCCCCTACTTACGACCATTCGACTTACCAAAAACGGTAGATACGAACATTTGTTTCGGGATGTGGAAAAATATCCGGACATTGCTGTAAGTTACATTATGTATTGTGTGCACCTTTTTCCAAGTACAGGACATTACTGTAGTGCTTCTTTCTGCCGCTACCGGCGTGTGGCACTGTGAGAGGTCTCCCAGCATCCACCCCGAAGAAGAAATATGCTTCTTCTTCCTAGTTCATGTGTAAACATTCCTTACTGTATCTCCAGCGCACTAAGTACTTTGACATTTTTAATGTTTAATATCTCATGCATCCATTCGATATGGTTGGTATAAAGTGTAAAGACGAGGCGAGCCGTTTCATTTTAAATGAAAGTGGAATAAGAAAGCTTGATGCGGTTGAGAAAATTGTTGGATCGCTTTTTTGGGCCACTTTCTACCACGGAGCAGGAACGCTTGAAGTTCATCTTCTGAAATTAAGTTAAACTTAACTTTATTTATCTTTATAGAGAACATTATTTTATGAAATGTTTATTTTTAGTTCAAAAAAATACAGGTTGAGTAAATGGTTGGATTGCTTTTTTTGCCCACTTTCTACTATGGACGAGGAACTCTTAACGTTCATCTTCTTAAATTAAGTTAAACTTATCTTTATAGAGTATAATATTTTATGAAATGTTTATTTTTAGTTCAAATAAATACAGGTTGAGTAAATGGTTGGATCGCTTTTTTTTGCCCACTTTCTACTATGGAGGAGGAACTCTTGACGTTCATCTTCTTAAATTAAGTTAAACTTATCTTTATAGAGTATAATATTTTATGAAATGTTTATTTTTAGTACAAAAAAATACAGGTTGATAAAATGGTTGGATCGCTTTTTTTCGCCCACTTTCTACTATGGAGGAGGAACTCTTGAAGTTCATCTTCTAAAATTAAGTTAAACTTATCTTTATTTATCTTTATAGAGAACATTATTTTATGATATGTTACTGTTATGTACAGACCCTCAGAATTTCTCAGAAAAGACACTCACAACTCCGAATTCAGATTACAAGGCAAAAAAAGGAAGTCCCTGTTCAAATATTAGGACTACACATAACTGAATCTCCAAGGTTGTATAATAATACCACCATTGGAAAGTACACTGATATGAAAGAATATTTTCAGCAAGTAAATACTTCAAGACTCGTTAACATATAGCTGTTAGTATGACCTGTAAGAAGTTGACCGTTAGCATTACTCGAAGCATTTACTCGTCAGCATGTCTCGGTGGCATATATCCGCTAGTATGACTCGTTAGCATACAGCTGTTAGCAGTACTCGTTAGCTTGTAGCTGTTAGAATGACTCATTAGTATAGAGCCATGAGCAAGACCTGTTAGCACATGGCCGTTAGCATGACTCGTAAGCATGTGACCGTTAACCTGATTTGTTAATTTGTAGCTGTTAAAATTTCTCATGAGCAGGTAGCTTTTAGCCTGACTTGTTAACTTGTAGCTGTTAGCATGACTCGTAGGATCTGCTCTTTAGCATGACTCGTTAACATATATCCGTTAGCCAGACCTGTTAGCTTGTAGCCATTAGCACGACTCGTTAGCATGTGTCTGTTAGCATGAGTCATTAGCGTGAATCCGTTAACAGGAGTCACTAAAATCTACTCATTAGCATGTAGTTGTTAGCATGACTCATTAGCATTTACCCTTTACTACGCTCTTGTTGGCATGTAGCCATTTGCATCTACTTGTTTGCATCTTCTTTTTAGCATGTTGTCGTTAGCATCTTTTCCTGAATATCTAGTCAAGTCACATTTATTTGTATAGCCCTTAATCAAAGAATGTCACAAAAGAACCGCTCAGGTTACAATTACACCATCTCCTGATCCTAAACCATTTTACTTGTTAGCCTTTCGCTCATGGTTACACTTCATGTGGGTCAGTGACCTACCTGGGCCACCCCTGGAAACTTCCCAGGTGACCATGGTTACCCCATTTAAACGGAATCAGACCATTTATTCTTGATGGGGAAATTGTGAGGCAATTCATTCCCTATGGGATTGCTTACTGGTGGCAAGGCCAGCTCCAACTAATAATTGGTCATGAATTGTTGGGCAGGCTAATAATCACAGTGACAACAGACTACCCATAATCAGGGTTGGGTAGGGTTACTTTAACTGGATTACTTTCAATTACTTTTGGATTACTCCAATACCAAATATGCTAATAAGAGACAAAAGAAACTAAATATCAATAAAATTACTAAATTTTGTGCAGGCTTGGGGAGTAACAGAATACATAGAACCGCAAAAATGATGTTGGCAAGAAGTTTGGATTTATTTTCATTTTGTTTCTGTAGCATTTCATGTTAGTTTTGCCGGAGATCAAAGCCAGGAGAGAAAGCTTACCACGTGTTGTGAGTCATAATTTTATTCATATTTTGTTTCTCATCTCATCTCATTAGCCGTACCGCTTATCCTAATTAGGGTCGCGGACGTGCTGGAGCCCATCCCAGCCATCTTCGGGCACAGGGCAGGGGACACCCTGAACTGGTTTCCAGCCAATCACAGGGCACACAGGGACAGACAACTCATTCGCTCATTCACACCTAGGGACAATTTGGACCGGCCAATTCACCTGAAATGCATGTTTTTGGTATGTGGGAGGAAACCGGAGTGCCCGGAGGAAACCCACGCAAGCACGGGGAGAATATACAAACTCCGCACAGGAAGTCTGGAGCTGGATTTGAACCCACGACAGATTGCCATGACATGAACTGTGCCGCACAAGCGCTAACCACTGCGTCACCGTGCTGCCTATTTTGTTTTTTTGTCTTTTATTAGCATATTTGGTGTTGGAGTAATTTAAAAGTAAGTGAAAGTAATCAAGTTAAAGTAACCCTACCCAACCCTGCCAATAATTCAACAATCACATTGTTTATTATTGTTTCTTAAACTAGAACTAGTTAGTCGTCTTTGAGTTTTACTGGTTTGCAGCAATGTTGTAACAAAACCGGTCCACCCAAAAAGAATCACCTGCATGTGACCTAAATACACGGAAGAGTATGCACGCGCACTCGTCGTCAGGTGATTCCTTTATCAGACAGGATTGACCTCAAAGTCATTGCGTCAAGCTTACTGCTGAGTCATGTAATTTCCAACTCGTAGAGATTAGAAAACGCGGCCCGGGGGCCCAACCGCGGCCCCTGAGATGAAAGTATGAGGCCCCCACGTCTTAATATGAACAGTTGACTGTATGCGCAGTTGTTTTTTTTATTATTATTATTATTATTATTTTAAATTTTATGTGATACTTTAAATGTTTTGTATTTTATTTATTTTTTTATTTTATTGTTTGTTATTGCAACATCTATTGCTGCCTGGCCCTCATGAAAGAGGGACTACCTCATCCTAACCCAAACCCTAACCCTTCTGAAGGTTTCTTCATTTTCCTCATGCTGAGGTTTTTGAGTTTTTCCTACATATACATACAGTGGAACCTCGGTTTTCGAACACCTGTCAGTTCGAACAAATCGGAGTCCGACCAAAAATTTCGAGAAATTCTTGCTTCGCTGTTCGGTCAAAAAATCGGAGTTCGAACGCCGGTAATGCGTGAGTGTGACCAACTGTTATCGCGTTCTGCTTTCACTTTTGATATAGGTGTACGAAGTGTTTTAGCCCCTAATTATGCCTCCGAAGGAAGTCAGTGCAAGCAGAAAAGTTGCTACAGGTGAAAAAAGAAAAGTAGTGCGTACAACTATTGCATTTAAGAAAGAAATAATAGCAAAATATGAAGGAGGTGTGCGAGTGTCTGATCTTGCTAGGGAATACCCCAGTGTTTACCTGCGCCTTCTGCTGACCACCACAAAGGTAAGAAAATCTATGCATGATTATTTTCTTTATCCTTTTTTTATTTTTACACGTTCATGTTAGCGTAATCTTTTGTTCGGAAGATTACGATAACGCGAACGTACGATTAGCCTGGGTTAGCTTCATGTTTACGTTAAACATTCAAAACATTCAGGGTGTTGGGACGCAGCCCCCTTTCCAATGAACCGCTCACCACTTGTTGTGGAGACCCAAGTGCTAAATGACTTGTAAACGACCTGATTTTTTTATTTTTACACATTCATGTTAGCGTAATCTTTCGTACTGAAGATTACGATTAGCCCGGGTTAGCTTTATGTTTACGTTAAACATTCAAGGTAAACATTCGGGATGTTGGAACGGATTAAAGTGATTTACATTCTTTTTAATGGGAAAAATGATTTCGGTGATCGAACAAATCAGTTTTCGAACAAGGTTCTGGAACGGATTATGGTCGAGAACCGAGGTTCCACTGTATATATATTTTAAATTATTCAACAAATAATGTATGTGTTTTTATGCTATATTTTGTCACTATATTTGTATTTTTTTTCAGTCTGCATGAGTTTCCCTGAGTTAAATAGTAGTGTAAATAATGACATTTTTATTTTGCTTTATTTCAATTAGGGGGGAAAAAAACTTAATCCCCCCTATAATCATTTTATAATAAGATTTTACATCATGATTCAACTTGAGCCTCCAAAGAGACCCCCAGCCCTCCAAGCTCAGGCACACTTTTTATGCCATAAATTTGCTTGTCCAGCCACCGTCAGAATGTTTTTCTACCACTTGGGCCCCGAGCTACTGGTTTAGACTAACTGCTGGTTTATGATTGCATCATCCTGTGCAAAAGAACAATACTAATCATAACATCGCAAGTGCGGGTGGTGGGGAACAAAAGGCAAACATCCCGTGTCCTGAATTTATGTCTCGTTTTCGGTTCCTTTGTATTGAAATGTGTGTCCTTATGTGTTATGTGGAAACCGCTCCACCATAGGGAGACAAAGATGTGTTATTACCAGTATTTACCCTGTAATGAAAATAATAATAATGTTAAATCGAATGAATGAATAGATGAATAAAACTTTATTTATAAGATAAAAAGTCAAAAAACAATGTTAACGTAAGATGTCCAAAAAGGAATCAATCCTTAGCCCTTCAACTTCCTTCCTTCCATGACTCGTTAGCATTTAGCCGTTCCCATAACTCATGAGAATGTAGTGTTAACAGTAGTTGTCAGTAAACTCTCCCACACTAAACTGTGGAAATTTGGAGGCCTGCCTCATTGAGATAAAAGAGTGGATGTCATTTCTTGCGTCTAAACTCTGAAAAGACCGAAATGTTAGTCATCGGTCCATCTAAATGCCGTGACTTATTCTCAAAAACTGCTGTGAACATTGACAAATGTCACATCACACAGAGTGACTCAGTTAAAAATTTAGTCGTCATATTTGACCCTGATCTATCCTTTGAAATGCATGTAAAGAAAATTACTAGAACCGCTTTCTTCCATCTTCGTAACATTGCTAAAATCCGTTCAATACTGTCTCAGTCGGATGCGGAAATTATAATTCATGCATTTGTTACCTCCCGTCTCGATTACTGTAATGCACTACTCTCTGGTCTCACGAAGTCTAGAATCAAGTCTCTTCAGCTGGTACAAAATGCCGCAGCCAGGCTTTTAACTAGGACAAAAAAGTACGATCACATCACACCGATTTTGGCTAACCTGCATTGGCTCCCAGTTAGCCTTAGATGTGATTTCAAGGTTCTCTTAGTATTATACAAAATCATACATGGACTTTCGCCCTCTTATCTTTCAGATCTGATTTGCCCCTACGTCCCGGTCCGAAGCCTACGATCTGAGAGTGCCGGTTTTCTGGTGATCCCAAGAGCAAAGAAGTGTTCTGCTGGTTCGAGAGCGTTCTCCATTCGGGCACCGGTGCTGTGGAATGCTCTTCCCCCTGAGATCCGATCTGCAAGCTCAGTGGAAATGTTTAAATCTAAACTTAAAACTCACTTCTACTCCATAGCATATGAATAACCTACTCTTCTCGTCGGCTGAAAAATAGTCTGTGTAATATAGTGTAATAATCTGTGAAGCCCTTTGAGACTCTTCGTGATTTAGGGCTATACAAATAAAAATGACTTGACTTGACTTGACTTGACTAGTTGTTAGCATGACTCCTTAGCATTTACCCTTTAGCATCCACTTATTAGCATGTAGCTGTTAACCTGACCTGTTATCAGGTAGCTGTTAGCATGACTCGTTAGCATGTAGCCATCAGCATGACTCATTAACATGAGTCGTTAGTATCTACTCATTTGCATGTGGTTGTTAGCATAATTCATTTGTATTTACCCTTTAGCATCCACTTCTTAGTATGAAGCCATTAGCCTGACTTGTTTGCATGTAACTTTTAACGTGACTTGTTAGCTTCTACTCGTTTGTATGACTCATTAGCATGTAGCTGTGAGAATAAGAATGTAGCCATTAGCCTGACTCGTTAGCATGTGGCTGTTAACAGTAGTCGTTAGTATCTACTCATTGGCATGTAGTTGTTAACATGACTCATTAGCATTTACCCTTTAGCATCCACTGGTTAGCATGTAGCTGTTAGAATGACTTGTTAGCTTCTACACGTTTGCATGACTCGTTAGCATGTGCCTGTCAGCATGACTCATTAGCATGAAGCCGGTAACAGGAGTCGTTAGTATCTACTCATTTGCATGTGGTTGTTAGCATGATTCATTTGTATTTACCCTTTAGCATCCACTTGTGAGCATGTAGCTGTTAGCCTAACTAATTAGCAGGTAGCTGTTAGCATGACTTGTTAGCTTCCACTCGTTTGCATGACTCGTTAACAGTAGTCGTCAGTATCTACTCGTTAGCATGTCGTTGTTAGCATCTAATCTCTCGCATCGACTTGTTCGGATCTTCTTTTTAGCATGTACCTGTTAGCATCTTTTCGTTTAAAAAAAAAAAGTTATTCTTTCTACTCCTTTTTTAATCATGTAATGATTTTCAAACCAATCGCATTCATTCTTACTCACATTCCCAAGTCGCCTGCGATGTACAGTGGGGCCTCGCTACTTCGCGGTTCCACGTTCGCGGGTTCAGAGCTTCGCGGGTCTAAAAGATAATAATAATAAAATAAAGTAATTAAAAATAATTGGGGTAAGCATTTTTGAAGGGGCGTCGCTACTTCGTGGTTCCGCGTTCGCGAGTTCAGAGCTTCGCAGGCACAGTTCTGAGGTCGTGGGAACCTCCTGCGTGGGTTCAAATCCAGCTCCCAGACTTCCTGTGCAGAGTTTGTATGTTCTCCCCGTGCTTGCGTGGGTTTCGTCCGGGCACTCCGGTTTCCTCCCACGTTCCAAAAACATGCATTTCAGGTGAATTGGCTGGTCCAAATTGTCCCTAGGTGTGACTGAGCAAGTGAGTTGTCTGTCCCCGTGTGCCCTGCGATTGGCTGACAACCAGTTCAGGGTGTCCCCTGTCCACTGCCCGATGAGAGAGAGAGGCAGAGAGCGTAAGAAACAAAAGATAAAAAGTCGTGAGAGAGGGGGGGGGAAACAAAGGGAGAGGAAGAAAGAAATCCAAAGAGAAAGAGAAAGCTGAAAGGAGAGAAAAGAGAAAAGAAAGCGCAAAGGGTAGGAAGAGAGAAAGAAAAAAGGAAAAAAGGAAGTTAGAGCAAAAGAGGTTAAAATACACAGAGAGAGAAAGAGACAAAGAGCAACAAAGGAAGAGAAAAAGAGAGACACAGAGAGTGAAAGAGACGGAGTGGAAGAAAATGGGTGGAAAAGAGAGAGAGAGAGAGAGAGAGAGAGAGAAATAATTACAAGTACAGTGTCTTTGTGAGAGGCACCTGGCTTTGGCAACATCAAGATGAAGAAGCATATTTCAACCTGCAGCTTGTTTTTCTCTTGCGCTTCTCTGAGTGTTGTCTCGCGGGCCGGATTCAATCCCTTAGCGGGCCTGATCCGGCCCGCGGGCCGCCCGTTTGACACCTGTGCTGTAAACGAAGGTGTGTCAACTCATAAGCACCTTGTGACTGTGATCTCACCTCTTACCTTATGACCCACTTAGCCACTCCAACCCAAAATATTTTTAAATGAGTGTTAACGCGCGTGAATATGTATCCGCACTTCGCTTTCATCACGTGACGCGTTATCTAAATTGAAGCACAATATGAATTTTGCAAGAACGGTGAACAATGCCAAAGAGGCTGAACCTTTATCCTAGTTCCTGTGCGCTTATAAGGAAGTGAATCCACTTCGCTCCTTTATTGTGCAGCGTGGACGTGCAGACATGAAATTTCTCGTGGCGCTCGCGTGTTTTCTGGCGGCGTGCGCGGGACAAAAGCCTTCCCCGTGCAGTAAGTAAGTCCGATTGCTCGGAATGTATACAAAGTTCAACTTGGGTTTATTTCTGCCGAACAGGGAGTCCTTCTTTGTTGAGCGGGCAACTCATGTTGGTAAGTTGATTTATTTTTCTTTACTCGAAGATGGCGTCAAGAAGGGAATGCAGGGGGCATTTGGGTGCCCGAAGCTCAAATGCTTTATGGTGCCCACCACCCACCTTTTCAATCCCAAACTTTCACTGACAGCCCAACAGTGAAAGCACGCCCCCTAGTGACACGTTTCACTATCTGCTTGACACTATCATCCACTATCTTGGGTTGAGGGCTGTGTTTAAAAAACTTATCTCATTTATTTATTATTATTATTTATTATTTTTTTATTATTATTTATTAGATAGATAGATACTTTATTCATCCCCGCAGGGAAATTCACAATAGAGATAAAAAGAGAAGTCATGAGAGAGGGGGAAAGAAAGGGAGAGGAAGAAAGAAATCCAAAGAGGAATAGAAATACGGAAGGAGAGAAAAGAGAAAGTGTATTTCATCTCTCATCTCATTAGCTGCACCTCTTATCCTCAGTAGGGTCGCGGGGGTGCTGGAGCCCATCCCAGCAATCATCGGGCAGTGGGCAGGGGACACCCTGAACTGGTTGCCAGCCAATCGCAGGGCACACAGGGACAGACAACTTGCTCGCTCATTCACACCTAGGGACAATTTGGACCGGCCAATCCACCTGAAATGCATGTCTTTGGAATGTGGGAGGAAACCGGAGTGCCCGGAGGAAACCCACGCAAGCACGGGGAGAACATACAAACTCCGCACGGGAAGTCCGGTAGCTGGATTTGAACCCACACAGGAGGTTCCCAAGACCTTAGAACTGTGCCTGCACACGCGCTAACCACTGCGCCGCCGTGCTGCCCTTATTTATTATTATTATTTATTTATATATTTATTTGTATAGCCCTTTATAACAAGGAGTCTCAAATGGCTGCACAGACCAAAGATTATTCTCTTATCTTTGTCTCGTTAAGACTAATCATTTTCTCGTAATATAGTATAAACCAGGGTTCTTAGAGTCGTTCTAAAAGGAACTGGATTTTGATTTTTGTGATTGTTTCTTTTTTTGCCTTGCTTTTTTCTCTCACTGTCGTTTTCATTTTTCTTCTTTTGTACCGTTTTTGTTTATTTTTGTTCTTTTCCCAATGCTTTTTCCTCTTTTTTGATTAGTCCCCTTTCCTCTATTTTTTCTTTCTTCTTCCATTCTTTTTTTTTTATTTTTAGCCAACATTAGCCCCCCACCCTTTTTTTCCTTTCCTTCTCAAAAGGCCAGGCAAAAAAAATGAGAAAAAATGCGTTTCTGTCACTTTTAGTGTCTGGGGTTTATATTCTTCCTTGCGTTTTTGGTCCAAACTGTTTGGACTTTCTTTTTTCAGTTTTTTTTTATTTTTTATTTACAACTGTGTTGTATTCTGGTGTTTTACTGTGATAAATAGTTGATTAAACCGCAATCAAACTCTCGTTTTGTTCCTAGTGCTGTTTTTTTGTTTTGTTTGTTTTTGTGTCATTGTAATCCTGTGCAGTCCTTTGAGACATTTTTGTGATTAACGGCCATATAAATAAATTTGACTTGACTTGACTTTTTAATATTCACCCTTGATTTGGAATAAAGGCGCATCTAATAGGCCAGTGCGCCAAAAAACAATCCGAACCAAGGAGAGCGCGCCCTTTAAAACAGTGCGCCCTTTAAAACTGCGCCAAATGGGTTAGGTAATACGGTACAATAATGATCTTTTTTTATTTTAACATTGACTAACGACAAGCGAGCTTCATCTCGGTTCTTCTTGTTTTTTCTTTTTCCCGCTACGGACTCTTGTTGCCATTTCGAGGCCATGTTCTCACAGGTGTTCAACAAATTGAACAAGAACCTCAGATAGTTCTTCTCTTTTTACGCAGTCCACCCAAAATGAGAAGCTCTGGGCCTTCGCTCGCTACTTGTATGACGCAATGGGCCAAAGAATCCGCCTGCGAGAAATGGGATTCTACCAGAATAAGACTTTCACTTATGATGCCCTTCTTCTCTACAGAATGGTTAGCCCCCGTCCTATGTCTGAATCTAAAAATGACTTCATTGATTCACGACCTAATTTCTGTGTTTTCTATCAGGGAGTCATGTACGAGATTCATCATCAAGACCACACCTGCAGGAAAAGAGCCCTGCGGGGGGGCTTCCACCCAATGGCGGTCCCTAAAAATTCCACACTTTTGGGCCAGGCCGTGGTGGGGAGCTCCTCGGGCCCCGGGCAGGGCCTCCTGGTCAACACCTGGACTGGCAAGCTCCCTGACGACGGTGAGACCAAAGAACCTGAAATTATTTGTAGGAAACCAGTCCGATATTCCGCTGACCCTCTCATCTTCTTGCTGCAGCACCGTACTTGGTCACAGTGACTGAATTTGGATGCATTCCAGTCTCCTCGTCCTACAAAACACAGCTCTTTGGGTGGATGGTGACCAGGCAAGTCTTCGTCTATATCACTGGTTCAGTTTTCTTTTTGCTGTGAAAAACACCAGTCCCGCCAGTAATCATATAAGGCCTGCAACAATGAATCGATAAAATTGATTACAATTGATTATTAATACATTTTCAGAGGCATTGTTCCCGAATTCCAGTTTGATATCAATCCTGTCTGTCCAGTCTTGTCCGGTATCGACCCAATCTATCTGATATCTGCTCGTGCAGTTGGTATCAATCTCGTCGGCCTCTGGCTTCCTGTCATTCGACGCCAGACTGCTGCCTTACGACTTCCGCCCAACGATCGCCGAATCACTGGCGTTTGGGTTAACGTGCATGACTGCTCCATTTCCCGTAAAATAAAAGCTTGTGTGAGAAACGTCACGCATTTGGGTTCTCCTCATGTTCCGGTTCTTGACAACTATGCTTACTTAGTTACAGAACTTAATTTTCTGTAGACCTTCAAAATAAGTCAAAATCGAAACAAACGGCAGGCACCCCACTTCCTATTTTAGAGAAACGTCTGGCATTGAATGAGTTGGCAACGAATTTCATCATCAATTGGTTGTGTCGAACGAATTATGCGCAACTCTGTACGTTAATTGAATTAAACTAAGCGTGCATTGAATTTCGTTGAGCCAATGAGTGTCATGATTACTGATGTGATTCACCTGCGCCCGCTCATTTGGCGCCAACCACTGCGGGCTCGAATTGGCTCCCTTCCCTAGTTGAACCCAGTCCTGTCAGTCCCCTGTTGTCAGTCCGTCTGCGAACCTCTGTGTATACAAGGCAGTGACCCCTTACGCCACTTTAAAAACCATCATTGCGCAGGTATCTTCTTTTACCTGAGTCCCCGATCACAAAAGTCTGGCGGCGATGGAGTATCCAGTGACGGGAGCAGGTTTGAATGAGCTGGAAGCTCTTAGCTGGACCTCTGCACGTCAGCGGCACAGGGCAAGGGTCGTTAGCAGCTGGGATTGAGTGGCAGCTGTTTCCGGCAGACCCCTGTGCGTCTGAGCAGCACTATTTAGTGGCCGCACTGCTCACCCCAATTGGGGAAAGGCCTAGAAAAGGTGGCCTAAAGATTGCCCACTCAGCACAGTACCCGGACAGGAAACCGCGCCTGTCGGGACATTCCACTATGCGGTCGAAAAACAATAGCATTTAGAATTGCAGCATGGAACATAAGGACACTCCTGGATACCAGTCTGGACAGACCACAGCGCAGAACAGCACTCATTGCCAACGAGCTGAAGCGATATAATGTGGATGTGGCAGCGCTCAGCGAGACCAGACTCCTTGAGGAAGGCTCACTCAATGAAGAGGGGGAGGGTTATACATTCTTTTGGAAGGGATACCCCATGGGCGGACACCATCTTCACGGCGTTGGTTTTGCAATTAAGAACACCCTACTGCTGAAGCTCACAGAGTCACCAGTGGGTGTCAGTGAAAGACTAATGACTCTTCGCATCCCACTTGCAAAATGCAGACATGTCACATTAGTTAGTGCCTATGCACCAACACTGCCATCGAATGATGAAGAGAAGGATCGCTTCTACCAGGAACTCGATGACATCCTCAGTCACATCCCGAGGAATGACAAAATCATGCTGCTTGGTGATTTCAATGCAAGAGTCGGAAAGAACTTGCAAAACTGGGATGGTGTGATAGGTGCCCATGGCATTGGAAAAGTTAATTCCAATGGCATGAGACTTCTTAGTCTGTGCGCGGAACATAACCTTACCATCACAAACACCATCTTCCAACAAAAGAATAAATATAAGGCATCCTGGATGCACCCCAGGTCCAAACACTGGCATCTGATCGACTACGCGATCGTGAGGAGGGCTGACCTGAAGGACGTGCTCATTACAAGAGCTACGCGTGGGGCAGACTGTTGGACCGACCACCGCATGATTCTGACAAAGGTCAGAATGCATGTCCGGCCCCTAGCACGTCAGGGTGGTTCAAAGAGGAAGACACTCAACTGTGCCAAACTCTCCAGTAGCGACACCCTTGACAACTTCCGTTGCTCTCTAGCAGAGAGGCTGGCAAACATTGAGCAGCTGGTCATGTCAGAGGCTGGGATGGATGAGAAGTGGACCTATATATCTACCACCCTCTTTGACACTGCAGCCCAAACCGTTGGTTTTAAAACTAAAAAACACCAGGACTGGTTTGACCAGAATGCCGGAGAGATCTCAACCCTCCTGGACAGAATGCACAAGGCACACAGAGCCACCCTGAACAACCCACAATCTCAATTCCATAAAAAGCTATGGCAAGCCCTTCGTTCCGAGGCCCAGAGAACGCTCAGAAAACTGCAAAATGAGTGGTGGATCTCAAAAGCCAATGAAATCCAGTCTCACGCTGATAGAAGCGATATGCACAGTTTCTATGATGCAGTAAAAACCATCTATGGCCCCAGACACTGCTCACTGGCACCTGTTAGATCTGCTGATGGAACATCTCTAATCAAGGATCAGGCTATGATAGTGGAGCGGTGGGCTGAGCATTTCAACACCCTGCTCAACCAGCCCACCCCAGTGGACCCAACTGTCCTTTCAGAACTCCCTGAACATCCTACATTGCCAGACCTCGACCTCCCGCCAACTTTCAATGAAATCCTGCATGCAGTCAAAACCCTGAAAAACAATAAATCCCCTGGACCTGACAACATCCCAGCTGAACTTCTCAAGGTAGGAGGCTACCTCTGTACACGGACACTGTTTCAATATATTTCAGAGGTGTGGAGACGAGAGTGTGTCCCGCAACTGTGGAAAGATGCGAACATTGTGACCATCTTTAAGAATAAAGGAGATAAATCCATCTGCTCCAACAGTAGGGGTATCTCTTTGTTGGCCACTGCTGGAAAGGTCCTTGCCAAGGTCATGCTCCGCAGACTCATCTCTAAAATATCGGAACGCGTCATCCCAGAGTCACAGTGTGGTTTTCGAAAGGACAGAGGAACAGTCGACATGATCTTTGTGACACGTCAGCTCCAAGAGAAATGCCGGGAGCAGCACAAGGACTTGTTCATCGCCTTTGTCGATCTTTCAAAGGCATTTGACACAGTGAACAGGGACCTACTGTGGCAAGTCCTGAAGAGATTTGGGTGTCCACCCAAGTTTCTCACCATTCTTGCACAGTTCCATTCAGGGATGACGGCCAGAGTGGTAGTTGGAAGACACAGCTCAGAGCCCTTTGGCGTCGAAACTGGAGTGAGGCAAGGCTGTGTGCTGGCTCCAGTTCTCTTCAACATCTTCCTCGTCTGTGTTACAACACTGCTACGTAGAAGGATGGAGGAGCAGGCTGGAGTTACCATCAACTTCAGGGCTGATGGTAACCTGTTTAACATCAGGAGGCTACAGGCAACTACCAAACTGACTTCAGAGACCATCATTGAGCTACAGTATGCTGATGACTGTGCCCTGGTTGCCCATACACCGGAGGCTCTGCAAAACATTCTCTCGGCAGCTATAACTGCATACACCAGAATGGGACTGACGATCAACACCCAGAAGACAGAGGTACTCTGTCAGTCCAGTGCTGACCTCTTACCAAACCCAATAACCCTCACAGCAGCAGGGCAACACCTGCTCATGGTGCCCACCTTTAAATATCTGGGGAGCATAGTGTCCGACACCTGCTCATTGGATGATGAGATCCAGAGCCGTCTCAAGCAAGCATCAGCATCTTTCGGTCGACTAAGGATAAGGGTCTTTCAAAACAACAACCTTAGACTCCACACCAAAATGCTGGTCTACAGAGCTGTATGCATCACGACATTACTGTATGGATGTGAGGCATGGACTATCTACAGCCGCCATCTGAAGAGCCTCGAGACCTTCCATGTAAGATGTCTTCAGAAGATCCTTGGCATCACATGGAGGGACAGAGTGCCGCACACAGAGGTGTTGGAGAGGGCAGGCAGCTGCAGCATGGAATCCATTATGGCCCAACGCCAACTTAGGTGGCTGGGGCATGTTGTTCGAATGCCCAGCCACAGACTGCCACGCCGTATCCTCTATGGTCAGTTACATCTAGGCCAACGCAGTGCTGGTGGGCAGAAGAAGCGGTTCAAAGACCAAATGAAGAACATCCTGAAGAGATGTCGGATAAACCCCTCCTCACTGGAGGAACTTGCTTCCTGCCGAGACCTCTGGCGCTCCCACTGCTCACATGGAGTGGATTACATGGAGGAACAGCGCATGCAACACCGTGCAGCAAAGCGTGCAAAGAGACATGCTCGCCAGGCCACCCCTGCTCCCCCCAGCACCCCCTTCACATGCTCTGTCTGTAACCGCATCTGTGGATCCAGGATCGGACTCTTCAAACATCAGCAGACTCACAATTAAAAGAAGATGGTCATCATCGAATCGATGGACAACCCCAAGCATACAAGGCATGCCTTATTCGACCCTGACTCCCACCTGTCCCGTTTTTACTCCTGTTTGTATCCCACTACAACCTGTTTTCCCGACTACGTCTGCTCTCCCGTCCCGGTTTACGACCCATTTTTGATCCCAACTACGTCTACTCTCCCGTCTTGGCTAACGACCCGTTTCCGACCCGATCACGCTTTGCTCTCCCAGTCCCGACTACTGACCAGTTTTTCCGTCCCTCACACCACCATCGCTCGCTACGGAAGATCCACTTCCGTGTTCGGATCACAGTCCGAATCCGAGAGCGACTTTCTTCCCGCGTCCAGCGAACACCGGATCGCGGGCGCTGCCCTTCCTCTTTCTTTCAATAAAATTGTGAGAAAACGTTACGCGATTGGGTCTACACTGTGTGCTGGTCGTGACAGTGAGATACCATTGCCTGACAGACAATCCATTGTGGGAAGTTGATGCTACCTTGTGGGTGTTTTGGAGAACTACTTTGAATTGGACTGGAATTGAGGGCTGAATAACCGTTGAATTCAAAGCCTGTCTTCTCTTCTTTCAGGAACTGTTATGGTAATTTAAATGGCACTTGTCACTTCCGTGGGAATAATAGGGATACGTATGCGTTAACAATAACCAACTTAGTTCAAAGAGCCTTTATCTACTTTTATATTACTTTAATGAGAGCTGTTCGGGACTCGCAACATATAAAGAAGCAGGAAAGTGGGTGGAGAGTGATTTCATGCTCGTGCTCGCTGTTTTTTGTTAGTGTAGCTTGAAATCATCAAATACAGGCCAAATCCTAACCAAGAAGAGTTTGTTCGAGCGCGTCTTAACAATGCACGTACTTGCATGTGTGCCACACATGCAGCTTGACGGAGGCTGCAATGATGATGTATCCCAGAAGGTGGCGTCATTTTCAGATTCCCGACAGCACCTTTAACAAATAGCAGTTGGGTAACAGCCAGACTTTTTTCTTAGTCAATTAATTGAACGTACTTTTTTTCTACCCGGCAGCTTCTTCAACAACGTTATCGGCATTTCCGACCCCGGTCAGCTCAACCCACCCGACTTCTGCGAAGACGCGATGGACGAGGAGCCGGTCGACTTTTTCAGTTTGTTCCAGAAGAATTGAATACACATGCATGTGGAAAAGAAGACTTATTTTCTTAATCGACTTATGCTAACGAAAATGTGCTAATGCTAATTTGATCGTTTTTATATCTGTAGTAACCAGCTTTTTGCATTTGTTGTCACAATAAAACACACGTATTAAACTCGTGGCCCACCAGGACATTTTATGCGGCCTGCTGAGAGAAGAACAAGAGAAAAATGAGCTGACACGTCTCATTGTCATTTTACTTAAAAAAATAAAACTACGGACATGTTGACTTTGAGACTGGGAGGTCGCTGGTTCGCGCCTCGGCCGAGTCATACCTAAGACTTAACATTGGTAAAATGGCGGCGCCCTCTGTTGGCTGCGGCTGCATCGGCTCGCTACAACGGGTCAGGTGTATCGACATTTCGTTCTGTGTACATTGTTACAAAGAACGACAATACAGAGGAAATTATTATTATTATTATTATTATTATTAAAGCAATATGAAAAATACATTTTAAAAAAAAGTAGCATCAGAATGTCTTTGCAAGAAGTTTATCTCATTTATATAATAAATATGAATTCTAACAGGGATTTTTACATATTCAGGTAAACTTTTTCATTAAAATATATATAAAGCAGAAAGTGTAAGGACCAGAATGGAAACAGGACCCAATTGCGTAACGTTTACAAGTTTTTATTGAAAGAAAGAGGAAGGGCTACGCCCATGATCCGGTGTTCGCTGGACTCGGGAAGCAAGTCGCCCTCGGACTTGGACTGTGATCCGAAGACGGAAGTGGATCTTCCGTAGCGAGCGCTGGCGGTGTCAGGGATCGAAAAATGGGTCGGTAGCCACGGCTGGGAGAGCAAAGCGTGGTTGGAAACGAGTCGTAAGCCAGGACGGGACATTAGATGCAGTCGGGATCAAAAATGGGTCATAAGCCGGGAGGGGAAAGCAGACGTGGCGAGGGACAAAACAGGTCGTAGCTGGAGGCAAACGGGAGCAAAAACGGGATAGGCGGGAGTCAAGGTCGAAAAAGGCTTGCCTTGTATACAGAGGTTCGCAGACGGACTGACAACAGTAGATTGACAGGACTGGGTTTAAATAGGGACAGGGAGCCAATCAGAGCCTGCAGCGGTTGGCGCCAAAAAGGCGGGCACAGGTGATTCTCATCGGTAAACATGACAGAAAGACTTTTAAATCATTAAATCAGTCATATGTAATAGTGTTTCTATGCTACTTGTCACTTTCCAGTCAGCATGAGTTTCCCCAAGTCACACGTATTGTAGTGGAAATGAATTCAATAGTTGTTTCCTTTTTGTTTTGTTTCTAAATGCACAGTTGATAAACACTACAAGAGAGTAAATCATTAGGGAAGGAACCAAAATCTGGAGTATCACTGAATCATGATATTGATATTGATGGGAGCCTCCAAAAAGACCCCCAACCCTCCAGCTAAGACACCCTTTTTTATATAACTTTTTATTTCTCACACACAATTCGACAGACGGTTGAGTCACCCACCAAACAGCAACATGAACAGAAAATATACACAATTGACATTCCCATAAAAAACAAAACAAAAACAAAAAAATGATAATAAAAAAAATAAAAGGTGAGGTGTTTAGACATCAGGGTTGGGTAGGGTTACTGTAACTGTATTACTTTCAATTACTTTTGGATTACTCCAATACCAAATATGCTAATAAAAAAAAGAAACTAAATATGAATAAAATGACTACATTTTGTGCAGGCTTGGGGAGTAACGGAATACATGGAACGGCAAAAATGATGTTGGCAAGCTGTTTGGATTTATTTTCATTTTGTTTCTGTCGCATTTTATGTTAGTTTTGCCGGAGATCAAAGCCAGGAGAGAAAGCTTACCACGTGTTGTGAGTCATCATTTTATTCATATTTAGTTTCTTTTGTCTTTTATTAGCATATTTGGTATTGGAGTAATCCAAAAGTAATTGAAAGTAATCCAGTTAAAGTAACACTACCCAACCCTGTTAGACATCAAGTAAAAATTGTGTTATAGGCTTCAATTCATCTAGTTTCAATTGAAGTTTTGCAGCGTTTTTATTCTCAGGGATGTGATTTGACCAAAGTGAAATTATCTGAAAATTAGCGGGGGGGGGGGTGATTGCTAGCTGGGGGGGGGGGGGGGGGGGGAACCAGGTAGGACCAGGGCAGTGCCCTGGTGGGGGGAAAAGTGGGGCGAAGCCCCCCCCCCGGAGCTCATGGGTTTTTTTAAGTACTTTCAATGCACTCAGATGACAAAGAAATAGACAAGACAACAGCATAAATTTTCAATGTATATTGAACTATCCCATATAAAATTACAGTTTAAGTCAACTCAAAATCAGTCACATTAAAAAACATTTCCCCAACGCCACTATCTTAATTGTAAAGAAGATGGTTCCAGTGGCAAGGGAGACCCTAGACGACCGGCATCTTTCTACAACTGCAGGAAATTCGTCACAGTCTTCTTTCCAACATTCGTAGATAATTCCTTCTCCAACCAGTCCCATCGAAACTTGTTTTTTACAATCTTATCAATTTCTTTAGCTCGCGGAGCATCTTTGCGTTCGATCACGGACATCTTTCTTTAAACACCCGGCAAAAACGTGTGAGAAATGAACAATGGCACACTCCTATAACAAGCGCGTTTATTGGTCAACACGAGACTTCAACCAATCGCAAGTACGTTTCATTTCAGTTACGGAAACACTCAAATGGCATGCTGTCGAGACGAAATCGTTTTTTTTTACCAATTAAAACACCGGAAATTTTAAAATTTTATTTTTGGAGATAAAAAAAGCGGAATTCCGCGAATTAGCGGAAAAATCACATCCCTGTATTCTATAATAAACAAGCGTATCGTTTATAGCAGGGGTGTTGAACTCATTTTGGCTCGGGGGCCACGCGGTAGAAAAAACTCGTCACGGGTGCCGGAAGAAAAAATGAATGGCATAAAAACTGTGCCTGGATCTTCCCAATATTAGAAATTATTATTGGGCAGCTCAAATTAGAGGTCTTATTCTCAAGGTTTCTTCATTTTCCTCATGTTGAGGTTTTTGAGGTTTTCCTTGCACTCATGTAGGTTTTAGATCAGGGGATTGTGTAATAATAGTCTGTAGTTTGCATTCATCTGTGGTCTGTGCAGCCCTTTGAGACTTCTTGTGATTAAGGGCGATACAGAAAAACATGACTTGACTCGACTTGACCAGTCAATAACTCTTATAGCAAAATTCCTAACACATAGGTCACCGGGTCCAACTGCAATTCCCAACCAATAATTAATATCATTTCTGTCGGAATACTTCTCCAGAAATGTATTTTCACAGGGAAATTCCAGAAAATATGCATGATATCCGCCACGCTCCCACATTTTCGCCAACATAAATAGGATGCATTCTTATATTTTGAAGGGTATATAGAGGTATCCCATTTTTACTTCCCATTCAAACTCCCTGCTGGTTATTTTGCGTCCCTCTTTCAAAGTTTTCTCCCAATCATCCTCTTTTATCACTACATTAGCTTCTAGTTCCCATTTTTCCTTAACCTCTATTCCATCATGACTGAGATCCATTTGCAGAGCTTTAGTCAAGTGCTAGCTAGCAAATCAAGATAACCTTGACACTTCCAAAATTCCAAGCCGAGAACTTGCTTTTTCTTCTCACAGAGATTGACATTGTGTTCATCCTTATTGTTCATTTATTATACTCGCACGCTACCTAGCGACCAACATTATACACTGCATGTAAATATGTGATTCCTGTCTAAACCGATTCGTTTTCTGTGTTCATATAATCCAATTAGATGTGTAGTTTCTTTCTTATGTTTTACAATAAATGTTCTTCTTTGAGCCATTTCTGGAAGCACGTACCTCCGATGGAAGGGACTAGCAAAAAGTTTCCGACTCAGAGTGTGTTCTTTTCTTCTTTCTACTACAATCTCAAGTTTTAAACTTGACAAAGACCGCTACTCCATGTCCACCCATATTGAATCTTTGTCTCTAGTAATCCACAGAGTAAGTCAAGTCATGTTTATTTGTGACGCTCTTAATCACAAGGAGTCTCAAAGGGCTGCACAGACCACAGATGATTGCAAACTACAGACTATTATTACACAATCCCCTGATCTAAAACCTACATGAGGGCAAGGAAAAACTCAAAAACCTCAACATGAGGAAAATGGAGAAACCTTGAGAATAAGACGTCTAATTTGAGCTGGCCAATAATAATTTCTAATATAGGGAAGATCCAGGCACAGTTTGATACCATTAATTTTTTCGTCCGGCACCCGTGATAAGTTTTTTCTCCCACATGGCCCTCGAGCTAAAATGAGTTTAACACCCCTGCTATAAACGATACGCTTGTTTAATTTTTTTTTTTTTAATTTCAAAATGGTGCTTTTATTCACCTAGTAAATTAATAATAATATAATAATAATAATTTCCTTGTATTGTCATTCTGTGTAACAATGTACACAGAACGAAATGTCGATTGCACCTGACCCGTTGTAGCGAGCCGATGCAGCCGCAGCCGACAGAGGGCGTCGCCGACCACTTTTTAAGTCTTAGGAATGACTCGGCCGGGGCGCGAACCACCGACCTCCCAGTCTCAAAGCGGGCGCCTTACCATCTAGGCTACTGAGCTGGTAAAGATCATAAAGCAGCTGACATTTTTATACCCTGAAACTGTTTTTTAAAATGTATTATTTGCTCTAATAATAAGTTAGAAATTGATAGCTGCAGTTGGTCGATTTCTTGGACTTTTTAAAGAATCCCATAAATGGTTACTACCAATGTTCCCTCTAATTTTCCACGGGTCTGAGCGTTCACACAAAGTCGGCGAGCAACGCTTGAAACAACAGTGAGCAACAGCAATCCCAAGTGTGGCAACTAAGTCAGTACGATAAACAACTGTACACAACATTTTTTAGTGGAAGTACAATGTTGGCAACAAGATTGACTTGGTATAATTGGTAATTATTTAAATGCAAAACAAACTTTTTCTTCTTTTTCCATATTTTTCAATTTTTTAAATTCCTTTAAAAAAATCTCATTGTGTTTATTTTTTCCTAGATGTTACTTTTTTTTGTTCTCTATTTTTTACTTGGTTTCCTTTTCTTTTTTCTGGCTTTTTTCTGATTTTTTCCTCCTTTTTCTCTTCATTTTGTTTCTTTCTTTCTCAGCTTCTCACTACTTTTTCATTTTGGTATTTTTTTCTTTTTTGTTCTATTCCCCCTTCTTTTAAGTCATTTTGTGCATAATTTTACATAATATTCGGTCATATAGGGATGAAAGAAGCAAAAACAACCCGAAGAGCTGTTTAGGACCCGAGAGTTCCTTTTATTGAGCCGAGCCGAAGAAGCCGGTTCTCGAAAAACTCTACTGACTTTACTCAACTTCGTTCTACTTCGACCTTGACTTCAAAATACCGCATTTAGAACACAACGTGAGGGGAACCCGTGTATTTTTACCTTCATGCATTGTAACTTCGACTTAATTCGCTTCTTAATTAGCAATTTCGAGCCCTGATTTTTGTGAGATGGCTAGATTTTCTTGTGCGCAGAAAAGCTCTGGGCGGTGCGCAATTGCGCGCACACGCAGTTTGGATGGAACATTGCGCTGGATAGATTTTCTTGTGCGCTGAGAATGTGCAGGCAGTGCGCGATTTGAGGGAACATTGGTTACTACAACGTACCAATTACCACCCCGGATTAGGGCCGTCCAATTCATACCATGTGGCCCCTGTTTGAAAATGAATTTGAGACCCCAGGAATAAAAGAATGTCAAAACAATCCGTTTCTATCAAAAAATATTCCGCTAAACGGGCTTAGTTAGTTCTAGATGTGGGCTCACATGATAGCAGTAGTAAGACACTCCCCTCAATTCACCAACTTCATGTACAGCCACACGAGCACCCGATAATTCCGTCTCCAGCCACGGCATTCTAGCATCCGGATCCTCATCCGAGAACTGGAGCAGGGACCCTGAAGGGTGCAGTGCGGCCAAACACTGTTTCAGCACCATCCCGGCACTCCTCTTCCCTTCCTTAGACTTCAACAGGGCGTCCGTGGTGCCTTTATCCACAATGAGGTCCACGCTGCTGGGAGCAAAATATTTGTGCAGCTGCATACAGTCCAGTTCCAAAAACACAAGCTGGGAGGAACCGTTCCCAGGTCGGACGGTTCCAGCCCGCACGTGGTCCCGCATGAGTTTTACGGCAACTGCTGAAATGTCCCCGCACGTGACCCGCACCGGAACAGGACAGTTTTGGTAAACAGACGGCCCTAAAGCAGAAGTTCCGCAGCCCATGTCCAGGACTTCAAGCCGGGCTTCAGAACTTGCCTTCTTCTGTAACACAGGCATGATGACGTTTTGCACGGCTTTAAATCCAAAGAACCATTCAAAGTTCTTGAACTTCTTGTTACTGCTTTGGGTGTAGAAACGGTCCCAGGTGCCTTTTTTGTCCATGTTTTCGATCATTTCAGCTAGACAGACGCATGGACATAAGGTCAAAGACAGATAGGTTAGCCTTTGCAGCGCAGTAACATATGAAAAAAAGACATACCCAAAATCATTCGGACTCTAAAGAGACATTATGTATTATTCAGCACCTCCTAGCAAAAGATGTAATCTCATTACCACAAAGTTTATGAAAGTATGAAAGCCACAAAACAGTGTCTGAAAATCGTGACAGTTACCTGACACCAGCCATCACGTTCCCTGCCCCATTTTTCACAACTTGAAACCCAATAAGACGACGAATCGCAAAAGAAAAACAATTGTTGCAAAGTATTAAGGATTGATAATCAGAATATATAACAGAACAACACTATAAAATTAAATATTATAAATCTACTTATAATATTCATTGCATGTATATGACATGGCTGTTTTCCATCTGCCATCAGTATGTACCTGTATTTACTCAGCTTCATTCATGCAATGTTTGCGTTGCGTTGTCTACTACAAGCCACGTGAACTCCTCTTTCCACGGTTGTTTTTCATGTACGTTTACGTTTTATAGCGTCATAAATTTTGTTAGCTTCTTTTGAATCTTTAAATTGGGGCTGAGGTTTTGGCTCGATTTCTAACCACTTATCCACTTTTCATGTGTTCTCTGTGCATCTACTTTGGAAAATGATATGCAAATGCATGACCTAGAAACACTGGGAAAGTCTGGAAGCACGATGTTATTCAATGGAGGCTTCCGATTGGCTGCTGAGTATGCAAATTGCCAAACGAACCAAAATTCCCAAACCGAACGACGATTTTGAAACCAGAATTAAGCAAACGTTTGATTTGAAAAAACATATTTTGCTTCTTTTTTTTTCCTTGAAAAGGTTGGTCGGCCGGCAGCACGGCGGCGCAGTGGTTAGCGCGTGTGCGGCACAGTTCTGAGGTCGTGGGAACCTCCTGCGTGGGTTCAAATCCAGCTACCGGACTTCCTGTGCGGATTTTGCATGTTCTCCCCGTGCTTGCGTGGGTTTCCTCCGGGCACTCCGGTTTCCTCCCACATTCCAAAGACATCCATTTCAGGTGAATTGGCTGGTTCAAATTGTCTCTAGGTGTGACTGAGCGAGTGAGTTGTCTGTCCACGTGTGCCCTGTGATTGGCTGGCAACCAGTTCAGGGTGTCCCCTGCCCACTGCCCGGAGATGGGCACCAGCCCCCCCGCGACCCTAATAAGGATACGCGGTACAGCTAATGAGATGAGATGAGATGAGGTTGTCGGCCACCCATGGGGAGAAGTTGTGTAAGTTGTACGCCCGACGTAAAATATGCACGCCCCAGGCGTCCGGGCAAATGTTATTTCAGACACTGCACAAAAGATGAAATGCCTATTGTAAGTGATAATCAAAATTTCGGAACAAAATTGTTTCCTCCCAGTGATATAGGATCTAGTATCAGTATTATCACACAAACGCCGTTCCCAGTCATTGCCAAGGTCTGGTTTATCTCAGAAGAGCGGGTTGACGCCATACACTGGAAAACAACAGCGACCAGATGATGAAAGTGCTGTATCTGTCACAGTTGCCATGGCGCCCAATTGGCCCCGCCCATGTGGCGCCAGCTGCGGCTCATTAACAGATTGGCTTTCCGTCTTTTTAAGCTCAGTGCGCTCTCTCTTACTTTGTCAGCCCGTCAACAAACTTCTGCCCCGCAAGACGTGGGTTTCGACTCGGTCCTGTCCCTGTTGGTATTTCCTGTACGGTATTGTTCCCGTTTATTTTGTCCTGTTTAATATCGGTTTTCAGTTTAGTTTCCATCTATTTTTGTCCTGTTTATTATTTTCTCCAGTTTTCATTCCCGTCTAGTTTGTCCTGTTTATTTTCGATATCCGGATTTATTATCTGCCCGATATCAACTCGGGCAATTGGAATCGGTCTCAGGTTTCTTGTCTTTCCACACCAGACCGCTGCCTAACGTGCATGACACCCCATTTCCCGTAAAATAAAAGCCTTGTCTGAGAACGTCACGCGTTTGGGTCCTGATCCTGTTCTGTATCTTGACAATATCTGAGTCTGATCAGGTGGCTTCGCCAGCTACTGGTACCCATGGAAAATAGTGCTGTGGCGGAGCAAACTCCTACCCTCCCCCCAAAAATATCACTTGAAGAGGGACGAGCGCTGCCAGGCTCTATTTTCCCAAGACACACCACAGGAAGTGGTGCCCTTATGACACATGTGGTTAAGGGATCTGTGAGTAGTAAAAACAATAATGAGAAAAAAATATATCAATTTGAATATAAGGTAAAAATACATGAACTATCACAAAAACGTTCATTTTTCTAAATACTCATTGATTTAAAAATTATATAGCATGAGGCTCACAGAGAGCCGACATGATGTTCCGCCGTCTTGATGCTACAGCTACCCCCAAAAACCTTGGCTGAGCAGAAAAAACAAGAAGGAAAATGATGCCGTCTCAGTAGATTGTATTCTTCCTTGTGTTTTGCATCACTCATGTTTGGTTGCACTTGACTACACAATACAGCGACATCTAGTGGTCAATTGTTGCAAAGTGTCCTTTTAAATAGAAATACTGTATGTTGTATTTGGTCGGTTCGTTGGTTGGCACCATTTCCTGTGTTGTGTCTTGGGCAAGTGCAGCCTGGGGGCGCCCATCTCTCTCCAGGCCAATGTATATCAGGAAAATTGATATATTTTTACCTTTTAAACAGAGTGGATTCATGTTGTTTTGCATTGAAAATAAATTGTTTTAATGGTAGTAACTACAACAAAAATGGGAAATTTTATTCAAAATAATAACTCAAGTTGATTTAAAAAGAAAAATACGATGTCAGTTTCTCTGAACAACCCAAAAATTTGGTAATTTTGTTTGAAAATAATTTTGAATACAAAAGAATATATTTCATTAAATTTGTTTAACAGAAGAAGGAAACAACACAGGAGCGATAGTGTATCGATTAATGCTGCATTTGTTGGAATTCGGAATTTTATGACTTTACACTCAAACGAGCGGGAGAGAAGGTGAATGACAAGTCTTTAAGGTTAAAACCTTCTTTATAATTTTATCAAAAGGTTATTTAAAATAAGATATTTCACAACAGATTTGGTGCTGACAGCATCGACCAGAACTATACACCATCTATCGGATTAAACAATTTCCATAGTTTACGTAAATTTGCTTCGAATTTTTTTAGGTCGGGAACAGCAAGAAAAAACGAAGGGTATAATTCCAATTTTCATCTGCTTTTAAATGCAGCATAAAACCGAAATTGAAAACTATCCTCAACTGCTAGCTAGTAAACGTAGGATAGCACAAAGTGTCGTAACAACACCGAAATCCATAGAACAACTTAACAAATTAATCCAATACGGCGTACATACATGTAAAAGAAGAGTGAAGTCTTATACACGCTGAAAATATCCTGGAACTTGCCAAAATTGACTTTGAGAATGGAGCCATTGCTGCTAGCAGCCTGAGCTTCAAAGCTGGTGCAACGCGAGGGGCTTACTCGGACTTAAAACCTCGACGGACTACAAAATCTGCCATTTTTGTTTTGGGCAACCGGTCGGCGCTTCATTTTTAGTTGGGGCACGAAATAGACGATCTTTGTCGCATTTATTGGGACGAAATTGACCTTTGTGACGATGTATGAGCAGGTTGGGCACATCATCGTTTAACCCTTGGGTTTATTTTCACATATTTTGTCTTGTCGTGATTTTAATGAGTTATGATTAAAGACAAGTCAAGTCATGTTTATTTGTATAGCCCTTAATCACAAAGAGTCTCAAAGGGCTGCACAGATCAAATACTTGCAAACTACAGACTATTATGACACCATCCCCTGTTCTAAAGAGCAAATAATACACATATATTGTCAACGTAAAATATAGGTTATGGATATGCCACCATGTCGCGCATCTATGATTTTCAGACCTTTAATATGTGAAGTATTTAGATGGTCTTTAGAAATCTCTTTTCCGCATGCGTTGAATCTTCTTATTAAAGACACGTGGTAAGCTTTCTCTCCTGGCTTTGATCTCCAGCAAAACTAACATAAAATGCGACAGAAACAAAATGAAAATCAATCAAAACAGCTTGCCAACATCATTTTTGCCGTTCCATGTGTTCCGTTACTCCCCAAGCCTGCACAAAATGTAGTAATTTTATTCATATTTAGTTTCTTTTGTCTTTTATTAGCATATTTGGTATTGGAGTAATCCAAAAGTAATTGAAAGTAATCCAGTTAAAGTAACCCTACCCAACCCTGATAAAAGAAGACCATAAAGTCATGGGCTGAATGGGTAGAACTATATGGAATAATCTGTTGCCTTGTTAGCAATTCTACAGTGTCAAAAAGGATTTGGGGGTTATTCTTTTGTGCCGCAATCACCTTCGAAAAATAGGCTGGATTTGCAGAGGCAAGGGCTGCTTTATACTTTACAAGCTGTCACACCAGGTTTGACGGAAAACCTCAAGCTTGGTAGCGCGCAGTTTTCTTTCAGATTTCCTGCAGTCTTGTTTAAGCCATCTAGTTTCATCAGTAAACCAAGGCCTGCGTCTTTTAGGTCCTGATTTAAAACTAAAGGGCGCTACGGAATCCAGCACACTAGCCAGGGTAGCATTAAACTCATTCATGTGTGAGTCAATAGAGCCTTTATATAAAGGAAAGACAAAACATTGAGGGGGAAAACTACAGATGGCATAAAAAAAGCATATATCTAGGTCCACCTGAACATTTTGAGTGGTTAAAAGAAAAAAAAAATTGAAATGACACACAAAGGTTCCCAAACCCAGATGTTGCATAAAAATGGCACAAGTAAAAAAAGGCCTGTTTCAAAATGCTAACTCAAACCACGAAAAAAGAAGCGTTTATTCGAGCGCGACTAAAATCATGCATGTATTTACATGCACAATAAGGAGCTCGACAGAGGCTGTGTTGCTGATACAAGCCAGAAGATGGTGTCAGCGAATAGAAAAGTTCCAAGAAAAGCATCCTTAAAACCCACATGACAACACCGAAAAAAATAACATGTAAATCCCTTTAATAAATTTCAAATGAAACGCAGTGTAACAAAGGAAAAGAATCCAACATAGCAAGTAGATAACATTTACAACCACAAAAGAAACCTGTACAATTCTAAATGCCTGGAGTCATTTCTATATCCTCAAACATGTTTTTTGCAATAATTGCTGATAACTGGGGCGGGGGTGACCATGAATTGTAGTTTTTGTTAAAGACGCATGAGTTTTATCTCACGCTTCGTCCGCGTGCCTGCAGGTGGAGGGTATCGTTGGGGGTGGGGGGGTCGTCCCTATTTATAGAGAATGTCGTAATGTCCCGGTCTATAGAGGAGGAAGATGCGCGGGTCGCCACCTTCTGGGAAGACGTGATGATTGACAGTCCCGCCCTCACCTCTGTCCATGTACTCTACGAGGATGGATAAGTTCAGGGCTTGAGCTAAGGCGATGATGTGAATGTGATCGCTTTCTTTCGACATTGGCTCCACCTCCTACGGAAGGAAAACGAGGGGTTACAAGGCGTCGTTATTTAAGACAGTGTTTCTCAACTGGTGGGTCGTGGTCAAAAAGTGGGTCGCCTGGAATTAAAACTAGCGGTCGGGTTGCGCAAAAACATAAAAGTACTGAACTGTGAATTGAATCAGTCGGAATATATTACTGATCACAAACGGAAATCGAACCCAGATCACGGCGAGGGGGGGGGGGATTTTTAAGGGGTATTGTTCTATCTTCGTTATTCATTATCCATTATCGGTTATCGGTCAGTTCATACTACGCTACAAAGCCTAGAAGCCGGGACACTTACTCTCAGCCAAAAGGCCAAGCTAAGGTCCTAGCCCTAAAGCCTTGCTGCGATCATCGCGTATGCTATGCTCTCTGCATCAGCATAACGTACACAGTTCAAAACCATGCCAATACACAGAGTCCCTGGCTTTTAGTCCATGCTCCCTGGGACTGAGTGATTGTGACTTCATAGATAGTGCACAACTTTCGAGTCGGCTCCCATGATTTTATCTGCTAGGCCACTAGGGACACAGATGACACATAAAGAGACAGTGGGTTTTATCTCATGATGGCACTATTTGCAGTCACGTTATTAAATTTTTGATGTTATTATTGGGCTGGGCTGAGAGTCTTTTCAGGCATTCAACCAGTTTGTGATACATAAAACTATGAAATACAGTGTTGTATCACCGACTCAAAGTCTTTACAAAGAACACTAGATTCTGAACTGCAAGAAGAGAAAGGCATTGTGGGAAGTAATTTGGTAGTTCTGAAAAACATAAGCGCACAACTACACGCATTTAAAACATTTGTCACTTACACTGCTTAAATCAAGCGGAGAAAAAAGTGAACCAAAGTTATACTGATTTTTCAATACCTTCTGTTTTCTCATTTCTCAAACACAGGAGTCTCCGGCGTGGTGCCCCCTAAGGACAGCCGAGGTGCATGCGGACCTGTTCTAAAAATAGCTCACCAGTGCTGGGTCATTTTCATTTTCTAGTAAAATCTATTTTGGGGGGTTGACTGAGTCTATTAAACCCAAATTCCATAATTACCAGGTCATAACATAGTAACAACGAGTGTTGGGCACATTAATTTAAAAAGGTGACTAGTTATAGTTACTTACCCCTTCAAAAAAAACTGAGTTAAATTACTCTATAGTAAAAGTAACTTGTTACCAGGGAAAGTAACAATTTTCGTTACTTTAAAAAGAAGTTGTTATATGTCAAAGAACTTGACATTTTCTGAGCAAATACGAAACACCGTGGTCACGTCCCAAACTGCATTTAGGTTGTTTTTGTTGCTTTAATCCTTACATTAACAATTATTAAGTGACATTATGTATGGAATGGCTTAAAAAGGAGGAAAAATAAAGAAAAAATAGGGTAAAAAAAAACAAGAGAAAATACAAGGACAAAGAGAGAAAAGATAAAAAAGGAATCATCTTTGCTTTTTCATACAAACAGATTAACACAGGGAATTTAATTGAAATATTTATGAATCCATAAAAAATATCAAATGAAAAACAAATGAAACCTTTTTCATGTTCAACAGACTCAAAGTCAATAACACAGAACCCACCCATGAATGTATATTGGCCAATCACAAGAGAAAAAAAGCGTCTCGGGGGGAACAGGCTGTTGATTGGTGGGAAGCCTGTTGCCTTCGTTCACTTCCAAGACCCGTTTTTGTTCGCAAATGACACAAGGGTTGTTAATAATAAGGCTCACATTTTTTGCAAATCGGCTTTTCTTTCGGCGCATTAATACTAAATTTGAAATCGCTATCCAAATACATGGTAGACGCTTTTTTGAATGGGGACATCATTCGAATAAATGTGACGTAAACAACTTGGAGAATTGGCCGATCCAAATTGTACCTTGGTGTGAAAGAGCAAGTGAGTTGTCACGGTAACAGAGGGAAATTTTTGATTACCCCATTACTGAAAACAATATCGCTGTTACGTAACGGCATTATTTATAACAACGCTATTCCCTACACCAGTAATAACACAAGTTGTCATGTTAGAAATGCATATCAATCTGGGTGGCCTTAGCGCTAATTAGTAACAAAAAGAAGCTCTCAGCTTGAAAAAGGTTAAGGACCCCTGCTCTAACGCATCTGATATCGTGACAGATAGTAATTGATAATCAGATAAGAATGAACGCCTTTTCACGCAACCTAGTGCTCTAGTGGACAGGATCTGGCGCTCCACCCGCTGCAATCCAGGTTCAATTCCTGTTGCATCCAAAGATATGCAACTGTGAAAAATGATTTATGTCCCAAGCAGCATGGTGGTTGGGATGCAGTGCGCTTAGGGGCCGGTCACACAGACATTTGCGGCTGAATCACGGCTAAAATTTTGCGTTTTTTTTTTTGCCTGTGGTTGCCCGGGATGGAAAATGCGCAAAATTTGAAAACCCGCCGTTCGTCTGTGGTATGGCCGGAAAAAAGACGCCGGCGACTGTTCCGCTTCCTCATCGCGTCATTTCTGCGTCATTTTCTCGTGTGGACCACGGGTATAAAAGCTCCCGAGCCGGTGTTGTGCCCAAATCCGACTCCTACGCAACACCCCCCCCCCGCCCCCCCACCCTCGCGTGAACGCGCATTCTGCTGCGATCGCTTTTGGCCTTTTCATCCGCATTAACAAACGCATTTTGTAGAATACGATCGCACTTTATTGTTTAAATAAACGCGTTATATAGACTAGGATCTCCCAATTATTATAATTAGCTCGCTTTATTGTTTTAATAAGCGTTTAATATAGAATACGATCGCTTCTGATGAAGGCGCAGCAGAATGCGCGTTCACGCGAGGGGGGAAGGATTTACCGTTCGATTACGTTCACAACAAAAATAAAGACGGAATGGATTATGTTGTATTACATTCCCAACGATTGCAAGACGAAGTGAATTTGGTTATGTGTTCGCCATTACATTTCCTATAAGTGAGATAAAACGAGGTATAAATAGAAGCGAGGAAATGCAAATCTCGGCAGGAATGTATTTATCGGGCTGTAGAATTCATAAACGCTCTAGACACAGTCCCGTGAATATCAAGATTTCAAGCTATGGCATCATATTTATTTTATTATCTTGAAAAGAAATGTCAAGAAATAAATATGGGTTAAGACGAGATCACTACGCTGACGGGGAGGGGTTTATTGAGGGTAATTGTTTTATCTATTTTTCTAAATATTTATTATCGATCAGTTCATCTCACGTTACAAAGCCTAGGAGCCGGGACTCTTACTCTCGGCCAAAAGGGGTTTTGGGGTTTTTAAGGGTTATTGTTCTATCTTCGTTATTCATTATCCATTATCTGTTATCGGTCAGTTCATAATACGCTACAAAGCTTAGGAGCCGGGACACTTACTCTCAGCCAAAAGGCCAAGCTAAGGTCCTAGCCCTAAAGCCTTGCTGCGATCATTGCGAATGCACCGTTCCCGGAGGTACTGCAATACCGGACCGATGCGTGGAGTGGACAGAGCAAGCTCTTATTCCATCTCCAAAATGCAAAAATCAAAGATCATGGCAAGAGGTACGGCCAAAAGCCAAGCTAAGGACCTAGCAACAGGCCAAGTTAAGTACCTAGCATCAAAGCCTTGCTACGACCATTGATAATGCACCGAAAGATTTATTCGAAATGAAGAGAAACTACGCTGACGGTGATCCATGTTCACCCCCTTGACGTCACGAGCACAATGGTGTGCTCGGCAAATCGCGCTGTATATACGCGGAGAAAGGCGTTTGACTGTCACACGCGTAACACGCTAATTTCACGTAATAACACCGCGATACAGGCGCAGAACATGCTATTACCATGCTCCGCCCACGATTACCCGCTGAAATTTCCCGTCCTACCCATGTGTAACTACGCCCTGGCCGCGGCCAGAGCACGTCGTTCCGCGTCATTACCTCGTGTTGACCACGTGTGCGGCACGCGGTTTAACACGTGCTCAAACTTTTGAGCAGCTCAAAAGTTTTGAACGCGGCCAACCACGTGAAAATTTCCGACCGCGAGTAAAGCACTGCTCTATCTCGTCTATATGGCGGTCTCAAAACGACCATCAGCGCCCAACGACATCTGCTTCACGGCCAGAAGTTTACGGCCGCGGTCCAGGCTCGATAAACTCGTGAAAGGCTGAGTCCACGCGCTCTCAAGAATTGAACAGCGCAAAATTTTCTCGCGCTGCCACACGCGCGCGAATTTCCGACCTCGTGTTATGCACTGCCGTAACTCGTCTGAATGGCGATCTCAATGCGTCCTATAGCGTCCGCCTCAAAGTCAGAAATTTCTGGCCGTGATTCAGCCGCAAATGTCTGTGTGACCGGCCCCTTACCTTTGCTATCCTGTTTGAATCCCATTTCCACCATTGTTATGCAATTACCGTCAGTGATAACATTAATCGAGTGATAATTGCAAAAATATGGTTTCACATTTTCAATTTTGTCCGCAGATAAAGCGCATCTTCAAACTTCTCGCCAATTTGGGGTTTCCAGGTGCGCCTCATAGTATGGAAACTAGGATATGTGAAGTAGTTCTAGTTATACTTGTCTTTTTTAAGTATTTGCTTCTATATCTGGTTTAAGCTGAATAATCCTTTCATTTAATACTTTTGGGAGGTGGAAGATTTTCTTGATTTGGGTTCTGGCTTGTAATTAGGGTGGGACAGTTGGTCCTTGAATCAGACCAGTTGAGAACCATCGGTTTAAGACACATTTCCTCAAGGCGAGGTTTGAGATATACCTGTTGGCAAAATTCCTTGACCGAGCGTCCCCCTTCGATGAAGTGCTGGAAGAAACCGTTCTCCCTCTGCAGGTAGCCTGACGTGAGAAGCCTCAAATACACCACCACGTAGTCTGAAACGTTCTGATCGTTGAAGGATCTCAGCAGCTCATTCAAGGACGGCTGCTTCTCGCACAACTCGATCAGGTCCATGAACTAAGGGCACAGTCGGGAACGTGAGCGGGAACGTTTAGAACCTGAGACAAATGCGTTCTCAAACTCACCGTGTGATGGAAGTCCTCTATGGTGAACTCAGTGAATCCCTCGTTCACCAGGTCTAGTTTGCTTTGTGCCGCCACTGCTTTGAACCTGGACAAAGAATAAACGATGCCTGAGCCCTGGTTGTGATTATTAAAGGTTTTGCTGTGTCCTTACAACGTTGAAGTTTAAATATTTTCTCTATTAACTCATTGAATGTGTCATAAAGTATACATTTGTTTTCAGAAGCATTGTCCCTGAGTTCCAAAACGTATAAATATTTTGCCCCGCGACCCTAATGAGGATAAGCGGTACGGCTAATGAGATGAGATGAGATAAATATTTTGTTTTATTAAAAAAAAAAATCTCTCTCTCTCTCTCTCTCTCTCTCTCTCTCTCTCTCTCTCTCTCTCTCTCTCTCTCTCTCTCTCTCTCTCTCTCTCTCTCTCTCTCTCTCTCTCTCTCTCTCTCTCTCTCTCTCTCTCTCTCTCTCTATATATATATATATGTGTGTATCAAGCCTTTGGGAATGATTTCAGCATTAAAAAAAATCCAATAGATGAAAGGTGTGCCTTAGATCAGATCTTTTTCCACACATCGAGGTAGCCCGTTATCCTGCCTTCTGTATTCAGTGAATGAAAGGGTGTAGGTGGCCCCATATGATTCAGATTCAGATATACTTTATTGTCATTCTAGTACACGAGTATACAGAACGAAATGTCTATACATCTGGCCCGCACAGTTTCCTTAAATGTACAGATATAAATAAAATGTTGTATTGAGTTAGACTATTGAAGTACTAATGATATACTAAATAATTATGGCTATGTATAGTATTATACATTAGTGCAAAGAGTGCAAGAGTAGCAGCTAACCAGATGTGCAAAATGGGCAGTCAGGTAAACAAGTCACTGTACAGTAACAATAACACTGTGTGTAACAATAACACAAAATGGCGAGTAGGCGTAGTGAAGCAATGTGGTGGGAGTCGCGAGGCATAGACAAATGTTCAGTTAACTCTTTAACAGGGTTTTTATCTTTACAAGAAAACAAAACCCCCCAAAAAAAGAAAAAGCACATTTAGAGTTAAATAAAATAGTAATCATGGGGATTTTCTGTTTTTTTAACAACACGGGGGCATGTCATTTTGACTCGAGGATAACAGTTAAGTGCTCACAAAAAAACAAAACTAGCACAGAACTTGAACTTTTCTTTAAAAAGCGAAAATCGCATGAAAATAGTTACCCCCCCAAAAATCGTGCAGCCCTACTAAGTCCCACAGTCATGGTCTGATCAGAGGGTAGACGTTCCGTGCATGTCCACAGGAAAGCAGTTGCCATGGTGACTGAAATCGCATGATCAATTAACTAGAGACATCAGGTGCTGAACAGTTTTTGCAACGTTTATGCATCGTTCATGCATCAGTTCAGTGTTCTTGCAATAAAATGTTATTTTGAAAGCAAAGTGCCATTGCGTTAATGGAAAGTGTTGTTTTGTTATTGGAGGTATCACATATGCAAAGATGAAAATCACAAAAGTGAAAGTTGTGTTTGAAATACATCCTTTTACAAAAAGCCATTTTTCTCAGACGTTTTCTTGAAATCGAGTATTTTCAAGACGCTTATCAATGTTCAACTATTGTTTACTAAACAATAGTAGAAGCTAAGAAAGATGAGGTTGTATATGCCTATATGGCTACAAAACTAAATTTTTCTCTAGGCCTTCAGAAATGAGTCAAAATTGCATAAAATTGGCTGGCACCAGCTCCCCCAAATGGAAAAAAACGTCTGTCTAGAAACGGGGCCTCAAACTCATTTTAACTCGAGGGGCGCACGATAGAACAAACATTCTCTCGGGGGCCGGACTAGTAGATTAGAGAGAAAGAATAAGACGACAGAAAGAAATAAGAGAAAGAGAGGGAGAGAAAGAGAGAGAGAGAAAAATAAGAGAGAGAGAGAAAGAGAGAGAAGGAGACAGAGAGATTGAGAGAGAGAAAAGAGAAAGAACGTGAGAAACAAAAGAGAGAGAAATAGTGAGGGAGGGGGAAAGAAAGAAATCCAAAGAGAAAGAGAAAATAGGAGGAGAGAAAGGGAGAAGGGGGGAAAGAGAGAACGAAAAAGCAAGAGAGAGAGTAAGAGAAAGAGAAAAGAGAGAGCAAAAGAAAAATGAAGAGAGCAAAAGAAGGTAAAAAGACACAGAGAGAGAAAGTGAAAGAGAAACAAAAAACAAAAAGAAACACAGAGAGTGTGAGAAAAAAGGGGGGAAAGGGAGAGATAGAGAGCGAGAAAGAAATACAAATACAGCATCTTTGTGAGAGGCACCTGGCTTAGGCAACATCAAGTGAAAATATTTCAACTTGCAGCTCATTTTTCTTTTGCGCTTCTCTGAGCATTGTCTCGCGGGCTGGATTCAATCCCTTAGTGGGCCTGATCCGGACCGCGGGCCGGATCAGGACACACCTGGTCTAGAATGAGTTAAGATCTCTCTCACCTTTGTAGTTCTTTGCTGTCGTCTAGTAGAGACTCGAGATGCGCAAAGCCGAACGCTCTGTAGAAACAGTTTCCATCTGGTCTTGTCTTGCGGATGTATGAATATTTTTTGTACAAGTCCTAAGACAAAGCAGAAAAAAACTCTGTCATGGATGTAAAGCATATCAAATCGATGTTTCACAGACTTTGATCTTGAGCTGGTAAACTATGTCTTCTTCAGAGTATTCGGTCTGCAGCACTGACAGCTCCTTTCTTTCCGATACTAAAGGGTTACTGTTGGCGATCTAAAAATGAAATAACAATATTTAAATTCAAAACGCAGTTTTAAAGGGAAAAAGGAATCTCACCTCTTGTTGAATTCTGTCCTGCTGTGCAATTATGGCCTCATCATAAGCCAGGCAGTTCTCTCCTAATAATGACAGCAGATTTAAACCTTTTTCATGGCCACATTTAAGCACTTTTAAAGAACTTTCAAAGCCAATTGTCCAATTTCTCCAGTACTATTAAAAGAATATATCCAGAGCCAAAATATATCCGCAATTTCCATAAGCAATTTTAATTGTGAGTGTGCATTTATCAAGACATTTTTGGATCTTGAGTTAATCACAAATATTTATAATATCTCCCTATTTAAGTGTTGGGTAAACAGTAGGAAGTTCTTCCCATTCCAACTTACCTCCGGGAAACCCTACCTAAATGTTTTGCATTGGCCTATAATAAATGTCCATAATTGATCATGATAACAATACTTGCACTCATGCATATTTCTTGCACCTTTCCTATAGAGTGATGACGCTTCATAAGGCAATGCCATACAAACTAATGTCAACTGCCGTTAATCACGAGAGAAGATATGCAGCAACAGAGCGAAGGCACCAGAGAGCAGTGTTGGCATCATTGTTAAGCAGACTTCTTGAGAAACATGTCAACAATTACAAGCATTTACAGGCAGTTCAAAAAAATATTCAAGTACTTATCAATCCTTGAAAACCTATTAAAATTCCAGCATTTCCAAAGCTTTCAAGCACCCGTTCAAACCCTGTATTGAGAATGACGTGACGTAAAAGGTTAACCATAACGTCACCATGTAAAAATACAAAACACCTCGCTTCCTACTTCTTGTCTATCAGTTATCATATCGCCTTTACAACAATTTTATGCCTAAAATACACTTCGTCTGCAAGTCGCGTGATTAATAGCCAAACAAGGGATTTCTTTGTGCACCAATGTTAGCATTAGCCAACAAGCTATGCCCTCTTTATTTGGCCGCTGCGTGTCAACCGCTTCGTCCCTCCGAATGACACCGGGCCGAACAGAACTGCTCAAGTTCGAAGTGGCTTAAAGCTTCAGAACCGAACTGACTCGTTTCGTGATGCATTGGTGGGCTGGCACTTTGTTTTTTTTTCTCACCCTCCATCTCCCCCTGTGATGCTTCGCGTTGCTCCTCCGCCATTTTAGCAGTCCAGATCTGTTTCCTGTTTTTTGTCACATAACTTTATTGCTTATTGACAAACGTACAAAACAGTGACGCGCGTGCTACCAAAAAGTCATAAACAGTAGACAAAACGTACCGTACAAATCTTTTAATATTACATCATGTCATCACATAAAATGTACAAATTTACAGGAGCAAAAATAAAGACTTATCAAGGTTTCAAATGGGCGTTAAACAATCACCCAAAACGTGTTAAATGTGCTTACTGAACATTTATTTGTAACCTCTAACTGCAAAACACTTGAATGCATTTGTAGTGTGACTAAACCATTCGATTATAGAACTTGAATTTAAGTATAAAACATCCTCTCAGCTATAATTGGACTTTCTGTAAAGCCACATTTTGTAACAAAATAAGCATCAATAGAAGTGCCATATCAAAAAAACCCAAATAATTTAAATGGTATTACAATCTTTTCTTAAAGGGACAGTGTGTATTATTTGACCATTAGATGTTACTGTATAGTGTAGTGCAGGGGTCTCCAACATGGTGCCCGCAGACCAGTTCAGAAAATAGCTCACCACCAGTGATGGTTCACGTGATTTTCGAGGAAATTTGATTTCTTACTCGCATGTTAAATCCTTGACATGATCGGTGCTGTTAAAAACAATGTTTTTGTGGTTCACAGAGCTTATTTTAACCCCATTTCTAACAATTACCTTGTGGTAGGTAATAACATAATGAAATCATTGTAATAACATACTGTGAAGAAAATATAAAGTGTTAATAAATCGTGCATTTTGATTTCAGGGTTTTTCTTTTTAGTTTATCCCTCTCACATTGGACATGTACCTATGATGACAATTTCAGACCCCTCTTTGATGTCTAAGTGGCAGAAATAGCAAAATAGCAGGATGTTCAAATACTTATTTTCTTCACCATAGTAAAAAGATAGGTGCTGTTTTAGAAAAACTCGTAGCCCTTCACGCTAATTAGTAACAAAAAAGTAGCTTTCAGCTTCAAAACCCCTGGTGTAGTGCAACCTCAAACAAGTGCTAAAAACTCAAGGAAGCATACAAACTACTAAGACTCAAAGTGACCAAAAGGCAATATTTTACTGATCATTTTTTTTTGCTTAGCCTATTTGAGGTTTTGGGTACATATAGGAGCAAGACTGCAAACATCTCTCTGTAGATGAGGCTCATGTAATGTGATATAAAGGCAAATTTCTTGACATGGTAGTATTTCTTAAAATGCACGTTTATATAAAAGCTAATGTATTTTTACTTATTATTTAAATCAATACAGTATTTTCTTTTGTAAAGCATTATGTTTTTTCAAAACTGAGATGTGCTAAATCCAACACACTGACCCTTTAACGTTTAGGGGGAAATCCTATGTTTTGTGAACTGAATTATGAGTGCTATAATAAGAATACTTCATACTTGCCATATTCAGAGGTTGTTGTTTTTTTTACAGGAGGAGCACACCCAAAACAATCCTGAAATCAAAATGTCCCCTGAATTCAAGCACAGGTTTGGTGTTTTCTTGTCCTTATAAACACTTTCCAAGAAAACTTGTCTTTTCATGACGTTCTGCTACACAATCTGGGCCCTGTGCACCAGAGAGGCATGAGGGCTAACCACCATTTGGCTTGTGTCCAGTTTGAAGCCCTTCTTGCCATTTGTCAAGTGGTCGCCCAGACCAATTGGCTCAGACAACTGGGAGTGACTGTTTTGGATTCCCGGGTTATCCGGATGTTCCCCGAGTCCTTCGTCCACCTGGTCATAGCAGTTGGTATCGGAAGGATTGCTGCAGTCTGGGGAGGGCTGGCGGAGAGAACTGATGGAGCTGTCCTGCCTCGACCATTCCTCACTCAGTTGTGAAATAGGCTTTACCGGCAATATTGTCTGGGGTAGTTGCTGCAAGGCACAAGTACATGAGAATATCTTACGGTTTATGCAGAGGTCAGCAGATCAAATGGAACACCTTTTATTTGTGTTTTTTGTGTTTTAAATACTCTTTTATTTAAAATAAATATCGTTTTGTTGGTTCATTTGAAAGAAAAATATAATAAAGACAACAAAAAATGTTGTTCCCCAATGGACCACCCAACCATGACTCAATTTATGTTTACTGATTCTTAAACTGCAACTGAAAATGTATTTATTATTTGATTAATCTTGACAAGACTTTGTGTTAATAGAATTAGATAATATCTTCAAGTTATAAAACATAAAAATAATTTCAAATTTATATACCGTATTTTCCGCACTATAAGGCGCACCTAAAAGTCTTGTTTTTTTTCAAAAGCTGACCATGCGCCTTATAACACAGTGCGCCTTATATATGGCTCAATATTAAATTCGCAAGATCTCGCAACTACGAGAAACAGCCGCCGACTCCATTTTTCGCGCTGTGCATACTGGGAAATATTAAACGATTGGTAGTTGCCGGGGCTCGTGTTGTATTTGTTTACTAAGTGGCAAAATGGCTACCCCATTAAACTGCTTAATTCATATTCAACAAATACAGTATTTGTCTGAATCCAGGGTTATGACTGGTGAAGATGTAAAGCACAATTTACCTTAAACAAACGCAGAATTATTCAGAATGTCACGTTTGAGAGAGAGAGAGAGAGAGATTCTCTTTCATACGTGCATTTGTATAAGAAAATGGCTCCTGTTAAGAGACACGCGTACAACGCCGAGTTTAAACTCAAAGCGATCAGTCACGCAGCACAACACGGCAATAGAGCGGCAGCGAGAGAGTTAAACTTAAATGAATCGATGGTACGGAAGTGGAGAAAGGATGAAGATAAGCTCCGCCAAGTAAGGAAAACTCAACAAAGTTTCCGTGGCAATAAAGCAAGATGGCCAGAGTTAGAGGAGACACTTGAACAGTGGGTTGTTCAACAAAGAGCGGCAAGCAGAAGTGTCAGTACGATAACTATACGTATGAAGGCAACAGCGCTGGCACAAAAACACCGGACGTGTTGGATGGCCCATTCACTGAGATATGGTCAATTCGAACACAGCAGAAGAAGAATTCGAGGGATTCGTCGATGAGGAGCTTATAGAGTGATCTTTGTTTTTCTTTTGTGTGTTTACGTTTTACATTTTACAGTTATTATGTTATTGCTTTGCACTCGTTGTTTTTGCACATTACGAGTGTCACTTTATTGCGATTGCACTAACGTTTCATTTAAAATAACAGTATCAGACGTTTTTTTCTTTGCGTGTTGACTAAATGGACAAAAAATAAAATGATATGTCGATGTTGTTCAAAGATGTGTCACGAAAATGCTTTACCTCAGAGAAAATAATAAAACGGCTGTTTATTTATTTTGGGAGTGAATGGAGTTGTGGAAAGCTTGTTTGTTAATAAAGTTTGACCTTTTTGAATATTTTGTTGACATTCCCTTGAGCGTGGCAACATCTAGAGGTTGCATAAAGTAACTACATTCTCTACTGTAGTCAAGTCGTCACATTTATTTACCGTAAATAGCCCTTAATCCCAAAAATGTCTCGAAGGACTGCACAGGATTACAATTACAAAATTGCACAATTACCTGATCTTAAACCAGCATGCACTTATAGCGCCTTATAATGGGGTGCGTCTTATGTATGGCATAAGTTTTAAAATATATCATTCATTGAAGGTGCGCCTTATAACATGGTGCGCCATATAGTGCGGAAAATACGGTAATAAAAACCCCAAGGGCACACAGAGACAGACAACCATTCATATGCTTACTCATACCTGGGGGACAATTTGGAGTCACCAATTAACCTGTCAATTTTTGAAATGCAAGGAGGAAACTCACGTGCCCGGAGGAAAACCCACACACGCACAGAAAGAGCATGCTTACTGCAAACATTCTGCCACTAGGTGGCATGTAGCTGGATTTGAACCCATAATCTCAGAACTGTTGCACAGACACACTCACCACTCAGCCGACGTGGGACCCAAACCTTCAACTATACATCCATCCATCCATTATCTGTACCGATTATCCTCAGTTGGGTTGCGGGGGTGCTGGAGCCCATCCCAGCTATCTTCGGGCAGTGGGCATGAGGACACCCCGAACTGGTTGCCAGCCAATCGCAGGGCACACAGAGACGGACAACTCACTCACTCATTCACACCTAGGGACAATTTGGACCGGCCAATCAACCTGACATGCATATTTTTGGGATGCGGGAGGAAACCGGAGTGCACGGAGGAAACCCACGCAAGCACGGGGAGAACATGCAAACTCCACACAGTGGGTTCGATCTCATGACCTCAGAACTGTGCCGCACAAGCGCTAACCACTGCGCCGCCCTCAACTATACATGAAAAATGTATTTTTTATTCAACCAAAATTTGATATTTCACCCTCAAGATTGGTCAATTGTTTGTAAAAAAAGGGGGAAAAACTTATTAAAAGCACCTATTAATTTAGGTGACATCCCATACGTTTTTTAAATCAAAATGGGATAAACAAAGAATTGTTATTATTGCTATTTTCCTTAGTCTTTTTTTATAAATAAATGTCATCCATAAGTATTTACTGTTAAATCCTGTTCATTTGAAGAATTTTGAATGCAAAACAAAATCAATCATCAATTCTAAAAATATTGTTTATTCTGTGATTTGTGGTACTAGATATTTGAAGTTTACTGAATGCAATTTAACAATGTTATTTGAAGTTAAAAACATCAAATACAAAGCTCATGACGAGTCTGAATCCTTGAGTCATGAAACATGTTGTGGTCATTTTCTGCTACTAGGTGGCATTTGGGAATCAGTAATTCCTTGCAGTAAGGCTGCATGCAATACTGTACATTATTTACATCACACTTTTATGCCCATTGACTTTATGTTTTGAGTATGTAATGTTATTTGATGCCCTATTAAAAAAAAGAAGAAAAACCAAGGCAAGAGTGTAGGCATTGGTGGGGATATAGCGCAATTTTTGAAGTGATCACATAATACTGGTGGGGACAATTCCTTTCATCCATGCCAAAACTGGCTTTGAATGAAGGCACAAGTACATAACTCGTACCTCCTCATGGTCTATGGGGCTCTCTCTTCCCTTCTGCGAGTTGAGCTGGACAGGTCGCCCCATGTAGTCGTATGCCCGCCCGGGCCATTCTCCTCCTCCAGGCCTCATGTAGACAGCTGAGTTGCTTTCACGGCTTGGAGCCAGCTCCTATAAATCGCAAATGTCTGATGAGAGGTCTGCTCAGGGAAAAAAATTAATCCTCTATTTTTGCACCAAGCGGATGATTTGACAACTTGTTTGTCCATAGGTACAGCAAAAAGATCTATCATTCCCTGAAATGGTTTTGGGGACAGTTTTAGGTGGTTCTATCGACTGTCAAATTCAAAGAGAAGGGGAAAAAAAATTAACTGTATCGTTGTAACGAGTAGACTGACCCCAAGGGAGGACATGGTCCCCTCGACCCTCAGCGGGATGCTCTCCTCCGTCTGTAATGACAAGAAACATACAATTATTCAAACCCTTCGACCCCAAACTATGGCCGGAAAGGGCACCTCTCTACATTTAGTCTGGCCACCTGAACAATACCAAAGAGCATTTCAATGCGCTTTTTTTCCTTAAAAATAACTCAAAGGGTGCGCATTTTTGGTTGGAATGGGTTCGAAGCGGTGTTGAGCGCTGGAGTACTGGTGAAATAGATGACATGTGAAAAGGCATTGGGATTTATCTTATTATCACACTATCTTTAGTCACAGCACCAGAGATAAATGTTAATTTTGCTGTGCATTTCACATGTTACATCCATCCATTATCCGCACCGCTTATCTTTAGAAGGGTCGCGGGAGTGCTGGAGTCCATCTCAGCCGTCCTCGGACAGGGGGCAGGGGACACCTTGAACTGGTTGCCAGCCAGTTGCAGGGCACACAGGACAGACAATTTGCTTGCTCATTCACACCTAGGGACAATTTGGACCGGCCGATTAACCTGACATGCATGTTTGGAATGTGGGAGGAAACCGGAGTGCCCAGAGGAAACCCACGCAAGCACGGGGAGAACATGCAAACTCCCCCCCTCTCTCATGACCTTAGAACTGTGCCGCACACGCGCTAACCACTGCGCCGCCGTGCTGCCCTAACATGTTACAATGAAAATAAATTCTATTCTATAGTCTGGTCGTGACTAAAAATAGTGTGACAAAGGGATAAAATCTAATGCCTTTCTGCAAGTCATCTATACCACTAGTGCTCAATTACACTGACTACTATGCTGATCTCTGAGTTGTTAAAAAGTTTATGTGCAATGATTTTTTTTTTTCTGTGAAGAACTCGAACAATATTATTTGGTTAATATTTACTGTTCTGTGATGAATCCAGAAGGGTTATTTGAATGTGGCTTTCTGGAAAACAATACTTTTTTCATTTAGGCACTCATCCGATCGTCACACTTTTCTTTTAAAATCTGAACCCAGCTCCTCAACAGAGTAGGGAAACGTTATGTGGCCCTCACAGGAAAAAGTTTGTGGGACCATCTTTAAACTCGCTGGAACGCCTCACTTTGCTGTCTCAGTGCCCAACTCGCGTATCCTTTCGAGTTTCATTTTGTTTTCATTTAGCGCTTGACAACAAATAGCTGATGGTCTTGTCCCAGGCAGAACTGGGTCACTCAGACTGATGAGAGAAGTTCAGTGTTGTAGGGGAGAGAGAATTATTCAGTACCGCTCCTCGTGCGTCAGTGCTGAGGGAGTTGATCCTCCTCAAGGAAGCTTGCCAGGACAAAGTGCTGATTTCCTCCCTGTTTCAAATCAGAGACAAAACGATTTGATTTACCGATGCGCACTTGGATAGCGCATAAATCCCGCCGTGGTTTCTTGCCTCCTCTCGCTCAGCTCCCTTTTCAGCTTCTTGTTTTTCTTCTTGTGGTGACATGTGATAGTGATGATGATGATCAGCATTAGGATGAGAAGCACCACAGCGATGACACCAACAATCACCATTGTAGTCGTCTCAGTCATCAGCTGTCTCTCAGGAAACTCTAAAACATAGGATAGCAAGAAGTAGTATTGATGCCGATGAGTTGTCTGCTTTAATGTCACGATGTAACCAACTTTGTGTGTTAAATATTTTTTAGGTTCATACCAAGGCCGTAGGCCATCGACCACAGGCCTGGGCAATATCTATATATATTTTTATATCTTTATTATTATTATTTTTTTCAGTTTGATCTATTTTGATTTATTTTATCTTATTGTTTAAGTTATCATAACCAGCTCGGTGACCTTGGGGGAGCACCTGCCCCAAAAATGGAAGGTCCCTTTGGTACACTGCCTCCATTGCTCGACATTAGGGGTGGGAACTAGGGGGTTTGCTCGTCTAATGACAGGTCTTGGGACACATTAGTTGGGTTGAACTATCGAAGCATCACTTACAGTGCACAGTGGTAAAATTGTGCATGGGAGCGAGGAAAAGGAAAAAATGTTTACATTTTAATTGAATCACTCCAAATTGATCATTTCAATTCTAATAAAATGAAATATTCACAATTTAATAAATAATAAAATTATTTTTTAACTCTATTTATGCTGCAGTGCAAGTTTTGTGTGAATGTAAAAATGAAAAATAAAAAAGCAGGCTGCCAATTTATTGGCAAATGTCTATTATCTACGATAAAACCAAGTTAGTTGCTCAATATTGGGATGAATAGAAAGTGCCTTACTTTGTGTCCTTTATTTATATTGGAATCTGGACAAAAAATATTGGATCTTTGCAACTGTACACAAAAAGAGGAAAGATCGGTTGCAGCAGTTATTTTACGATAGCTGAATTTTGAAAAATGAACAGTGCACATTTAGTCCCATTTAAGAGACACTGTGTAATGATTCGCCACTAGAGGTCTCTGTATTGTGTAGTGCAATCAAAAACGAAAACAGAATAAGTTTACAAACTAATGAGACTCAGAACGATCGAACCCCACCAATTTTTCTTTTTGCTGAGCCTTCACAGGGTATTTTGTTTTTGGGTGTACCAGTAGCAGCGAGGAGACAATCATGTCAGCTCCCTCAAGGTGAGCATCATGTTATGTCAAATATATACAAGTTTCTCCACCTACAAGGTTTTAAATACATGCCGGTTTATATGTTAGTTCATGTAATTTTGTTCATTATTCAAATAATTTGTGTTTTTTAACGATCTAAGTTCATTTACCACTAGGAAGGGCTAAATAATACTCAATTTTGGTCATATAACAAATAATACCATATAAATATGTGGTTCTTCGAGTCAAGTCACATTTATTTGTGTATCCCTTAATCACAAAACGTCTCAAATGACTGCACAAGTTACAATGACACCATCCCCTGATCTTCAACCAACATGCAGGCAAGGAAAAACTCAAAAACTTAGCATGAGGAAAATAAAAGACCTTGAGAAGGGGCCTCACAAGCGGGTAACTATACACAAAACATAGTGAACATCCATAAAAAGACAATATAATGTGTAAAAATTTGACAGCAACGAAACCTCAAGCCTGTAAAACAGTCCAAAAAGTCCATGACGCAGCTTCCCATCTCTGACGTAAAATATTTGATCAAATCAAAATTGTTTTGAATATGTTGTCATTTCAACAAAAACTGTACCCTCTTTCAGGCAAAGGTTGAACCTTGTGTTCTGCCTCGGAACGATTTTTTAAAGTTAATAGTATTATAAATATGAATGGCTGTGGCCACCATATGCAATTATTTTCAAACCAAGTAAGGCCCCCTATTTAGCCAAATACATTTAATGGCATTTAAGTCTGATTTGAATCCCTCCCATTCTTTCTTGTGGCGTCTACCTGCCACAGTAATCTCCGCCTCTGCTGTGCCAACGCCAACCTCGTTCCTTGCCACACACTGGTAGGTACCGCTGTCTGACAGGCTGAGAGGGCGCCCAAACTCCAGTGTTCCGTTGGGGTGGGGTATCAAACCCTCTGGCAAAGCATCTCCGTGTCTGCAGACAAAACATAAAATTAGTAGTCATAAAAACAAGTATTGTGAATAGTAACCCCCTATTTTTTTCGTTTTCACATGTCGCTAATATTTTGAAAGATTTGGCTCCAAAATAGATTTCCAGTAGCTTTTTATTTGATCATTTACGCCTTAAATATACAGTATTATTATTATTGATATTTGGCAAGTAGATGTCGCTGAATGGTGTTGTGCATAAAAAAACAAATGCTAAAATCCACAATGAAGAATACAAACTACAAATTGACCAAAATGCACCATTGTAATTTTATTTTTTTAATTTGCGCAGCCTTTTTGAGTTTTTTTGGTCTCCTTAGCAGCAAAATGGCGGACAATTGTGTCACCCCCCTCAGGTGTGGCTCATGTATTAAAGAAAAAAAACGCTCATTTATCCACCTTTGAGTATTTTTAAAATGCATGTTTATATGGTAATATATGCAGTTTTTGCTTATTATTTGAATCAATCATTGAAGGTTTTTTTTTTACAGCTAGGATATACACTCTCCCGTTAAAATGAGCATATCATGACTGTATCTCTTTGCAAGCCTCTGGCCATAATCTTCCAGATTTGTGTTTAAATTTTCTGCGCTCCCTGCAGATGTGATTTGATTGTGGTTGGCACTGGGCATATGAGAAACCCACATTTTTCAAGATTCAAATTCTTCTAATAAGCAGCTTCCAATCATTTCAAATATTTTCCATAACAAAATGAATCTAGACCCTCTAGAATAACGATGCAATTGTAAGAATAGAGACAATGTATTTCAAAAAGTGTGGATGCTCATTTAAAACTAGAGTATGTCTAGAATTCACCAATCATATGGAAACTCATGATAAATCGTGTCTCTTAGCAAAAAGTTTCTGCAGTAAAGAAATCATGGAAAGCTTTTTGAATATGTTTGTGTCTGAATCCAAATTTGAAAAGCCCAAAATAATTTAGTGCGTGCTCTGTTTTTATGACAAATCCCTTTTATTTTAGCAGGGGTGTGTTGACTTTTTGTAACCTATCTATCTATCTATCTATCTATCTATCTATCTATCTATCCATCTATCCATCTATCCATCTATCCATCTATCCATCCATCTATCTGTCCCCTGAGAGGGGTGACCGACAGCAAGACAAACACGTACACAAAAACAAAGAAAAGAAAAAAGGAAAGAGAAGCAACAAACACAAAACATTTGACCATAGCCAACCCAAATGCCCAACCACCCAAACAACTTAAGCACCTCTGCACTCAAGTTGGTCAGCCTTTCATCCCTGCAGATGAAACGGGACACAAAATAGCGACCATGTCACTTGAGTCAGGGTGACACAACACACTCTTTTGTTCAACAGCAGTTCAACCAGCTTTCCCTGGTTTACCCCTGCCGCATCATACAGGTGCCCTGCCCATCCCTTAGAACGTATCAAAACATCCCACTATCCTTTCACAACACCTCTCCACTCAGTCCTATCACGAACAAGAGCTCGCTCCTCCTCCATCATCTCCATGTGTCCAAACCAACCAAGTAATCTCTTATCCACACGCTTGCTCAGTTCCACCACTACTACTACAGTTGTTTCTCACAATTTCATTTCTCAATCTATCCAATCTTGTCACTCCTAACATACTACTCAAACACTTACCGGTAATCTCAAAAATATTTAATTTCCTTCTCAAATCTGCGGTCAGGCTCCAAGTCTCTGCACCATACAACACAGTTGGCACAATCACACTCTCATACCTTCCTCTCTTAAGATACATACTCATACTCTTGTGACTCATCACTCTCCTCAGAGCACACAAAACCTTGCTTCCTTGATTCATTCTGTGCAAACCTTTTGTAACCAAGAATTTATACACAGAATACCCCGATTATATACTAATTTTGGGTCAAGTTTTGGTTTAATAATGTAACATGCACAAAAACAAAGGACATAAATAAAAAAAGCATGACTGCAAACATATCATGACACTGCGTGACCATACACATGGCTGAGAGGAAGGGGAAAAAATGTTACAAGTAAAGTGATGATGATAGAAACACACAAAATAAGATCTAATCAAAAAAACGTTCTCCAAATTACAAATAAAATTATATTATGAATTGGGTTGAGTACGGTTGGTTGAGTCAGACATTTTATTTGAGAAATTTTTGCAGAAGATTTAGGTCTTTTGGTTCCTGCTGCCATCTGGGTAAGCCTTCCTTTTTGCTCCGCCTTACGTTTGCGCAAGCACAAACATGAGGAACCACCCTGGATTGCTTCACCCGGATGTCTGTTATGGACGCGACTGACAGGTTTGACCCACTGCGTGTACTCATAGTTGTGCCAGAGCAACGGGCGGTTTTACAATTAACTGCACAGCCTGCACACAGTAGTTCCTACATATAGCTAACAAAAGAGCTGGAGCTTTGGAATAGCATGTTTTCTTTTAATACAAAAATGAAAATTATTTTCCTCTGTCTTAATCAGTTTTACATGAGTTTTTTCCTGACTACTTGAGTCAATTAGAAGTGGAAAATATGCAAGAATGGTTAAAGATCTATAAAGATTTATACTGAGGAGCATGAATAAACGCACACACAAACACAGATGAACATATTTAAAACAAAAATAAAAAATAGGGGGTAATGATGCTATGAGAAATAATCTCAGATCACATACACACAACATACACTACAAAAAATATTTCCCAAGTTTTTTTAATTAAAATGTATTCATTTTGTTATTGTTGTACATTTTAACAGAAGGAAAGAAAATTGTACAATATTCTACAAAACTGTAACAACAATTGTTTATCTTGCACTAAAATAATCCATATTTTAAAAAATAAAACTACTGTAGTCTTAAAGGTGCTGTACGGAATTCGGAACTGTTTTACTCGCTGATGCCATCTTCTGGCTTGTGTTATCATTGCAGCCTCTATCAAGCTTCTTATGTTCAGTTGTAAGTACAGTACGTGCATGTTTTAGAGGCACTCGAATAAACTCCTTTCTCATATTTCGGGTGCGGAACATTTTCCAATTGTTCATTGAATGTTTTTATACAGCACTTTGAGTTTCAATCTGTTGCCTGAAAGGTAGTATACAAATACATTTTGCTTTGATTTTGGGTTGGCACATGGACTGTACTTGAAACAGGCCTTTTCTCACTTACCCCATTTTCATGCCACACTAATAAAAAATTGCGGTGACGAGCATAAAGTCACTCTCCATACCACCACCCTGCCCCTTTCCTTCTACCTAATGTTTCCACGGCCCGAACAGTTTTGCCAAAAGTAAAATAAAAGCAGATATGTGCAGGGGATTGTTTTAATGAAGGCTCTTTAAACTTAGTTGGGCATTGTTAACACATACTTAATCAAGAAAATATTCTGCATTTAACTTTTTAAAGACAATTTAAATGACTCACCCCATCTTTAAAGGAACATTTGGTAAAAAAAATTAAACATTTTCAGTGTTTTGAGAACTTCAAAATAAAATTGACAACTCGGGTCTGATTTGAATCTGCCATATTGAGCAAGCACAGGATGACTCCGGTAAAGGCAAAGTGCCAAAATGTATGAATCGCAGTCCAACTTACTGTAAAGGTAACAAAAGACCAGACACTTAGTCAACAACTCACCTGGCCCAGGTGAAAATCTGCGGTTTGGGGTTCCCGCTACTTGTGCAAGTCAGGGCCGCGTTCTCCAAGCCCACGTACCAGTTCCCGTTGTAGCCTGTCACTTTGGAATCGGGAGCGACTGCAAGATAGACACAAAAGCCGCATGAGTGCCTGGGTCTGATCAGAACCCAACACAAATCCCACTTACAGTGTACCACCAGCTGGTTCCGGTGCCTGCGTGGGCCGGCTGTAAGAGTCGGGTGCCACACCAGACAGTCCAGCTTCTTGCCGTTCATTTTCCTCAGTGGGTAGAGCGAGAAATGAGTGGTGACGGCGCCGTTGGCCCATGAACGGTTGGTGGATTGACCATGCAGCTCAGTGTCCCATGACAATTGCGGTGGAGGGCGGGCAAGGGAGCGACATGATGCTGCCTGCCGATACGACTGGCCCTCTACCAGGATCACCGGGTCCACTGAAGAGATGGGGACAGCTGGAGAGCAAACTGAATGTCAAATATCCTCTCCGATGATGCAGCGGCCCAAGTTCTGAATTTATTTACTGTATTTGCAGACTATGAGGCACATTTAAGATCATCAAACAGCTGACGAGATCGTAAATCCACACGGTATTTACAGGTATGCGTTACCCTGCAAAGTTTTACAGTATATTACGGTATTGAAGCAATTATTGTGAAATGATTGATTAAATTGATAAGTGTCGCTGACCAAAATTGCAAAACATTGTATGCAACAGGACTCAAACAGAGTACTGGCGATAAGAGCGCCAACATTTTACCACTAGACCACCAGTGTTTCAATTGACTTTCTTTCCAAAAAATACTATAAGCTATAAGCTCTTTTTCGTACACATACATATTAAAACTGCGAGGTTATTGACGCACTGTTTAACCTATCAGAATGCACTACGCAAATTGGTGTCGTGACAACATAAAAATAGTTCGGATCAGCTCGAGAGCCATTTCCTGTCTATACCACTGGTGGTCGAGTAATAAAGTATCAGTCCTCTTAACGCCACTACTTGAGTTCCATTGCGAACAATGTTATGCGGGTTTGGTCAGCAACACGTACAGTATTAATGCATTGCATTAATATGTACCCAGACACGTAAGGGTCTTAACTGTAGTCTCAATTTCATGCATCTTATAGTCCGGTGCGCCTCATCTATGAAAAATATTTAATAAAGCACTATTTTTTGCATTATGGAACAGAAAATACTGTATTATGGTTAAAATGGCACTCACTGAGTTTTGGCCGTTTTACTGCCACTTCTCCTTCTTTCACCAAGTAATTTACTTCGATAGCATTAAAGTTTACTGCAACATGTTATTTTCCGATTGGTGTTTTTCAAGGGACAGCGGTTGCCAACCTTTTTGAAGCTGAGAGATACTTTTTTTGTTACTGATTAGCGCAAAGGGCTGGCAGTTTGATATGTGTTTGTAAAATAACATGTTATTACTATGTTTTTACTATTTTATTACCAGATTGTAACCGTTAGCGGTTAAAATAGACTCGGTCAACCGTCAAACATCATACCAGTCATAAATAAATTTCCCTAGAAATTACAATGACCCATGCGGTATTTTTAGAACCATTCTGCTGGCTACTCAATTGGTCTAAAAAGGGTTACATGGGGCCTACGAGTTGGTGACCCCTGCTGGAATATTAGACAACTAAATGCTGCTCTATTGTGTCGCATAACTGAAAACAAGTGTTAGAAAGCACAAGGAAGAATACAAACTATGGAGAGACAAAGTCAGCAAACAGCACATTTTTTTCCTAATTTCCTTGCCCAGCCTTTCAAAAGGGTTTTAGTTATTCTGGTACCCAAAGCAGCAAGAACACGGACAAACATGTCAGCCCCTCTTTAGAGGGGCCCCATGTTATGCAAAATATATACAAACTGCTTGACCCTTGAGTATTCGAAAAAGGTATTTTTTTTATGACTGTTGAGGCATTTTTGCTTGTTATCCACTCAAGTAGTTTTTATATATTGAATGTTTTTGTACCCCCAGGAAACACAAAATATTTTTTTCTTTTTTCTAAAATGTCTTTGGGCTCAAAAACCTGTCAATCAATAAATACCAAGTGCAAAAACATTATCCATAGAAAAAAATAACAGAAAAATAATAAAGAGATCCAATATAATTGTCAATTAATTAGCAGATCTATAATGTATTGAATACAATATTTTGGGGGAAAGGAGGATTGATGGAAGACCGATCGTGGAAGATGTAAAATTAAATGTAAAAATAAATAAATACTTGCATAATATGGCAGGTTAATAAATGAACACATAAATAACATAATACTTAAAAATACATTTATGCCATTCATTCACTAAATTTGTCATTTATTGTTTCATGTAGCTTTTTCAGTATTTATTTTGTCACGTATTTTGTCACAACAAAATGTTATTCAAATGAGGAGGTGGCCCGGTAGCCTGAGCCTTTACCCTATTGGTGGATCAGTGATGAATAAATTGGCTGGCCATACATGAAAATCTAATTTTGTGGTGTCAAAACACATGACGGGATGCACGACAAAATACACATAAAAATAATTGACAAAATAAATACGGAGATAAATGCATCTATATATAAAAATTGCATGTCATGTATTTAGGTATTACATGATTTTTGTATGTGTTCATTTCTTTACATATGTATTCATTTATTTCTACACATGGCAGGAGTGGTCCTCCATAGGGATTCGACATTACATTTTTATCTCACCCTCCAAAATATTAACTGAGGACTACACCAAAATAATTCCATTCCGGGCTTACTGCTGTCCTCAAAGTTTCATTTTCATGCTTGCTTTGATTCCACTTAACGCTTAAAGAAAGAAAAGCTGAGAAACTTACTCCACACCATTAGAGTCAAGATTTGGTCAAAGTTTCCTAAGGGGTAAGAGATGATGTGACACTTGTAGCGGCCCTCATGCGAGACGTCTGTGCTGAAGATCACCAGAGATGATTCTTCCGTTGGGACGCTGCTGTTGAATCGCACGTGGCCCGACCACGCCCCGAAAGCTGACAACAAGGAATAACGTTTGATTTGAGGGAGAATGAAAACAAAACAAAAAAAAAGCTAGCAGTGATCTCTACCAGTCTGGCCGTTATCGTAGTGAGCCGTGATGATCTGCTCCCAACCATCTGGGATCTCCTTGTACCATGTGACTTGCACCACCAGCTCCGATTGTTCTGGCCGGAAGCGACAAGGCAGGACTGTCTCCTTTTCGGCCAGGGAGTAGATAGAGTCGTCCAGGGGCCGCTCCACGAACCCCCCTTGAGTCACTGCAACCAAGAAGGAAACTATGTTCCATCAGCTTTCAGTGGCAAGTTTTGAGATGAATAAATGATCAGTATATTTTACACAGTATACGACGCACTGGATTATAAGGTGCACCCCAAAAAAGTACTCTTTTGTCATACATTTTTCATATATAAGGCACACTGGAGTATATGGCGGACGAAATTAGAACTACAGTAAGAGTTACTGTATATATTCGTGTACAGTCGTTGAGCATCTTGTTATATATAAGTGCATTGATAGAGCATTAAAAAAATGTCACAGACCAAAATCGCAAAACATTATATGCAACAGGAGTTGAATTCGAGTCGCTGCAGGGAGAATGCGAAAACCTAACCACTAGACTGCCAGGGATACATATAACATATGAAAAAGCATTCAGTTTGATCTCATTCACACACTATTTTTATGGTACCAAAGAGTAATATTAGGGAATGAAGAAAACAGAAAGTCATCATGAAAGATAAAAATAAATGCAACACTTTGGTGTGTCTGTTTTCTACATTGGCTAACATTTGTTTCTGGTACTGTGAGTAAAATAGTGTAATAATGAGATTAAACCTAATGCCTCTTCAGCAGAATGATTTAATGTGCATGCTCTTGTTTATCCATTATTCTAGAAAGAAAAGAACTGTTTACATTTCAGTTCAAATGACAACCACAACCCCAAAACAGATGACAAAATGAGAGTTTATTCTAGCACATGCTCGCAGTTTTCTTTTATTCTAGAATGAAAATGGTCAAGGTAAGAAAAAGACTGCTTTAAATACAGTCCGAATGCCATCCCAAACCCCCAGAGAGATGTAAAAAGATGAAAAAAGAAGAGTTTATTCGAGCGAGTCTAAGAAATTGACCTACAGTGGAACCTCGGTTTTCGAACGCCTCTCAGTTCGGACAGATAGGTGTTCGACCAAAAATTTCTAGAAATTCTTGCTTTGCTGTTCGGTCCAAAAATCGGAGTTCGAACGCCGGTACTCTAGGGTGCGATGCTGAGCGGCGTACGGGTGTTTTAGCCCCTAATTATGCCTCCGAAGAAGGTCGGTGCAAGCAGGACAGGTGAAAAAAGACAAGTTGTTTGTCCAACTATTGCCTTTAAGAAAGACATAATAGCTAAATATGAAAGAGGTGTACGAATTTCCGATCTTGCTAGTGAATACAGCATGGCTAAATCTACTATCAGTACGATAGTAAAGAATAAGGAGGCTGTGAAATCGAGTGATGCGACTAAGGAAGTTAGCGCTATAAGCAAGCAACTGCCGCACACAAAGGTAAGAAATCCTATTCATAATCCTTTTTTTATTTTTACACGTTCATGTTAGCGTAATCTTTCATACGGAAGATTACGCTAACGCGAACGTACGATTAGCCTGGGTTAGCTTCATGTTTATGTTCATGTTAAACATTCAGGGTGTTAGAACGGATTAAAACGATTTTACATTACTTTTAATGGGAAAAACTATTTTCGGTGATCGACCAAATCGGTTTTCGAACAGGGTTCTGGAACGGATTATGGTCGAGAACAGAGGTTCCACTGTACTTGCACCTGCAACACAAGCAGCTTGACAGGGGTTGCACTGATTTATGTCTAATTCGGGCGTTTTTAGGTGCGTCTTATAGTCCGAAAAAAAATGCTATAAATGAGAGGATATTAGAACATAGGTGATAAATGTATCTTCTGCTGATTGTGGCGCAGCCTTGCCTGTCCCGATAGTTAAGTCCACTCAGAAAACAATGGAAGCTGTGCAGGGATAGACATGTCGCCGGACGAGTTACACTTGAAGATCTGTCGCAATGCCTCGTGTCTGGACACGGCACAAATTCACAACAAGCATAGAGTGTTTGGCATTGTCAAACGCCTTTTCTAAACAGATCAGCAGTTATCCCGAAATGCAAATACAGTATATCACACATGTCAAATGTGCTCCGCCACATAATTTTATGTGGCCCACCAGACAATGCTGAAAGAAGCACAAGAGAAAAATTAGCCAAAAAACAACCTGCGGTTTGAAATATGTCCAATGAATGTCACCAAAGCTTAGCACCACTCAAACTCACACACCGTAGCTGTATTTGCTGACTACCATTAACCATCCATCCATTATCTGCACTGCTTATCCTCAGTAGGGTCGCGGAGGTGCTGGAAGCCCTCCTAGGTTTTACTTAGGATAAAAGTCAAAGATGTGCTGTTAAAGGCAATACAAAAATTCCAAAATTAAAACACCTGTGCAGAAATTTCAAGAAGTTTCAGCCTCTTTCCACAATATATATGAAACCCAACAGCAAAGTTCCCATATTCGGGAACACGTTTTCATGAAAAACAAATAATCCGAAAGACTTTTGAATCAATAAATAAATCATTCAAATTACAGTTTCTGTCCATCTTTCTGCTAAGGGTACTTCCGAAAAAACGAGAAGGAAATAGTGTAGTTTGGTCATTGTCAGTCCCCGTAATTTGTATTTTTCCTTGGGCTGTAGCACTTATTTTCGGTTGCAGGACAGGGTTAGGGTTACAGCGATATGTTGTGGTAAAATATAACACAGTGTCGCTTTGAAAAAAAAATGGAGAAAAATATGGGGGTTGTTTCAAACAAAATGATCATAATCTGTTTATTTTTGTTTTTGTGAGGTATTTTAGCAAAAAGACTATATTTTGTTGTGGAGTTGTTTAACACCAAATTACTCGAATTTCGGGCATTTAAACAATTGTTTGATTTTTTAAAAAATTCATTTCAAATAAAAACACAGGTTTTAGGAGTTTATTTTATATATATGAGTCCCGATTTGAGAAGCTGAAAAAAGAGTTTTGTGTGAAGTTATTTTAAAGTAATTGACGCTTTGTTAAAGACATTTGATACAAAATTTGTTTTGTAAGAAAAAAGACAATTTTTGAGTGGGGTTACTTTAAAAAAAAGAAATAGCTTTTTTGCATATACTTTTTTACAAAACACGATTTCTGGGGGGCGTGTTAAACGTTTAATGTTTTAAATTTGTTTTGAATCGAACCATTGTTGGGGTTGTTTGGAGAAAAAAGGTTTGATTAAAAGGAAAAAAATGTTTTCGTTATTTTAAAGCGATTGACGTATTAAACAAGCTATTAAGTCAGTAAAGTTTTTTCCTGTGATGTTCAAAAATAAATGTGTTTCCAGCCAAGCAAATCAGTGTTTATTTTTGACCCCACGGTTTTTAGAGTAAACTGATATTCAATTGACTTAGTGTAGAATGTTCACATCACGAGTGCGAATAATGACACATTTGTGACTCCTATGAATCATTGTGACCTGAAAATGAGACTGAAGGTGATTCATGCATTTCTGGTGAACAAGTTTCGGGCCACATACAGAACTAAGCGCATAGACTTGCCCAAAGGCACAACAACACGTCTTTTGGAGAAAGAGCAAATGAACAAACCATTCGATGTCCTGAGTCAAGGCGATACCAAAATATTAATTAATGAGAGCAATGCTGAATTTAGGAACAATGGGCCATTTTTGAAAGGCTTCAAATCTGAGTTGATTGTGTCATTTTTCAAATTTTATTATTAAAAAAGGGCATTAAAGCAGAAAAAAACAAATTAAAAGCAAGACCGTAATCCGGCTGTGATGTAACATACACATTCTTTTAAAAGACAGAGTGAGCATCGGCTTGAATTTGCATAAGTAGTTTGAAACCGTTATTCCATTTGAAATACAAATGTGAGGGTATTTGTTTGAAAAAAGACACCAAAGTGTTGAAGAATTGATAGATGGTTAGACATAATTGAAATGAGAGAACATTGACTTCACCGGAGATGACAAAACTAGCTCGACAGCAGATAACTCTAGAACCACGAGATCACCATAAAACACCTAAGGATAGTTTAACATGAAACTTTAAAAGAAATGTGCAAAATATTTTCATGAATGTACTCAATCAAGGGCTGCACGGCAGCGCAATGGATAGTGCATATGCAGCACAGTTCTGAGGTAATGGGATCAAACCTTCCTGTGTGGAGTTTGCATGTTCTCCCCATGCTTGCATGGGTTTCCTCCGGGCACTCCGGTTTCCTCCCACATTCCAAAAACATGCATGTCACGTTATTTGGCCTGTCCAAATTGTCCCTAGGTGTGAATGAGCGAGTGAATGGTGTTCTGTCTCTGTGTGCCCTGTGACTGGCTAGCGACCAGTTGAGGGTGTCCCCTGCCCACTGCCCGAAGATAGCTTGGATGGGCTCCAGCACCTCCACGACTCTACTGAGGATAAGCGATGCAGATAATGGATAGATGGATGGATAATCAATCAAAACAACAACAGCAACGTGCAGTGACGGACCCCGATATGCCGTTCATGCTTGGATACTATAGTAGCACATGTGTGAGACAAGTGGGAATCATACTAAGATATAGAATATATAAATGATTGCAGGTTTACGGACCCCGATTGACCAAATGTACAAATCCACGGCCGTTTTGGGGCAATTTTTGATTTCTTGTGGGATATGCTTATTTCAATAGCACTTTTAAGTCAAAATATACCAGCAAAACCTTTTGACAAATAACTGCATCACATCGTGGTACACATGATGCTCTGCAGCGGACAGGAAAGCCCTACAGAGGATTATAAACACAGCCTGAAAGATACCCTTTGCCCAGCCAGGAGGACATTGCCAGCTATTGCTACCTCAGCAGAGCTAAACACATCCTGAATGACTCCTTACACCCCAAAAAACGCCTTTTCGAACTTTTACCATCTAGCTGACGGTTTAGAATCTAAACCTTTTATCTAAACTTTAGATACAAGGCTCGAAGGAAGAGACTGAGGGATAGTTTCTTTTCCAGAGCTATTAACACACTAAACCAGCGTTTTGGAACATAGTTTTAAGTGCAGTATCCCAGTTCTAAGTGCAACATCCCTGTTGTGTATAGTTTTCATTTTGGATGTGAAACCCTCATATCAGAGGTGAATCATTTATATTGCTATTTTTAGCATTTCATTACATTGTATATTTTGCCAACTGGAGTGCCACCCTAACTTTGTTGTAGCAAAAGTATGATAATAAAGGTCCTTCTGATTCTGTATAGTAAGAGAACGGCTGTATTTGACTTTTTCCTTATTTATTACTCTATAAAAAAGGCAACCAGTTTTTCCAGATGTCAGTCAACAACACGCCACTGTTGTTGTTTTCTTAACCTATTTTGAAAGGATTCCACAGTTGCCTACTTTTATTGTAAATCTTTGGGGGGAAAGAGCCTTTTAGTGACACGCTAAACTTGGTGTGTCGTAACTATACTGTTAGAATTAGAGTGCATGTTCCTCCTATATGAAGCAAATGGATCCTAATACAAAAAAAGACTTCTTACCAGATATCCAGACCAGTATACAAAACAGTCTGAGCAGGGATGTCATCCTCCTGAAGAATGTTGCACCGGTCGACCCTACAAATCATCAGCCTGAGCTTTTTAAATCAGTCATATCCAGTCTTCTAAATACTGTACTCTAAAAATCCAAAATGCATTTTCTGTGCTGGTTTGCCACACACATGGTGAGAGCAGAAATAATAAAAAAAGAATCACCTGGCGGGTAATTCACCTGTTTGCTGTACCTGCACGCTTGCGTTTCCACCTCCCTTTTTCAAGTCACCTTTCAGGTTTGACGGTGACAGTTTTTTTTCTGTTCTCGTCTTTACTTGCTCATGCCGGAGGCTGCAAACCATACGATTCCACCGGCAAACAAACATCGACTATCAGAAAAACACTCCAAAGACCTTTTAATGTCAGTGCTTTGCTTACCTGAAACCCCTGATGATTTTTTCCTCCAAATATTGTTAACATTTATATAGTGCAATTGAAAACGTTAGGGCTTTAGCATTGAGTTATAGCTTTATGCATAGGTTTACTCAATATTCTGGTTACATAGCATAGCAGGGGAACAAAATCACATTGTTAATATCAAAAAACGTTGGTGTGTTGATAATTTATCATTGTGCAATATTTTTAAAATTAACTTTCTAATTTTGTCATTTTTTCATTTTAGCAGAGTACTGTTTAAAGTAAAGCAAGAAAAAGAAAACAAGCAGTTATCTGGTCCGGAGCCTTCGCTCTGAAAATGCTGGTCTACTAATGATCCCAAGAGCCAAGAAGAGATCCACAGGTTCGAGAGCGTTTTCCATTCGGACCCCGGTGCTGTGGAATGCTCTTCCCCCTGAGATTCCATCTGCAACCTCAGGGGAACTGTTTAAATCTAGGATTTAAACACACTTCTATTCTATAGCTTATGAATAACCTATATTTTATGCTGACAATATCTGTGTATTATTTGCCCTCATGTAGGTTTTAGATCAGGGGATGGTGTCATAAGAGTCGGTTGTCTGTATTAGTCTGTGGTCTGTGCATCCCTTTGAGACTCTGTGATTGAGGGCTATACAAATAAACATGACTTGACTACTGTTTAAAGCAGGGGTGTCAAACTCATTTTAACTCGAGGGCCACACGATAGAACAAACATTCTCTTGGGGGCCGGACTAGTCGATTAGAGGGATAGAAAAAGAGAGAGAAAGAAATAAGAGAAAGAGAGGGAGCGAAAAAGAAAATGGGTGGGACAAAGAAAAAGAGAGGGAGAGGGGAAAAAGAGAGAGTGAGAATGTGAGAAACAAGAGATAAAAAGAAATATTGAGAGGGGGGGAGAGAGAGGGGTAAAGAAATCCAAAGAAATATAGAAAGAGAGGAGAGAAAATAGAAAGAGAGGAGAGAAAGAAGGGGAGAAAAAGAAAAGGGAAAAACAAGAGAGGGAGAAGGAGAGAAAAGGAAAAAAGGAAGAGAGAGCAAAGTAAGGTAAAAAGACAGAGAGAAAGAGACGGAGAGTGAAAGAGAGAGAGATAGAAAGTGAGAGGAAAGAGGAGCGAGAGTGAGTGAGAGAGAGAAATACAAGTACAGCGTTTATGAGAGGCACCTGGCTTTGGCAACATCACGTGAACATATTTCAACTTGCAGCTCATTTTTCTCTTGCGCTTCCCTCAGCGTTGCCTCGCGGGCCGGATTCAATCCCTTACTGGGCCTGATCCGGCCCGCGGGCCGCCTGTTTGACACCCGTGGTTTAAAGTAAAGCAAGAAAGATAAAACAAGCCGCTATCTTGCAACAAACCAATAACCTTATACTTAAAATATAATTATCTTTCTCATTTGACATAATGACTTTGGTTTTAACGCTTTTAACTGAGTTAGTAACATGTAGTTAAGCAAAGTAAAACGTTCAAAGTAAAGCAAAAATAAAACACTTTTATCTGCTAACCTAGATTTCTTGTTTTACACTTTTTGTTTGTTTTTAACTGAACTTTTTGTAGTGTTAGCAACATTATCCGGTTAAGCAATTTAATAATAATAATAATAATAATTTCCTTTGTATTGTCATTCTTTTGTAGATCTATTTTAGGAATTAGTAAAAGGAGAAAAATAAAACAAGCTCAACCATCTGCTAAAAGATAAAATGTTATTCTCCATTTAAAAATATAATTATCTTATTTCAGTTGAACCCTTATTTTTATTATTTTAAGCTGAATTTGTAGTGTAGCGTTAGCATCATTATCCAGTTTTGCTAGCTTGTCTCCACCAAATATTGCAAGTTTGCTTCATAAAAATGAAGTGAATCTTTTTTTGTGCGTGGAGCTGGTAACATACCCCAAAAAAATAATTCAAACGATGTGAAAAAATAAATAGAAAATAAAACATTTTTAAAATCACAGACCACTCACTGGCATTATGTTCTTATCCACTAGGGGACTTTTTGACGAAGTCCTGCTCTATCTGTATGCTGGTTTGCACTGCCACCTAGCGGCTAAAATGCGAACATTAAAAAAAAGTTATTTTCAGTTCAATTGTTTCTTCTTTTTATTTCCAACTTTGACTTAGGATTGTATTTAAGCATTAAACAAATGAGATAAAATCAGTGCTTGTGTTGTCCTTCCTTGTTACTTCTTGGCGTCGATTATTGCATATGTGTCATTGACATGAGGAGTCAATCCCTGTTTGGACAGCAAGCAGCACAAGAGTTATATTCAGTATTTTGGTGTGTGTTAATAATTTAAATTATGTCACACTTACGGTATAGATGCCTTCTTGGTTGCCCTAGCATTTGAGAAAAAAACAACAGCTTAGCAAAATGGTATGGCTCGAGCATGTGCAGTGTTTTATGAGATGCAATGTAAGAAGTGAATTATACTTTGCTCTCTCCAATGGCTCAACATAGTGAATATGAGAGTATAGTCGCTATACTCTCATACTCACTCATACTATAGTGGTATGTATGAGAGAGTATAGTAGTGTTTGGCCATGGGTATGACCAGAGCCAGCCCAAGGCATATGCAAGCTAAGCGCCTGCTTCGGGCCCCACAACCACTAAGGGCCCCCAAGAGTGGTTAACCTTTTGGGTGCCAACTTTGCCACTTTTTGGGTCCACTCAAAAATACTTGCACAGAAATACAACAAAAATACTACACAATAACTACAAAACTAAATATCAAATATAGTGCTTAAAAATGACTGATGATAAATGGAATCCACATGTGTGTAATCAAGTCTCTGTATAAATGCAAATATCCCAAGCGACTTGCAGCTGTAATCGCAGCAAAAAGTGGCGCTACAAAGTATTAACTTAATGGGGCTAAATCATTTTGCACACCCACTTTTTTGTTTTTTATTTATTAACAAAGTTCAAAACATCCAATCAAGTGTGTTCCACTTCATGATTGTGTCCCACTTATTGTTGATGCTTCACAAGAAATTTCAGATTCATATTTTGATGTTTGAAGTCTGAAATGTGGCAAAAGGTCAAAGTTCAAGGGGGCCAAATAGTTTCGCAAGCCACTGTATTTGTGCATGGATGTGACTGTGTCTATAGGAGAGTAAAGCTGTGCATGTGTGAGAGAGAGTCGTATGTTAAATGTGAGAGCAAATGTGATTGACTTCTTTTACTTTACCTTCTCTCCATTGACCTTCTTCTGCGCTCGAGCAGTGCGAATCTTCAGAAACAGAATAACAAAGTCATGAATAATCACATCTTTTGAAAGCAGCAAAATGCATCATGCTTTATTGTTTTATTTTGTTATGTACAGACACTTTTTTTCATTTGAGGTTATTTCACAATCAAACAGGAAGTCAAGCAACATCTCCTGACAGAGAGGTTGCTTGAAAAGTATTGCCCACCTTCAGTCGGCAGTAAAGAGCAGTCAGGATGATGCCATACAGAAGGAGAATCCCGTCCAGCACGTAACATATTTGGGGTTCCACCAGAGCAGCTACAAAAATAAATAAACTGGGAGATTTTTAATTGCATACCTGTCAACATTTGCCAATGAACCCCTAACCAACCCACGCCATCACCAACTCAGCACGGGATGCATGCACAATGTTGACCCAAAACAGCAAGAGTTGCAGTACAAGTTTGAATGGAGCGAGGGAAGATTTGTATGTTGAGTTTCATTTTCAGAGTGGCAATTTACAAAAACAACAGTTTGTGTTCTGGTGCACCAATCGCAATGTTAAGGAACATTTTTGTTTTGTTTTTGCAATTTCCAGAAGCAGGCATTTAAAGCACCTTTGTGGCCTGTGCCTGTAAGCCATTAAAATAACAGACTGGACCGAGAAAATCGTTAGGAATGTCCACGTTTGTGGTCTCCATTTCATATCTAGTAAGTTGTAATGGCGATATTGAATGGGGAATGCCACAGTATGTGTAAATAGGATAAGTGTCAAGGAAAAGCGTTTGCGTGTGTTTGCTACCAATACCGAAAATAGACGGTAATTTTGCTATTACTGGTGCTAGCAAGTAAATATTTTATAACAATATTTATAACAACACTACTACTACGACTAATGTAAGGGAAATTATGGTTTAAATGTGCCTTTTACACTGTTGTATTTTTATACACTCTTATACTTTTATACTCTAATATCTTTATACTTTTATATTTTTATAGTATACTCAACAAATGTGTGGTATTACAAATTCGAGTTATGTTAAGAGGCAAGCACCTCCAAGGTCAAAAGATTAAGTTCCCAAGCACCAAAAAATGAGTCTCTGATTAAAGAGCTAAAACTTGAAAGGCCACTGTTTCTCAGGCTACTCCTCATTCCTCTTTAGGCCTGTTAGCTATTAATCAAGATGGCCTTGCCTCCCACATTCCTTTCTTCTTACAGAGACGCATTGTGTTACAAAGTTTCACTGATTAATTATACTCGCACGCCATCCAGTGACCAACATCATACACTGCATTTGATTGTGTGATTCCTGTCCAAACCAATCAGATTTGTTTCCTGTGTTCGGATAAACCAATCAGATGTGTAGTTTCATTCTTGGGTTTTCCAATAAATGAGCCTTCTGCCAGAGGCGGAGCGTGATTCTTTCCTGATCGGATCCTGGAAACAGGCACCTAAGATGGATGGGGCTGTCATGGCGGACTCCGTAAACATAGTCCCAGAGTCAACAAACGAGAGGAAACGAGAGGAAACGAAGCTTGCACCGAATGACCTAATTTGGTTTTGACGAAGCGGGCGAGGAACAGAATAAAACGCCCATTGCAGAATTTGCTTTCGAGTTGTTGCTAGGTCCAGAGGAAACACAAGTAATTTGTACCGGCACGTTAAAAATGATCACAGCATGTATAAAGGATTATAAGTAAAAGACAAAGAAGGTGCATCTACAAATGGACTGAGAGGTAAACAAACCTCCATCAAAACAGAATGTGACCTTCATGCCGTACAAAAAAAGTTCGCAAAGGCACAAAAAAATAACCGCTAGTGTGACTAGCTTAAAATGTCTAATAGTGTCCAACCCAAAAACTGCATTATCGATTAGAGGTAACACTTTTCATTTATGCAAGTTAATAAGTGAAATGTTAGAATAAGAGTAATACATAGTTGTAGCAGTTGTGTTAATAAGTTAGCAAGAATGGTGGGTTTAAATTAATACTTTAATACATTTGTTGCACTGATAAACATGCTGCAGTAGCACATGGTAAATTTTATATTACACTATTTACAGACATGTCATATTTTAAGCCTTAAACGTATGGGGATAATTTTTAGTGTGCAATATTGACATTTTTACAGTGTGCACAAGTTAATTATTGTTGTTGTTCACTTTATTTGGTGTGGGTTATTTCAAGTGCGTATATTTCATCTTTTATAGTGTGCAAATGTTCTTGATTTTTTTAAGAGTTCATTATTTCCTTTTTTCAAATGTTTTTTTATGTTAGATGTTGACTTTGTTTGGTTATGAAGACATGTCAAAATGAATAATTGGAATGTTATTTAGTGATGTTTAATTTTGAAAATTTTCCAGACCACTATTTTAATGAGCTTAAAGTGCTATCTAGTGCATTTCATAGGTGGGTAGGTACTCGATTGAAGAATTAAAAAGTAAAACATGGTCTGGCGCTAGTAATTCACTGGGGAGCCAGCCTGCAAAAGTTCGGGAACCATTGCTCTAGAACAGGGGTCGGGAACCTTTTTGACTCAAAGAGCCATAAAAGCAAAATTCAATAATTTTATTTTGGGAAAGAGCCACAACATATATTATGAGACAAATTTACAAAATTGCTAAACCCGCGCCCCAGACAAAAGCTCAGTCTTCAGCACATTTATTTTCGATGATTTGATAAAAATTATGAAAAGAGAATAATGCCAGAGCCCGTGTCTCAAAATCAACAAACGTACCACTTTAAACTTGTCCCTTTCTTGCAATTACTCAAGATCGGTTAAACTGACCCTTTTTTTTCCATACACATTGGTTTCAAAACCAGATGCAAGCAGTTATTTAGTAAAAATGTCACAACATTCTGCAAACAGGGAGCCTGATGTGCTTACCTTTGGCGCAGACGGAGTAGGGCGAGAGATGGGAGGGAGTGCTTGCACTTTTTGCATAGCTCCACCCATCCCTCCCACTCACCCAATCAAATAACTTTAAGTTCTCTTCCGGTGTTTTGGCGTATTTACAGTTTGTTCTGTGGATTCATCATAAGGTATCTGAACACTGAACACAGATTATGTAGTGAGCTTTTATATAAAGGATTCTTTAGCGTTGTACAGCCAAAACGGTTTTTTTTTTTGGGTGTGACACCTTGACTATAAGTTGTAGTGAAAAACGTGCCCTATATATTCTGTGAAGTACTGCTATCAAATTCAGCTTTGGTTTGGCTTTGCGTGTATCTGAACAGGATTATTAGCTCAAGTTTTGAACGAGATGGAGAAAATTTGCTCTCTGATCCACAGTTACTCATTGAAAGAGCCATAGGTTCCCGACCCCTCTAAAACATCAAAATTCAAGCATTTTCAAAGATTTCAAGCATGGTACGAACCCTGATGAAAGGAGTGCAACATGTCAAAGGTTTGAAAACAATTAGCCAGATCAGTCAGACAAACACAAGAACCAATTCAAACTCGGTTTAGTTTAGGATTTGCTCAAAAACATCATCGGATTCGAATTTCACAAGACGAATAAATAGGACGAAGGAAAACCTCGACGTGCGGCGACACAAACTCACCCGCTCGACCAAAACTCATCCACAGGACAACGGTCGCCAGTAACTGGCTCCTGCTCCACGAGGCCATGGTTCTGCTGACCTAACCGGTTCTCTGAGCTTTTTAGAAGCAGGGTAAATTAAAAAAATGTAAAAACAAACAAAATGAAAAAAAAATGTCACAGCTGAGAGAAGGGGAAGTTGTGGTCTGTGCGCGAGGTCCATTTGCTCAAGCCACTCCCTCCTTTTGAAGACCAAACCGCAACACAGTAAAAACATTTTGGTTTTCCTCCACATTGACACAACGAATAACACACTTTTCACTTTGGACCATAAAATATTTATTCGGCATAATACATCACAGAGTATCGGATGAGCAGTGTCGTGCTTAGCGGTCCACCTCCCCGAATACGATGTCCTGTGTGCCTGTCGAAAAGGAAAAAGAGAAACAAATTTGAAACAGTAGCAGCGGGAATACGGAAGACAATCAATTTGATGACATCTCTTGGCTACAACAACCAATTGATTTTTTAAAAAAAGTATTTCAATTGTTTTGTCGATGGATCAGAAGCAAACTAAAAATTATTCCCTGTTAACCTGTAGAATAGAATAGTTGGGATTGTCATTGAAAATTGTTTGCAATGAGATTAGACATGGCACTCTAGAAAGAAACACTGGAATAAAGACTTAAAAGGAGAAAAATGAGATAAAAGACTGTCAGGATAAGTATTTTGTATTGTAAAAAAGAAAGTTTCTTCAAGTTATATAATAGAAAATAAGTCATACATAAATTCATAATATATTGGTTATATATAGTAGTGTAAGGGAAATTATGGTCTAAGTGTGTCTTTTATACTATATTCTATACTTTTACACATTTATATTTACTCAAAAATCTTGCACTTGCATTTTAGAGTTGTTTTCTGGAGCGAGCACCTTCAAGGTCAAGAGCATAAGCTTCCTAAGCCAAAGGAACTTTGCTCTACAATTTGGAGGCCACTGGTGGGCTCCCTATCTGTTATCAAACAGGTGCACAGAACTCCTAACCCATACGACCCAAAGACAGGAGCATAAGCTTCCCAAGCCAAAGGAACTTTGTCTCTATACTATACTACCAGTGGTATAGCTGACATAAGAAAAGGCAGTAAGTTTATCTCACTATCACATTATTTTTAGTCACAGTACAAGAGACGAATGTTAATTTCGTTGTGCATTTCACACGTTACAATGACAATACATTCTATTCCATTCTAATAATAATAATAATAATAATTTCCTTGTATTGTCATTCTGTGTAACAATGTACACAGAACGAAATGTCGATTGCATCTGACCCGATGCAGCCGCAGCCAAGAGAGGGCGCCGCCGACCACTTTTAAGTCTTAGGAATGACTCGGCCGGGGCGCGAACCCGAACCTCCCAGTCTCAAAGCGGGCGCCTTACCATCTAGGCTACTGCATTGTAAGCGGAATTTATACAATAAATTCAATTATTTTATTTTATTCTAAGCTTGTGAATGGAATTTAAATAACAAATTATATTGCATTATTCAAGCCTTGTAAGTTAAATTGATCGTCATTATTAAATGTGAAATGCACTAGCAAATATAAATTCGTCTCTGGTACAGCGATTAAAAATAATGTGATAATGACATGAAACATAATGCCTTTTTGTCTGTCATTAGTGGGCGCCAAATCCTAACCACTATACTACCAGTGGTATCGATGATGTGAGAGAAGGCAGTACGTTTATCTCATTATCAGATTATTTTTAGTCACGGTACCAGAGACGAATGTTAATTTCGTTGTGCATTTCACACGTTAAAATGACAATAAATTTCATTTTGTTCTAAGCATTTTAAGCAGAATTTATGCGATTAATTCAATTCTATTATTCTATTCTAAGCTTGTAAATAACAAATTTTATTGTATTATTCAAGCTTTGTAAGTTAAATTTTCATTATCAAATGTGAAATGCACAAGCAAATTAAAAATCGTCTCTGGTACCGCGATTAAAGATAATGTGATAATGACATGAAACCTAATGCCTTTTTGTCTGTCATCTATATCACAGGCAATGCATTGGTGAGGATTTAGCGTTCTCACCGCTACGACCCGGGTTCAATTCCAATGTTTCGTGATTAAGGTCAGCGATATCGTTCACTGATCAATCGGTAAAACCTCATGTGTAACATGCACCCAAGCTTTTCTTATTTAGGGTAAAAAATGCGCGTTATACACAAATAAATATGGTAGGTACCAAATGAACTGACAATATATTTGCTATTGATCCTGTACTTACCAATTATAGCTACGACATCAGCTAGCATGTGTCCTTTGGCCATTTTGTCAAGCCCGGCCTAGAAAAGTGAAGACAACTCGCGTTATCGCCTGATAAGCAACTTTAAAGAACTCGATTCAAACAATGCAGGAAGGAAGCGCAGAGCGTATAAATAAAAACAGCCCAGTCGGTACTTTTTACAAAGTGGAAAGCGCCTCAAGGACAAGGACGCTCTCAAAACGCGTACCAGGTGGGCGAATCCGGGTGCTTTGATCTTGCAGCGGTAGGGTCTGCTGGAACCATCCGACACCAGGTAGATGCCAAATTCTCCCTGGAGCAAAACGCAGAAGAACAAACAGGAGTGAGCATCTTGCATCATCAATTATTACCGCTGCTCAACTTTTTGTATCTTGGCTAGTTTGCTACTCGAAGGGAAATGAATGGATATTAACTCATTCAGTGCCAGACGTTTTGCCACGTACTTGTTTTTAGGAAAATTGAGAAAAATGCTTTTTGTAAGAGGATGCATTTCAAGCAAAACTTTCAATTTTTGCATTTGTTATTTTCAAACAATGCTTTCTAGAAACACAAGGGCACTTTGTTTGCAAAATAACCTTTTATTGCAAGAAAACTAAACTTATGCATTAATGATACGCGAACTTTGCAAGAACCTATCAGCGCCCAAGGTTTCCGGTGACGTGAGGACACGATTTCAGTCACCATGGCGATCGCATTCCTGCGGACGTGCACAAAACGTCATCCCTCTCTGCCAACAATGACCTAGGGACTTAGCTTAAAGTCTCTGTACTTATCCATATATTCTCCACTCTGATCACACTGCTTCACTACGCCCCTCTCGCCTTACGGCGCCCCCTACACGCTCTCAATCTCTGAAAGCAAAAGAGGGAAGTCCCTACATGCGTGGACAGAGAGGTGATCAAAGCCACTCCCACCATCTAATAGTGATTTTCCATTGTGAACTCATTCCCAGAGGCTTGATACTTACTGATGAGCTGCGCCAAACCCTTTGAATAGTTTGAAAAAAAACAACAACAAACAACAAAAATGAAAAAGAAGGATCCTATTTTTAGGTTTTGGCGCTCCGGGACAATGGTTCTGAAAAACCTATTTATACGCTATGGCGCTAAATGAGTTAGTAACATGAGTCAATTCTAAATTGTATCATTCTGTACGATCAAATATAATTAAACATAAATATATATGTATGTGAAATCAAGAATTCCTTGGAATGATTGATGTAAAACCATTCCATATCACATTATGTAAAGGCAGTAGTGAAATGTTTTAATTAACATAATTAAAGGGTTTATTATTTGACAACTAGATGTAGTCTAACCAAAAACAAGTGCTAAACAACACAAGGAAAGATCCACACTGCGGAGACTCAAAGTGACCAAAACGCACCAATTTACTCTTTTTCTTTGCCCAGCCTTTTTAAAGTTTTTGGGTGCCTGTAGCAGCAAGATGACAGACATTATGTCAGCTCTCTTATTATCTTTTATTGTTTGAATAATGCAAATTATGGCGAGAGCTCATATATCCCCTCTGAAAATATTACAATATTATAATAATAGGTTATAAACCATAGTCAGCAATAATAAAATCATTTCATATGATCTTCAATTCATCCGGATTGTATAATATATATATTTTTTAAATTGCATTACAGAAAACAAAGATCTTTATCACAATATTCTCATTTTTGTGACGGTCCTGTAACACATTATGTTGTGTCAGTTTTTGTCTATAAATGTGAGATTTATAGTAAATATTGCATTTCTTTTTTGATAAAAATGAATAAATAAGGAATGATACAATTTCTGACTGGGATTTTTAAATGTGAATAAAATCTATGTTTATTATTTTGAGAAAAGGGGTCAAAAAGTATAAAATCAGATTTCCCTCAACTGGTTTTAATCAAAATGGAGCATTTTCATGTATTGTATTTTCTGGACCATAAGGCACACCGGATTATAAAGAAAGTGGAATTGAAACCAATATGATGGCACTCAAACCAAAATCAGAACATAGTGGAAACTTATTTTATAGAACATAGGTTATCCTTATAAAATCTTGTTTCACCACTAGAATAGAGTCATTCATAAATGGTTACTGTATAGGTTTATTCTGTTTATACTATTGGACACCAGCAAAGGAAATTGCATCGGATTCCAGTTTGTTATTCTGACTGTTATGTAATGTTTACATCATTGTCACTGTTGCCCAAAAATGTTGCTGTTCTTTGAAAACTACACCCTTTGGAGCAGATCTGCTTATTGTGAGTTAGGACATTTAACAAAAAGAAAGAGCTTGAGGGAGGGCTTTTAAAACAGATTAGGAATTTGGCATTGTGACATTTTTTTGTGTAGTCTTCTGTTCTCCTTGCAATCAAAATCTATTGATGTCTTCTCTCCTTATTTTGAGTGTCTACGGAACTATAAACTTATTAGTATCATTCCATTTTCATTATGCATTTTAGATTTTATCTATCATATTTTACAACCGTCAAGTATTATAAGGCCCACCTGCAAATATCTGGCCATTATTTGTTTTTTAAGTAGTCCTTGCAGTCTGTAAATTACAGTACATGTCTGCAAGCGGAGAAAACATGCAAACTCGCCGCAATGTCCGTACCTTGGGTGCTTCCACTGCAGTGTATGTGGCCCCTGGTGGGACCTGGTAGCCTTCGGTGTACAATTTAAAGTGATGGATTAAGGATTCCATGGACATCTAGCAGAAAAAAAAAAATCATTATTAAAAATCAGTATTATTTGGTTCTCCCCCACTGTTCTCTGTCTTATGCTCACCTTCATCTCAGACCTCTTGGGCGGAGCCACCTTGGCGTCATCTACCTTGATCTCTCCTTCTGGCATCTTGTTAAGGGCCTGGAGCATAATCCGCAGCGACTGCCTCATCTCCTCCACACGACAAAGATAACTGCGCGGGAAAAAAGTGGTGAGCAGTGGAGCGTGGCAGGGTGAAGTGGACCGCCCCGTTGTTCACGCACCGGTCATAGCAGTCCCCATTGCTTCCGATCGGGACGTCAAACTCCACTTCATCGTACTTGTCGTACGGCTGTGACTTGCGCAGGTCCCATTTGATGCCCGAACCTCTCAGCATCACGCCACTGGGGAATTATGAAAACTGCATTACTAACCCATTCCATTGTAGACTATTGTCACTAAACACCCTTTTTTTCAAGTGAGTGAGGTATCTCCACATGAATGTAGTACCTGGTGAGATTTGCTCATGCGCAATAGTGCAAAATACAGAAATGACGGCGCCAACATCAAGTACACGTACAAAAGCTTCTCAAATTTGGGAACATTTTAGCCTGAATAAGCGCAAAAAGAAGACGACTTGCAAAGTTTGCAAAGCAGACCTTGCAAATCATGGCAGTAGCTTGGTGACACACGATCATTTGAAGGCCACAGTCGGACAGTTGAACAAAACGAAGTTTGGAGGTAATAGGTTTCGATGACATGCATTGTACATTTTAAATTATATTTTGGTATAAGAGAGAGCTTGAGCGTTATGCCAAGACTGTGCCTGACAAATGTATTAGAAATTAAATGCATGCAGTCCATCACAAAATGCACATCGTATTTGTTTTATTTACTGTTCTAACTGCTGCTAATGAGCCTGTTCCTGGTTTACAGGGATACAAAGGTTTACTTTATTTGATCATACAGTGAAAAAAACAAGTATTTGAACTGCTGTTTTGCTATTTTTCCCACTTAGAAATCACGGAGGGGTCTGAACTTTTCATCGTAGGTGCATGTCCACTGCAAGAGATTAACTATAAAGAAAAATCCAGAAATCACAATGCATGATTTTTTTAAATGATTTATTTGTGTGATATAGCTGCAAATAAGTATTTGAACAGCTGAGAAAATTAATGTTTGGTACAGTAGCCTTTGTTTGCTATTTCACAAGTGAAACATTTCCTGTAGTCTTTCTCCAGTTTTGCACACACTTGCAGGAGGAATCTTGGCCCACTCCTCCACCCATATCTTCTCTACAGTAGATCAATCAGGTTTCTGGGCTGTGGCTGAGAAAGACGGAGTTTAAGTTCCCTCCAAAGATTTTCGATTGGGTTCACGTCTGGAGACTGGCTCGGCCATGCGAGAACCTTGATATGCTTCTTACAGAGCCACTCCTTGGTATTCCAAGCTGCGTGCTTCGGGTCGTTGTCATGATGGAAGATCCAGCCACGACCCATCTCCAATGCTGACTGAGGGAAGAATGTTATTCCCCAAAATCTCACAATTCACGGCCCCAGTCATCCTCTCTTTAATGCAGTGCACTCGTCCTGTCCCATGTGCAGAAAAACACCACCAATGCATCATGCTCCCACCCCCCTACTTCAGATTAGGGATGGTGTTTTTCAGATTGTACTCTTCATTCTTCTTCCTACAAACACACTTAGTGGATTTATGACCAAAAAGTTCAATTTTGGTCTCATCTGACCACAAAGCCTTCTCCCGTGACTCCAGTATATCATCCAAATTGTCATATGCAAACAGGTGTCTTTATGCAGCTTACGACCTCAAAAAGGTGCAACTGATTCAGGAAGATACATGGAGTGCAGGTGGACTTCTATTGGGCGGACTAACAGGTCTTTCAGGGTCAGAATTCTAGATGATACACATGTGTTCAAATACTTATTTGCAGCTCTACCACACAAATAAATTGTTAAAAAAATAATGCATTGTGATTTCTGCATTTTTCTTTATAGTTAATCTCTTGCAGTGGACATGCACCTACGATGAAAAGTTCAGACCCCTCCGTGATTTCTAAGTGGGAGAAAGAGCAAAATAGCAGGTTGTTCAAATACTTATTTTCTTCACTGTATTTATCTGCATGTCCCTGTAAAATAAAGGTCTTTTTAAGGATTTGTCTTTACTGATCGTGCACTGCACCTAGTTGGTTTTAAATTTATAATTGACTTTTGTACGAATCTGCTTTATGTTCAAAAGATGTATTTTTCATTGTACCCATTTTCTCTTGTTTCATTTTCAGAATAAATCAACTTCATTCCAAACTTTAGACAAAATTAATAATTTTCCGATTATTTGATTAATTGTTCCAAAAGTCGATGACTAGTCGACTATTAAAATAGTTGTTAGTTGCAGCCTTAATTCACGTCTACACTAAATATGAACTTGATATAGCAGTGAACGAAAGTAAGGGAGGAGGGATTTCTGCTCTAACCTGAAGCCATAGTTGAGGGCCTCCTCTGCGGTCATCACACCGATGTCCACAGTTCGATTCTTCCAGATGCGGTTGTTAGTCAACATCTGTAAAAAGAGGACGCCTAAGCTCAGAGTTTTTGTCAACTGCGTTTGATGAATCGTTTTCCAGAACCGCACCTCTTCCACTTCGTCGATGCGAATGGAGAAGTTCTTGCACCACTCGTAGATGTCGTCCATCAAACCCAAGGGAAGATCCTGGGAAGAGGTGGAACAGTTGAGCTATTGCCACTCAGGAGCCAAATTTGCTTTTCACATTGAGATTACTTAAAGTGTCCACAAATAAGGTTAAACATGGAGAACCACAAATTCCATACCTATTCTGCTCTTATGGTGTGTTAGTCTACAGTGACCCATTCAAAGTCATAAAATGTAATAACAGATGTGTCTCAGGGGTCATAGAAATCAAATTATAATGGGAATATATGGTTATGGATGCATATGTTTGTGAGGATGTTGTATTGATTGAACAATACTCCTTTCTTTTTGGTGGTCAAGACCGAGTTAGACCCCAGGTCAAAATTAACCCGCTAACAACGGTAAGTGGTGCAAATTCATAACCCAACACAATTATAAAAAGGCAATCAATTAAAATTTTTAGTAGTCAATCGCAATTTTTTGTTCCATTGTTTTATCACATTTTAATGCAGTTAAAGCGAACATATTTTTGGTGTTTTACAAAAAAGAAAAAACAATTCAGTTCAACCAAGACAAGCAAACAGAATCTCAACTTTCAAGGGATTAAAACTGGGGAAATATGAATAAAGGGGCCAAAGAAATGTAAACATCATATGGCATTTAAGGAGAACTTGCCCTTCCATTATATAACAACTGACTCATAAGGACAACATCAGAATAGTCTCTGCGAGGATAGATTTTTTTTCAGGGACTAAACATGCACAAATACCCAATTTTACATACATGGCCAACATGGCAGACTGTAAGACTTTTGAACTCTGATTTGGACCGGCCAATTAACCTGACACGCATGGAATGTTGGAGGAAACCGGAGTGCTCGGAGGAAACCCACGCAGGGACGGGAGAACATGCAAACTCCGCACGGGGATGATGTGGCAGCTTGGATTGAACCCTGGACCTCTGCACCGTGGGCCTGCACGCTAACCACGCAGCTGCCAGTTATATAACAAACGTTTATCACATTAGTATATCCAATGATTACAGTCGGACATAATTGCACTTTAACATTATTTAATTATGCTTTTTAATGGTACCATGTCTCCATTTCTAATGTTTATATGGTGTTATCTATGGATATTTGGTTTTATTTAAGGTGCTAATAGTGAAATAGGCACTAGATATTTTTAAATGAAGGGGAAGGGAAAAACATTTAGTGTGGTCCAGGAAAAAAATTTTAAAAATTCAGCTTTGGTCACCTGATGAACACCGCCAGGTCGGACGTAGGCGGCGTGCATTCTGGCTCCAGACACTCGCTCGTAGAACTCAAACATCTAAAAGCAAAAAAGGTTTCCATGTCCAGCGTGTCATTGTGTCAAATTTAAGTTTGTTTTAGGCCGTCACCTTCTCTCTCTCCTCAAACAACCAAAAGAAGGGTGTCATGGCGCCAATGTCAAGAGCGTGAGTGGTGATAGCCATAATGTGGTTCAGGATGCGGGTCAATTCTCCAAAGAGGACTTTGAATTTGGAAAACATTAAGTGAATTAAATTCTGCATTGAGGGCAAAGGGCCACTCATGTTTTTGGTTACCTCTGATCCACTCAGCACGGGGAGGCGCCCTGATGTTGAGCAGCCTTTCCACAGCCAAAGAGTAGGCTTCCTCATTGCACATCATGGAAACATAGTCCAAGCGGTCAAAATAGGGCAGTGCCTGCAATAAGATGATAAACACTCATGATTTTGCTGGCATCACCACATTTGAAATTCTCTGAACCATACCTGCAGGTACGTCTTGTACTCGATGAGTTTCTCCGTGCCACGGTGAAGCAGGCCAATGTGAGGGTCACATTTCTTAACAGACTCACCGCTCAGCTCCAGCACCAGACGCAGCACCCCATGAGCGGCGGGATGCTGCGGACCAAAGTTAATGGTCAGGTTGGACACGTCCTTCACAGCCGGGGGATCTTTGTCTGGCCAAACAAATGGAAACATTGAAAACATGAGCAGGGGAAAGGGAAATGTTTCAGGGATGGAAAATATTACCATTCCATGGAGGATGTTTCCAGTTCTCGTTAGCAGCAGTCGGGTACATCACTGCACCGGCAAATTGCTCAGTCCACTCCACATCTGGCTGCCATTGCTTATTCCTATTAACCAAAATAGCCGTGGCCTTTTATCAGTATTGAGAAAACGCATCAATTTTCTACCTTAACAGTCAACTATACTTTTCCTAGTATTTTATGAGTCTTGTATGATTGCAACTTGTGAATGCATATAAGCGTTTTTGTACGGGAAATCATGTGTTTTATCAATTTCGGCTCTAATCTGGACCTTTTCGGTTATTGTTAGCAGACGACAATGTCATCGTCGATTGCTTATAATGTCGCAGTATTCGACATAGCCTGCCATGCTGCGAGTAAATATATAACGCCGTTGTTTGAAAATGTTGACTATCACTAAGTAGAATGAATTGCAATCATTAGTAAGGGGAGCGATTGGCTGAGGTTGACAGGTATGTAAACAATACAGATCAACTACAAAATGTATTCATTTTCTATTCAAGCCACTAGCGTGCCTTTGGATTCGAATGCTACATTAAAACAATTATTTAGTTGGGGTTTGGAAGTCAAATGCTGTAAACTGTTTAGAATTATTCTGTGATCATTAGCATTTGAACGTCCTACCAGTTCTGCAGGCAAACTCAAATAATAAGAAAAACAAAAAATAATCCAATCAAAAACATAAACCTTGCGCTCGCTTACCTGGTTTGGAAAACAGCACAGCAGGGACCCCCAATGTTTATCGGGTTTAAGATGATTTTTGTTGAAGGACGTCCCAGTTTTGTAAGCGACCTCAACATCGTGGCCGCCATCTTCGTTGGCAAGCCAGCCAACAAATGACGTCATAGAATGGTCTTCTTCGCTGGTTAAAAGGGACGAATTTCAATACGTTATTGCCACTAACTGGTCAAAGTATGTATTACTCTACAGAATCGCAATAAATTATTAAAATAATTGACCAATTTATTCCTGTCAACTTGTTTCTCCCCTGCATGTTGTACTTGATCAGGAAACACAATGTTCAGATAACTGTTGGAAAAAACGTTTTCTTTGTGGATTGCGTTTTGTAATCAGTATTGTCACACACTGCTTTCAGTCAATGTTGTGGTCCAGTTAATCCCTGAAGACAGGGATGGCCTTTACACGGACAACAACGGCGACCAGATGATGAAGGTTCTGTATTTTACTCAGATCAGGAGGTTTCTCCTGGCAGTGGTATCAATGGGAACCACAATTTTTTTGATGTTAGGGAGCAAACCCCTTACTTCAAAAAATCCAGCCTGGAAAGGGATGGACGCCGCCAGGAAGTCGTGACCCGACGACTCTGGCGGTTAATGGATTCATGAACCGTACAGTCTTTTCTCAGATCAAGCATTTATTGTTTGTGCATTTACATTGATAAAATAGATTAACAAAGTTCTGGTCTGCCTTCCTTACTCTCAAGTCGATGGTCAGATTTTTCAGCCATGTGGGTAAAGTAAATAGAGTATAGGAAGACAATAGTAACTGATACCCTGACATCTATGTTGCAAATTAAACTAAATTCTGACAGTTTGTGTTGAGGAGTAAAACTGTCATGATTACTGATATGACCCACCTGTTCCCGCTTATTTGGTGCCGACCGCCGTGGGTTCTTAATGGCTCCCGGCCACTATTCGAACCCAGTCCTGTCAATCCCCTGTCGTCAGTCCGTCTGCGAACCTCAACGTATACTAGGCAAGCTTTTTTCGACCTTGACACCCACCTGTCCCGTTTTTACTCCTGTCTTGTCTCCGGCTATGACCTGTTTTCATCCTGACCCCTCTCCACCTCTCCCGTTCTGGCTTACGACTCGTTTCCGACCCCGACCACACCTTGCTCTCCTGGTCCCGGCTACCGACCAGTTTTTCCGTCCCTGACACCGCCATTGCTCGCTACGGAAGATCCACTTCCATGTTCGGATCACAAACCGACTACAAGAGCGACTTTCTTTCCGCGTCCAGCGAACACCGGATCGTGGGCGCAGCCCTTCCTTTTTAATTCAATAAAACTTGTGAGAAATGTAACGCAATTGGGTCCTGTTTCTGTTCTGGTCTAGACAAAAAACACCTGTAAAACTGATGAAGTCTGCAAAATCCCGCACTGCTATGTAAAATAAGTGACACTACATTTACTGCAAGTTGGGAAATAACTAAGAAAGGTCATGAGAAAAAGATTGTGTTGTGTATTTGGTCAAAAAAATAAACTTGTTTACACATTGCTGCGAGTAAATAAGTGCTGCTTTGTGTTTTTAAGGTTTATTATTGCCTAATAATGGGAATTGACATCCTTACTAAGGGGAGTAATTGTCTCAGGTTGACAGGTAGACAAAACTTAAATAAAAAGAAACACAAAACACATATTATTAAAAAAAACAGTGCTTTTATTTAAGTAATACTGTGGAAAAATAATTACATACATTTTTAAAAAATATTGAAGGTAGAGAAATAATAAAAAAAAAGCTTGATAACATATTTTAAACAGGTTCTTTTCTCTCCCTGCTACGGAACAGTACAATAACATAAACGTTGTTTTCTAAATTCAAAGACACAATAATACAGGATACAGTCCTACCAGAGGTATAAAAGTACTAGATCGTGAGAGAAATGATACAGACGTATATTGAAACACACATACACGCGTATTGTATACATACGGACATGCATACAACAGTCCCACGCACGCGCGAGTCTGACGCGGCACGTTTGAAGAATACATGGATCCAATCACACCAGCTATGCAAAGACGCTGTACAAATTGATGTATACTCACGCTCCAAAATGTGCACACTCTCCGTCTTGACTTGTCTGTTTCATACACACAAACGCACACGTACACTCGGGCATACGCACTCAAAACTACTTGTCAATAATGGAGACAGCCTTCATAGAGTGTATACGTACACATTCTCTTTCCGGTCCTTTCGGCAGTCAGACGATGATGTTCTGATAAGGCCACTCAGTTCTAATCCCCCACGTCTTGTTTTTCTCACCGTCTGCGTTGGTTCTTTTATTTTAGAGCTCGGGTGGGTAATGGAAAAAGGCCCAAGCTGGGGAAAAAGTCTGATGCGAGGTCCCTCACCAGCTTTATAAAGCAACAGCTTCTACTGCATCTACTGTACATGGGTGAAGGACAATATGAACACTTGGCACTAGGTTTCTTTTTATACACCGGTATCCCCTTTTGGATGGCACGACCCCTTTACTCTTCAACTTTTGGTCTGTATGCACTCTTCATTTCATGTTTGACATTGACAAAAATAATTCTGGCGATGTTAAAAAATAGAATACAAAGCTCTAGTCAGGTGTGCAAATTAAAAACAGGTATAGATGAGAGACGTCCAAGCAATAATACTGTTGATGCAGTGCAAAAGGATGATGAGCAATCTACGAAAAACCGTTTCTCGGAACTTGATGAGGAAAAAAATGGCAGTCGGCTGGGTTTATAACCCTGCCCGGTTCTCTTTTCTTGGCAAGTGATTCTCTCAGCCAATCAACGGACCGCATCAAGCTCGAGACGGCTGAACCGACCCCCATCTTCTGTTCCTTGTCGTCCTCGTGTTGATTGTGACTCGCTCACTCCGGGATCCTGTTCCCAAGCGCGTCGGCCGTTTATCGGGTTCCTCTCCGCTTTATAACTGTGCCGTACCTTTTCTCTGGGGCGTGTCGTTGTGTGCGTGTATATATGTGTGTTGGTTTTAGCTGCAGTGCTATGTCTAAGACACTCCTCGTGGTGCGAGGTGGTTTCACACGTGAGTCTGCATCCTCTGTGTGTGTCGGTTGTGGGAATAGTCGGAGTGTTGTGACGTGTAGGAAAAGCGGGTTGAGCTGCCATACTTCCCCAGTCCACCGTCCGAACCCGAGGGCGCGGCACCTCCGGGAGCCACGCCCACTCCGGGAGCCACGCCCACTCCGGGAGCCACGCCCACGCCGGGACCGGCCACCCCCGACCCCACCCCGTACATTTCGTACGAGGGGCCGGCTTCGAGAGGGGCCAAGCTGGAAGGCGCAAAGCCCATCCGGTAGGCCTGGTAGTGCGACGGGTAGCCGTAGTTGTCGTAGGGCAGCGTGGATGTGGAGTCCAGCAGGCCGCAGTCGGCCGGGAAGTCGGCGGCGGAGGGGGCGGGGTTATTAGGGCCCTGCTGGCTTTGGCCCCCGCGGGTGAAGGTGTTGAACTGGGCGTAGCTGATGTGGGAGAGTCTGGACGGGGGACGGGGGTCGTAGCAGGCCTGGGGCCGGCCCGGGGAGGTGAGTGGGCCCGGAGGGCCGGGGCCCCCGCCGCTGGCTGTGGCACCTGATCCTCCCGCGCTGCTTCCGCCGCTACTGGACGCTGCTCCGCCCGGCGTGCCGGTGGGGGAACGGTAGTCGGAGTAGTGCATGGTGGAGCGAGAGGCAGGACGGCCCTCGTCCAGCGTGGAAGCTCGTACGTTGTAGTAACCATTGGTGGGATCCTTAAAAAACACAGATTGAAACTGTTCTTGAGTGTAATGAACAAATTTCAGCTATTCATTTCTGACTGTATAAAACATGGAGTTTCAAAAATGTGATATCATTTGACATGTAAATAACACAGAAAGTACATGATTAACAACAATTAAATTATAAACTAATGTTGAAGATCATGAGATTTATTCATCGAAATCGGAATGAGAAATTCAAGAACATGTGGAATATGTGAACGATTTAACACATGTTCAGTATAGACACCCCTATGAGACATGGCGTACACCAAGTCGGTAATAGTGAAGCATATCTTGGGTAACAGTTTCTGGCAGATTATTATTTTGTTTTGTCTTTATATAAAAATGATCTGCGTGTGACTTATTACAGGGAAATACTGTATTCATTACAATAAGTAATATTCAAAGAATATACATTTTTTTTAAATTACCTGTATATGAGGGCAATTTTTTTTCATGGTCTTAAAAACACAACAGCAATATTACCTTTGACAATTATTTAGGTGAAAAAAAACCCACAATGTTTTTCATTCAATATTTTACAGCAGGATGGATGGATTCATAATTCAATAGTTAGATGGAAAGACAATAATGTACAGATAATTGTTATCCTTTATAGCAGTTTTTCTCAACTGGTAGGTTAGGACCCAAAGTGGGTCACAGACCTGTTTTCATTGGCAAAGTGAATGCTGAGAAAATAAAAACAAACTAAGGGTCAATTACACTGCTTCAACAGTAGATGGCAATAATGCCTTGCAAACGCATGGTGAAACCCGCTTTTCACACCACTGAAAATGACTAATAAAGTTCGTTTACATGCGTTGAGCATGGCGAAAACAGCTACAGCAGACAATAAATGAGATACGGATTTAATAATCGTCATAGTTAAAAAGCACAAGGAAGAATACGAACGACGGAGATTTGCTTTTCGCAAGCGTGTTCTCTTTTTCCCCCAGGTCCCCGTAGCAGCAAGATGACCGAAAATAATGATGAGGCTATTGCCATGTAAATCATACAATTCAAATTTCTAAATCTACGATAATTTAAAAAGATGCATGATTTTATGTACATATATTTTTGAATATTGTTTTATTTCTTAAAGAATGAAGCTTTCTTTCTCACCACTAGGAGTCACTAAATAATACACACAAAAGGAATATTATAACTTTAAGTGATTTTGATTTTTCTGATGGGCACGGCGGCGCAGTGGTTAGCGCATGTGCGGCACAGTTCATGTCATTGGAACCTCCTGCGTGGGGTTCAAATCCAGCTCCAGACTTCCTGTGCGGAGTTTGTATGATCTCCCCGTGCTTGCGTGGGTTTCTTCCGGGCACTCCGGTTTCCTCCCACATTCCAAAACATGCATTTCAGGTGAATTGGCCGGTCCAAATTGTCCCTAGGTGTGAAAAAGCGAGTGAGTTGTCTGTCCCTGTGTGCCCTGCGATTGGCTGGCAACCAATTCAGGGGGTCCCCTGCCCACTGCCCGATGATTGCTGGGATGGGCTCCAGCACTCCCGCGACCCTACTGAGGATAAGCGGTGCAGCTAATGTGATGAGATGAGAACTTTTCATTCAATACATTTGAGAAGTGGATTTTTCTCCCAGATTTTGTCCTCGGCTTTAATAAGGGTGGGATGGTGGTTCCTGAAGTCAGACCAGTAGAAAACCACTGCTTTATAGCAAGTCACAGTATCCCAGCAATGGTAAGCTAATTTTAGAACCGATATAGAGGCCACTAATGGTGTCCTCAGGGCTAACTGGCACCCAATGACAGATTTCTTTCTTCTAGGACAGTTCAAAAATAATTACTATGTCAGTGTTTGTAATGGTGGCAGACTTTTTAGTTTTGAGGTCCCAAGTTTGATTCAGCTACCCGCCTCCTTGTGCGGGATTTGCATGTTTCCCCTTTGCCCATGTGGGTTTTCTCCAGACACTACTGTTTCCTTCCACATACAAAAACATGCATGACAGGTTGATTGGTGACTCCAAATTGTTCCTAGGAATGAGCATGTGGATGAATAATTGTCTGTCTCTGTGCCGCCTGTGATTGTCTGGCAACGAATACTGGGTGTTCCCTGCCTAATGTCAGCTGGGATGACCCCCACCCCCTCAACCCTCGTGAGGATAATCAGTTTGAAAGATGAATGCATGTTTGTTATGTCTTTAATACGTGTCTCCTTCAACATTTGTGTGTTTACTGAAATGTTTTTGTCCTATTAGTGCTAGTGCTAAAATAGTGGTTGATTAGGAACTTTATACTGACATCGACATGATCTTATTATTGGTTCATGTATACATTGTTCTATTTTTAGGTTGTTTTTTTTCCTACTCACAATTGGACTATTTCACTTTCTAATAATTGCATAATCTACATGTGGATGCACAGTTGATAACTATTTCCTGACAGAATTACTGTGAGGTAGAATATGAAATAATAATTTCCATATTTTAGAAAACATATTTTGCACTTGAAAACAGTCCATCCATTATCTGCACCACTTATCCTCAGTAGGGAGTGTTGGAGCCAGCTATCTTCAGGCAGTGGGCAGGGGACATCCTGAACTGGTTGCCAGCCAATCGCAGGGCACACAGAGACAGACAACTATTCACTCGCTCATTCACACCTAGGGACAATTTGAACTGGCCAATTAACCTGAAATGCATGTTTTTGGAATGTGGGAGGAAACCGGGGTGCCCGGAGGAAACCCACACAAGCACTGGGAGAACATGCAAACTCCACACAGGAGGTTCGAACTCATGACCTCAGAACTGTGCCGCACAAGCGCTAACCACTATTCCACCGTCCATTTGAAAACCATGGTAATAAATTCTGGTGAAATCAAATAAGACATATTTGACCATTAATATGTGCAGGTCAGCAAATAATTAAATATATGAATAAATTATAAAAACTTGAGTAACATATATGTCGGGGGTCAGCAACAACAGGCTCTGGGGCCGAATGCGGCTTTTTGGTGCTCCCTATTGGATCCCTAGGGCACTTTTTCAAAAGTGTTTGATAATGGAAAATTATATGGCGTCTGTATAAGGACAAACATTCTTTACGTTTGTTTTCCAATGAATATAGATACCTACAGTATACCCATTATCTGCTGTATCCTCAGTAGGGTTGCCAACTCTTGATATAAGAAATTAAGTAGACAAAATAAATTTAAGTAAATACACTAGGACCTTAAATCCATCCCCATCTCTAAAAAAACGCGACCCATAATGAGTGAAAATCCAAAGAATAAAGATACTATACATTATATCGAATTTTACTTCAGGATGCGTTTTAAAACCTGATTAAAAGAGAGATTGCAATTTCCCTCACCAAAATATCCAAAGCATTATAATTTATCTTCCCTGGCCTGGGGCTTCACTACCTACCCCCAAAACTCTGGTCCTAGAACCACCCCTGGCTCATAGCCTCGCTCTGGTTCAAGTGCATGAATCAGTATGCAATCTCACCAACAATGAGAGTGCATGAAGACTGAATAATCGTGACACAAATCCTCCATCCCGTCATCTCTCACATAACCAGTTGCCTCACTCGGCCATTGTATCAGCGATGTGGTACTTCAGGCAGCAAAGAGGATTTGAGGGTGGGGGCAAGATTCATCTAAACACCTCCCAGGCTGGCCTCGCCTCCGCGTTACTTTAAAATGATCTGACTCAATCTCTGACCGAAGGCTTGGCAAGTGCGGGAGGCAATTTTCCGACAGCTCTGTAAAAATGAAGTCCATTTATGACCTCCCACGGCAATAATAATAGTGTAACAAAGGAACGCAATTACTCGATAACGAGTACTGTAACATGGTATTAATAACATTTTGTAACTCGATTCCTGTTACGGCATTGTGTGTTACTTTGCTATTTATTAAAAGCAAAACATAAATTACAAGGTCCTCTTATTGCTAATTATTCCTCCTTCGTTTACCATGTAACATGCAATCCTCAATGCTCCAGCAACTTCAAAGAAGGGTTTGTCACGACCAGAACCGAATCAGGACCCAAATGCGTAGCGTTAACCACAAGTTTATTGATAGAAAGAGGAAGGGCAGCGCTCGCGATCCGGTGCTTGCTGGACGCGGGAAGCAAGCCGCTCACACAATCGGATTGTGATCCGAATACGGAAGAGGATTTTCCGGAGCGGGACATGGCGGTGTCAAGGACGGAAAAAACAGGTCAGGAGAGCAAAAACCTGGTCGGGATAAAAAAACGGGTCGTAACCTGGGACGGGAGAGCAAACGTGGTCGGGGTCAAAAACAGGCCGTAGCCGGAGACAAACGGGGAGATCAGGAAAGGACGGGTGGAAAAACGGATGGAAAAAGCGGGACTGACGGGAGTCAGAGTCAAAATGCTTGCCTTGTAGAAACCGAGGTTCGCTGACGGACTGACAACAGGCGAGTGAAAGGACTGGGCTTAAAAAGGACAGGGAACCAATCAGGTAGCCCGCAGCGGCTGGCGCCAAACGAGCAGGCACAGGTGATCCAAATCAGTCATCAAGACAGGGTTGGCTTGTTTATGTGTACTTATGAATACAGTTACAATGGCGCCGCATCAAGCACAGAATACAAGGATGCATAATTTCTCCATATGGAGATTTTCTCCCCACCATCTGTTCCGTATTTACAACTAGTAAAACAAATACTTAAATCAGGGGGTCAGTTTATTTGGGCCTATTCGGTTGTGGGTCACCAGTAGCAAATGGTAGGCAGCACGCGGTGAAGGGATTGTGGCTTACAGAAGAACAACAATTTCAGGCCAATCATTGGCACATAAATCATGGTAAAAGTGAGCTGAATATTGGTCTTTTATGTAAAAAGTTTTTCGCACTACACCCTTCATGGAGAGTATGGAAGAAAAATATTCAAGTCGTTTCAAGCCCAGAAACAAAATGGAGTGTCTCGGCTAAATGTTCATTTTCAAGCTCTCAAAATAGCACAAGCGAAGAAATATACTCGTACTGTACTCGTTTTATTCGATTTCTTTCTATTATGTGAAGTTTTTAAAGCAGTTTTTGGGTTTGGCTTGAATGCGGATGTATACAGTAATTTGTAACTAGATAGTTACTTTCAGAGTAACATGCTACTTTTGTTTGTCAGTAACCTGGGGGGTAAGAGAATTACTTTTTGAATGAAGTAACTGTTTTTCAGTAACACGCCCAACGTAGCCTAAAAATACACAACTCTCCTCCCTCGGCTGCTCACCTTCAGGTCGTACTCCTGGCGAGTGTCCAGGGTGTCGCTGCGGAGCTCCGACTTGAGCTCGATGTCGTCCTTAAAGGGCTGATTGGAGGGAGAGAAGGACACAGAAGGGAGAAACTAAACCGTCAAAGAGGAGAACCAAACCAAAAAGGAGGTCAGGAATGAGGGAAGGATGCAAGCAAATACCACACAAAAGAAGAGAATGCAATGAAAGGTGTTAATAAAGGAGAACTCACAGGGAAGCGTGGTCACAAACATACCCATGCACCCTCTCACCCAGAGGTAAGATCCTGAGCCCAAGCCTGAGTCCGAGTTGACCTGAATTTCGGGCCCAGTCGGGCCTAAAATGTCAATCATTATGTTTGGGTTGGGCTTCTTTCTCGCTCCCTCTCTCACCCTAATAGTGCCGCGCTAGATTCTTAAGGACGGACTGCTGTTGTGGTTTTTGGTCCAATTTTTAAAACTTTAAATAGAAAGCTTAAGTTTATTTGACGGACCCTCAAGGCCATTCAAACAGGGGTATTGTTAGATTGGGCCCCTCAGATACTAGATAAAGGATTTGATCTGAGCCGCTAAGTTGCCGCGTCCTTTCTGGCTTGGCATTTTCCTATCTAAAAACACTCTTA